>NC_068277.1:7224676-7924676 GCF_025860055.1 Xyrauchen texanus
AATTCCGCCCCCGCTGCCCCGATTCTCCGGCCAACCTCCCGCTCCATTGTCCCCTCACTCGTGAACAAGACCCCGAGGTACTTGAACTCCTTCACTTGGGGCAATACCTCCTTCCCTTTTTTGCATTGTGAGTGACATTATTTTTCAATACAATTAGACACATTTTTATCCAAATTCTGATTACAGTAATAAATGCACATTTAAATCGTTTAAAAAAAAACGTACAGAAATACAATAAAACAAAATTTCTTTGTGAATAGAAATGAGAACTATTGTGAATAAAAGGTATTACAAAAAAAATCTTGTAAAACGTCAAAACACATTTCAGTAATAACAATGTAGGGGTGAAGATTTCTATTCATTAGATTTAATCAGATGCCATATGTAACTTACTGAAAGGCTTTGTATACAGGTCGGTACCAGCAGAGGAACGCAGTGGGAGTGAACAAAATAAGCCAGAGGATTGAAAGTCCAAAGTCCACACCATTCGAAGGAGATAGAGTAAAGCATGCCAGACATGCCAACATATTGAGAAACAGTGTCACACCATGATCTGTGAAACAAAGTGAATAAGTGCCTTAATATCTAGACTTCCATACAGTCATGAAAATATTTGAGTGGGGTATGTTCAGAATCGCCAACTACCATACTACTTGTCTTTTACTGCAGTATGTGTAATATACACAGTATACACATTTTCTGTATGCATGAAAAAATACTGTACCAGAATGACCTACTACATTTGTGGAGAAATGCAATATACAACAAAGAATTAAACATTGTAGTGAGGTCATATGACAACAATGAAGTGTACTACCGTTTATGCTTGTATATATTTATGTACTAATTTTTTGAAAACATAGTGTGCAGTTATACTTTGCAGTGTGCCGTAAGATGTACACTAGTACTACATTTCGTCTTTGGTTTAAAAAAAAGTTTTGGTTCAATACCAGTTAAGCTCAATTGACATCATTTGTAACTCAAGGCACTTATAATGGAAGTGAATGGAAAGTGAATTCACTGTTGTTTTAGGGTTTACAGCATTATGTAGTCATATTAGCAACAACGTTTCAAAATTGGATATACAGTTGAACTCAGACGTTTACATACACTTTGTTAGTATTTGGTAGCATTGCCTTTAAATTGTTTAACTTGGGTCAAACATTTTGGATATCCTTCAATTTTGGCCCATTCCTCCAGACAGAACTGGTGTAACTGAGTCAGGTTTATTTGCCTCCTTGCTCGCAGATGCTTTTTCAGTTCTCCCCACAAATTTTCTATCGGACTGAGGTCAGGGCTTTGTGATTGCCACTCCAAAACCTCGACTTTGTTGTCCTTAAGCCGTTTTGCCACAACTTTGGAGGTATGCTTGGGGTCATTGTCCATTTGGAAGACCCATTTGTGATGAGCTTTAACTTCCTGGCTGATGTCTTGAGATGTTGCTTCAATAGATCCAACTAATTTTCCTTTCTCTTGATGCCATCTATTTTGTGAAGTGCATCAGTCCCTCCTGCAGCAAAGCACCCCCACAACATGATGCTGCCACCCCCCTATTTCACGGTTGGGATGGTGTTCTTCGGCTTGCAAGCCTCATCCTTTTTCCTCCAAACATAACGATGGTTATTATGGCCAGAAAGTTCCATTTTTGTTTCATCAGACCAGAGGACATTTCTCCAAAAAGTAAGATCTTTGTCCACATGTGCACTTGCAAACTGTAGTCTGGCTTTTCTATGGTGGTTTTGGAGCAGTGGCTTCTTCCTTGCTGAGCAGCCTTTTAGGTTATGTCAATATAGGACTTGTTTTACTGTGAATATAGATACTTGTCTACCTGTTTCCTCCAGCATCTTCACAAGGTCTTTTACTGTTGTTCTGGGATTGATTTGCACCTTTTACTCCAAACTACGTTCATCTCTAGGAGACAGAATGTGTCTCCTCCTTGAGCAGTATGATGGCTGCGTGGTCACATGGTGTTTATACTTGCATACAGTTATTTGTATAGATGAACGTGGTACATTTGGGCATTTGGAAACCAGGATGAACCAGACTTGTGGAGGTCCACAAATTTTTTTTGAGGTCTTAGCTGATTTCTTTTCATTTTCCCATGATGTCAAGCAAAGAGGCACTGAGATTAAAAGTAGGCCTTAAAATACATCCACAGGTAACCCTCCAGTTCAGTACACCATCTATCAGAAGATAATTGTCTAAAGGTTGACATTATTTTCTGGAATTTTCCAAACGGCTTAAAGGCACAGTTAACTTAGTGTATGTAAACTTCAGACCCACTGGAATTGTGATATAGTCAATTAAAAGTGAAACAATCTGTCTGAAACAATTGTTGGAAAAATGACTCGTGTCATGCACAAAGTAGATGTCCTAAACGACTTGCCAAAACTATAGAAACAGTGAGTATTTTAATCTTTAGAGATATGCCCCATTCACTTTCATTGTAAGTGCTCACTGTAACCCAGATATTACTCCAGTAAAACAATTTTCTGTGGTAATTAACATAATGCCGCAGATTAAGCTTAGTTTGTATTGAACCTGGAATATTCCTTTAAGAGCAAGCCCTATACTCAATTGCCTACCCACAGAGAGAATAAATTGTTTAGTTAAATATGCCTTCACTTACACATCCAAAGGTAGTACATCATCTTGCAAATCCTCTGAAATTCAACAGGAATTTCTTCATTGAAATCTTGATAGAAGCAAGGTTTTATCGGGAAAAACCTTGGCAATGGAGGCCAGTTGTTTTCTCTGCCTGTAAATAAACAGTTTTCCATCATCTCAACTGTATTGACATAGGTGTCAATATTTCCATATGGGGGATAGTTGCTCACCACGCGCTGAATCTTGATTACGAAGCCGTTGTTCTTTACGCTCCAGCTCTGCTGCCTTCTTTTCCAGCTCCGCTTGCTGACGGAGGAGCCCAGCCTGTCCAGCAGCTACACTGGCCTGATGTTGAAAGCACACGCACACACACACGTTTCTTTACTGTATGTAGATTTATGCCCCAACACCAAAGTGATTTAAAAAGTACACAACTTAGCAAAAATATAGTTATATTTGGCCTTGTTCATGAAACGCATGCATTAATCAGGGCTGAACTAACCTGTGGACTGGGCTCCACTGTTGTCTGAAGAACTGCTGGTTGAGATGCAGCAGAGATGGGTATGGTGCGTTCATGCTTCAATGAGAATTCATGTCAAATATTTAGCTTGTGATCAATACAGAACACAGACAGCTTTAAAATGTTCCAGTGGAAAAGTAAATAAATCCTCAAGGTTTTATACTGTAATTCTATTGTAATTTCTTTGAACATTTGGAACCAACACTTTAGCTTAAGTTTAGGAATTTCAATGTATCCAGTAGTTTTGTATTTGATTCCTTTATAATTCATTTCAAAATATGATTATATTCTATTAGCAATGCAGCGGAGTGTAACAGTGCCTGCACACATTTTCAGCTGTCTTGGTTCCAGAAGTATTTTTCCCCATTCATTTTATCCATAAGATTTTCACAGAATCCTTCATAAAAGAGTTGTAAACCATGAACCGAACCAAACCAACCAGCACTGAGGTGAATCAAAACATTACAAACTTTGATTTGAAGCAAAAAAGTGTTTGAAAATCGAACAAAATGACAAAGGTACGAGATTGCGTACTTACACGTGCATTCAAGAGGGCGCAAACTACAATTCAAATTATGTAATCAGAAAAAAAAAACATGCATACACTACCATTCAAAAGTTTGGGGTCACTTGCCTGAAAAGTTTCTCATGATCTTAAAAACCTTGATCTGAAGGCGTATGCTTATATGTTTAAAATTAGTTTTTTAAATGAAAACTATTTATGCCATTATTTTTTGAAGACATCCTCACTATGCAACATTTTTCACAAGTGCCTAAAACGTTTGCACAGTACTGTGTAGTATATATATATATATATATACACACACACTCACCTAAAGGATTATTAGGAACACCATACTAATACTGTGTTTGACCCCCTTTCGCCTTCAGAACTGCCTTAATTCTACGTGGCATTGATTAAACAAGGTGCTGAAAGTGTTCTTTAGAAATGTTGGCCCATATTGATAGGATAGCATCTTGCAGTTGATGGAGATTTGTGGGATGCACATCCAGGGCACGAAGCTCCCGTTCCACCACATCCCAAAGATGCTCTATTGGGTTGAGATCTGGTGACTGTGGGGGCCATTTTAGTACAGTGAACTCATTGTCATGTTCAAGAAACCAATTTGAAATGATTCGAGCTTTGTGACATGGTGCATTATCCTGCTGGAAGTAGCCATCAGAGGATGGGTACATGGTGGCCATAAAGGGATGGACATGGTCAGAAACAATGCTCAGGTAGGCCGTGGCATTTAAACGATGCCCAATTGGCACTAAGGGGCCTAAAGTGTGCCAAGAAAACATCCCCACACCATTACACCACCACCACCAGCCTGCACAGTGGTAACAAGGCATGATGGATCCATGTTCTCATTCTGTTTACGCCAAATTCTGACTCTACCATCTGAATGTCTCAACAGAAATCGAGACTCATCAGACCAGGAAACATTTTTCCAGTCTTCAACTGTCCAATTTTGGTGAGCTCTTGCAAATTGTAGCCTCTTTTTCCTATTTGTAGTGGAGATGAGTGGTACCCGGTGGGGTCTTCTGCTGTTGTAGCCCATCCGCCTCAAGGTTGTGCGTGTTGTGGCTTCACAAATGCTTTGCTGCATACCTCGGTTGTAACGAGTGGTTATTTCAGGCAAAGTTGCTCTTCTATCAGCTTGAATCAGTCGGCCCATTCTCCTCTGACCTCTAGCATCAACAAGGCATTTTCAGCCCACAGGACTGCCGCATACTGGATGTTTTTCCTTTTCACACCATTCTTTGTAAACCCTAGAAATGGTTGTGCGTGAAAATCCCAGTAACTGAGCAGATTGTGAAATACTCAGACCGGCCCGTCTGGCACCAACAACCATGCCACGCTCAAAATTGCTTAAATCACCTTTCTTCCCCATTCTGACATTCAGTTTGGAGTTCAGGAGATTGTCTTGACCAGGACCACACCCCTAAATGCATTGAAGCAACTGCCATGTGATTGGTTGATAAGATAATTGCATTAATGAGAAATTGAACAGGTGTTCCTAATAATCCTTTAGGTAAGTGTATATACATACATATACTCAGAAAAAAGAAACGTCCTCTCACTTTCAACTGCTTTTATTTTCAGCAAACTTAACATGTGTAAATATGTGTATGAACATAAAAAGATTCAACAACTAAGACATAAACTGAACAAGTTTCACAGACATGTGACTAACAGAAATTGAATAATGTGTCCCTGAACAAAGGGGGGTCAAAATCAAAAGTAACAGTCGTATCTGGTGTGGCCACCAGCTGCATTAAGTACTGCATTGCATCTCCTCCTCATGGACTACACCAGATTTGCCAGTTCTTGGTGGAAGAGTTGGGAATATCTCACACCAAGGCACTTGCAAGTTCCTGGACATTTCTGGGGGGAATGGCCCTAGCCCTCACCCTCCGATCCAACAGGTCCAAGACATGCTCAATGGGACTGAGATCCGGGCTCTTCGCTGGTCATGGTAGAAAACTGACATTCCTGTCTTGCAGGGAATCACACACAGAAGGTGCAGTATGGCAGGTGGCATTGACATGCTGGAGGGTCATGTCAGGATGAAGGGTACCACATGAGGGAGGAGGATGTCTTCCCTGTAACACACAGCGTTGAGATTGCCTGCAATGACAACAAGCTCAGTCCAAACCCCTGGTGAGACAAAACCATGACTCACTAGACTCATAGCCCTTTTTGCCAGTCCTGTCTGGTCCAGTGAAGGTGGGTTTGTGTGCATAGGCGACATTGTTGCCGGTGATGTCTGGTAGGACCTGCCTTACAACAGGCCTACAAGCCCTCAGTCCAGCCTCTCTCAGCCTATTGAGGACAGTCTGAGCACTGATGGAGGGATTGTGCATTCCTGGTGTAACTCGGGCAGTTGTTGCTTTCATCCTGTACCTGTCCCGCAATTGTAATATTCGGATGTACCGAGAATGGAGGAGAAAAGACCATAGCCACTTTGACAAGAGCCACATTAATATGGCCAAATCACAAACTGGCAACAGGGTGTTGGGTGACCAAGGCTCATCGATGCGCGAGGGCAATGAAAGCTATGCCATCTGGTTCGAACCGAAAGAAGGTCTACTGTGGCACAAGTCACAGAAAATGTTAATGATAGTTATGGGAGAAATGTGTCAGAACACACAGTTCATTGCACCCTGCTGCGTATGGGGCTGCGTAGGCATAGACCGGTCAGAGTGCCCATGATGACCCCTGTCCACAGTCGAAAGAGCCTACAAGCATTGGAACTGGACCTTGGAGCAGTGGAAGTAGGTCGCCTGGTCAGATGAGTCCCGTTTTCTTTTACATCAAGTGGACGGCCGTTTACATGTGTGCCGTTTACCTGGGGAAGTGATGGCACCAGGATGCACTTTGGAAAGACGACAAGCCGATGGAGGTGTGATGCTCTGGGCAGTGTTCTGCTGGGAAACACTGGGTCCGACCATTCACGTGGACGTCAATTTGACACATGCCAACCTACCTAAACGCTGTTGTAGACCAGGTACACCCCTTCATGGCAATGGTATTCCCTGATGGTAGTGGGTCATACCGCCAATACTCAAACCAGCCCATCTGGCACCAACAATCATCCATGCGATTATCTAATCAGCCAATTGTGCGGCAGTAGCGCATTGCATAAATTCATGCAGATACGGGTCAGGAGCTTCAGTTAATGTTCACATCAACCAAAAAATTTTATCTCAATGAATTGGACCCTAGTATGATTGTTGGTGCCAGACGGACTGGTTTGAGTATTTCTGTAACTGCTGATCTCCTGGGATTTTCACGCACAACAGTCTCTAGAATTTACTCAGAATGGTACCAAAACCAAAAAACATCCAGTGAGCGGCAGTTCTACAGATAGAAACGGCTTGTTGATGAGAAAGGTCAAACTGGTTTGAACTGTCAATGTCTACGGTAACTCTACGGAATGCTACTCTGAGACGCGGGTTGGTGCTGTTTTGGTGGCACGAGGGGGGACCTACACAACATTAGGCAGGTGGTTTTAATGTTGTGGCTGATTGGTGTGTGTGTGTGTGTGTGTGTGTATATATATATATATATTTTAGGTTGATTATAAGTATATAAACAATATATTTTAAATATTCTGATATATACAAATATATATGTAATTTCAGGGTGTAGGGAGACCGACTGGATTTTTCGTGGGCTTTGTTGGTCGCGGTTTTCTCATTGGTGGATCATTCTCTGCTGGTACATGGGTAGTGTAGTTGTACACCAGGAATTCTGCTATCAAACATGATTTTTAAACAATAATATAGACATAACGCAGACTGATGGCTTAAACAAAGACATACGATCGATAAACAACCTCTGAGCGCATGGTAGGCCTGTCTTTTAAGGTTTTAAAGTTACCCAAGACAATCAATTAATCTTTCGAATAAATGTATGTGATACTTCCGCAACCAGACTGCAGCACTCTATATAGCATTCGCTCAGGATTTTTTTTAAGAAGCATTCTTTTCCAGAGAATTTGGAACTAATCATTGCAATTTCAAAATTTCAAATTACAATGTGATCTTTTGGGGTGTTTGAGAATTGTTACTAATCACAGATTTCTGTGTATAATTTATATTGAATCTAAACCGCTTTCTGTTTCATGCTGCTCCAAGGACCAATGTGAAGATCACTGTTTAGGCAATATCTTGATTTACAGATGTATAAAACAGCAATAACGTAATTCAGACACAGTTCTCAGCTTGTTTTAGATGTGTAGCCTACGTATTGCCCCATTTGTAATCCTAAAATATGGCTATTCTCATTTTTTTATTGATATTATCAATAACATATATATACTTATTTTGTCCCATTATAACTGGTTCGACATGGTGACTCCATTAGCAATCCTCTACCATTTTCCGTTGCAATTGTTTTTAATTCGGGACAGAGTGATGAGCATGAGAAGTTTATAAGAGAGTTTCTTTTATGTTTGTTATATAATGAGGATGTGAAACTGCAATACATACCAGACCACCGGCTGTGAATGGGTTATACTCTCCGATGCCATCAGCTGCAGCGTTGGTCACCTGAGTTACTGATGGATCCTGACAGACACACAAAAAAAATGGCACGTCTGAATATTCTTTATATTCTCAAGTAAGTCTTGTCACCTGATACCATCACTGCTACACTATGGTTTGTAAGGGACTTCATAACAATGGTAAATGACTGTAAATAACTTGGACCTGTTGTATTTGTACGTAGCGTTCTTACACCTGTTGTATTTGTACGTAGGGTTCTTACACCTGTTGTATTTGTACGTAGGGTTCTTACACCTGTTGAATTTGTACGTAGGGTTCTTACAATTGCTGCATACAATGACATATATCGCTACTGAGAGCGTTTTGTGACAGCAAAATTGTCTATGTTCACTGCATAATAATAAACAGGCGCTACGGAATATTTTGTTATGTCAAAAACTCAGGTTTTATGCTTTAAAATAATGTAAAACCAGGCGAAATATTTTAACACAATTACACTTCCTGCTTCGTCATCAGAAGATGATTGGCTCCTCGTTCATACACTGAAATATGATTGGCTGAGCGCCTGTCAATCTCGAAACAATTCTATGACGCAGTATTCCAGAGCCCGAACCAAACAAACCACACAAACAGGTTCACAGCGCACAAAACTTTCAACATTTGATATATTACCAAACATATAATGATAATAAAAGCGGTCTTTACCTGAAAAGGATTGACATCAATTGGCTCGGCAAAGGGGTTACTGTCGAATCCAGACATTGTGTTTTGAATGTAAACACAGGTGTGTTGCTGCTCGCGTTACCTGCCTGCGAAACTCCCCTTGTGAGCACACCTCTTTACGCATGCGTGATGGAGGCTTCACGTCACTATGGCGATGCTGTTTGATCTGGTTTGATCTAAAGTTCCACAGCTAGCAGCTCTCTGCTTACACTCAACGAAATCAATACTGCTTTAAGTGCTGTTGTGGTAAACACTGTCAAATTATCGAGAATAAGAGAGCATTTTGAAAGTCTTTAAAGAACTACCAATTTTTAAGTCAATTTATAATATGTCCAAAAAAAAAAAAAACTTTTACTCTTTACTATGGCAGGCAACGAGTCCAAAATGAAGAAAATACCAGAATGCAGTTTTTGGTTCAACCAAATCACAGTACTAAACAGATAAAAGTTTTGGTGCATAGCGCAGGACATTTAAGTATGAACAAGCCTGGAACACACCGGGGACTCTTATTTTGAAATTATGTAACAAATATCGGCAGCTATCGAAATAGAAAAAAAAAATATTGTTTATTTGTAATCATAATTTTTTCAGTTATATAAAAGAAATACCTACCATTAATGATAGGCTGATAGTTACTTTTTTATTCCTCCGGGTTCCTCCTGATAATTACGTTTTTTGAATCGAAGCGAGGGCATGCAAAGAAAAGTGCTGCTTTCTGGAAATGCCCATCATCAGCACATAAAAACATATGTACATATATTGTGACTAATAATAACAATAATAATACACAGGCTATAAAAAGTTCAATTTGGTCAATATGAAAAATGTAACGTTGTAACGGAGCCAAGTCTCCATCATTTCAAAATAAGAGTCCCCGGTGTTTTTCAGGCATGTTTAAAGTTAGAAGTCCCACGTTATGCACCCAATCTTCCTTTGTTTTCTGATTATTATTGGGATTTTGGTTGAAAAATAAACTACATCTGGGATTTTATTAATTTTGCACACTTGTGTCTATGTCTGTGCCGACTAAGAAAATGTTGATTCTGTAAATCGATTTTAAAAACTATCGGCCGATAGCGGATTTTGCAGATACTGATAACAGCCTTTCCCACCACCATAGTTATCGGTATCGGCAAAATCCACCGTCGGACGACCTCTACCCATCATAGTAAATTAAATCTAAAAAGGCATGTCAAATCATAATGCATAATATCCATTTGTAATGTTCAATCGTGTAAAATGTGAGTTTTGAATGATTGGTGTTTGACCGAAGTGCAAAAATGTTTTAGAAGGAGAAAAATACCCCCCCCATATTAATCATGTAATCATATCATCTTTTTCTTTTTACTTTATTGTACCTTAAATGTCAAAATATTGGCATCGCTGATAATATTCGACTAAAGTAGGTCATATTTTGGCCAAAAATTTTCATATCAGTGCATCCTAACACAAAATACCATGGCATTACCCTCTATTCCTATCCCCGTTACATGATACATCCACTATATATTTTAGGGTAATATTAGCCGTTGACTCTGACAATATTTGATATGTTTTGAACTTACATTTGAATGCAACTTACACAATTACTTTTCAACATACACCCTCAGATTTAGTTATAACTTATCTTTATCTCTTGTCCAGTAAAACAGGTTTATCTACTCAGACAATTACAATTCCCTCAGTCTAGATGCACCCTGTTGCCAAAGAAAGCATCTGTTCATTGACTACAAGAGCAGCTCTTACAGGTGTGTAGGACAAACAGGTAATTCGTGTTCTCCTGCAAGAATCACCCCAAGTGTGTGTGTGTGTGTGTGTGTGGTCAAATTGAGCAGTTATAGTACCACAATACCGCACAAATCCAGTTCTAATTCGTTCAAAATGTGTCATTTATTTTACAGCCATTTATTCTCTTTCATAAGAAATGTTTGTCCAACACATACGGCTCCACGTGACATAAGACAACTCTGAGGCCAGACAGCGCTCTCTGCTCAATCTGGCAGGCGATGTGACCAGTGTCAGCAATCAATGAGATCTAAAATAACACAATATAAATTAATATTTGCAATTCTGACAGTGACTTCAGGTGTACATGCCCATATGATCACAGAGCCTTTACTCAATGATTACAGGTGCCAAACCTTGAAAAGAGTGACCTTACCGTAATCACAGTTGAACTGAACGTGGCAATTATTAATCTTGATGCTTTTGATTATTGCATAAACTATAGTGACAGAATTGGAAAACATTTGACTGGTTGAGCAAGTAAATGACTGATTCGGTTTGTTTCACAGTCAGCATCCTATAGCAAGCCCGTTCAACATCTAAACACATGCAGGACAGGAATTTCAGGCATCTATAATGAAATTGTCACTCTTTAAAATGCAACACTAGTGAAAATGCTCATTTTTGATGTCAGTAATTAGGTTTGCACGAGTATAAAAGTTCATTCTTGATACTTGCAGAATATACAGAATAATATACACGATTTAATTACAACTAGTAAAAAAAATAAAATTATTATATCTGTAATTTGGGGATGTTTATTTCAAATATCTATATTGTAATTGTAACTAGTAAGAAAACATTTTACAATTTATTTAATTACACTTCAATTTTATGTTATCTGAGATACATTTCCAGAAATCTGAAATTAATATTACCACTAGTGAAAAATGTTTTTTTTTTGTGGTCGCTACATTTTTTTAATGTTTTATTCAATTGTTTCTATTGCAAATGTCCATTTCTGGTATCAACAAAGTAATTATTGATATAAAAATTTATAAGTACATTTTTCCTAGTAAGGAATTAATTCTAGATATCTGTAATTGCATTTTAAGCAGTTATGAATGACAGATCATTGTTAAATTCAACAAGTGAAAATGCGATTACAGATATAAAAATGACATCTTTTATTAGTTAAAATAGTTTTTGATAAAAAATGGGTATTTTCACAAGAAGTGACGTCATTTTTACTGGTGCAAATGTAATTATTCATATAAAAAAACTAGCATTATTACTAGAAATTCCTTCTGATTTCAGTAATGAGCATTTTCACAAGTATAACATTTAATTATAGATATCTATAGTTAATTTCTTTCAGGCTAAATTCCAATTTCACATATCAGCTATGTGCTACTTACAAGTGAAAATGATCATTTTTGTCCATTCATGATATAAAAAATGTAATTACTAGTATTATATATATATATATATTAGATCTGTAATTTGGTTGTCTCCAGTGGTGACATTAATTTAAAATATCTATAATTTAATTGTAACAAGGAAGCATTTTACAATCAATTTAATTACTCTTTTATTTTATCAATATCTGACATTAATTAACATTGCCACAAGTGAAAACAAAAATGAGATTTTTGTTTTTACCTTTTTATTCTTTAAATCTTTAATGACATTTTTGATACCAGAAATTGATATTTTCAACAGTAACAAAGTAATTATTGATTTCCAACATATAATGTTTACTACTAAAATGCGCAAAGCTGATTTGATTATTTGGAATCTTAACAAGAAATTAATTTCAGACGTCTATAATTGCATTTTGAATGGGAGTGAATGACAGATCATTGTGAAATGTACTAGTTTAAATGTAATGTTTTATATAAAGTATGGGTATATCCATAAATAATGATGCCATTTTTACTAGCACAAACGCATTGTCACTAGTAGCAATTCCTTTGCAGATTTCAGGAATGACCATTTTACTAGTAAAAATTCAAATTTCACATATCAGCCTTCAAGTAAAGTACTACTTACAAGTAAAAACGATCATTTTTTATATTGATAATGACATTGTTACTAGTGCAAACGTCCACTGCGGACATAAACAATATAATTACAAGTAGTAAAAATGTTTTGTTATATCTGCAATTTGGTTGTCACTAGGGGCGGCGTTCATTTCAAATATCTATAATGTAATTGTAACTAAAGATATTGTAAAATTCTTTCTTACTAATTACTTTTTAATTTAATGATATCAATATCAATATCCAGTCCCCTGAAATTAACAATACCACTAGTAAAAATCTTATTAAATATATATATATATATATATATATATATATATATATATATATATATATATATATATATAAATATATATATTTAATTCTGTAGTTGATACCAGGAATGGACATTTGCAATTATAATTATTGATATCAAAAGTTATAATGTTTACTACTAAAAAGTACATCGCTGATTTGTTTATTTGGAATTTGAGCTAGTCAGAAATACATTTTAGTAATTGCATTTTGAACAGGAGTGAATGATTTTCTCCAAGTGCAAATGCAGTTACAAAAAAAGAAAATATATAAAAACATATATTGAAATGTAATGTTTTATATAAAGAATGGGTATTTCCAGGAGTGATGTCATTTTCCCAAGCGCCAACGTAATATTGATATAAAACAAAAGCATCATCACTAGTAGCAATTCCTTCGCTGATATCAATAATTAGCATTTTAACTAGTTACATGTTTTATTATAGATATCTATAGTTCATATCCTGCACATGAATCTGTCAAAAGGGCTTGCGATAGCATTTTGTGAAGGTTAAATGACGACACCAATAACTAGCGATGGAGAGACACAAAATATGCCAACACGGCTAATGAAAAGAATGAGATATCACACATCCTCTACAGAGAGAAGAGACAGTTTTGTAATATATTAAAGTAGTATTTAAGTCATCTTCTGACAAGGGGACTTTATATTTGCATTGTGTGAATGATCCAAAGAAATTCGTTATTATAAGACGTTATCTAAAATAATGCAAGTAACAATAGTGATCTTGTAGCTGCGGTTTTGTATAGTAACACTGGTTTCTTAGAGCATGATTGAGGCAGATATGAGCACACAAAACAGGAAAGAAAACATATTTCTGAGTATGAATGGATCCAAACAATGGATGGATGGATGGTCATTGAGAGGTGATGTAATACACTATTTGGCGATTTGGAAGACCTCGGAGTCTTCAATATACGCTGGGATCCTCTGGCATTAAAACACCAGTTCACTTGGTCCCTTTAAATGGCATCATTTCCCTCCAAGCACAACACAAAAAGCAGCACAAACTTCATTCACACATCCACACAAAACCAACTTCCTCACCTCTCTCTCTAATGCATTCATGACAGATACAAGATATAATATACAGTATGAATTAAACAACCCAGCAGTCACTGGTGCTCTGGCTTTATACATTTTATATCACATAATATATTTATATACTCCATGTAAATAAAATTTATTAAATAGGCTTAAGGGGCAAAAACATCGTAGAGAACGCTGCTTACATGGTTCTACATTGTAAACGTTAAAGCAGCCCATAGTTAAGCTTAGATTCAGGGAGTTCGTCAATGGCTTTGCCTCCTTGTCTTGCCTTTCGACCTCGTAAATCACAGTCACGAAGCTGCCAAAGTCCAGAGGAGAATATTCCACAGCATTCCTTTTGCCCTGCGTTCCCCAAAATCGCAAAACCGCACACATACACCCACAGATCCGTCAACGGCGTCTTCAGCAGAGCCCAGCTCTTTTCTTTCCAGGCAACATGGCACTTAAGGACTGTAATGCGGCAAACGTGAACACGAGTGAGCAGGCAGGGAGGGATGGACGTGTCATCTCGTGGACTTTACACCATGAACTCGTTGCTGCCGTACACCACCATCTGTTGGGGCGGTAAGTCTGGGTCCCTCTTCTGGCCTCCACCATGTTCAGGATACCTCTGAAGGGAGTTCTTGGCACCCTGCAGCCGTTGCTTACCTTTTTCTGGGTTGAACGTGCCACGACTGGTGAACTGCGGCGTATCCTCTCCGTCCTGCTCGGGTTGGTCCAGGCTGGATAGATATAGTCTAGATGAAGGCGACTTGGAGCGGAAACGTAACCTGTGGGTTCGTGTGGCTGGGTGCACGTAGGAAGACGACACAGAGGAGACGGTGGAACTGGAATCTACGGAGTCCAGGGATTCAGGCTGTTTCCGCAGAAATGGTCTGCCTTTGCCTTCGGACTTCTTGGGCCTCGAGGTGACCAGTGCTGGGCCTCGCTCTGCTGGGAGTGAAAGAGGAGGTCAGTGCTGGAAAAGCTTATTTTGTTCCAAACCCATATGACTTTCTTTCTTCATTGGAACACAAAGGGAGTTTCAGTCACCATTCACTTTCATTGCATATTCTTCCCCCATACAATTTATAGTTTTCATTTTCAGGTGATCTATAACTTTAACTATATCTACAGTAATGTGACCGTAGCTGTGTAGCTCTTTTTACCAATGAGTAACGGTGTAGCGTGAAAAACCACTACTTTTTTACATTTTATGTTTTGTCACATTGTATTGCAAATGTAACTAACCGTCGAGCAAACTAAGTAGTGTGGATTACTTTTATGCTGCCTAAATATGCCTTTTGGACCGTCAAATAGCCAGCAGCCTGATGACACCTGTTTACTTGCATTGCATGGACATACAGAGCTGAAATGTGCTTGAAAAAATCCTCACTTTAGTTCTGCTGAAGAAGGAAAGTCATACACATCTAAATCATGAGAGGATTTTCATTTTTGGGTGAACTAACCCCTTAACATTGATTATAAGCTAAACAGGGTATCTCCGAGTTTAGACATGTTTTCCATATACATATAAACATCATATTAAAATTGGTTTATGTACCAATATATATTAAAAACATATGAATTAGAGGTTGATCGATATTGGATTTTGCTGATAGGATAACAACGTGTTGAAATGCAATAACAGATGAATCTGCCTATTAAACATTTATTCTATAACATCTGTGGAAATGAGAATAAAGTGACTTGTGACTATAGTTTTTTTTATCGATTTATTGGATGTGTTATACATTTTCTTAGTCTTTCCCAGATAGCAAAAAATATCCACACGGCTTCTTTTTGCCGCCGACCCGAAGCTGTCGGCTATAGGTGCGTCCCACTGGCGGGGATGAAACGTTTGCCGCCGAATTAGTCACTCCCATTTCTTGTGAGATGCCACCGGCGATCAGCCGGCGGGACGACTGCTTCATTTTCTCTGGCGGTTGCCTCCGTCTAATGGACCGCGGCCGGCTGGTGTCAAGCCGCTTTGAAATACAAGGATTTCTACTCTCAAAATCGACCAGCCATTATTATTTTTTTGCTCCAAAGCCATTAGGGTTTATAACATAGTCTTGACTCTTGATTCCATGATAAGGTATGGTTTAGGAAATGACATTTAAATTACTTTGAAACTCTGAAGCGATTATACATTAATATATGTAAAATATATTGAAATATTTTATGTACTTAGGTGAAAATTGTTTACATTTCTTTGATTGATGCACATTTGAGACATGCACCAATAAACCAAAAATAATTCCTTTTGTAAAACTTACTTGGCAATAAATATCTATATATTACTAAAACACATTACAAAACTGTGAACTGTGAAGTACAATTCCTTCTTGTGACAGGGCTGGAGACAGAGGCTAAAAGAGTCCAAATTGAACTAAAACCCAGAAGCAGATTATTGTGCAACCAAAATACCAAAAATAACCAGAAAGAAAACAATGTGGTGCATAACATAGGACTTTAAAAATAAACAAGCCAGAAATACACCTGGGACTCTTATTTTGAAATGTCTGTGCTTCACAGCTTCCAGCTGCTCATTCAAACAGAAAAGGGAAATCAAATATGTACTCTTACAATCATTACAACGTGTTACAATATAAACAATTAAAAGTAAACATTGTCATAATTCATCAATTGTCACTGATCGCTTGTCGTAAATCTCCAGTACTCATTGATTGCGAGTTTCCCGCAAGCTTTTCTCTTTGATCCCCGCAGCGCACGCAGACTATACATTTATTAAATTGAATCGTAGCCTTTTTAAAGTTTAATAAATCAAATTAGGGCCGCATTGCGATTCTGGTCAATATGTCTACAAATTTAAGACCTCTTTAAATGATAATTATGTCTTTTGTTAAACCATTTAAAGGTTCATTCAGTAAAGTTTGACGTGAATTGTAATTTTGCAGTATATGTAGTAAATCATGAGCACTCACATTAAAATGAAGACTCCAGTCATATCACTAACCTTATAAAAGCTGTTTTATTCTACATGGAGAGGGTCCACACATGTGGGCGGCCATATTAGAATCACATGATCAGCCAAATACTACTCAGCTTAATCTCAGTAACCGTCCTGTTATTTGACACTTTCACTCATTGATTAAAGTCATCATGGCTGACTGTGAATACTATATTTCTACAATGGCATCTGAAACTAAAACTATTGATATTAAATGATGCTGCATCCAAGCCACTAGGTGTCAATGTAAGTCCAAGATGACACAAATACAAAAAAAGTTACTGAGTGCACCTTTAAAATATTTAAGACTTTTTATGACCTTCACATTTTAGAAAACATAATTGAAGAAATGTCAAGAACCCTGTAACCCTGTAAATATATTTTATTAGACATATTTTGTGTAAATGTATCTGTTTAATGTTTTCCTGCCAAATCAAGACTGAATACATTTACTGCAGAATAAATTATAGCATTGGATTGTTATATATGTAAAAAGACACTGCCTCTTTAAATAGCTTTAAAGTAGTTATCTACTTTTTCTAGTAACATAGCAAACTACTGTTTTAAAAGGGCTAGCTTGACTATGGTTTTACAACATTAACGTATGAGTAGCTTTAGCTCAAGAGGCTTCAAAAGCTTTCAAAGTAGCTTCTCCAACACTGTAGATTGACTCACCAGAGAAGTCCGAGGCGGCTCCCTCAGAATCCACATTGAGGTTTTCAGAGCTGTCTGCTGTACCTATAGAGGCCTCCGACTCCAGCGTCTCATCATCTGATGCTCGCGGCTCCAGAGCCAGCATCTCAAACGTCAACTCCTCCCTTAAGAGAAGAACATCAAATAAAACTCTTTAAATGTATTTCTGTTCAGAATGAAATGCTAGTGTACTGCTTACTGAACATTGCCTACTATTTTCCCAAAATAGGTGAAGCAGTATGCAGCATGTAAGGGATCATGTACAGTCAGCTGGTCGGTATCGCAAAACAAACCCCAACAGGGTTATCAAGACGTGATGCAAAGTGCTCATTTGAGTTGAAATTATTTTATTGTGATAATCGAGAGACCATGGAATATTTACATTTATATTTATGCATTTGGCAGACGCTTTTAGCCAAAGCGACTTACAGTGCACTTATTACAGGGACAATCCCCCCGGAGCAACCTGGAGTTAAGTGCCTTGCTCAAGGACACAATGTTGGTGGCTGTGGGGATCGAACCAGCGACCTTCTGATTACCAGTTATGTGCTTTAGCCCACTATGCCACCACCACTCCATAATAAATATACACGAGATATGAAACTAGCACAGCTATGCAGGAAATGAGTTGCCTGGAACAATGCTCAATTACACAGTTTAACGGTCCTTGTCCCGAGACCAGAGCGTGACTGCTGTGTGCATTTTCAATTTGCCTTTTTGATTTGTAACTCGTAGCACCTAATAAACATGCAAAACAAAATGATTATTATTATTATTTTTTTTTTTTTTTAAATTTGTAGAGCAAAGAGTTTTCCTTAAAATTGATGGCAACATATGTGGACAGCGGGAGTAAGCTGTGAAATTTTAAATAATACCAAGCTATAGAATGTTTTTTTTTTTTAATCATATTGTTTATTATGTTTCCAGGATTGTTGGTTATTCATGTTTTTGACATTGCAGACATTACATCAGAAATTTGCATAATTCTGATTCAATGTAATGTCCAGCATCATCCAATCACTGCCAACCATGTTAAAATAAAATTATGCATGATCAATTCTGAATCTATGTACTGATTACTGTTGTACCATGTCTGCCAAACATGTCGAGTGGTCCAAACATCATCTGCAGCCTGAAACTGAACTTTTGGTTGGATAGGAGTGAATGCACTTAGCTGCACAGAGAGCTATAGGATGCTCCCTTGCTCCCTATTTAGTGAATGACAGTTTGAAATGCACCTTATTTTCATCCTAACTCCATAAATAGCCTCTGAAAGCAAAGTTGTCAGCTTTTGTATGGAGCCATTTATTCTCACTGTAATAATGCACAGTAAATATAGGATTTCTAAGGAGAAGATGTGCAAAAGAACACATTAGTGGTCATTGTGTTGAGTAGCATGCCGCTTCGTGATAAATCGCTCACATTTATTAAAAGGCATATCGGATGAAACTAGAGACTCAAACAGGTTTCAATGTTAAAACTTAATGAAGTTTCGTACCAGATGTAGTTTTGTTGGCCATTTTGGTCGGCACCATATTGTTTTGTCACATGGCACAGAGTCTCCTGAACTGAGATCAGTCTGTTTAAATGAAATTAAGTTATGCGTTGCATAAAGCGAAGCCAAAATAAATGTCCACGCATGTGTACGCAGGGTTGCATTAGGTTAAACAAAATTTGGTCACAAAACGCAGTGATCGAACAATCAGAATTCAGGGTTTTCAGAGAGATGAGTACCAAGCTACTATAAACGATTCAAACAGCGGTATACAAGTTACATGTTTACTTCAGTGAGTGATCATTGTGCACTTTTAATCCAATCAATTTTGTGTGAAAATGTCTTAATTTTTGGCTTTTAAAGACATGCTGAAAATCAAGGTTGATATTGATATGGAGTGGTGGTGGCATAGTGGACTAAAGCACTGGTAATCAGAAGGTTGCTGGTTCGATCCCCACAGCCACAACCATTGTGTCCTTGAGCAAGACACTTAACTCCAGATTGTTCCGGGGGAATTGTCCCTGTAATAAGTGCACTGTAAGTCGCTTTGGATAAAAGCGTCTGCCAAATGCATAAATGTAAATTATTGCTTCCTTTTATTCATCATATTTGACCATGAGGATATGTAGTACAGTATACAGTATACTGCACATTTTGGTGAATGTAGTAGGTCATCTGGGTATTCCAAGGTCACTGTATACTGTCTACATAAAATGTACGTAAAGCAAACATGTAGTATAATGCACAAATAGTATTGAGTACTATAGAAGTACAATATGCTATTCCAAATATGCACTTACTAATAGTGTAACTTTCTACCTTAAAGCTGACATGTGCAATGTTTTCCATTGTTACATTTGCATCTATAAGTAAACCATACGTTTAAAAACATTGTTCAGTTTGTCAGAGCAAAGCAAGACAGCTAACCAATCGTGTGAGTTTGGGATGGGACTATCTGTATGTACAAACAATAGAAGATGGGGGTGCTTGATTCTGCAATTCAATTAGGTGATGCTGGTGCCACAGAAATGACACACTTCAGCTTTCATTTCTGAGCTATTTTATATGTGATTCAGAGATGCTAAAGCTACTGGTATTACTTCTCTTTCTGCAGGCTTTCAATCTGTTCAGTCAGAACTCTCTCTTCCTGCTGCATGGCGACATGTTGATGCTCAGAGGTCTCTGGAACTCTGCCGGCTTCCTCATCTCCAATCTCCTGCATCAGCTCCGGAGCGGTCGGAGATCGTGGACTCACTGGAGGAGATGGTGTTTGATACCTCACCCTTTGCACTTGACTTTTACCCTGTCAAACAAAACACAAAACATGCCACTAATGATATGTGGAACTGATAGATATTAAGACCCCCCATTTCTCCAGTATCCCCATTTCTCCCAATTTGGAATGCCCAATTCCCACTACTCAGTAGGTCTTCGTGGTGGAACGGTTACTCACCTCAATCCGGGTGGTGGAGAACAAGACTCAGTTGCCTCCACTTCTAAGACCGGCAATCCACGCATTTTATCACGTGGCTCGTCGTGCACGACACTGCGGAGACTCACAGCATGTGGAGGCTCATGCTACTCTCCGTGATCCACGCACAATTTACTACGCACCCTATTGAGAGCGAGAACCACTAATCGCGACCACGAAGTGGTTACCCCATGTGACTATCATCCCTAGCAACCGGGCCAATTTGGTTGCTTAGGAGACCTAGCTGGAGTCACTCAGCACACCCTGGATACGACTCGCGACTCCAGGAGTGGTAGTCAGCGTCAATACTCGCTGAGCTACCCAGGCCCGACATATGGGTTTGGAACAACATGAGGGTGAATGACGAAAAAGGCTGCGTCCAAAGTTGCATCCTGTCAGAGTATGTACTACATATCGTCCGTTAATAAAGTACATTCTTTAAGTATACAGGTCAGTAGTATGAATACATTCCCGGACATACTTCATTTGGGAATGTGGGCAATGTCCCGTGACCCGAATATATGACATAATAAGAGATACTGTGAACATAATTTACTCTGGCTTTGTTAAACAGGTAGACTGTAACCACATGGAACAACTTTAATGGTATATACAGCACAAAACAGTTGAAGAGAGACACCTGACTCGCGGTTCTCCACTTTGGACGAGATGTCTCCTCTGTTCCTGTGGGATTATGGGATAGTACAGCGTCCAGTTTATGCACACTTCTAAATCTAGTAAGATGTGAGGTCATCTGAGTATTTCTCACCTACTATATTATGAATACTGAGGATTTGGACATACTGCTCCATTTGACATACTGTTTTTGGTATACTATATAGTAGGGAAGTACACTCACCTAAAGGATTATTAGGAACACCTGTTCAATTTCTCATTAATGCAATTATCTAATCAACCAATCACATGGCAGTTGCTTCAATGCATTTAGGGGTGTGGTCCTGGTCAAGACAATCTCCTGAACTCCAAACTGAATGTCAGAATGGGAAAGAAAGGTGATTTAAGCAATTTTGAGCGTGGCATGGTTGTTGGTGCCAGACGGGCCGGTCTGAGTATTTCACAATCTGCTCAGTTACTGGGATTTTCACGCACAACCATTTCTAGGGTTTACAAAGAATGGTGTGAAAAGGAAAAACATCCAGTATGCGGCAGTCCTGTGGGCTGAAAATGCCTTGTTGATGCTAGAGGTCAGAGGAGAATGGGCCGACTGATTCAAGCTGATAGAAGAGCAACTTTGCCTGAAATAACCACTCGTTACAACCGAGGTATGCAGCAAAGCATTTGTGAAGCCACAACACGCACAACCTTGAGGCGGATGGGCTACAACAGCAGAAGACCCCACCGGGTACCACTCACCTCCACTACAAATAGGAAAAAGAGGCTACAATTGGCAAGAGCTCACCAAAATTGGACAGTTGAAGACTGGAAAAATGTTGCCTGGTCTGATGAGTCTCGATTTCTGTTGAGACATTCAGATGGTAGAGTCAGAATTTGGCGTAAACAGAATGAGAACATGGATCCATCATGCCTTGTTACCACTGTGCAGGATGGTGGTGGTCTTGTAATGGTGTGGGGGATGTTTTCTTGGCACACTTTAGGCCCCTTAGTGCCAATTGGGCATCGTTTAAATGCCATGGCCTACCTGAGCATTGTTTCTGACCATGTCCATCCCTTTATGGCCACCATGTACCCATCCTCTGATGGCTACTTCCAGCAGGATAATGCACCATGTCACAAAGCTCGAATCATTTCAAATTGGTTTCTTGAACATGACAATGAGATCACTGTACTAAAATGGCCCCCACAGTCACCAGATCTCAAACCAATAGAGCATCTTTGGGATGTGGTGGAACGGGAGCTTCGTGCCCTGGATGTGCATCCCACAAATCTCCATCAACTGCAAGATGCTATCCTATCAATATGGGCCAACATTTCTAAAGAATGCTTTCAGCACCTTGTTGAATCAATGCCACGTAGAATTAAGGCAGTTCTGAAGGCGAAAGTGGGTCAAACACAGTATTAGTATGGTGTTCCTAATAATCCTTTAGGTGAGTGTATGCATATTTTGGGGTGAACTATCATTTTAAGAAGTTCAGATTTAATATTAGCGCAGCTGCAATCACAGAAAGTGTTTCCTTGTTTTACAGATTCTAACTCCTGACTATTTACTACAAAAGCAAAAGACTCACATCAGCAACATAATCTGTTCATCTGCTCATCACCAAAAAGAAAATGACAAGAAAAGTATGAAATGAATATCAGCACACAGAGTGGATGCCACAGAAACATTTATACCAAAATTCATAAAGTAATGCAGCTCAATATTACGGCAATGAAATGCAACCGAGGTGATTTTGTTAAGAAGAATCATGTGCTACAGTAAGTGGCTGAGATATTCACATAAACATCTGTATGCCATGATGATGAGGACAGACATAACACACAGCTCTGGGATGTGGCATAGGTGAATGGCTTACAGTTACAGACAGTAAATAAATCCAGTACATACCACTGCAGAACTGCGGGTTATGCCCATAAATCTAACAGCGATTATTATGGGTTTCTGGATCACAGAGGATGGGGGGGGGGGGACGTAGCAACAGGTGGGAAATGGAATAATGCTTTGGTCTTTAAAGAGATAGTCTGCATGCTTAAAGTGACGGCGAAACACTGTTCGCACCCCATTTAACTTCCGTAATCTGACGCAAATTGCCATTAAAATGTCGTAATCCCTAAATCTGGGATTCGAAATCGAATTTAAACCTGGAAATAATCAAAGTTTTAGGATTTTGAAAAATATGTTAGCTTGAGTGCTGTCATTAAAGGGATAGTTCACCCAAAAATGAAAAATCATTTACTCACCCTCTTGCCATATAAGACTTTCTTTCTTCTGCTGAACCCAAACAAAGATTTATAGAAGAATATCTCAGCTCTGTAGGTCCATACAATGCAAGTGAATGGGTACCCACATTTTGAAGCTCCAAAAAGCACATAAAGGCAGCATAAAAGTAATCCATAGGACTTCAGTGGTTAAATCCATGTCTTTAGAAGTGATATGATATGAGAAACAGATCATATTTAAGTCCTATTTTACTATCAACCTCTTAACTTTCATATTCTTCTTGTTTTTTTGCGATTCCCATTTTTCGTGCATATCGCCACCTCCTGGGCAGGAAGGATAATTTATAGTAAAAAAGGTATTAAATGTGATCTGTTTCTCACCCACAACTAACATATCACTTCTGAAGATATTAATTTAAACACTGGAGTCATGTGGGTTACTTTTATGATGCTTTTATGTGCTTTTTGGAGCTTCAAAATGTTGGTAGCCATTCACTTGCATTGTATGGACCTACAGAGCTGAGATATTATTCTAAAAATCATTGTTTGTGTTCAGCAGGAGAAAGTCAGTCTTATATGTATATATAAAGCCAATTACCTTTTAAAGTGTCACTTGAGAATGCTCTTTTATACCATTCTTTTATTTTGTTCTAACCGGTTACTATTCGGATTCGGAGGGCATGGAACTTCTGAACTGGGACAAACATTTTTTTTTGCTCAGAACGAACCATGATCATGATCCTGCATCAACGCCTTGTTGTCCTCTGATTTCAATGGTAGGTTAGAGTTAGTGTTAGGGCTATGATTGTTGGCAGACCCATGAACATGTACTACTGTGCTAAATTAGTGTTGTGGTTTGGCTATGTAGGTCATGTGGATGTCTGTACAAATATGACCGACACTCTCAGCTGTTAAACTCTTACCATGGACCTTCGGATGACCGTTAACCGACTCTTGGCTTTGCTCTCTGCAAACTCCAGAGTGTTGATGTCCTTCAGTCTGGCCTTGTACTTATTCATCTGCTCGCAAATGATCAGCTCCACACACCTTTGAAAATAACACACAATATCATGTGTTAAATATCAGAGCAGTGCTTTAAAGGGGCACTCAGTGATTTTATTTCATCATTGAAAATTCTCTGACCCAAAAGACACGAATAGTACATTTGAGAAATGTTTAAAAGCATGCACACTAACAATCCTGTCATATCCGTAGCTTAAAGAATAGTTCACCCAAAAAAAGAAAATGATGTCATCATTTGCTCACCCTCATGTAGTTCCAAACCTACATATGACCTTTATTCTGTGGAACTCAAAAGGATAGTTCACCCAAAAATTTTAATTCTCTCATGCCATCCCAGATGTGTGTGACTTTCTATCTTCTGCAGAACACAAAGATTTTTATAAGAATATCTCCGCTCTGTTGGTCCTTACAATGCAAGTGAATGGTGACCAGAAATTTGAAAGCCCAAAAAAACAGTGTAAAGGTAATCCATAAGACTCCAGTGGTAAAATCCATATCTTTAGAAGTGATCTGATAGGTTCGGGTGAGAAACAGACCTTTTTTAACTGTAAATCTACACTTTCACTTTCAAATTCTGGTGTGGAAGTGACTTTCACATTCAGCCACCTACTGTTTGGGGCTGGTCAAAGGTGGAGACTGATAGTAAAAAAAAGGACTTAAATATTGATCTGTTTCTCACCAACACCTATCATATTTCTTCAGAAGTCATGGATTTAATGGATTACTTTTATGCCTCCTTTACGTCATTTTTGGACCTTCTGAGTTCTGGTAACCATTCACTTGCATTGTGAGGACCTAAAGTGCTGAGATATTCTTCTAAAAAATCTTAATTTGTGTTCTGCAGGAGAAAGTAAGTCTCGGAGGGCATGAGTGTAAATTATGAATTTCACTATTCATTTTAATCCTATGGGGGAGATGCATGGAAGTGAATGGTGACTGAAGATGCCATTCTGCCTAACATCTCCTTTTGTGTTCTACAGAAGAATACAAGTCATATTAGATCACATGACCAGCAAATACTACTTATTTTATTCTCAGTAACCCCCTGTTATCAGAGACTTTCAGTTGCAAAATAAATTTATCAGCTGACTGCAAATAGTACATTTCTACAATAACATCAGTAACCAAAATGCTTCGTCCACGCCGATAAGTGGGTATAACAGCAAGCCACTTATCAGGATCTTAACAGACCACCTTTTAAAGGAATATTTTACCCAAAAATGATAATTCTCTCATCAATTACTCATCTCAAAATATGCAAGATATTTTAATGGAGATATGAAGCCCGTTTGTCCACACAATGCAAGTGAATGGTGGCCAAATTGTCAAGCTCCAAAAAGCACACTTGGGCAGAATAAAGGTAATCCATAAGACTCAAGGGGTTTAACCCATGTCTTCTGAAGATATCCAATCGATTTTGGGTGAGAACCGACCAAAATATAGCTCGTTTTTCACTGTGCATCTCATCATTGCAGTCTCTAGGCACGATCATGATTTCCTAGTGCTTGACGCACGCCCAGAGCGCTAGATGGCGTAAATTAAGTGTAATCGAGCTTGAAATCATGATCGAAAAGGAGGCTACTGATGTTTACATTTATAGTGAAAAAGGAGTTATATTTTGGTCAGTTTTCACCCAAAAACAACTAGAACGCTTCAGAAGACATGGGTTAAACCCCTCGAGTCTTATGGATTACCTTTATTCTGCCCAAGTGTGCTTTTTGGAGCTTTATTCATATCTCTATTAAAATATCTTCGTTTGTGTTCTGCAGTAGAAATGAAGTCATTCTAATTTGAGACAACCTGTGTGTGAGTAAATGATGACAGAATAATCATTTAAGGGTGAACTACTGCTCTATATTCTGGGTTGAAACTCGCTTATAAGTGCTAGAGCCTTTGGTGAATTTTAGTAGTGGGTCTGAACTAGACCCATCGGACTGTAAGAAGTAAGAGTTGGTCATTACGCTGTGGTTTTGCCAATGTCCTGAACGCTCTGCAGAGGGTCGATGGTGTCGGGGCAGCGCAGGATGCAGGGGGCAAACACAATGGCCAGCGCATTAGCAGACATGCGGTTGGTCTCCTCTTGCAGGGCAATCCTGTAGAGAGCAAAAACAGAGCTCAGAACGGTTTAACAAAGTGTCCAAACAAGGTCTGGAGTGAGAAGTTTCCAGCACTAAATCATTTCTCGGTCCACACTGAAAACAAAAATGCTGTGTAAAGTGAAAAAGTAATATCCAATTAAATAGCGAAGCCAAAATCCAACATCCACACATGTGGACACGGGGTTGCACAAGGTTAATGTTTAGTTATAGCTACATTTAGACTTAAAAAATTAAAAATGACATGTATTCCAATTACATACCATAATGTCAAACATAATTTTTGAATGATTATTTAAAAATGTATGAAGAAGTACTTCTTTTTTTTTTGTGCGCCAAAAAATTATATGAATTATTCAAGTTTTTTCAGAAGTCTATTTTTTGCAACAGTATAATTTCCTGTATGCCTAAATTACTTTGTAAACCATATTTAGTACAATTTAGTATTCATTTATTAAACACCTTGTAGGTCTACTGTTGCGCTGTTTACAGTCGGCCCATCCTAACATTGCATATTAGCACTTAATCCGTTTGCTGCCGACACACGCATGTTCGCCTTTAAACTTAAGTGACTGTTTAATGTAAAATAAGGAAGTCGGAAAAAACTTTTCACGTAAATGATATATGATGCCTTTTAAAGCCGGTTTGATCTATTTCACAATATCGTGAATAAGATGTCAATGGTATAAAACCTATCTGTTTCCAAACCAAGGTAAACTGTGAAATCAATACATCCATACATACTGCATATACAGTGTATTCAGAAAGTATTAAGACCCCACATTTTTTTTCACATTTTGTTAAGATGTAGCCTTATGTTAAAATGCTTAAAAAAAAAAAAAAAAAAAAAAAATCACATCAATCTATACCTCTTATGACAACACACAAAACAGATTTTGATAACTTTGCAAATATATTAAAAATATAAAACTGAAATTTCACATTACCATAAGTATACAGACCCTTTGCTGAGACATGTTTGCATCCCAGAGATCATGTGTGGAGATGGGAGAAACTTGCAGAAGGACAACCATCACTGCGACCCTCCACCAATCTGGGCATTATGGCAGAGTGACGTGACGGACACCTCTCCTCAGTGCAAGACACATAAAAAAGCACCTAAAGGACTCTCAGACTGTGAGAAATGAGATTCTCTGGTTTGATGAAACTAAGACAGAACTGGCAGCATCATGCTGTGGGGGTGTTTTTCAGCTGCAGGTACTGGGGGCTGGTCAGGGTTGAAGGAAAGCTGAACGCAGCAAAATACAGAGACATCCTTAATGCAAATCTGGTCCAGAGTGCTCAGGACCTCAGACTGGGCCAAAGGTTCACCATCCAACAGGACAATGACCCTAAGCACACAGCCAAGACCAACACAAGAGTGGCTATGGGACAACTCTGTGAATGTCCTTGAATGAGGGGTTTGAATACTTTCTGAATGCACTGAACTATTTTAGTGTGATGGGAAGTTAGAGTCATTGTCTCACCTGACCAGATGGAAAATGAGCCGCTCCAGTGTGTTCAGGTGAGTTCTGCTGAGCTGGTCGATTACAGAGTAAACACCTCGAATCACTTCTTTCTTGTCCTGAAGGCCTGAGGAACATCAACAACCATGTTCCGACATTTAGTCTTCTCTATAAATATTGAGTCTGTGAACCCTAGAAGATAGCGTCAACACTAGTTTAGCACAAGCTGCTTACCCATGGCCCTCAGGAATTCCTCATACAGTTCAAAGGTCATGAGAGGATTAGGCAAATCACGCAACCACTGCTTGAATACGCTGGCAATCACATTAATATTGTAGTCATCCAGATTCATGCTGTTTACATCTGAGGGGAGAAAACAACAAACATCAAACACTTGGACACATTACTTCCAAGCATTAGCCAGGACACCACAGAGCATCATGTGTCATACCTGTATCCAGACCCTGCTTTAGCTCCTTTATCTTATTGGTGGACCCAGACTTCCTGTAGATGCCTTCAGTATAGAGGCCATGCATTTCAATGTAATTGATGAGTTTCTCTACCACTAAAGGCACCGTTCGCTCGTCGTTGGTAAGACGGGACAACTCCACACCAAACTGCCTCGACGACAGCTCAGGGTCAAACTACACATAGTGAAAAGACATGCTGTAAGTGACAGCATCTTTTATTTCAGCACCATTATATTATTGCAAATAACATTCTTGGCTGTTAAAAGAGCATTTCATTTTCAGCTAATGTGCATAAAATAAATAAATAGAAAGTTTTAGTTGGTCAATGTTCTGAAATGTTAAGTCAAAAGTAAAATGAGCACTTCAATAGACAGTTCACATGGTGTTACACTTGCACTGATGACACAGTATAATACCCCAGACTCAAGCTTCATAATAACAGTGAAATACCATATTTTTTTTTACATCATTACAGTTATATGTAGGTTAGATATATTCACAGATAGCAGTGGTATCCGGCTCAAGTCAGTGGTGAAGTGGCTCAGACTATGAGCCCAGGCCAGGGGCTGTTCAGTCAGATGAAACACAACAGACTGGAACCGAAAGAAAGGATCTCGAGACACACATTTCCAAGTTGAGCGTTTAAACAACTCATTGCTTATTCTGAGAAACACTTAACAAGAGGGCAAGACTCAATGGCCAAAGATCTCCACCAGCTGTGAACACTTGAGCAACCATCCATTTGTTTTTCTATGTAAATGCACGCAAGATGAACGCCTTTGTTTTTATTCAGCGTCTCATGCAGGAGTGCTGTTTTTTAGATGCTGTGTCTAATTAAAAGAACTTTAAAAAGCATCTGGAGACACCTGCTTTCTTTTAATCTGTTTCCATTTAGCCTTTTTTAGCGCAAGAATGTGATCGATCTGAAGTCGGCGTCAGTGCTTGGCACACATCCAAAATCGAATATGCAGTTTTAGCATTCGAATGTGCTTTTTTTTCTTATTAAATCCAACTGATATTCGAATTAGAATTTTTATTTGACAGTCCTGCCACTGATGGACAATGGCAATTTTGGTAAAGTAAAACTAAAAAGTAGATTAAAATAAATAAATAAATACATAAAAACTAATCTTAAAATAATAATATAAAATACTAAAATAAAAATACAATTATATGTATATTATTAAAATCATATGATTAATACAAATTATGATAAGAATTCCAATTGCAATTATTTGCAGTTTTTAAATTATATTTTATTTTATGTAATTTTTATTTTTAATATTAAAATATTTTAAATGATACAATATTTTTTATGAGATAAAATATTGATTAAAAAAAACCTCGTATTCAAAGTGAAAACATTTAAATTAGATAAATAATAATAATAATAATAATAATATAAAATAGTATTTTTATATGAAAATATTTAAACAATAAAAAATTTTTTTTTTTGATTTCCTGAGATTAACAAACTAATTAAAAAAATTATTAAATAAAAGTAATGGTCTCTCTACTGCTGATATACATCCACTGAAGTACAGTGGGAATTTTGGTTATGTAAAATAAAAAACAGACTAAATAAATAAAAACTATTAAAACAAATCTTAAAAATAATTATGTAAAATACTAAAATAAAATAATATAATCTCCTTAGCAACCAAACTGGCCCGGTTGTTAGGGAGGGTAGAGTCACATGGGGTAACCTCCTTGTGGTCGCAATTAGTGGTTCTCGCTCTCAATGGGGCGTCTGGTAAGTGGTGCGTGGATCACAGAGAGTAGCATGAAGCCTCCACATGCTGTGGGTCTCTGCGCTGTCATGCACAACGAATCACGTGATAAGATGGGCGGATTGACGGTCTCAGAAGCGGAGGCAACTGAGACTTGTCCTCCGCCACCCGGATTGAGGTGAATAACTGTGCCACTATGAGGACCAACTATGTAGTGGGAATTGGGCATTCCAAACTGGGATAAACTGGATGATTGATCAGCAAGAATGATTGCTCCCTCAAATCAATGAGTACTGAGAACTGAGCTTTATGTTGAAAAGTATCCACTTAATGCGCTACAGAAATCATTTAAATTATTTTAGATATTTGTAATCGTAATGCTATTGTTTACATTACAGTTATGACTTGGAAATGAGCAAATACTCTACTATATAGTATATACTTGATCATTGGTATCATGCATCACATAGAATATTTATTTATCAAAAGAGTAACAGACCATGCTAAAGGGATCGTTCGACCCAAAATGAAAATTATGCAGTATGAAACAAAAGATGCAATGAAAGTGAATGGTGACTGAGACTAACGTATTGCCTTTGTATCCCAAAGTCAAACTTCTCTGGAACAACATGAGTAAATGATGACAGATTTGTCATTTTGGGAGAACTATCCCTTTAAATTCTTTGAAGATAACCCAATTATCTAATTACTATTCACAGTTTTCATGCAGATAAGTCTTCGCCACTTTGTGGTGTCACAACCAGCAAATTTGCCTCAAACTTTCCCCACCGCATTTTAAATCCAAGTGACTCCCAAAGATGAATGCAATTACCAGGAAAAAAATAAAAATCCCTTACCTTCTTGCTGCATTTGGTGGTCATCTTCTGACAACACTTTCTGTGACAGGCATACCGGCACACTGCACAAGACATAGACATCATATTGATTCTCATTTTCAGACAACATCAGAACAAACAGCCCAAAAAAAAAAAAGCAATGAATGAAGCGGAGCCTAAAATAAACTCTAAATGGGAGCAAACATTCCTCTATCAATGTAACATGCCGGAAAACATCCTGCTTTACAAAGGGAAACTGTTCTCTCTTCAAGCAGAGAGGCCATGGGTCTTTTGGTAAACAATCTGATTATGCTGAATTGAGTTCATGAGGATATTAAACTCACGTTTACAGACACACGCTTTGTCCATCATCCAGATGAGGGATGAGCAGTACTCGCAGTAGGTGGGAATGCTGTACTGAGTCGACTTGAAGATGTGGCCGTTGTGTTCCTCCACCTGAAAGGAATAAAAAGCTCAGCGTCGCTCTCGTTACATGTAAAACAGAAATGTTAATTCCATTTCTGACTCTGATTCACTCACAATATCAGTGTCCTTTTTCCTTCTCTTCTTGCGGTCTGGTTTAGGGGCCTAAGGAAGGAAAAAAACGGATTATTAAAACTCCTCCTACTGGGAAGGGAGGAGATTTTATAGTAAAAAAGGACTTAAATATTGATCTGTTTCTCACTCACACCTATCATATCTCTTCTGAAGACATGGATTTAACCGCTGGAGTCATATGAATTAGCTTTATGCTGCCATTATGTGCATTTTTGGAGCTTCCATTAAAAAAACAACAACCCTGATACTGCATTAGGCATCAAAAATCGACTCAAGTTTGTGTGCCAAACAAAAACAAAATAAGTCTTTAGATCCTGCCCTTGCAACTTTGATAGGTGAAAGCGACACTTTACATTTCAAGGTGTCTTTCATACGTCGTCTTTTATTTTAAAACGCATTTTATGTTGTATTACATACATACATATATAAAATTAATATATAAATACCTACATTTACATTTATGCATTTGGCAGACGCTTCTATCCAAAGCGACTTACAGAGCACTTATTACAGGGACAATCCCCCCGGAGCAACCTGGAGTTAAGTGCCTTGCTCAAGGGCCCAACAGTGGCATCTTGGTGGTGCTGGGGCTTGAACCCCCGACCTTCTGGTCAGTAACCCTGAGCCTCAACCACTGAGCCACCACTATATAGTTATAACTATATAACTATACCAACCTTGGTTAAGCTAGTTTGTGCTGGTAGACAACCTTGGTTAAGATAGTTTGGGCTGGTAGACAACATTGGTTAAGCTAGTTAGGGCTGGTAGACCACCTTGGTTAAGATAGTTAGGGCTGGTAGACCCCTTTGGTTAAGTTAGTTAGAGCTGGTAGACAACCTTGTTTAAGATAGTTAGGGCTGGTAGACCACCTTGGTTAAACTAGTTAGGGCTGGTAGACAACCTTGGTTAAGTTAGTGAGGGCTGGTATACAACCTTGGTTAAACTAGTTAGGGCTGGTAGACCACCTTGGTTAAACTAGTTAGGGCTGGTAGACAACCTTGGTTAAACTAGTTAGGGCTGGTAGACCACCTTGGTTAAACTAGTTAGGGCTGGTAGACAACCTTGGTTAAGCTAGTTAGGGCTGGTAGACAACCTTGGTTAAGCTGGTTAGGGCTGGTAGACAACCTTGGTTAAGATAGTTAGGGCTTGTAAAACACCTTGGAAGATATTCATATTTAGGCGTTTGACCATACAAACAAAACATTTTAGAAAATGTACCTTGCTCACACTGCTGTCCAGAGGTTTGTGCTCCATCATGAACTCATCGAGGAACACTTTGAAGGTGTTGACCCAGACTGTCACCGGCGACTCGCACCAGTCCCTTTGCTCTTGACGCATGTTCTTCTCCAGGATTTGCTCAAAGAGGGCGTAGAGATCCTTATAACGAATGCTCTTTCCATCGTCCATCTATATGCAGACCAAACAGTAAGAGAGAAAACTTTCCAAACATCTTTCATGGAGATTTCATTCATTTTTGGATGAACTATGCCTATAAATGACGTGAAGCCTTTGGGAGTAGTAACAGTACATTAAGGGCATTATTATTATTATTTTATTTCTTTTCCTCCCCCTCCCCTTTTCTTCCCAATTTGGAATGCCCAATCCCCAATGCGCTCTAGGTCCTCGTGGTGGCGTAGTGACTCGCCTCAATCCAGGTGGTGGAGGACGAATCTCAGTTCCTGACTGAGTCACTCAGCACGCCATAGATTCGACGCTACCTGGCCCCCCTATTAAGGGCATATTAAGATACTTACAGCTAAAGCTGTGGAGTAGGAGTTGAAGATATTCAAGCGGAACTCCTTAAGTGCCTTTTTGAACACAACATCCACCATGGTGTCCTTCTTACTGTCTTCTGTGTCTAAATCTGTGATCTATGAGATTATAAAAAAGGTTATGAGGGCTCTCTCATATCAATGGTTGCATAACAGTAAGGGCAAGTCAAGGAAATACATAGCAGGTACATTTGTAGTACATTCAAGAAGTCACGTACCTTCTTCATGAGGAAGTCATTCATGCTCCTGTAGTCATTGGCACATGTGAGTATCTGCCGTGCATCGTTCTGCCACTGTGCGGGCTCTAGAGTCACATTACTGATTTTCACACTGCGTCGACGCTTCACTTTAGGGGACGGCTCTTTGTTTTCTTTGAACTCCCTTTGTAAGGTCAGATCTGGGCTTCGAGGTGGGGACAGGCACTCCACTCCTAAAGAAACAGAATAAATCAGTGGTTTTTTGATTAAAACCGTTCTCGATGTACTTGAAATGTTTAATATAACTGTTTTCATCTCACCTTCTTCCATTAGAAGTGCAGTTTCAGCGTCGTCTCCGTCCAGAGTATCACTGCCACACACCAGCCGCTCTCTCGTTGGCTTCTTCTCTCCATGCTTTGTCTTTGCCCAGAATCGCATTTTTCCACGTACCCTACAGACAATATGTACGTGGAGACGGAGAGAGAAAATTTAAAGGGATAGTTCACCCCAAAATAAAAATGTAATCTTCATTTACTCCCTCTCATATCATTCTGTTTTAAGGTCTAATATCAGGGTCTGTTTTCACACTGTTTTATTATTTTATTTCTTTGGAGATGTTTGGCAAAAAGCCATCACTTTGCGGTGACTTATACTGCAAAGCTTCAAACGGGACAAAAATCCCCATAAAAGAAGAACACATGACTCATCTGCTATATTCCAAATCTTAGGCCATACAATAGCTTTGTGTGAAGAACACATGGTAATTTTAGTCATTGTTCACTGATAATCTCTGCTGCAGTTGCGTTTTTCAAACTATTTGCTTTGCGTTTAGTCACATGATATGCGAGAACCAATGACATTTGCCGTCAAACATGCGTGATGCATTTAAAAGGCACAGTTTTTTTTAAATGAACAAACACGTGACATTTACGAGACGAAGGCAACATTTTCAGTGAATAATGACTTAAATTTGGTTTGTTTTTTCAAAGCTATTATATGGCTATAGACTTTTGAGGGTGAATAAATGACAGCATTTTTTACATTTTCTTACTGGTTTTAACTGGTTGAACTGGTCTTATAACATGGTATTTTTTACAGGTATAACACTATTGACAGTAGCCTTGTTTATACTTTCGGCTGGCACCCCAACTTCTAGAGGCGTTTATACTTGACGTGCCCGCTGTTGTACTATCTGTGAAACGACATGGGGCAGCCCAGAGAAGATATCATCCGAATCAGCAGATAGTAGTTGTGAGAAGTAGTACAAGGATCTTTGTAATAAAAGCATCAAACTTCAATCATGTTTTGTTTTTATTTGATATTAAGGCACCTGACGAATTTGTGCATCATGACTTAAAAATGCTAATAGTATATTTATTGACCGTATACTCTAAATGTATGCATGCATATAGATATGCTACAGTATTAAACATTTTTCACACAAACTATACAAAACTATTTAAATCTAAAGAGCAATGCAACAGTCTCTGCGACATTCAAGGTGTAGAAGGCACAGCTAATATATTTTATGCTTATAAAATATGCATGGAAATGCTTCCACTCATATATTCTCTTACAGATATGCAAACTAAAAAGTGACAGTTCATTGAGCCTTCTGAAAAATGTGTAAATGCATTCTTACCCAAATTGTCCCATTGAACTAAATAGTTTTTTTTTGTTTTGTTTAAACTTCAATCTTGTCTTTATTCAGTATTCAATAAAAGCCACTAGACAAATACTTGTATATATGCCTCGAACACGTATAAATCCTTAACGAATATTTCTTGACCTTACACGCTTGTTAAGTTTTCCAAACAAGCAATACAAAAGATGAGCAAAATCTAAAGAGCAATGCTACAATGTAGCTACAATGCTACTATTCATTCAAAGGCACTGAAGGCACCGTTCCTATATTTTATTCTTATCAATTTACATTGAAATGCTCACATGCATATAAACTCTTATAGAAATGCTCACATGCATATAAACTCTTATAGAAATGCTCACATGCATATAAACTCTTATAGAAATGCTCACATGCATATAAACTCTTATAGAAATGCTAACATGCAGTGTAGTGACTGAGCAAATTCATTGGACCTTAATAATGAAACATGAGCAAAACAAAAATGGTGTGTATGCTTGTAAATTGTCCCACTGAAATTAATGGGACAATTTCCACCATAATGGGTTTACTAACGATTTGCACACACATTTTTTCTGCTCGTGTTTCCTGAACAAGGCAAATGTAACTAATGTTCATTAACCTGTTTTAGTTTTTTGTGCCTTTAATTGTTTTTTTTTTGGCAATGTAAAAGTCTTACAAACTTTTGTCATAAAAGCAAAAAAGGTCAATATCTATTTATGGGAGATTCTTTATCCATAAGATGAAATGGTCGGAAAATAAACCTAATTTTTATGTATTTCTGACAGAGCTGCAATGTTATCATAAGATGGTAAAGCTACGTAAAAATAATAAATCAAAAGGATTTGTTCAAATGTCTGATTTATGTAACATAACAGATTAATTATCTTTGTCTTTTGAAACCCTTCTTTTTATTTCATCCGGGTGGAGGGATCATAGGTGTGCCTGTACAAACTTATTTCTTCAGCCAATGTTGCCTGAAATTAGTTAATTTTCAATGCAGTGCCACATGCACTTTTCGCCCGAGTCACAAAAACTTGAGTAAGAACGGCCGCGCAAAATGAGGGCTTGCGGCACAAACGTGCATTTCGCAAATTTCATTGCACGCAACCTCGCGAACAAGCAGCTGTGTCGACTATAAATCAGGCTTATATGTGTCAAAAAACATAAGCACCTTCCATCTCCAGAGATCTTCCTCATGGTGTCTTTGCCCAGGTCTCCAGATGGCATGGCTTTATGCACGTTTTTCTGTTCTTCAGTGGCTGTGGGCAGCTAAAAGACAGTATTACGAACAATACATAAAACCAAACATTCAAAAAGTTTTGTCTCACCCAAAAGTGAAACTTCTGTCATAGTGAACTCAAAAACTAGATATTTAGCAGAACATCCATGCTGATCTAATCCATACAGACGCATATTGTGACCAAGCCCTTAAAATCTCCAAAGAAAACACCACAAAAGCACAATAGGACAAGGCCGAAACTTAAGTCGTCATTCACTGATGAGGTCACAAATCATATTCGTAGTTTTGGATATTGACTATTGGCTCGTCTTCATCTGGCATATATATAACAATGCACAGAAATAGTTCAGAAGTCTTGCAAAATAATATTCGAGTCATACAGACAACTTTAGTGATGCTTTTATGGTGCTTTTTAGTTCTTTTTGGAGCTTGACAACCCCTGGTCACTGTATGCTTCCACTGTATGGAAAAGAGCCGTGTGAACATTCTTCTAAACATCTCTTTTCTATTTCATGGAAGAAAGAAAATCAAATGGGTTTCAAACAACTTGAGGGTGAGTAAATAATGGCATATATATATATATATATATATATATATATATATATATATATATATATATATATACTACCACATTAAATAGAGATTTTTGCCTCTTCGTTTTAGGAATGAGAACATGTGTTGTTCCTTAACATAGTTTGAAGGCACTAAGTGGTTAAATCAATTTCTTCTTTAACTCTAATGCACTGAAACTAACCAGTGGCAGACAATGAAACAGAACTTTATTGATAACATATGACTTGCAACATAGTAAGAAAGAAAGAACAATAATGTCTTAACAACAGGATAAAATGTTAAACATTTCACTGAAGATAGACGATGACTGGAAAGTGTGAGTATTACATACTGTAATGAGAGCTAGAGAAAGAAAAGAAGAAAAGTGAATGAATGAGTTGAACTGCTGCCATGACAGGTACATGGTCTTAGCCTTGGTGGATTGCTGCAGAGCAGGAGAAAGAGGTTAGATGCTAAAGCATGCAATGATCTGTTTCCAAGGGGGCTGTGTAGAAAGCAGGATCTCACAGTCTTGGTAGAGTCGAAGCTGCCTATAACTAGGATAGCTGTTATGTTAGGCAAGCACAGTGGTCAGATACTGAAGAGTGCTGTGGGTTAAACGTTATGTGAGATGAGCTTATATATCTGGAGAGATACCATCCAGATCTGTGTGGCAGGTTTGCTGTTATAAATGTGAATTTTAGTCTATTCTAGATGTTCGACTTTGGTGTTGGTTGAAAATGAATTACAATTAGGGCTGTCAAAGTTAACACATTAAGTGTTACACGTTATACGCTGTTAAATTGAACAAGATTATTGCATTGACCTATATCTTGACGTTATAACGGCTTCATTCAGTTTTAAATAAACACAAATGTGCAAAAGTCACCACTATGATGTCGATAAATCATCTTTCACACTTTGATATTTCATTTCTATTCCAGTAAAATGATCTAAATATCCTTAAAACAAGACACATTTACTTGAGAAGCAACATTGTATAAGATACCAAGTCTTAATTTCTGAGAAATGAACGACAAGGACAAAAATTAAGTTGTTTTCCCTTTGAATTTTATTTTTCTTTCTCCCTTTGGCAGATTGTTTTTTTTTTTACCTCTTTAAAAATGTAGCTAGATTTATTTAAGTTAATTAATCTTTCTTTTAAGAATATTTTGAGATTTTTACTGGAAATGTTTACTTTGATGATTTTGCTTTAAAACAAGAAAAAACTATTTACCAATGGAGTATTATAAATCATAAATAAACTTGTTTTTCCTTTGCATTTAGTTTTTCTTGCCTAATTGATAATTTTTTTTTTATTATTGTTTTAAAAATGAACATCATAAAACTTTTTTGCTTAAAGTGAACTAATTATATTTGTACTGGAAAATTGCTGTCAACAAAACCAGAAAAAACTATTTACAAATGGGGTAAAAAAAGAAATAAACTTTTCTCTTTGCATTAAGTTTATTTTTCCTACCCCCTTGGAAAACAGTTTTTTCTTGTTTAGGCAAACCTCATTACAATTTCCACTTTCTCTTGTTTTAAGCATTATTCTAATATCTTATGTCACTTCGCTTTAAGTTAAGAAACCTTTCTTTTAAGAATATTTAGACATTTGTACTGGAACATCACCGTGTTGACCAGGGCTGGACTGGGAAGTGAAATCGGCCCGGGATTTTACATGGCAACTGGCCCAATTGTTCATCGGGTGTGGGGGGGGGGGTTCCCTGTCCTTTACTGCATATCGTGGCACCGTTTTGTGGTCCGTTCTGCATAACGCAGCGGCTCATTATTGCTTATCGCGGCTCATTATGGCACGTTTTGCGGCCGAACCACCGGCCCGCTCGATTCTCCCGATGGACATTCCGCACCTGATCGGTCCAAAAGTGCGTCGGCCCACCGGGAAAATGCCCGGTATGCCAGATTACACATTTTGATGAGGTTTATTCTTAATCAAGAAAAAAAGATTTACAAGTGGAATAAAATAAATAAATAAACTTGATTAAACTCGTATTTAAAATAAATAAATAAACTCCTTTGAATTTAATACATTTTTCTTACCCCACTGGCAATTAGTTTTTCTTGTTTTAAGCATAAATCTCATTTAAATGTGTTTTTTTTTCTTGTTTTAAGAATGAACATTATTCATGAAAAACAAGACTTAATATCTTATGTTATTGTGCTTATAGCCAATTAATCTTTCTTTTTAAGGATATTTAGACATTTTTGCTAGAAAACGAGACAAAAATACTAAGAAAATGAATTTTTTTTTCAGTGTAAGAACAGAATTCACAACATTTTCAAAGAAAAAATATATATGATTAGAGAAAAGACATCAATCACGATTACCCGTTTAAATATATTGATAGCCCTAATTGAAATGCACAACTGAATATATACTCTTATATATGTTAACAGTATTTCTATGTGCATACAGAAGAGTGCCTGCCATCACAGATGAGAATAGTTCTCAAAAAGTTTTTCTCCATCTATGGTTAAATATCACAATCGGATAGGGAGTTTAGAAGCGTTTCAGGTGGTCAGTAAAGCGTTCTATCAGGTTCTTCTGGAGTTAGCGGTAGAGAAAGGTCTTGCTGCTGGGCCAGCATGGCGTAGCTCAGGCCGTTCAATTACCATTTCAGAGTCAATGTGACAAGCCTCTAGTGCGCTCTCCTCCGAGTCCTGTTTGGGGAGGGGTGTGCCTGGAGATAGAGGGGTCTCATCATACTCCTCTTTCTCTGACTCCCCCTCACCCGGAGCATTTGAACCACGGGTCAGGAAGTCACTGCGCGTCCGTGCCATGCGGGCTTTTTTATGACCAGGTCGGCCGACCTAATCAATCAAATGATAATAACACAAGTGAAGATGCTCCCTATACAACAAGGGCAGGTTGTGACCAATGCCTTATTCTGAGGCAGTGAGACTTCGAAAACAAATGTACATAAATATTAAAGGAAAAAATTTTAAAAAGACCTGCGTGGATTGTAAAAAGGCTTTTCAAAATCTGCCATGACCTCAAGTTTCAAATGTGATTGCCATTGAAACATGTCTGTCTGTCTTACCTCACGAGCCTTTGTTGACTTGTAACCCAAGACGGTTACTTCACTCTGGACTCCTGGTGCTTTCCCTTGCTTGACAAAGTCCTTATCCAATCTAGAACAGAGTCAAGAGGTTAAAGGACTCAAATATATAAAATTCTGTCATCATTCACTCACCCTCATGTCATTTCAAACCTTACTAACTTTATTTCTTCCATGGAACACACGAGCAGAACCAAAATTAGCATCATAAAAGTAGTACACCTTAAGCTGCGTTCATGCTGTCAGCGACCTCATCTCATTCATTTTCAATGAGAGCTGGTGACTTCCGGCAACACGAGCGACGGCGACCGTATGTGGGCGTGTCCAGCGAAAGTTGAGAAATGAAGAGCGACTTTTGGGAGCGACAGCCAATACGAGAGAAGATGGTAGAACTCACGTGATCTTAATATTTTAATAATAATATTAATAGTAAAGAAACAGTGCTGTTTAGACTCTCCATACACCCCACTAGCGACCCAACCGCCAGCCACTGGCAACATGCAGCGGCAAAGTAGCTTGCAGTGTGAACGCAACTTTATGCACTATATTCCAAGTCTTCTAAAACCATACTACAACTTTGTGAGATATCATTATTCTATGAAAATGTGTAATTCCACCATATTTCACAATGGTACACATACAAAAATGATGCTTCAAGATTCACACAAGGTTTGAGGTCTACAAACAAAGCTATTGAATGATTTCAGAAGACTTGGAATATAGTGCACAAGTTGTATGGACTACTTTAATGAAGCTTTTGAAAACATTGTATTGAAGACATTTTGCAGCTTTTGTGTCCCAAGGAAGATATAAAGTCATACAGGTTTGGAATAACGTGGACATGGTCAGTAAATTATGAAAAAGTTTTCATTATCGGCTGAAATATCCCTTTATGTATGTATTATGGATGGGCGTTTTAGTCATTTTGACTACTGGAGAAGTTTAAGTAAGGGGGGGGTTGGGGGTGATGTTGTGTTCATGTATGTCCAACAGATATCTTTGGCCATTGCATTTCAGTGTCTTGCATTTTTAGAGCACATTGTCAAGTTAAAGTTATTAAAAAAAACGTGCAAAAAAGATTGATGATTCAGACTGCAAGTTACCATCAATTGAATTCACTGAATTTCGAATTTAGTACCCTCTACCATGTTTAGAGAGGTCAGGAAACGATCACCACTTACTTCGAGAGGGAATCCTTGGCCTTTGGAGAAAAGAATAGGTTTCCAGACCTCTCTGTCATGTTAATGTTGGTGCTGTGAGTGGACGGATTCTTCATTATTCTCCTAGTTTCATCACCTCTGGACTCCAGAGTCAATTTGGGTGCCCACCCTTCTGGTACCTTTCGGGTGTCCTTTGGCTGGTCTTTGAATATTGAAGGAGCAACTTCATTTTCCCGGACCTGAGGTTGGGAGGTGAGGTCAGGCTCCGGCTGGGCTATGGGAGCAGGACCTCTGTCCATGGCTGGCTTTCCTCCAGAACTGTCTTGTCTACTCTGCTCAATCCTTTGCAGAGCCTCAGATCTCTGCTTCTCAAACATCTCCCTCTCGTATTGGCCGAAATGCCTACGTTGTTCTTCCAGGATACGCTTCTGAAGACGGATCTGCTTCATCATATCCTTTTCATTTTGCTGCTGCTGATGTTTCTGTCGCTCCTGCATCTCCTCATTAAGTTTCTCGAGCTTTTCCAGCAAATAAATTCTGTCGCTGCTGGGCTGTGCTGGGCTGGGTGGCTCACTGGTTTGGGCGGCACTGTCTCGGATCTCTGGAGGCTTCACATCTGATTCATTTAACAAGGTTTCCTTCTGCATACTAATAACTACGACCATTGGCCTGCGATTGGACTCCTTGTCCTTCACAGGCTTACTGGAGCCATCAGGTCGTGGAGTGGTGGAGTTTATGCTAGACTTTATGACTAGAGAGCTGCTTTCTGGTGGAGTGGTATAGAAGGTTGGGAGAGAGTTCGGTATTTTGGGAGCTTCCGGTTCACTAGTTGGTTCGGAAAAGATATTAGGTTCTGGAGTGTCAGAGGGCAAAGCAGGCATGGGAATGCTGGGGAATAAATCCTGCTGCTCTGGCACAGACATAGGAGAACCAAGGTCTTCTTTGAGAGAGTCGTCTATATTGAGTAGCTCAAAGCTGCCTTTTGAGCTCTGGCTGTCCGGGGTACCTTGAGGAGTGTGAGCGATCTCACTGACCAGCTCCATCGACCAGCGTCTCTCTTCCGATGGAGAGGCTCCACCGGTAGTCCGCACCTTAAGAAGTTCCAAGCTAAATTTGGCTTGCTCTAGTTCTCGCATTCGACGACTCTCCCGTTTGGCCCGTGTCCTGTGATTGGGATCCTCTAGAGTGCGAGGTCGCTCGCGGATTGTCACTTCAGATATTGGTTGCACCACTGCCGTATCCCCTTTCATCTCCGGCTCCAACTGTCCCAAAGTTTCTCTTGGTGCATCACTTCCAGACACTTCAATTGCACCAGCGAGGGATTGTTTATTCCTGTCCTGCTCCTCGTAGGAGCCTTCCCACATGCTTGGATCCAAACCCATGACTCTACACTTCTCCTCTTCTGTTAATGGACTGGTTTGACCATTTGACAACTGAGTGCTTTTTAACTTCTGCTCTTGAAGTTCAAGAAATCTGAAAATTTGAAAGCATCCCATAAGAACATTGCATTTTGTAAAGGCCTACCTCTTTGGTTGCAAGACAGGATGCACGTAAGCAAACAAGCTTCAAACACCATGCATGCTATAAGACAAGCAATGTGAAACAGATCCTACAAAGGCAAAATGCAGTAACTACACATCTACACAGTAAGTTATGACTGATTTCAGTCTCTTAGAACTTGTAATTTCTTTGATGGGTTTAGGGAGTGAACTATCCCTTTAATTTTAGCATTTTTATGTCGTTTTAAGTCTTTGTTAGTTGTTTTGCTTTAGTAGTGCAACCTAGAAAGGGCAGTCGCGTACCTCTGCCTTGCAAGATATCCTCTGCTTGCTGCTTGCAGGTGAATGGTGATGTCACGCTGCTGGAGGTAGAGCTCTCTTGCCCTGTACCTCCTCCAGGCAGTCTGGATCCAGAGGGCTGCTCTGCCCCGTCGATATAGCCTCCAGTTTCTCTGGATAACCACGGCTGCTTCCCTCCAGAGTGAGAGTCTACGCCTCTCTCTAAAGCCTCTCCAGGCTGACTGGATAGAGAGTGCTGCCTCCTGCTGGACACGAATGTCATCCCTCTGCATCGACTGACAGCACCTCCACCAGTTCTATAATATGAAACAACACAGCATGCTAAGATTAAAGGAGTGCAAAAGCTTTAGTTGAATTACTTACATTTGAAAACAGTTTAATTGAGATTGCACTTACAAAAACCATTTTCTAGCTTTTGAAATATTTGGTAACACTTTCTATGAAATCCATATTTATAAGGCATTATGCATACATTAAACTGCATTCATAATGTCTCATAATACACCTTATAATAAGTTATAAGTTAAAACTTTATAATACATTATAAGGCTTCCCCTATTCATAGTTATAATTTAGAGTATAATGCATTATAACACAAGCAACATTTTGTTTTCTTTGTTTTTACATCCAAGAAGATTGGCTATATGTGTGATCAACATACATACATATCTCAAGAGAGAGTTTCTGATATATTTGAACCTTGTAGCTTTACAAGTGTTTACATCAAATGTGTGTTATTTTGTATTTTGTGCATGTGCATGTGTAATGTATATAACTCCCAGCATGACTTGTAATGTCTTGTAAACTATTCAAGATATATTATGGATGTTTATAAGAAGACATTGCTTTGGTCACTTTACGTAAATATATATTACAAATATATAATTCATTATATCTTCTGCAGATAAAATTGGATGTCACTTGTGTTATAATGCATTATACTCTAAAGTATCACTATGAATAGGTAAGTATTATAATGCATCATAATTGTGGTTACAGTTATAACATATTATAAGGTGTATTATGAGACATCACGTATGCATAATAAATATGAACTTCATAGAAAGTGTTACCACATATTTTTTAACACAACTGAAAATCCCAATTATCAAATTTCCTGATTTTTCCAGGTTTTTCATGACAGTTGGAACCCTTCATAGAGATCTCACAATAATATACAACAATTATACAAGATTTTTAGTTTCCCAGAAGTAGTAACTGCGTTAACTATGGTATTTTGTCCCACGCTACATTTATATTTATGCATTTGGCAGATGCTTTTATCCAAAGCGACTTACAGTGCACTTATTACAGGGACAATCCCCCCGGAGCAAACCTGGAGTTAAGTGCCTTGCTCAAGGACACAATGGTGGTGGCATTGGGGATCAAACAGTTCTGTGCTTTAGCCCACTACACCACCACCACCACTCTCATCTATAGATATATCTCACGCTACAGAAGCAGTTACCTTTTTGTTTAAGGCATATTGACAAACATAAAGCTTACTGTTCTAAGTGATGTCACTGGACATACCTGTATCTGGCAGGCAGCTTGTCTCATTCTGAGGAAATACTTCCTTTCTAGAAGAGCTCTGAAACGCGCTGAAGATTAATGATCCGACGCAGTACCTCCTGATGGAGAAGGTCTTGCATTCGCTGTCGCTCCACTTCACGGAGGAACACCTGCCATACACGCACACGTAAATGAAGGAACATGACAAATGCATACAACAAAGTATGCATTTCCAACAAAGCGAACCATAAAAGGGCGGTATGCATAATCCTGAAAAAAAGCTTTGGATGTTTAACAGTGGAAAATAAATTACCATGGTACGGCCCACTTGGAACCCTTCGGGAGCAAGATCCACCAGGCACAGGTACCGTCGGATATCTTCCTGTTTGGTGCAGGTACCCTCTGGTAACAGCACATGGAAGTGTCGAACAAAGTCCTGCAGGGCACAAGACAGGCACTTTACACAACAGACCCAAAATGAACCTTTTCTTTTGATGGCCTGCATACAAAAGTTATTCACATTCACTTCCTGAAGTGACCTGGAGGTGACATTTCTCATCGAGGCCAAAAAACACTGGGGATATTTTTGAACAGTAACATCACTGTCAAGGTTTGCCTTATTCTGTATGACTTATTGAAGTCTCCTCTAATGCAGACTGCTGGGGGTGGACAGATGCTGTGTGTATGCAATTATTCCTGGCCACTTTCATTACGGTTGTGTCAACTCAGTCTTTGTGTGTGCATAGTGAGAGCCCAGCGTTTCAATATCCACCAATAACAGTTACACCCACTTCATATCTTAAAGGAATTACTAGACGCTCCACAAAGACGACGCAAGGTGCAGAGCTTAAAACTACAATTTTACATTTTATTAAGAATGCTTGCCCATGTATAATGTGTTGTGAAAGGCATGTGGTCTGTTCTGAGTGTTTTTAGCACATTGGTATTTGGTAGTTAGGGTGTTCTGGATGGTTGCTAGGTGGTTGCAAGGGGGTTCTGGGTGGTTGCTAACTAGCCAAAGTGCAAAAGAGCCCATGCCAAAGTCTTTATGATATTCTGGTCTTTAGATATGGCTCAAGTCCCAAAAATTATAATCATCAAATGTGCAAGATAAGTTAAATGAATAGTTCGACCAAAAAATAAACATTCCTTCATCATTTACTCACCCTCATGCCATCCCAGATGTGTATTACTTTCTTTCTTCTGCTGAACACAAATGAAGATTTTTACAAGAATATCTCAGCTCTGTGGGTCCACACAATGCAAGTGAATGGTGACCAGAACTTAGAAGGTCCAAAAAGCAAATAAAGGCAGCTTAAAAGTAATCCATACGACTCCAGTGATTAAACCCATGTCTTCTGAAGCGATATGATACATTTGGGTGAGAAACAGATCAATATTTAAGCCCCTTTTACTATCAATCTTCACTTTCACTTTCACTTCTTCTTTCGTGATTTGCATTATTTGTGCATATCGCCACCTACTGTTAGAGAGGAGAATTATAGTATAAAAAAAACATAAATATTGACCCGTTTCTCACACACACACACACACACACACACACACCTATCATATCACTTCTGAAGACATGGATTTAACCACTGGATTACTTTTAAGCTGCCTTTATTTGCTTTTTGGAGCTTCAAAGTTCTGGCCACCATTCACTTCCATTGTATGAACCTACAGAGCTGAGATATTCTTTAAAATAAACAACTGTGTTCAGCACAAGAAAGTAAGTCATAAACGCCTGGGATGGCAGGAGGGTGAGTAAATGATGAGATACATTTTTGTGTGAACTGTCCCTTTAATTCACGTTAAAGTTTAATACTTCACTACTGTAATCCGTGCAGATGTTTTACTTTTAGCCTTGTTAGTATTTTTGACCTTTCACACATTTCAGAAAATAAAAAGATATACATTTAAATTGCAATATCATATACTAATAGCAATATTTAAAACAAATTATAATAAATTGTCTGGACTCAATTCTGTCTCATTACTGCAATTCTAAATATTATTTTATTTCTTTCCTTTTGATTTTTTCACCTGTTATTGTCAAATGTTTAATACTTGCTGTTATCAGTCCAGATGTTTTACTTTTAACTTTGTATTTTTTTATCTTTTAATTATTTCAGAAAACAAAAAGATATGTTATTTACATTTTATATAATATAAAAATAAAAATTATCAATGTGTCCAAAATCAATTTTGTCTCATTTCTAGAAATTTGATTTCTTATTTTTACATATAGATTTTTTCCACGTTTTATTATCCCTCAGGTGACAATTGTAATTGACCAACGTGCAACCTGAGTTAACTTGCAAAGTTTAATACTTAGGATTCCTAGTTATTCAATTCCCTCACGATGAGTAAGAGCAATAGTGACTGTTGTGTGAGGTCTAAATGTTTCAGTCATCAGGGATTCATTGTGAGTAAACTGATCATTTAAAGTCACATTACATCATTACATTTTTCTGTGCTGTATTCATGTTTCACAGAGTAGAAAGTAAGAGTGGTTAAAATCCCAAGACACACCCAGAAGTGGAAACGAGCAACTGGAAATAATGATTTTAGCTGTGGAGCTACAGATGATGACACTCATCCATGTACAGTACACGCTCCAAAGGACATCCCACACCATGATACTCCAAGATCACTCATAGTCTCGGTTTCAGACAGCACGCCTATGAACTGTTGAATGACCGTCTGATGTATATTGCACACAAAATTGCCACAAGCTTTTTCAAAACAGACCAGACTTTATGCTGATGGTCTGGTTGCATAAGACTATAACATGTCAACATTTAAATCATGTGTTCTCCCAGAGCAACATGCACAATTGTAAGTAAAAACAGTAAAATGATTGTATGTGCATCAGTCTCACCTGAAAAGTGTACTTGATACTGTAGCCAGATTGTCGGATCCGTACGGTCTCCAGCATGCCTGTGTAGCGAAGCTGTCTCAGAACCAGGCCATCATGAAAACGCAGTGGGAGCTGAGAGGAAACAAAGATATAAGTGACTGTAAGAGTAAAGACGAAGGTCCATATGATTGACTGCATGTGAACAAACATGAAATCTTCTCATGGATGCACAAACCTTTTCTGCATTTGATCGTATGCATTTCACAAAGTACGGCTCCGACTGACCGAGAGTCTCCATTAGCTTATTAAGAGAGGCCTTAAAGGGGAAAACACCACATATGAGCAACTAAAAATAAACAAACAATCATTCAGTCACCTGTTAAGTAAATTATATTGTACATCTATGAGGACAGCATAAGTTTAAATCCAGCTCGCCACATTTTTCAATCCTCTTTCTGTCCTTTCTAATATATATATATTGCTGTGACTGGGTGGAGGGCGGGGCCGGGTCGTGATTCCACAGACCCCGCCCCTAATCAGGCTAATCAAGCCTAAGAGAGGGATAAAGGCCGACTGGAAGCTGCAGTGCGACAGAGAGAGAGAGAGATTTATGGACAGCTGTCCAACACCTTTGTCTTTTTGTTTCAGTTTTATATGAAACTATTATTTATATTGTTGAGCTGGTTCTCGCCTCCTCCTTTTCCATTAATCCCTTTACACTTGTGCCGAAATCCTGGAAGGAGGAGGGATGCACCTTAGTAGAGTCCTCGCCACTACCATCCACCCCAACAGAGCAACCGCGGCCATCCGGTGGAGGATGGAGGAGCCCAGCCGCCTGAGAGCGGACTAACGGGCACTGACCACGAAGGGGCTCCTAACCGCTCGTCTGGAGCGGTCAGGGCCACTGCCAGGGGCGGAGGAGACCCCTACCAGCCGCTGAAACACTGCAGGGTATGAGACCGCCGACCGTGAGCGGGGAGGGGCTCCTGGCTGACCGCCTGGAGTGGGAGAACCGCTGCCAGGGGCGGGGGAGACCTCTTCTGTTTCCCGAGACACGGCAGGGCATTTCCCTCTCTTTTTAAAATGTTTTAATAATTTGTCACGATCGCCGTTACGGGGTGTGGGTGCCACATTTTTATGATTTTTTTGTTTCCCTCCCCTTGTCCCCTCCCTCATCCAGGTAGACGGGGATGACATGCCGGCAGATGTTAGACACGCCCCTCCCCAGGGAAAGAGGACAGGGCGGAAGGCAGGGGCCGGGTCGTGATTCCGCAGACCCCGCCCCTAATCAAGCCTCAGAGAGGGATAAAGGCAGACTGGAAGCTGCAGTGCGACAGAGATTTACAGACAGCTGTCCGACACATTTGTGTGTTTGTCTGTTTGTTTAAGTTTTATATTAAACAATTATTTATATTGTCAAGCCGGTTCTTGCCTCCTTTCCATGAATCCCTTTACAATTGCTTAAAGAAAACTAAGCATTTATATAATCAAGAATATTTTGCATTGTAACATTGCATTTTCTGGACAATTAAACAGATTTTCTCTCTAAATTTGCATAACTGTAATACTGTAATGCATCCAGACATATAACAAAACTTATATTTATAATAAAATTACTAACAAATTACTTGTTGCACTGAATTTATGCTTAATCCATAAATGTAATTCATATAGATCACTTTCATTCTCATCACTGTACTGTGTCCAGATGCTTGTATTTCTTTAGAGTATTTATTATTATATTTTAAATTAAAATGATAATGTATTATGCATTTGTTAAACTGATTTTATGCTGAGTTTAATAAATCTCTTACTCAAAAACATATATTTTTTATAATTTTTACTATAATGCATCCAGTGGTTTAACCTTTAACTTTTATTTTTTTATTTTTTAGTTAAAGTATTAATTATTAAATAAAGTGAAATTATGAATTCATTATTTTGTATTAATTTTAATCTATCTTTATATATAAATAAATAAAATAAAAAAACAATCAATCATTGTGTCCAATTCAGTCTCATTCAGTCTCATTGTAATTCAAAATATAATGTTAGTTTTTTGTTTTTTCGTTTTGCCATGCCTGTATCTCTCTAGTCAGAGAAAAGCTGGAAAAGCAGCTATTTTGGTGGTCAGGAATTCACTCTCTCTTCCCTAAGTGAGAGCCATGTAGAACAGGATGCGGGAAGTGAGCTCATCTACACATTTGTGCAGGCCCGCTGCCAGAGGCCCCACAGTCAATGTTTACAGCTCTCTGTCCCCATCCATAACACACTACAGGGACATGTAATCTTCAACCCCAGAGGAAGAAACAATGTTGTACACCACGTAAATGAACACCCCAAAAACTAAAGCAAAAAACAGATAAAAAAAAAAACTAAATAAAAAAATGGAAATATCACATTGACATAAGTACTCAGACCCTTAACTCAGTACTTAGCTGAAGCACCTTTGGCAGCGATAACGGCCTCAAGTCTTTTTAATATGATGCGAAAAGCTTTGCACACCTGGATTTGGGGATTTTCTGCCATTCTTCTCTGCAGATCCTCTCAAGCTCTGTCAGGTTAGATGGGACCGTCGATGGACGGCCATTTTCAGATCTCTCCAGAGATGTTCGTTTGGGTTCAAGTCCGGACCCTGGTTGGGCCACTCAAGGACATTCACAGAGTTGTCCCGTAGCCACTCTTGCGTTGTCTTGGCTGTGTGTTTAGGATCATTGTCCTCTTGAAAGGTGAACCTTCGGTGATGAGCGGTGCCTGGTTTACAGGCCACAGGTGGACTCCAATCAAAGTGTAGAAACATTTAAAAGATGATCCAGAAAAATGGGAAGCACCTGAACTCAATTTCAAAGGTCTGAATACGTACGTCAATGTTATATTTCATTTTTGTGTTTCTAATAAATTAGCAAAGTTATCAAAAGTCTGTTTATTGCTTCGCCATTATGGGGTATGGAGTGTACTGTAGACTGATGTGAAAAAAATAAATAATTGAAAGTATTTTAGCATAATGCTGCAACATAACAAAATGTAAAACAAATAAAGGGGTCTATATACTTTCTGAATGCACTATATATTATTTTAACAATTTAATAAATAATATATTTATATTATTAATAAATTCTTATGTATTTGTTGTAAAGGTATTAATTATCAAATATAATTATAATGAATCATTTTTATTTCAAATGATGTATTTGTTGCAATTTATGCTGATTTTAATAACAATAAAATACAAATAATCGAGACAGGATAAGTCTTATAATTTATTACTCGTTTCTTTGGACTTTGAGGGTGAAATATTACATTCTTGAGAGGCTCATCTGAATCAATAAAAGTGGCAAAAAGGCCACAAAAAAAAAGAAAAAAAAAGAAAGAGAGATCTGACCTGGAACTGTGCACTAATACTTGGCGGTTTCTTTTTCTTGTGAAGGTGCAGCAGGGATTTTGTGATGCGGTCGTGTAATGTCAGGTTACTCAGGTACTTCAGTGACTTCACATCCAGCAAGTGCTTTATAAAAAAAAAAAATAATAATTCATCACAAGCTTATGTAGATCAGTTAAAGGACAAAATCACCAAAAACGGAAACTCTAGTCTCACTCGACTCACTGTCATATCGTTCAAAACCCATATGTCTTTCTTTCTTCCATGGAGCACAAAAGGAAATATTAGATAAAATGTCAAGGCTGATCTTTTCCATAAAACAAAAGTATATAGTGACAGCAGCTGTCATGCACTAAAAGGTCAAAAAATCACCAAAGTATCATAAAAGTAGACTTCTTGTGCTTTGTGTGAGAAACTCAACACTATATTATGAGGAAGGTCATTTTGCCAAACGTCTCCTTTTATGTTCAACGAAATTACTCATGTTCTCCAGTGAAAAGTGGGCGAGTAGCTGATGACAGAATTTTCGTTTTGAGTGATCTATTCCTTAAGAAATTAATAGAGGTGTTATTCGTACCTTTGGAAGACTTGGTTTCATTTTATAGTTTTTATTTCTCCTGAAAAAAATTATAATAGTAATAATAATTATAGCGGTTATTATGAGCTTCCATAATTTGTATGAAACAGTTCATTTAAATTGGTTGAGAGGCAGTGAACGTTTTACATGAGGATGCCGTGAGCTCGCTCCAGGAGTTTACTGCTGGTGGAGTTGACAAAGATGCCGTCCTCCTCGCTGAAAGATCCAGCTGAGGACAGACGGTTTTGCCTCCCAGGACGTCCATTCCAGCCGTCCCTGACAGAGACACCATAAACATACATATTAAAAAGACACAAACACACAACACCACTTTCAAGAGTTTTGTGGAACTAAAAACCGGTGTACTGTACGATGCAAGTAAACAGGATGAAAAGAGGCTGTGTACCTGTACAAATTACAGGTACACATACTGTAAGGCTTGACTTTTATATTGTTAGGTGAAATGGACCCTGGAGAACATTGTGTGCAATCAGGTCTAACATCTTTAAGGGGGTCTGTAAGAGTCTGTTTCTCCTCTAGTCCAGAGGTGTTTTCTCATTATAACAGGCAGTCCACCGACTTCTATTGATTTTATCCTCTGGCATGCATGATTATGCTGAGCATAGGGACTGTAAATAATACCACTGCATAAAGCTATATGAGCCACAGGCACTTGTGGAAATATATTAGCGTTCCGCAGAGGCCGTACTTCTCTGCAGACTGTTGTGCATGAAAATCACAGGAGATCAGCAGTTATAGAAATACTCAAACCAGCCCGTCTGGCACCAAATATCATGCTGCAGTCAAAATCACTGAGATCAAATTTTTTCCCCCATACTGATGGTTGATGTGAAAATGAACTGAAGCTCCTGACCCATATCGGCATGATTTTATGCAATGGCTGATTAGGCAATCTCATGAATAACTAGGTGTACAGGTGTTCCCAATAAAGTGCTCGGTAAATGTACAGTATACATGTGCATTAGCCTTCATCTCAAATATATTGGCATTAAATCGGCCATTCTTCTTTACCATTGGAAAAACCCTAAGTAGACCAAAACCAGAGGCTAAACAGCACACAGGGAGGGAAAAGCCTCCAGCTGTGGCGGACAGTAATTTATTAGTAACAAAATTCTGTATACAGGAGGTCACTGAAACATGTGCACGTGAACCCTGCTGAGAGTGATTACCCATCAGACCAGGGCCTGTCCTCCAAATGGGCAAATATCTACACAATGACATCACATAGGAAGCAGCTGCAGTTTCCTAATGTTTAGTGGTCACTAAGTAACCCAAAAAGTGTGTAGGGTTGCAAAACGCATTAGAGGGTTTTTACAGTACAACAATAGAGCAGTTGTGAGTTCAACATTGCCACTTGTTCTGAATATCAGGGCTAATCTATGTGTCATACAGTCATTAAGAAAGTATGAGGTCGGGAAGAGCTGGGCCGGTCTGTGGGTAACTGTACAGTCATGGGTTTACTGTAACTCTACATCCACAAAGTGAACTTAACAAGCCTTTTGAGTACTGACCAGGGGCTCATCATACACACTTAATTTCCCTCACTGAGAGAACATGTGTCATGTGACACTGTATATGCCATATACTCAAAATATAAACAAATGATAAAACTAAATATTCAAACCATCTCATGTCTCTGACTGTATATTTATTAGTTTGCCTACTGAATTGTACAGCATATTGCACATTGCTTTCTATATAGGATAATGTATTGTATTACATGTACATTGCACAAAGTATTGCAAACTTGTCTTATATATACTGAGCTTGTTTGCATGGACACCAAAAAGCTGTTTATTGCAAGAAAGCTGCTAAAGACAGGAAAGTGGCGTTCGTGTTTACATACGCTGTTCAAGCAGCATACACTTCACCCTTGTATACATGTGGCTTGATCGGTAGGCAGCTTTCTCCAATGCAATGACATATGCCTGTGACACTGGTGCAAATAACCAATATGCCAAAATTAGGACAACTTCACTATTTTGCTTTCCCGTTGCTTTGCTTTATTTCCAGATGTCCCACTGTTGGTGCTGTGCAGTTTCCTTAACTTTTTAATCACAACCTGCTGTGGCATTGCCCTGCAATAGTGGAGTTCCCACTTACACCAAATTCCGGGATTCCCCCGGCGCACTTGAGCACATATTTACCATGTGCACCCTTTAAAAACATATAAGAATGCTGCTTTTGTGTTTATATGGCCACATAAGCCGCTCTGGCAGAAGCATACGTTAAACCCCTTTCAATTAATCATTTTAAAATGAAAGGAAAATGGAGCACGCATTTACATGCCGTTTCATAACGCCGCTTTCTGCATAACCCTGGAATAAACCGTTATCTTTAGTAAATGTTATCATGGTCACTGTCTAATGCATAGTATGTTACAGCTGCATCTGCAACAATTTTCACATTTAAGTGGCAATAAAGATTATATTCTATTTTCCATCACCTCTCCAAAAATGTAACTAGCATAAAAATGTTGCGTCTACGCTGACCACAACAGCTGTGATTGGTCCGCTTTGTAACCAGAGACAAGTTCCCCCAAGATGATTAAAATATATCTGAGATAGCTTTAAAAAAACAATTGTGACGATTTTAAAATCTATGCATCACATTGCATTTGGGCTCGTTTTAATCTGCACTCAGGGTAACCCGAATACATCTACTGCTTTTACATTCTGTTAAATTTGATGAAGTTACAAGTGAAAACGTGACAAAAAGCCACATCTGTTTACAACTTATAAACTCTGTGCTTTCACTGCTTTTACTCGATATATAATTGGTCTGGAGTGAAACAATATGCTTGTTTGCTTTGACCGTATGTTTGACAGTATGGTGTTCAGTCAATAATCATATTTTATACGGTAAGAAAAAGGAACACTTCTAATATGCCAGGGAATAAAAAAGCATTTGTTAAGAGCTGGTTATATTGCTTATATGCATATAAAGCCCAGCTTTATAATTTTTAAAATGAAACCCATTTTGTGTTGGTCAAGCGAGTAATTAATTCATTTGATGATTGTTTTGTCGGCGTGAAGCATGAAAGTATGCCAAAATATTGATTTAATATAATTTCATTGACTCAAGAGAAAGCATACAGAATATCCCCGATTTATTTTCTGTCTGCATGGTGGCAACATGTGCAATAAATTCGATTTTCCTAAATATCAACATGTTCACAAACTTTACTACTCATTTACTACGACAATTTGATAAATATTTTTGGGTCCACAAATTATCTAGCTTTTATTTATGAAATAAATAAATGCAGTATTCTCGCAGATCGACGCAGACACATCAACGGCGAGCTGTAAATGCTGTGTAGGCTACTGTTAAGAGGCTATGGCGTAGGTTCAACGCAGAATAAATCGCCTTTTAATGATGAAAACAATTCTCTAAGTGTTTAAATAGTCTTTGGGGACACTGTGAGGGTCTATAAAAGAGTAAAGTCGGTCTTACCGTTGATAAAGTGCGTTGCTGCCCTGCAGGTCAGAGAGTGGCATGCGAGGACTCTTTCTGTTCACACCTGTAACACATCACAAAGCCTGTACAACCAGACAGCTCCGAGACACATCAGAAATATGAATGAGTAAAAGTATGGCGCTCTCAGTATGAGAGGGTATCATGGATTTCATAAGAACAGATTGACAGAATGTTGATTAATCCACTGTAGTTTAAAGGGATGAAATGTTTGCCCATTCGATTAGATGTGAATTACTTGAAACATGCTTTTGAGAATCATTAAGTGTGACATATACAGTGCACAGTGATTGGGTACATACAGTATGTTCACATAGAAAATGATCTTTAGACTCGTATTATATTGATGATTAAAAATAAGCAACATAAAAGCGTATATTAGTGCTTTGATTAAATATTTTGAATCTTCTTGGCAGCAAAGGCTGATTGGTCAAAATGACAAATAAATAAATAAATAAATATCCCCCTTTACAAATATGTACATTTTGGCATAAATAGATCGAAAAGCATAAAAAGGCAGAAAAATATTTAGATACAATGGTAACATTTTACAATAAGTTTGAAATTGTTAAAATTAGTAAATGCATTAAGTATCATTAACAATGAACAACATTTTAACGGCATTTATTTATCTTGATACATGCTAATTAACATAAATCTAAAAATAAAACCGGTCATTGTTTAGGTTCATAATGCATTAAAAACAACTTTTCAATTTAAACTCATATGTAATAAATGACGTCGTTCATTGTTATGGGGCTTTTCCACTGCACGGTACAACTCGACTCTCTTTTTTGGGGTTTTCCACTGTGGATAGTACCTGATACTTTTTTTAGTACCACCTCAGTCGAGTTCCAAGCGAGCCGAGCCGATACTAAATGTGACGTCAAAATCCTGAAGATCACTGATTGGTCAGGGAGAATCGGCACTACCAGCGCCACTGGATTTCTGACGCGCGACATCAACCCGCTAGTTTTACAGTTAGCAACAGCGATAACAGTATCATTTGTTCACACTACTTTCGCATTGGGAAAAAAGAAATGGCAGTGCGCAAAACCACGCCATGGTCAATAAACGAGGTGCAGACGGTCCACTCATTAGCGATGAGCGAAACGAAAAAGTCTCTCAGGAAGTGTCTCAGCTGTTGGACGCACACGGCTACCACCGGACCTACCAACAGTGTAGGGAAAAGTAAAAAGAAAAACTTGAAAGTGACTACAGAACCATCAAGGAAAAGTGGAAGTGGTTCGAACAAATGGACGCTATCTAAACCGGCGAGCAATGGGAGGGAGAGTGCCCTTGACGGTGGAGGATGGTACGTTTTGCTACGTTGTTTATTACTCTATACTCTGCTTGAAAGCTTCACTTTATTTAGTTGACCAGCTACTAGAAGCTTCTAAAACAACCAGACCAATTTAACTGTTACACTTGTGTAAAATCACCATGCAACAACTGCCTTATGCAGCACAATGAGCTAGTAGCTTACAGCTAGCGGTCGTGTTATTGTTTTGGTCAGTTTGTGTTGCGTTTAAGATGATGTCGCAGCAGTAGAGGCGCCGCAACTATGACGATCAGCCTATGATCACACCTACGTTGAGATGGCACTAAACTGCAGTGGAAATGCACGCTCAGAAAAGTAAAGCGAGTAGCGTGCAGTGGAAAAGTGCCATTAGTTCATGTTGACAAATGTTAATAAACATATTCTAAGTGTTACCAATATGCTTTTTCAGATATATCGCCCAGCTGTAACCACAACAATGAATTTTGATGGAGATGTTCCCAACAGGAAGGATTCATATATTGATAAAGATCAGCTACTGATCCGATTCTCAGACTGCTTTTGTTTTCAAACAAACTGTAATCTTAAAGAGGTTCTGTTGCTTTGTAATTGTGTTTTGTGTGTATAGTCTATGATCTGAACTACCTCCATCAAGCAGACCTATCATGAGCCCGCTGTCCTCAGAAGGAAAGAGAAATGAGCGCGTTCCCTCAGCTGGAGTTGTCGTGCTGGGGTGCGAGCGTTCAGAACAGGGGCTCCAGTGAGGGGAGAGCGGTGGGCTGCCCGAGAGGCATACATGCTGGACTGAACCCACAGAAAGGGCTGTTAGTGAGGGACAGACACCCACCCTGACATCATGCAAGGAAAGCAAGACAGGTGCAAGACGGATGGGCACAGAGACATGAGGGAAAGTCTGCTAGCTTGAGCTCGGATTAATACTGTATGTTTTGCCAACTACTGAACAAGTTGAATAGTTAAGTCCTCTGTTGTTGTAGCTTTTGCATTTGAACTTAAAAATAAATTCAAAAATAAAGGTGATTTCCAGGGGTCAGATATACTTAGGAATTTCTAGATGAATATACATAGCCATAGTGGTACAATTGAATGGGCTAAGTGACTGAGACCCTCTTGCCTCTGCCCAGGGTGCATGAAATGAGGAGATGAGATGAAGGAAAAGCAGCTTACTGTATTTCTCCTCTTTGCACCTCTGCAGGATCTCTAAGCTTCTCTGATGCACAGGGTGATGCAGAAAACTAAAGCTATCCACAGTTTTCACAACTGGAGCAGCAGCATCATCATGCCCTTCAGAAGCCAAAAACAAACCACACACACAAGAGAGAGAAGAGAGAGAAAAGACAGATTACATAGCGAGAAATAAGATGTGAAGTCTACAAGAGTAGAGTCAGACTGCCTGCATAAAGTCTTGTCCACATTGCAGCGTATTCTGGCCAAATATCTGAATTATGACTTTCAGGATCAATTCATTTAATCTGTTTTAATGTCATTTCAAGTACCAACTGAATGAGAAATAGATGTCCTGTTGTAAACTCGTCGCACTTTCATGAAGCTTAAACAATGGCTATGCACACATCACAAGCCGATGTAGTTCATGCCGTTAAAATATATATCAAATCGTACAGATATGACAAATTAAACGTACTTTAAAAAATGCCATGAATACCAACCTGGCTGTTCATGCTGGTCAATTTGGAAAAAAATGTCCACATAGGAAAATAGCCCAAGTTGGAATTGAAAATGTCAGATTGAAAATGACTTTTGATGGTCACACTATCATAAATAAAATACAAATACATTTTTATCACATACAAGTTTAATTTAGACTGCTGAAGCATCAAAGCACTAAGATCTAACTAAAGTAATGAGGCCGAAAACAACAACAACAACATTTTATTTAAGACAGACAGGCATATAGATACTGAAAAGCAGAAGAGCAGGGCAAGAGCATTGAAGCAGGAGGAGCTGGGCTGACAAAGTTATATAACGAAGTCAGAGGTGCTTTTTAAAAACATCAACAGTAAATGGCAACAAGCAAATTTTAAAGTCAGCTGATTTTTAAATTGCCGTTTCTTCCTTAGTCCACAAGAGGGTGCAATAAATATATAAACCATTCAGCAGCATGCTATTTTATTGCAAAGAACATTCCTTGCTGTTAAAAGAAAAAAAAAAAAAAAAAAGAGCATTTCATTTTCAGCTAATGTGCATAAAATAAATAAATAGAAAGTTTTACTTGGTCCATAATCTCAACCCTTCAATAGACACTTCACATGCTGGTACACTTGCACTGATGACACAGTATAATACACCAGAATCAAGCTTCATCATTACAGTTATATGTAGGGTAGATATATTCACAGATAGCAGTGGTATCCGGCTGAAGTCAGTGGTAAAGTGGCTCAGACAATGAGCCCAGGCTAGGGGCTGTTCAATCAGATGAAACACAACAGACTGGAACCGAAAGAAAGGATCACGAGACACACATTTCCAAGTTGAACATCTTTCCTGATTTAAACAACTCATTGTTTAATCTGAGAAATGCTTATAAATGAGCAAGACGCAACGGCCAAAGACCTCCACCAACTGTAAGGGGCTGTTCACACAGAACGCTTTTGCAACCATCCATTAGTTTTACTATGCAAGCGTGTGCTAGACGAACGTCTTTGTTTCGCTTTGTTTTTGTTTATTCAGTATCTTGTGCAGGAGCACAGTTTTTTAGATGCTGTGTCTAATTAAAAAGAATTTAAAAAGCATCTTGAGACACCTGCTTTCTGTGAAACTGTATTTGTTGTGCTGAGTCTAGCCTTTTTTTAGTACAAGAATGAAGATCGATCTGAAGTCAGCGTCAGTGCTTCTAATGCACAGTTTCAGCATTCAAATTGTATCTTTTTTCCCGTAAATTCGACGAATATTCTAATTTTTATTTACACTGCAGCTGTATGTGAGCCTGAATGATACACTGAATAGGAATGATAGCGTTAGCCATGAGAAAAAGTCACAATATCACATCTAAATGTAAAAGTATTGCATTTAAAGAAAAAAGGATTTCTGAGTAGAGCTGCAACAATTAATCAATAAAAGTCATTAAAAAAATGTGAATGGAAATTGTCGACAACAAACAGAATTATCGATTTATTGGGTTTGTGCACTGCGAGTCTCTCAAAGTCTCTTTCAATTACAGCGATGTCACTTTATAGTGGTAATATATACTGTGTGTGTGTATAAATATATACACACACACACACAGCGGAAAGAAAAATTATGTGAACCCTTTGGAATTAGCTGGTTTTCTGCATTAATTGGTCATAAAATGTACAGACAAACACAATGTGCTTAAGCTAACAACACACAAATAATTATATTTTTTTTATGTCTTCATTAAAACAAATCCCTTTAAACATTCACAGTGCTGTGAAAAAAGTAAGTGAACCCTTGGATTTAATAACTGGTTGATCCTCCTTTGGCAGCATTAACCTCAACCAAGCTTTTCTGGTAGCAGCGCATAAGACCTGCACAATTTTCAGGATCATTCCTTCTTACAGAACTGCTTCAGTTCAGCCATATTCTTAGCATGTCAGGTATGAATGGCTCTCTTGAGGTCATTCCACAGCATCTCTATTGGGTTAAGGTCTGTGCTCTGACTGGGCCTCTCAAAAAGGTGGATTTTCTTTTTTTTTTTTTTTTGTGGATTTACTTTGATGTTTATGGTCATTGTCCCACTGCATTGCCCAACTTATACTGAGCTTCAGATGGTGCACAGCCACTCTGACATCATCCTGTCGGATATCTTGATAAACTTGGGAATTCATTTTTCCGCTTGATGATGGCAAGCGTTCCAGGCCACTGCGCAGTCCCCGAATAATGGTGCTCCCTCAACAGTACTTCACCGTTTGGATGAAGTTTTCATGTTGGTATGTGGTGCCCATTCTACACCATACTTAGTGCTGCATATTCTTCCCAAACAATTCAACCTCAATTTCATCAGTCAACAAAAATGTTCCCAGTAGTGTTGTAGTGTGTCATGGTTGTCTTTGGCAAACTTCAATCTTGCAGCAATGTTTTTGTTGGAAAGCAGCGGCTTCCTTCGGGGTGTCATGCCATGGATGCCAAGCCTGTTTAATGCTTTCAGTAGATGCTTCTTATGAATAGCACACTCAAATAGTCAAAGTAGCTTTAAACCACACCTCCAATCTTGTTTCATTAACTGGATGCCAGGTTTGCCAACTCCTGACTCTAATTAGCCTAGGGGTTCACATACTTTTTACAACCTACACTGTGAATGTTTGAATGATGTATTCAGTATGTACAAGAACAATACAATAATTTGTGTGTTATTAGTTAAAAGAGATTGTGTTTGTTCATTATTGTGACTTAGATGATGTTCAAACCAGATTTTAAGACACATTTATGCATAAATTCAGGTTATTCCAAAGGGTTTACATACTTTTTCTTGCCACTACATGTAAAAATGCATTTAAAAATGGAATAGACCACAGAGCAAGTTGTAGCAGAAACAAGTATGCAACCCAACCTTTCGAAAGCAAATGTACACACTGTATATTACAATCAAATTATTCCTTTAAAGATACTGCTAACCTTTAAACAGCAAGAAATTACTCGCTTTATCTCAATAAATCCCTGTAATAATTCTACAATGGCATTGGTAACAGAAAACGTATGATCTTGTGTAAAGCTGCATCTATGCCGCTAGCTGACAGCACAACATAAACAAGAATATTACTGATGGCCCTAGTCCTGCAACTGTGTTTAGCACTTTTTCCAGATCATATATTTATATAGACAGTGTGCCATGCATTGTCTCAAAAATCGGTTTAATTAAACTTACCGCTTCGTTTCTCGACATATCTCTTGCCAGCGTCCCTGAAGGCCACCATGGCTCTGAAATATGCCCTGAGCACAGCCCAGCGGAAGGTGGCCACCGGGTCGATACCGATCAGGCCACAGATGAAGGCGTTCTTACTGCTCTTGAGGAGTGCGACAATGTCCGGCCGCATGTGATCTGTGTTCTTCTCCCTGAAGTCCTGGAACAGAAGGTCATACAGACAGTCAAATAACAGTGTCATTATTATCTCCATTTCATCAGCCAACACACTACTGATCAGCCAACACACTACTGATCATGTACTCAATGAAGCGAATGAAACATCGGTGTGGAGGACGTTAAGCCTGTAAAGCTGCATTATGTAATGCATGAAGAAAGCTTCTTTTCTTTCTACTGTAAATAAGAGAATCAGACACACACGTCTGCCAAACTCTGATAAGTTTAGAAATACACCAAATATTGAGAAATAATCCAACGCTAATCATTTGTTCAACTAATCCAGCCCACAACAACTGGGATTCCATCAATGTATTTTTATGCAAATTATGGGAAATTGCATAACAAATGCTGGTAGAAACACAGTGCGCGTTTACATGAACACCAATATGCTGTTAACTGCTTAAATAATTTATTCCAAAAAATCTGACAATGCAAGAAAACATGAAATCTCGTGTTTACATGAGATTTTAAATCATCAGGTTTTTCTCTCCATTTAACGTCCAAATATATATATATACTGTATATATATATACTGTATATATATATATATATATATATATATATATATATATATATATATATATATATATATATATATAATAATTATATTTTGCATAACGTTTTTTGCATTGTAACTAGTACTGGATATTGGATTACCAGATTCAATTAGATTCTGATTCACAAGCTCTCAATTCGATTCTGATTTAATATCGATTCATATGGGTTTCATTTATCTGTAACAATGTCCATTTTGCTTATATACTGTATGAAATAAATTCTCTCTCAGCTTACTCTTAATTGTAAAGGAACATTTTAGCAACCCTTCTAGGTACAATTCAAAAATACAAATTTCACTAATTAGTTTTTCATCATATTGTTCACATTTTAGCTCTTGAAAAATGTTCAAATTCAGAGTATTCCATCAATAAATGTCTTGATATTGTGTATATTATGTTGCATATATATATATATATATACACACACTCACCTAAAGGATTATTAGGAACACCATACTAATACTGTGTTTGACCCCCTTTCGCCTTCAGAACTGCCTTAATTCTACGTCGCATTGATTCAACAAGGTGCTGAAAGCATTCTTTAGAAATGTTGGCCCATATTGATAGGATAGCATCTTGCAGTTGATGGAGATTTGTGGGATGCACATCCAGGGCACGAAGCTCCTGCTCCACCACATCCCAAAGATGCTCTATTGGGTTGAGATCTGGTGACTGTGGGGGCCATTTTAGTACAGTGAACTCATTGTCATGTTCAAGAAACCAATTTGAAATGATTCGAGCTTTGTGACATGGTGCATTATCCTGCTGGAAGTAGCCATCAGAGGATGGGTACATGGTGGCCATAAAGGGATGGACATGGTCAGAAACAATGCTCAGGTAGGCCGTGGCATTTAAACGATGCCCAATTGGCACTAAGGGGCCTAAAGTGTGCCAAGAAAACATCCCCACACCATTACACCACCACCACCAGCCTGCACAGTGGTAACAAGGCATGATGGATCCATGTTCTCATTCTGTTTACGCCAAATTCTGACTCTACCATCTGAATGTCTCAACAGAAATCGAGACTCATCAGACCAGGCAACATTTTTCCAGTCTTCAACTGTCCAATTTTTGTGAGCTCTTGCAAATTGTAGCCTCTTTTTCCTATTTGTAGTGGAGATGAGTGGTACCCGGTGGGGTGTTCTGCTGTTGTAGCCCATCCGCCTCAAGGTTGTGCGTGTAATGGCTTCACAAATGCTTTGCTGCATACCTCGGTTGTAATGAGTGGTTATTTCAGGCAAAGTTGCTCTTCTATCAGCTTGAATCAGTCGGCCCATTCTCCTCTGACCTCTAGCATCAACAAGGCATTTTCAGCCCACAGGACTGCCGCATACTGGATGTTTTTCCTTTTTCACACCATTCTTTGTAAACCCTAGAAATGGTTGTGCGTGAAAATCCCAGTAACTGAGCAGATTGTGAAATACTCAGACCAGCCCGTCTGGCACCAACAACCATGCCACGCTCAAAATGGCTTAAATCACCTTTCTTTCCCATTCTAACATTCAGTTTGGAGTTCAGGAGATTGTCTTGACCAGGACCAAACCCCTAAATGCATTGAAGCAACTGCCATGTGATTGGTTGATTAGATAATTGCATTAATGAGAAATTGAACAGGTGTTCCTAATAATCCTTTAGGTGAGTGTATATTATATATATATATATATATATATATATATATATATATATATATATATATATATAGCTACATGTTTTTGTTTACATGAATAATTCATACTATTTTCAAGTATTTACTTTGATAAGTAGAACACATGTTGAATCAGTACTGTTTCTTTAAGGCTACAGGCATCAGCCAGTAAGTGCATATTAACGAGAGAGGATGCACACATTTTTTTTTATGCATCCGTGTTGTGTGTGAATAGAATTAACATTTGTTTCTACAAAAATCACTCATTTTCAGCTTATTTCAGCATAATCAGTTAAACATTGTGCATGTAAACCCCCCCCCTTGAAGTGGTCACTTTTTTTTATTCTAAGACACGCACCTAAGGTATGATGGAAACATATTTGCCTAATTAATTCCTACATCATGTCACTTTGCTACACCCACATTTAAGCAACCACGAGGAGGTTACCCCATGTAACCCTACCCTCCTTAGCAACTGGGCCAATTTGGTTGCTTAGGAGACTTGTCTGGAGTCACTCAACACGCCCTGGACTGAATTCCAGGGGTGGTAGTCAGCGTCAATGCTTGCTGAGCTACGCAGGCCCCCGACTATGTGTTTTTTTTCCTCCCAATTTGGAATGTCCAATTCCCACTACTTATTAGGTCCTCTTGGTGGCACGGTTACCCACCTCAATCCGGGTGGCGGAGGACATGTCTCAGTTGCCTCTGCTTCTGTATAGTGATGCTTGCTAAGGCATAGTGATGCTTGCTAAGGCATGCATGACTGTATGCACGCATATATAGCACTGACCTTCACTCCGTATTTGACCTTCCCTGCATAGTGTTTGATGATGAAGGCAGGTTCCATGACTGCAGGAAACTCAATATAGCCATTTCCTTCATGCTGTCGTTTGAACTTGTCTAGCAGGGTCTGATTGGTGGCTTGTGGAAAGCTGTGATGAAGAATGAATGGTGGGCATTAGAGCAGACATAAAAAGAAGGACATTTTTTGCTTATTTCACTGCTCAAAAGTGCAGGATCAGAGAGTAAATAACACATATTATATAATTATTTGCATACTTAGTATGCAGCTGAAACAGAGAGGGTACAACTCTGGTTGAAAGTATAAAAATAAACTTCTTTCACACAGTCTTACATATCAATGCAGTCTTATTAACTAGTTAAAAATTGGAACCTTATTGTAAATTGTCACCGACAAACCTGTGCAGATCCTCTGGCCTCTAGATGAATGAGATAAGCTGCCAGAAGTTCAGAAAAAAGCAACCCAGCCACAGGAAATCTTAGGAAGTGTTCAGAAATCAATATTTGATGGAATAACCCTGATTTCCAGTCATACATCTTGGCATGCTCTCTACCAGTCTTTCACATCCATCTTCCTCTTGATCACATTCATGAGGTTTTCAATGGGGTTCAGGTCTGGAGATTTGGCTGGCCATGACAGGGTCTTGATCCGGTGGTCCTCCATCCACACCTTGATTGAACTGGCTGTGTGGCATGGAGCATTGTCATGCTGGAAAAACCAACCCTCAGAGTTGGGGAACATTGTCAGAGCAGAAGCAGCAAGTTTTCTTCCAGGATAAACTTGTACGTGGCTTGAATCATGCGTCCTTCACAAAGATGAATCTGCCCGATTCCAGCCTTGCTGAAGCACCCCCAGATCATCACGATCATTTTGCAGTGGTCTCTTAATTATTCCCAGAGCTGTATATATTCTTAGTCAGTATTTATGCCTTGTTTATGAGCAAAAATATCTAAAAATCCTTCAAACCCATTTTTCAATGGATAGTTCCAGTCCTGAATCCTGATTGGTCAATATAGTGTTAAAGCTTTGCTAAAATACACCATATAGTAGTAACAGTTGTCAAGTAAAACAACTATTTAACCAAATATTCATTTCACTGTCCAGCACCCATAGAAGTCAATAATAAACATTGGTTTACATGTCAGGGACTACTGATACACATACTGTCACAGAATGTACTGCATAAGATGAAGAACATACATCTTGGATGGTAAGTGCATTCTTTAGGTATGCAGGTGAGTATTATGAATACATTCCCGGGCTTACTTCATCTGGATCTGTGACCTGAATATATGACATATAATTGACTCTGGATTTGGTAAACAAGCACAATGTAACCACAAGGAACAATGCACTTGATAAACAGCACTTCCAGTTGAAAGTGTATGGAAGTATATTAATAACAAATGTCTGATGAACTGGACTAACTAAACAATAAACCGTGCTAACATTTTTGGGGGATGCAACTTTATCTGGTTGTATATTTAAGCTGTGGAAATTTCAACACAACATTTTGCACAATTTCATCATTTAAAATTCAACAATACATTTTCACCTTCCAAAGTTCAGTTCCAAAAAAACATTTTAGAGGCGAATTTGCAAAGCTAAATATAATGGGCCAGATATTTCCTGTCGAATACAAAAGACGAGATAAAAAAAACGGCACATTCTGAAAGTGAGATTTGGGAGGTGAATATTTATAATAAAATTTGTAATGGTGCAATTTTATGTGAAATGCTTTTAATTGAAATATTCATAGCTTATATATACAAGCATATGAAATTGCATTCCCAAAATATGCAAGTACAGTTAATGCAATGGGTTTATGACAAAGACATTTCTCATTAATATACTTCCATAAAAGTGCCGCCCAACTCCAGATGTTCTCCATTTTCTTTAAATTCAGCGCTTTGAATATAATGTCTCCTTAGCTCCTGTGGGATTATGGGAGTGGTCACCGGACGTAGTAAGTCATCCAAGCATTTCTCACCAATTGTTTTATGAATACTGAGTGTTCGGAAACCCTACTCCATTCCCTACGGTTTTTGGCATACTATACAGTAGAGAAGTATGCATACTCTGAAGCAGCCACTTAACAAATTCATTAAACATATAAATGAAATTGTGTGCCTTCAATATTTGTATTATGTAGTAACTGTTTTATTAAAGCAATAAGACACTACAGGCTGTGATATTGTGAATATAATGCACACTGTACCTAACAATGTCCTTTTGCTGTAACTACTGTAGAGCACAGCCTCTTCTACTTTACTGCATATATACATTTTACACATTAGCAAAACTGCATAAGATCTAATTGCATAAGATATGTTTTCAGAGAAACTTCAATTTAAGGCACTGAACGAAATGACATTTTTCCTTTCTTGTACTGCATACTTCGGAAAACAATGACGTTTCAGCTGAAAGCGTATTAGTATGGATGTGTTTCATCTGGATGGTCGTTTTTTCACTCATTTTGCAAATTGAACGCACCAAAAATATATTATTTTATTTCATTTTCTAAAAGCAATTTGATTTGGTGGTAAACCTTGATCGTCTTGGACACGAATGACCTTATTAGAACTTCCCCCAATCCTGACCCGCTCCTCAGGAATTTTCTCCAATATGTTTAGGAAGTATTTTCAAAGGAAGTGCAGTATATTAGAGTCAGACGTACTTGCACTCTTCGTCCAGTAGGTGGAGCAATGCTGTGGGCTTCTTGCTGATGAGGCTGATGCAGCCGGTGTTATCGATGTAATCAATGTTATGCCAGGCGATGCCTTCTGTGCAATACTCCTCCTACAGGAAATACAAAGCATATCCAAAACTCAGAAAAACAACATGTATTGTCAACAAAGATTCAGACAATAAATGCTGCGTGCCTTTAATACAAAAGAAATACTTCAGAAGTTTAGTTTTGATCCTCCTTTAATTTGATCAGTTTTAGAGCAATTTTAAATAACACAAGATGTGTTCGTACCATTCATAGGCAAATGTACAGTGTCCTTGTTTTGTCCTATTATACAACCTGTTATAGCTCTTCTTCCATTTTTGGACTACGGCCAGAACAACAAAAACAACAGGCCTGCAAAGTGTTTCATGTTCAAATAGAGGAGACTTCCTTTCACCGGGCCGTGGATTCTTGGTCTTAGCGGTTTAATAAAATGAAAGACATTCTTTACATTTTGTTGCTTTTTTGCTCCCAACTATTTCCTTGGATTGCTGGGAAAGTAAATGGAACAATAAAGGATATAATCCCAGCAGGGATTCATTTAATCAGTGGAATCTCTCCTGTTTGCATATTAAAAGACAAACTACAAAACATGCAGAAAGAAGCAGATAATACACATTTCTCGTTCAACTTCCAGTACAAAGAACAGTATCTATAAATGTGTAAGTACCTCTTGTGAAATAAAATAACCTCAAAAGTTGACTAAATCCACAGCAGTCTGAACAGCATGCAACTTAAGTGCTTACAAGTGTAATGATCTCCAATAGACCCCAAAGCATATAAAACCCATTGACAACATCTCCGTAATTGGCACTATGAAAAAGTGAGTAAGGCTGCCATTAATGGGCTAGTGAGAGCATTTGTGGTGTTGTGTCTGGCTCCAGAATGGCTGTGTTTACAGCAGAATTTCCATCTGACGGCCACACCTAACGGAGTATCAGGCAGGACATCCTGTAAACCTGTAACCCAGCCAACTAGCCCACTTCAACATGTGATCAATACTACCGATACTAGCAGAGATACTAAAACTACAGCTTTTTGTTCTCTTACTCCAACTTACTTAACTCAGTCAAAATCTGGGAACACTTTAAAATAAAGGTTGCATGTGTTAGCACTAACACTGAACAATACTTGGAGTGGTGGTGGTGTAGTGGTCTAAGCACATAACTTGTAATCTGGTAATCAGAACGACGCTGGTTCGAGCCCCACCATTGTGTCCTTGAGCAAGGCACTTAACGCCAGGTTGCTCTGGGGGGATTGTCCCTGTAATAAGGGCACTGTAAGTCGCTTTGGATAAAAGCGTCTGCCAAATGCATAAATGTAAATGTACTTAATAAAGTAAATCTAAAGCTTTACCTAATGTTAATATATAGAACCTTAATGGAAAGTGGTACTAGCAACTTGTAGCAAGCTTCATTTTTCTATCTCCACTAACCCATTAAGTTAACGTTAACTTTTATTTTAGTTAAACATCAACCAACGCTTATCATTTATTAATATGCATAACCGAGCACGCAACACGCCACATTCTGTGTCCTGTGTAGATAAACTGGATACCGTCAATATTCAAACATTCAGTGTTACCACATGGAATAGTTGGCAATACGCTCAGGATGTGAACTCATTTCTGACATATGAAACCAAATGTTTCCAACTCTTTGAACAATTAAAGCATGAAACTTGGCAGCCACAGACGATTTCTGCACTTTTATCAAGGAACAAACTGGCAATACATTAGAATGAATCACTTAAATTGCCAATGAATACAAATAATAATAATAATAATAATAATAATAAATAAATAACTAAATCAGTCCTGTAAGGTTCTCAGTGCCGGTTCATGCTATTTTCAGGCTTCTAGGGCTGTTCAATTTTATAGCCCTTTAAACCCGGTAGAGAATTAGCATTTTCAGGGAATTTTCAAACTCTTGAAATACAATGATTATCTCCCAAAAACTGGGGGATGGATGAAATTAGACATATCTTCTATAGTTATAATTGCTGCTATGCCCCTGTTTAAACCTATACAAGTGTGTTGTGAAACTAAACAAATATAAGCAGTGTTTAACAAGTATCTGTCAACAAAACGCAGAAACCAAGTGTTAAGCAAGTAATAGACAATTATTTGCACATCTGCATTAAGCAACACTTCCCATCATTGTCTCTGTGACATATGTGGACAAATGTACCTTGTTCGAGTAAATCTGTCAAAGAGAGTTTTTTTATCAAATCAGAGCCGCTGGACTGACTCGAAACTTAAACTAACAAACAGTTTGAGCACACATACTCGCAAAGGCACGGCTGTGACAGGCTGTCATTACAGTGATTGGTTGCCTCTTTAGTCAACTCAGGAGAATGGCCTCATTGAGAAAAATACACATGATTATAAGCAACACTTTGGAATGTGTCATTATTGTGTCATGTAGTTTATCTCATGCAAAAACGCTAGTAAATGACAACCTACGTCACAAACTAACTGACTGAGGCATTGACCATACCCCAGCCCGTTAAAGGCCGTCTACATTGTTATGCAGCACTCAGTCAGAATGTCAAAAAGGTTCATAAAGATTAAATGAACAAAGAACAACGCTGAGAGAGAAAGATTAATAGATATAACAATAGAGAGAACAATATAATGACAGACAGACGGATCAGAAATAACATTAGAATGATAGAACTACAGATAGATAGATAGATAGATAGATAGATAGATAGATAGATAGATAGATAGATAGATAGATAGATAGATAGATAGATAGATAGATAGAAATAATGACAGAACTACAGATAGATAGATAGATAGATAGATAGATAGATAGATAGATAGATAGATAGATAGATAGATAGATAGATAGATAGATAGATAGATAGATAGATAGATAGATAGATAGATAGATATAATGACAGAACTACAGATTCTGTCTGTGAGGGGACTTTACATCTGGCTATTTGATCTCGAGCAGCAGCTTTCCTCCACAGACAGTCTGTCTATCTACAACATGGATGCATTAGTCACTCGTGAAAAGAGTTGAGTTGGTAGCGACAGCCCATCTACATCTTCAAATAAAGACAAAAACTTCAAAAATACTACTGTTAATGAGTTACCTTTCATTTGGATTTACAGTAGCAGCCACATCTACTGAAGTTTGTGTGCATGTATATGCAGCTATAAAACTGCATCTGCCTTTCGTCTCCAGCCCCTCCACATATTTGAGCGAAGCAGGGTTTCAAAGTTCATGGTGCTGAAGAATAAATACCACAACCGACCACAAATCGGAGACGATCTCAAACCACGAAATATTGAACCATGAATTGAGAATAATGCAAGCTCATCCTTCACATTGATAGGTCACATCTGACTGCATTTGTTCCTGATTCAGCATATAAAACAACAATAATAATCCATCATTCACCTTAATTGATTCATTGTTCTTTATTCAAGTTCAAACTCTTATTCAGCCTCTATGGGGGGCCTGACTTACTTAAGGTTGAGAACCCCTGCTGTAAGAAATAGTAATAGTGATACTTGCCTCAGTAAGCCTCACTAATTAAAACATGTGTTCCTATATTTTACATGAATCTTAATCAGCAGAATATAGAGTTTGGGTTGATTTAATGATAAATGATTGTACTTCAAGGGGGTCTGAAAGTGCACAATCATAAAGATTACAATCGCTTCTGCCAGAACATTCAGTGAAGCAATGTGTGGGCACTTATTTTATTCTGTGTGCCGTCAAAACAACTTGGCTCATACTTGCTGGCAATAAATCTGTTATTAGGCTGTAATGTTGAGTTATGTGTGGCTAGAGATGCTGATGGTTATCTTTAGGGCCAACTTTGAAATGAAAGAAGAAACACAGTACCTGCTCCAGCTTAAAAATGTGCTGGTTGAAGTAGTGTTGAAGCCGCTCATTGGCGAAGTTGATGCAGAATTGTTCAAAGCTGTTGTTCTCATAGTCTTCAAAGCCAAAGATATCCAGAACTCCAATGGACAAGATCTGAGAAGACAAGAGTACAGGGTACACACTATTGCAATATGTCCAGTGATGCAATTTTGTTAATAATGTGAATGGTAAACCCACACTTGGGAAGGTGTAGGGGGCAGTGTTCAATGACGAAAACTAAAATGAGAAGCAAATTAAAACATTGTCACTCCTCTGAAAATAATTAACTTTTTGCCCTTACGAAGAGTAATTTTACAGTGTGGTTCTATTTGTTGACATTAGTAAATGTGGGTCCTGGGTAGCTCAGCGAGTATTGATGCTGACCAGCCAGGTCTCCTAAGCAACCAAATTGGCCCGGTTGCTAGGGAGGGTAGAGTCACATGGGGTAACATGCTCGTGGTCGCGAATAGGGATTCTTGCTCTCAATGGGGCGCGTGGTAAATTGTGCATAGTTCGCGGAGAGTAGCATGAAACCTCCACGTGCTGGGAGTCTCCGCGTGTCATGCACGACCAGCCACGTGATAAGATGCGTGGATTGACCGTCTCAGAAGCGGAGGCAACTGAGACTTGTCCACCACCACCCGGATTGAGGTGAGTAACCGCACCACCATGTGGACCTACTAAGTAGTGGGAATTGGGCATTCCAAATTGGGATCAAGTGTCCATCAAGTGCTTGAAGAACATTTGATTTCAAAACTTTGCATCAATTTCCCCCTTTGCTGTAATAACAGCTTCCACTCTTTTGGGAAGGCTTTCCACTATACTGTATATAGTAACATGGCTGCAGGGATGTGCTCTCATTCAGACACAAGGCGATCAGTGAGGTCAGGAACTGATGTTGGTCGATGGGGCATGACTTCCAGTTGCTGTTCACCCCAAAAGTGATCAGCGGGGTCACTGGGGTTTGGGCTTTGTGCAGGCCAGTCAATTTCTTACACGCAGTGTCAATTTCTCATTTTTTACGGACCTCACATTGTTCACAGGGGCATTGTCACGCTAGAGCAGAAAAGGGATATCCCCAAATAGTTACCACAAATTTGGAAGCACACAAAGCCCAAGCCATTACATAAAGAAACATTAAGATTTAATTCTTTACTGGATTTAATGGAGTAACCAAATTGGTTAATTAGATGGGGGTGTCCACATACTTTAGGCCATATAGTGTATTTAAAATGTATTTGTATATTTTGAAATGACCGTGAACCAAATTAAATACATGCTGTAAAAATGCTGTACACTGTTAATTCATGCTCACTAATTTAGTTAAATAATGTTTTTGAAGACAACCTTATTGTAAAGGGTTACCGGAGTTTGTGACTTTTTCATGACTTCTGAAGATTTTATTCATTTCTATGATTTTTCCAGGCCTGAAAATCTCCTGATATTTCATGTTTTCCATGTGTGTGGAAACCCAGAACGCTTGACTTTTTTCTGAAACAACTGTGTGGCAGAAACCATCTTGTTCTTTTACATAATATCAGAGCCTCTGTCAATATGACTCAATATATCCCATTACATAACGTCTGCATCTGTAATTTAGAGATTAAAGCCGTGTGAGCTACACGAAAACAGGGTGCAACCCCATTGGATGAACTCATATTCCTGCTATGGAATGTATTTGGCATCAGCTGACTCACTAGGGATACTTTGTTATATCAGTGCAGAAATGCTTTTACCTTGGCAGATTCTTCTAAGTCTCTTGTGTTGAGCAGGGCATGATTGATCCTAAACACGATCCAGTCGAAAAGTGCACTATAGAGAGATTTAGCCATGGAGTCCCGTACCGTCCCGGCCTGAAAGAGAATGTAAAACAATCCTTAAGTATAGACAATCCCACTCTAGAGCTGCTATTTATCTAATCATCATGACTGGGAAAGATTTTTTAACACAAGCAGTGAGAGACTTATTCTATATATATATATATATATATATATATATTCATTTTTCCAGGCCTGAAAATCTCCTGATATTTATATATACACTGTCTATATATATAAGGGAGTGCAGTCACCTCTAAATGAGGGCTGATTGCATTTTTCGAGTTATGCTTCAACTTAAACACTTCATTGAATTCTTCTGTTAAATGTTTGTTATTTGAGCTGTAAAGCTGTTTACAATGTCCTTTTGAGGTGGGACACATTGTTTCGGCAGATGCATTACCGTGAGTAGAGTTTGCTCCATTTATGGGTCATTGACAAATTAGGTTATTTGAGATGATAAAAATTAATTTTTTTAAATATTTTAAAAGCATTAAAATCCATTCCTTGCACCTTGAATATACACAACTTAATCATTATATCATGAAGTTTTCAAAGTTTACAAATATCTTTATTTTTGAGTCATATACTGTAAATCAAGAGCATGGCATGCTTGGCATTACACCATTTTACAAAAACAAAATGTTCCTTTTCATAAAAACAAACCGCTATGAGGGTCTAAATAGGTCTAGTTTTGATTGTTCGTTTGACCTGCATGTTGGTTACACCACGTGACCTTTGGTGAACAAAAGTACATAATAACAATAATGATAATAATATACACCGGCAGCCAAAAGTTTGTACAGACTTTGCACTTATGGAAAGAAATTGGTACTTTTTTCACCAAAGTGGCATTCAACTGATCACAATGTATAGTCAGGACATTAATGATGTGAAATGACTATTACAATTTGAAAAAAAATGCTCTTAAACTACTTCAAAGAGTTCTCATAAACAAAATCCTCCATGTGCAGCAATGAGAGCTTTGCAGATCCTTGTTATTCTAGCTGTTTGTCCATATACTCGGGTCACATTTCACCACACACTTCCTGTTGCACTTGTCATAGATGTGGCTGTCTTGTTGGGCACTTCTCACACACCTTACAGTCTAACTGATCCCACAAAATCTCAATGGGGTTAAGATCCATAACACTCTTTTCCAATTATCTGTTGTCCAATGTCTGTGTTTCTTTGCCCACTCGAACCTTTTCTTTTTGTTTTTCTGTTTCAAAAGTGTCTTTCTTTGCAATTCTTCCCATAAGGCCTCTTGAGTCTTCTCTTTACTGTTGCACATGAAACTGGTGTTGAGCGGGTAGAATTCAATGAAGCTGTCAGCGGAGGACATGTGAGGCATCTATTTCTCAAACTAGAGACTCTGATGTACTTATCCTCTTGTTTAGTTGCACATCTGGTCTTCCACATCTCTTTCTGTCCTTGTTAGAGACAGTTGTGCTTTGTCTTTGGAGTGGTGGTGTAGTGGTCTAAGTACATAACTGGTAATCTGGTAATATACACTGGTTCGATCCCCACAGCCACCACCATTGTGTCCTTGAGCAAGACACTTAACTCCAGGTTGCTCCAGGGGGATTGTCCCTGTAATAAGGGCTCTGTAAATCTTCAGTGTGTGACGGGTGTGGCTCAGTTGGTAGAGTGGGTCGGCCACTAATCGCAAGGTTGGTGGTTCGAATCCCGGCCCACACGACTCCACATGCCAAAGTGTCCTTGGCACTGAACCCCAAGTTGCTCCCAATGGCAGGCTAGCTTACATACCTTACACAGCAGCTCTGCCGCCATTGGTGTGTGTGTATGGGTGAATGAGACGCAGTGTAAAGTACTTTGAATACCGTAAAAAAAAATCAAAAACTAGGGTCTTCTTGGTGGTACTGGCCCAAGTCAAAGAGCCAACATCCTTGATATGGCTCAAGTCCCTCTTTCAATTTAAGTCTAAATGTATACCCTCTCTCTCTATCATTTGCATCATAACTCTGATAGTAATTGCACACCCTACTTTTAAATATTTAGAGTTCTGCAAGAGTGCATACTAGTAGAGGTCTTGATCTTGGCTTCAACCAAAACAGCAACTAAATATTATTTCAAGGGCTGACCAGAGTGGAACACCATTAAGGCTTAAAAAGGCGCTATATAAGTGCAGACCATTTACCATTCAGTTTTCGTTTGGCAATTTCAAGCATTGTATAGCCTTCATCCCTCAAAACAATTATTGACTGATGAGTTTCTTTTTTGCCATTTTTGACAAAAAAATTTCCTCAAGACATGCCAGTCTATTGCATACTGTGGCAACTCAAAAACAAACACAAAGACAATGTTAAGCTTCATTTAATGAACCAAATAACTTTGAGCTTTGTTTGATATAATGGCAAGTGATTTTCTAGGTCCAAATGATCAATTTAGCATGATTACTCAAGGATAAGGTGTTGGAGTGATGACTGCTGGAAATGGGGTCTGTCTAGAGTTTATCAAAAATTACTTTTTTCAAATAGTGATGGTGCTGTTTTTTACATCAGTAATGTCCTGACTATACTTTGTGATCAGTTGAATGCCACTTTGGTGAATTAAAGTACCAATTTCCTTCCGAAACAGCAAAATCTGTACATTATTCCAAACTTTTGGCTGCCAGTGTGTGTATGTATATATACATACACACACACACACACACACACACACACACACACACACACACACACACACACACACACACACACACACACACACACACACACACACACACACACACACACACACACACACATAGGTTTCACAGCTTATTATTATAAGAAATTATTAGAAAATATTATTGCAAACTACTTATGCAAACATTTCTCTCTCTTTATTTATTTATTATAAAATTAAATCATTTTGACCTATTTTTGACTCAAAGAACAATTTGCTTAAAACAGAAATCTCTGTGACTAGCAGGCAGATTTTATCCTGCATTAGAGTAAAATGTAGCTAATGACATTTTGAAAGCAGAGGAAAACTAGATAAATGTACATAATTTACATGACTTTTCCAGGCCTACAAATCTCCATTATAAAATTCCATGACTGCGGAAAGCCTATAGATGTGTATTCAAGTAACAGTATTGTGTGAATTGCCCTTTTCTTTTATAACAATAGACCTGGACCAAAAAAAACAAAACAAGAAACGTTACTTAATAGACCCATAAACAGGGTTTACAGTTTCTTACTTGTACCCTGTTGTTAAAATATTGCATATGCACTTTTCCATTCTATCATACTAGTCATGCAAACACGTTTTTCGTTTGTTTTACAAACGGATGGGCAAGTTGTGCTCATTTTCTGTGGTAACTGAGAGCAGGCAGGTAAAATGGCAATGGTGTTACTATAGATTGCGTGTGTGTTGCAGGTCCCATTGTGATAGCTGGCATTCTGCAATGTGTGTGTGTTTCCTTGGCCAATGAATAACGGCATTAGGCTGTTTAATGCTCAATATTGTGACACTGCCACTCACAATCCAATCTTCTCCAACAGGGCTACAGCTTATACCAATGAGAGATTTGGTTTGTTTAAACGACTTACAAACAAATCTGTTCGACACTTATCTCACAGGCGGTGTCAACGAAAACAAGGTCCATTTGTGGTTACCGTGATTTCGCCAACTAGGACATGTTCTTGGATCAACATCCTTATTGGTCCAGGAAAAACAATTCTATGAATCAATCAGATTTTAGGGTAGTCTTCTGTAGCCAGACCTTTGACTATCAGCACAAAGCTGTTCCGAGCGCCTTTTGGTGCATATCTATAGAGTTGCTAGGGTCTTCTTGGTGGATGGTAGGCAATTGCGTACTGGCCCAAGTCAAAGAGCCAACATCCTTGATATGGCTCAAGTCCCTCTTTCAATATAAGTCCAAAATAAACCACCAAGGTGTGGACTCTACAAGACCCCTGAAGGTGTCCTGTGGTATCTGGCACCAAGACATTAGCAGCAGATCCTTCAAGTCCTCTAAGTTGCGAGGTGGAGCTGCTGTGGATCAGACTTGCTGGTCCAGCACATCCCACAGATGTTCAATCGAATTGAGATCTGGGGAATTTGGAGGCCAGGGCAACACTTTGAACTCTTCATCACGTTGCTAAAACCATTCCCGAACAATGTGTGCAGTGTGGCAGGTCGCATTATCATGCTGAATGAGGCCACTGCCATCAGGGAATACCATTGCCATGAAGGGGTGCACCTGGTCTGCAACGATGTTTAGTTAGGTGGCACGTGTCAAATTGACATCCGCATGAATGGCCAGACCCAGGGTTTACCAGCAGAACATTGCACAGAGCATCACACTCCCAATATCGGCTAGTCGTCTTCCCACGGTGCATCCTGGTGCCATCACTTACCCAGGTAAACAGTGCACACGTACATGGCTGTCCACGTGATGTAAAAGAAAAAGGGTCTCATCGGACCTCACCAGTCGCTCAGGTCTTTACTCCTGCCCATTTTTCCTGCATTCAACACGTTGACTACGAGAACTGATTGTTCGCTTATCATCTAATCTACCCAGACCTTGACATGTGGCCTTGTTAGGAGATGATCAATGCTTTTCGCTTCACTTGTGTGTGGTCATAATGTTTTGGCTCATCGGTGTATATCAGTTAATAACATTTACCTTTTATAATGAGAATTGTGTGACCAGAGGGTGCGTTCCATTCTCTAAGCCCAATTCCCTTCGAAGACTTACCATCCACTGTGAAAGCTTTGTAGTGCTAAAAGAGTGGGGCTCAAAAACATGGGACCTTGGGAACTCACTTTTAAAGTCATTTTTATTGGAAATTCTGTTTGGAATGAACTTACAGCATGGCAATAATGACTGTTCTCCCTTAGAAATGCCCTCCGAAGGCATCATTTATGCCATTTGGAACACAGATTTAACACTGATTTAGCACGTAGACATAAATTAAGCGGCCATGTTTTTTTAGGTTATTTTTATTTAATAATCAAGCCATTTTCTATTTCAATTTAATATCTTATATATACATATAGTTCCTTGCTTTCAATTTTGTCCTTCCTTTGTCCGTCAATTTTTCCATCCATACATCCTTCCTTTTTTCCCTTGACCCCTTTCCTTCCCTTTCCTCCCTACTTCCTTTTTTCCATCCATCCATCCTTATTTTTTGTTCATACTTTCCCAGTCCTTCATTCTTTTTTCCCATTCCTTCCATTTAATTTTTCCCCTTCCTTTCTTTTCCTTTACCCCTTCCTTCCTTCCATCCCTCACCCTTTCCTTTTCTTTCATTCATCTTTCCTTTTTCCATGCTTCCTTTACTTTTTTCCTTTCTTCCCTTTTCCCTTGCTTTACTTCATTTCCCTTTTCCCATTCCTTCCTACCTTTGCTTCCTACATTTCCTTTTTTCATTCCCTCACTTTTTACTTTCTTTTTTCCTACCTTCATTTTTTTTTTATTTCCCTTCCTTCCCATTTCCTTCCTTCCTTGTTTTTTACTTTCTTTTTTCCATCCAATCCTTTTTTATCCCTTCTTTTTCTTTTTCCTATTTTCCCATGTGTCCTTTATTTTTTGCTTCCTACCATTTCTTTTCCCCTTCCTCCCCTCCCTTTTTCTCTTCCTTCCTTTCCTTTTTCCATCGCTACCTTTTATTTCCCTATATACACATTGATTACCATAGTTTTTCAAAATCATAGAAAAAATCATTATAAGGGGGAGAAACACGTTATTTGTGGTTGTAGGAATAAATGGGAAATACATCTGTTTGCGAGAATGTCTTAATTTATGTGCGCATGTCAGTCAAGGAATTTATTAAATCATCTCAATGGTTACTCTGAACTCTGATTTCAATAAAACAGCCAGCCAGATCATTATTTAAAGATGACAGAAGAACAGAGCTCTAACGTTAGATGAAAAGCAATACAAAAACATCATGTGCTGGATCTAATAATGGTTCTGGACTATGATGAAGCCACTGAAAAACGGTCAAAAAATAAAGGTGAAGTGTGTAATTTCTACATCACTTTCCATCAGAGCTGTGGCACAGTTGTGCTCACGTGGGTTCGAATCCGTTCTGCATCCTAGCTGATCTAATTCCCCCTCTATCTCTGTCACCATTTCAGTAAATTTAAGTAAAAATAATAATAAGATAATAAAAAGATAATTTTTTCTTACCTCAGCCAGCTTGTATGGCACTATCAACCTTTCGCCCACTGTTACGGTCTTCCGTGTTGTCAGGGCCTCAAACAGCGTTTCCTCTTTGACCTGTCATGGTGCAGACAGAAGTTTTTTTATTGTAACTTTTCAGATAATAAAGAATAACCACTTTCTTTATAGACTAGTGTATTACACAAGTGTTTCCCAAACTTTTTTGTCTTATGTACCCAAAAGCCCAATCAGCAATGCTCAAATAACCCTTCATCAACACAAACCAGAAATGTGATATATTTAACTCGTTATACTGGATTTCAATAAAAATGAATAGTATAATTATATTAAGGCTTTAACTCAATTGTTAATCTTGTCAACGAAATCACTGAAGAAAACGTTCGTTGATGAAGGGTTTATATTAAACAAAGACAATAAATAAACTATATTATTAAAGAATTCTTTTGACGAAAATATGACGAGAACAAAATAATACTGCAATATATTAACAGAAGAAGAAACATTGTAGTTAGAAGAAGATATTATATATGGGTTCATCTGGTCTAATAATCCAGTATGTTTGGATTCCCCCGCTTGGAGTGGTGGTGGTGTAGTGGTCTAAACCACATAACTGGTAAACTGGTAATCAGAAGGTTGCTGGTTCGATCCCCACAGCCACCACCATTGTGTCCTTGAGCAAGGCACTTAACTCCAGGTTGCTCTGGGGATTGTCCCTGTAATAAGTGCACTGTAAGTCGCTTTGGATAAAAGCGTCTGCCAAATGCATAAATGTAAATGCGTGAATTGAACACGTTGAAGACCGGTAAAATTAACCGCTTTAAAACTGGTTAATTACCTCGCTTAAACATATCCTATTTATTCATGAGATTAATCACTGTATCCTCAACCTATACACTATATAATATTACAACCTGCGAATGAACAGGTGAACTTCAACCAAGTTACGTCATTATATGCGTAACTCGTGTCGTGAACACGCCGTTTCTGTAAAAACACCCAACATGCAATGCAAAATCCTAAAATTAATAACAGTCCCTAAAGCATGAAGACTTCAGAATACAGTGAAAGAGTCTAAACAAGAGTGGATAACACTTCAGTATTTTTATTATACGCTATAATTTTAGGAGCTCATGGACAGTTATACAGTATTTTGAATGTAGCATAACTATTATTAGTTTAAATTAAGTTTAATTACATTTTTCTAAATGTTTGAATATTTGATTAAAGTTTGGTCTGTTACAGTTTGACACATTTTTGTCATTTTGCACATTATCATCAACAAAAAGAAAATATGTTTGTTGACTAGAATTAGATGAATATGACATGACAAAATATTGATACATTTTAAAAGGACATTTTCGTAAAAAAAAAAAAAAAAAAAGTATAAAAATGAACACCGCTTTAACAACAAACAATGAGACAACAGTATTTGAACCCTTTGACAGTCCTAATATTTTTATTTTAAGCCACAATTTCCTTTTTATAAGCAAAAATCGAAATATTTTCAAGTGCCCCATAGAAACAGGCGTTTGCCTACGCAGTTTGGAAATTACACGATACAGGCAGGGCTGGATTGGTAATCTGGCATACCGGCCATTTTCCAGACGGGCCGACACACTTTGGTGCCAATCAGGAGTGGGGACTGGCCCTTGCGAAATGGACCATCACCACGATATGCAGAACGGACCACAGAACGGCGCCGCTATATGCCTAAGGTGTCAGCGATATGCAGAAAAGAGAACGAGTTTTGTTCTGCATTTGAGCTGTATCCCAAATCTTCAGTTCCTTCTACTCCAACATTTCTGAATACTGTTGAGAAACTACAACTTTAAATCAAGTCAGTGTTTAGTTAAGCACATGAAAAAGGGGGTAAAGCACTATTAGCACTAAGCAACACTAATGGCCGTGAGAAAGATTTCTTTTTATTTGTTGACTTTGGGGCCTGTAATGTTTTGCTCTTTAAACATCCGCTGGCTTTTGGAAGTAACAAAATAGGCTCTTAAAATTCCTTCAGACAGAGATGCACTCTGTCTTAATGCAGTGTGATGAAGTCGTATTTATCCAACACTATGTTCTAACGCTAATCATACATCTACGGTTTACTCCTCGTATGGTTGAAATCGCCGGTAATAAGCCATGCCATGTTGCCTTATAGGTGAAGTGTGTAATTTACAACATTCCCAAATGTTTTGCTAGTACCACAAAGATAGTGTTTCCACATTTCGGGGAAGCATTTTCTAGCGAAAAATTACACACATCCTTATTAACACTCGATAGTGTATCGATTGAATTATGAAGTTGCACGTGCAGTGCACGGGTCAGTGTTTACAATCAAGGGACAGAAATCAACCCTGCTGCGAACTGTGAAAATTATGCAGTTCATCTCTGCACACTGGTAAATATGTTTATAATCTAATATAGTCATTCAAACGCGTCTGATTTTGAACATTAATCAAAGACTTCATATATATGAATTACAATGTTTTCAAGGGGCCAGGTAGGCCTCAACCTTCATTTTCTGTTGTCTGTTGAATCTGTTCATCCTCTTTTTTTCTTGAGAGGGACTCATGAAGGTGTGCTTGTAAAGTTGGCATGCTTGCAAAGGGCAGGCTTGCTTTGATCATGCTATTAGGCCAAAAGAGGTCTTGGTGTCGGGTACTGTATGTACATACACGATGTATGCGTTTATTAAGAGTTGGAGCAGCAATCACATCCTATTTCCTGTTGGTTCACAGTACAGGGCTCCCAGGCATTCTCTCAGGAATTGTATCTACTTCCTTGAGTAAACTAGCATGCAAGATGTTTTTGTGTTTATCATGAATTTTCTAGGTTTGAAAATGCAGAAGCGTAAATAACGACTGAAATTTCAGTCCGTTCCTCGTCCAAAGCTATTTTATGGCTTTAGATCTCTTAAAATACAGCACACAAGACATAGGCACAACTTGTCTTGAATTTTAATGATACCATTTATCATCTCCTTTAGCGTTTCACGGAATAAAAAAAACCACATATACTGGTGGCGAAACGTTTGGAATAATGTACAGATTTTGATGTTTCGGAAGGAAATTGGTACTTTTATTCACCAAACTGGCATTCAACTGATCACAAAGTGTAGTCAGGATATTACTGATGTAAAAACAGCACAAAATCTAGACAGACCCCATTTCCAGCTGCCATCACTCCAACACCTTATCCTTGAGTTATCATGCTAATTGATAATTTGGACCTAGAAAATCACTTGCCATTATATCAAACACAGCTGAAATCTATTTAGTTCAATAAATTAAGCTTAATATTGTCTTTGTGTTTGTTTTTGTGTAGCCACGGTATGCAATAGACTGGCATGTCTTGAGGTCAATATTAGGTCAAATATGACAAAAAAGAAACTCAGTCAATCATTGGTTTGAGGAATGAATACTATACAATGCTTGAAATTGCCAAAAAACTGAAGATTTCATACAAAGGTGTAACTACAGTCTTCAAAGACAAAGGACAACTGGCTCTAACAAGGACAGAAAGAGATGTGGAAGACCAGATGTACAACTAAACAAGAGGATAAGTACATCAGAGTCTCTAGTTTGAGAAATAGACGTCTCACATGTCCTCCGCTGACGGCTTCATTGAATTCTACCCGCTAAACACCAGTTTCATGTGCAACAGATAATTGGAAAAGAGTGTTATGGATCTTAACCCCATTGAGCTTTTCTGGGATCAGTTAGACTGTAAGGTGTGTGAGAAGTGCCCGACAAGACAGTCACATCTATGACAAGTGCAACAGGAAGTTTGGGGTGAAAGGTCAAGTGCTACAGGAAGTGTGGGGTGAAAGGTCAAGTGCTACAGGAAGTGTGGGGTGAAATGTCACCCGAGTATTAGTAATAGTAATTTTTCATGTCATTACCGTCCTGACTATGCACTTTGATAAGTTGAATGCCACTTTGGTGAATAAAAGTACCAATTTCTTTCCATAAGAGCAAAATCTGTACATTATTCCAAACTTTTGGCCGCCAGTGTAGATTTGGAATGACATGACGGTGGGTGAACGATGACAGAACTAATGGGTGAACCATTCCATTAAAGTGATTGATACTTATCCTATACCTCGAGCAGCTCAGACACTACAGGCAGAACTTCAGGATTGCATATATCAATGGAGTCATCCCGGTATATCTTCTTCTTGTATCGGATATTCCCTAAATGAAGGATAGCTGACAGCAGAGAGAAAATCCTGAAAGGGAAAAGAGAAATGCAGTGATAATGTTGACAAATAACATGGACATGAGCATTTCATTTTCAAGGTTAAAATGTATATGAATGTATACAGAACGTGCATTTATACAGTAGATGATGTTACTGGTCACCATTTCTTTTAAGTTCATAATTTGTTTTTTAAAGGGGCAGTGTGTAATTTCTGATCCACTAGAATCAACTTTATCCTCATGCGACCCCACATACACATGTGTGGATGTTGTATTTTGGCTTCATTATACGCAATGCATAATTAAATTAATTTAAACCAACTGATCTCAGTTCAGAAGACTCTGGGATGTCAGTAAAGGGTTCATCTTTCGATGCACAGAGTCATGTGGCAAAACAACATGGTGCCGATCACAGCAGAGTTTGTCTTTGGGAGAAACGGCAAATAATTGGGTAATAATAATTTGGAAACAAATACAATTTTTACACTGAAACCTGTTTGAGTCAAATAGATTTGAGTCTCTAGTTTCATCCGATCTGCCATTTTTTAAATTTGAGCGATTAATCTCGAAATGTCATACGCCGCTAAACACAATGTACACAATAAGCTTTTCATTAGAAATGTCTTATTTACTGTGCATTTTTACTTTGAGAGAAATAAAAAGGCTTTATATGGAGTTGGATGAAAATAAGGTGCATTTCAAACTGTTCTGAGACCAGTGAAGACAGACAGCACACTGGAGGTTAAGTCATTCACTAAATAGGGAGCAAGGAAGCATCCTATAGCTTTCTATGCAGCTAAGTGCATTCAATCCAAGATGCCTTGTTCATTTCTGACTCGTGTCAGTTTATGAGGACCAGGGAGCGGCGTTTTGGACACACTCACTGTTTGCGTGTGGTGGGGAGGAAGCCCACCATCTCCATCGCCAGCTGCAAGCGCTCAAAGTCGTGTTTAAGATCCTCCCCTTCCACTGTGAAGCAATCCTGCTGGTATCAACGAGAAAAAAAATGCAACGTTATCAGCATCTCAAACTTACTCAACATTCCACACCACAGTCAAGGTTTGCCGAAAGCAGTTTTCAATGCAATAATTCTAGCTAATTACTCTTCATATTAGGTTAATAAGCACTGATGTCCTATTCATATAACCCAAAGGCCAGAGCATATCAATATAGCATTGGCTAATAATAAGTTGTGCTGCAACTGCTCATTTGCATTCACACACAAATGTGGAGAGTTAAGCTGGATTCTGGCTTGTTTGTGGTTTACGTACCGACAGCCCTCCAGAGAGAAACCGGCAGGGTTGAGTTGATTGACTCAGAGCAACATGTCATTATGAAGTTTGGTCAAACAAGCAGGATCTGCCGCATTCTTTTGATTGAAAATAAGGGCCGTGGTGAAGGTTCGCATACGTTTGTGGAAAATTCAAGGGTTTTGCGTTTTACACACTTGGGGTGGAAATCTGGCACATAGCAAAGGCAATAAGAGAAGTAGCAATTATTACTTGATTTATTCCATCAAATGGGACTGAAAAGGAAAAGAGGGTTTGATGCATAATAAGATTGAAAAGAAGAAGCTCTGAGCTCTGTTTCAGAGTACAATCAAATGTTACACTTGTTTCCAATGAATAATTAGAAAGGAGAAGAATTACACATATTAATTACACTTGATGCACAATACACTGAATCTCTGTCAGCTGATCAGGTCAAATTACGATAATGAAAAAAATTATGATTAAAAAAATGGCCTGATTTGACTGATATTGGAAGTAGATAATATAAGGGCTTTTTTATTTTATATTGTTTTTCTATGTCAGGTTTTAAAAGTATTAAACAGTATGTTTGATACTGTACATTATGATGTTTTGATGTCTGCCTTTATTTTAGCTTGTTCAATTCAACATTTGAGTTTTTGTGTGAATGCTGTTTAAAAAAACATTAAAAACATAAGATTTATAATGTCAGCCATACTGGTTACCATTAATACTACAAATGACTGGTATCGGCCAACATTGCTGATAATAATAAATAATAATAAAAATAATAATTCAAAAAATAAACCGATTAGGTTGACACTGGAAACGGATTATATAGTATAAAATAAATAGTATTTTTTGATGCCACATTTACACGTTTTTAATGTTTTATGTATATTGTATATAATAATAATCTGCTGTCTGACTTCAGCTGTAGTTTGTAAAATTCTACATGGGAGCTTTTTATAAAAAATAAAAGGAGAAAAGTATACAGTCGGCCATATTTATCAGGCACAATATAAAATTATGGGTTTGACCAAAATTACCAGTAATTTAAAAAAAACAACTAAAATATAATTTTTTTTTAAAGCAAACCCAAACCAAAAATGATCGATGGCTGGCAACACTGAAGAAAAAACAATAAGAAAATGTATCGGTCATAACACAAAAATTATAAAAATATCAGTTCAGCCACCAACATAACATATAATAATGATAAAAAACCATGAAAATAAATATTATAAAAAAACATAATATATCGGCCATCATATCACATATTTTTTTTTTGCCAAATTTCCTGAAAAAACAAAACAATAATAATAATAAAAATAAATTTGTATTGCCCATGATATCAGATAGTCAATAAAAAAAATTATAAAATAAAATAATTACGGTATGAGCAAACATTCCTGATAATTAAAAAATAAATAAATAAAAACTAAACTGATAAGGCTGACACTGGACATTGATTATAACAGGGTTTTTTTTTTTTATCTTATTTTATTTTATTCAAATAGTATAAAATAAATAGTATTTTTTGATGCCATGTTTAAAAGTTTTTAATGTTTTATGTATATTGTATTTAACACTAATTAAAAAAAATATAAATATATATTATACTGCCCATGATATCAGTTAATCAATAAAAACATATTAAATAAAATAAAAACATTACGGTATAAGCAAATATTCCTGATAATTCGTATAATTTTTTGTAATATTTATAATACTGACCATCGTTATTAGATATCGGTCATAAAAAATATATCAGTGCATTGCTAGTGATTATAAAGACTCTATAAAGGCTCTTTCACGAAGTCATGTGAGGAGTTGAGCTGCAGATCTGGACATACGAATTCTGCCATTCACCACAGACGACTCCAGCTGGCAGAGGAACTGCTTCCTGCTCACAACAACACAGGCAAATTTACACACACGTCCTCCCTTTAATGAGACAGTGTCTCCTTCATCGCCCCGCGTCATTACTGATGCCAAAATTACAGCATACCAAAGCGGTGGAAAGGCAAACAGAGCTGAAACTCTATAAGCTTTATGGTTTAAACCCAATCCAGCCTATTTGCTTTCTTCCATTTACATTTCCAGGGTAGGAAATGTAAAAAGGGCCATTTCTCATGTTAAATGTTGTAAGCCTTCTAAAATAAAACAGACCTGAGGTTTCAAGTGGAATGACACAGATTTCACAAAATATTTGTACGAGTTCTTCCCAAGTGCAAATTCAGCAAGACCCTTATTTCCACCGCCATTACAAATCCTTCAAGTGTTAAAGAGTCTAAAGCAGGCAGCACGGTAACACGTTACAATCACTTACCTTTTGATTTCCGTTTACTCATGCATTCATTCATGGTAACTCAAAAATGAAAATTGCAAAATCATTTCTTTACCCTCATGTCATTCCAAACCCAAATTCGGGTTTTTCCTTCTATTGAAAAAAAGAGAAAATGAAGACTAGTTTTCCTTGCTTTGAAGCTTCAAAAAGGATGCAAAAGCATCAAAGTATCATAAAAGTGGTCATTATGACTCATGTCCTATATGCAAAGTCTTCTGAAGCCATATGATAGCTTTGTTTGAGAAACAGACTGTAATATTAGCCATTATTTACTGATAATCTTCTTCTCCCCCATTGGCCCCTATCTATCATGGCCTCCTAATAATCTCCATCCCTGAATTGGCTACATCACTCTACCATCTCCTCTCCACCAATAGCTGGTGTGTGGTGGGCGTTCTGGCGCACTATGGCTGCCGTCGCATCATCCAGGTGGATGCTGCACACTGGTGGTGGTTGAGGAGATTCCCCCTAAACTATGTAAAGTGCTTTGAGTTTGAGAAAAGCGCTATATAAATGTAAGTTGTTGTTGTTCTCTAGTGGGCAGTTTACCGCTGCAATCGGATCGAGTCAGTGAGTTGAACTCAAGAACAGAGTCAGTCCAATTAACGAACAAAACATTTAGACCGGTTTTGTGAGCATGGACAACCAATTCATTGAATAGATCTGGCCAAATAAATAAATAAATAAATAAATAAATAAATTTGTTACAAATCGGATATCGCAAATTGTCTTTCATGAACTCAAGAATGCACCAAGGAGAGCTATGGTGGATGTGAAGATTTTCAGTAAATAACTACTTTAATTGTGGTCTGTTGGTCACACAAAGCTATCGTATGACTTCAGAAGACTTGGAATATAGCACACATGATGTATGAACAACTTTAACGGTGATTTTGCATCCTTTAAGCGTAGAAGTTTCGGCCCCCGTTCATTGTAATTGCATGGACAAGAATATAAAAGAACAGTCTTTAAATGTTCAGCTTTTGTGTTCTGCGGAATAAAGTCATCCTAGTTTGGCACGACATAAGGGTGAGTAAATGATGACAACTTTTATTTTATGGTGAACTATGTCTATGTCTTTGATTGGCATGTGGCACAGGAATTCAAAAGACCAACATATAGAAAATGAAGACACTCCACCAGCAGGAAGTCTCACACCAAAACACCCAAGTTCATTTGGTCATTGGCTTTGTGTGTGTATTTTTGGAGCATTAGAGCTTCTCTCAGGCCACTGAATTTAGCTAAATCTAAAGTATGAGGCTTAACATGGTTCCAATGACAAACTTCAAAACAGGCAGATGTCTTCAGTTAGGGCATCAAATGCCATAAAGAGGGAAAAGGAAAACAACTATTTAACTATTAACTATTTAGTTCACTAAAGGAATATTCATGGTTAAAACAATGTAAACTCTATGGACAGTATCTGTGGTGTGCTAGAGATTCCCCAGAGATAACACTTTTGACTAAAGTTGCGTTCACACTGCCAGCTACTTTGTCGCTGCATGTCGCCAGTGTCTGGCGGTTAGGTCGCTAGTGGTGTGTACGGAGAGTAGCTTTTCCTCCATCTTTCCATCACTGCAGGAGCTGAGAGAGAAGGATCACCTGAGCTCTACCATCTTCTCTCCTATTGGTTGTCGCCCCCGAAAGTCACTCTTCATTTGGATAAAGTTAAACATTTCTCAACTTTGTTGCGTCGCTGGACGCGCCCACATCCGGTCGCCATCGCTCGTGTCGCCGGAAGTCGCCAGCTCTCATTGAAATTGAATGAGATGAGGTTGTTTTGTCGCTGCGTGTCGCTGGCAGTGTGAACGCAGCTTAATTCCTCAGTGTGTTACAAGGTTTTTTACAGTGATGCAGTAAAGATGGACGTCTATGGGCCAAGTGTAATGTGCAAGCAGTAATGCTAAGCTTGCATTTTTGTTAAAGCACTTGTGTAAATGTGTTATTTTTGCTGTAACGTTGTTTAAATTGCCCTTTTCTGGTGGGACAAATTTTCTAGGCAGATGCATTTCTGGTTAGTCATGGGTTCATTTCAAGTTAAGCTCAAATTTGTGGCATAATGTTGATTACCACACACAAAAACAAATTGACTCATCCCTCCTTTTATGTATAAGTGTGGGGTTATACTTTCAAAATGGTGTGAAAGTTGCACAGCATATTGTAAACATTTGTTCACTTGCCCCATAGACTTCCATTGCAAGTCCATTACGTTGCCATGCAACAGGTGCTGTCAATAGAACCGAAATTGTTTATTAAGGAATGTCGTGGGTTAAGAAGCTAAAATTGAAGTTACAGTGAGGCACTTACAATGGAAGTGAATGGGGGCCAATATTTAAAGGCTTTAAAAAGGCAGAAATGTGAAGCTTATAATTTTATGAAAGTGCTTCCATTAATCCTTCTGATAAAACTCATGTATTATTTGAGCTGTAAAGATGTTTAAATGGTCATTTTACAGTCATTTTGGGGTTTTAGGGTTTGTTAACATTGTAAAATTGGCTGTAACGTTACACAGAAAGGTTTAGTAAGTGATTTTATCACACTAAAATCATGTTAACACGCATATTGTTTATGTCTTCTTGTGCCTATACTTTTAAAACAGTGAGTATTTTAACATTTACCAATTACTTCCATTGTAAGTGCCTCACTGGAACCCAGATTTTTGCTTTTTTTGTTTTTGTTTTTTTAAGAAAAGGAGGTAAAAATTAAAAAAAAATAAATATATATATATATATATATATATATATATATATATATATATGACACAAATGCTATCAACTGAGCTTAACTTGTACTGAACCCAGAATATTCCTTTAACACATATAATGTATAAGTGTGGGGTTATACTTTCAAAATGGTGTGAAAGTTGCACAGCATATTGTAAACATTTGTTCACTTGCCCCATAGACTTCCATTGCAAGTCCATTACGTTGCCATGCAACAGGTGCTGTCAATAGAACCGAAATTGTTTATTAAGGAATGTCGTGGGTTAAATCCAAGTTATGCTCAATCGACAGCATTTGTAGCATAATGCTGATTATTTTCTAAATATGTTTATTTAAAAAGCAAAAATTGTGGTTACAGTAAGACACTTACAATGGAAGTGAATGGGGCCAGTTCAGTAACATTAAAAACCACACTGTTTAGTGAGTAGAGCAACACAAAGTAAACAATATACAATTGAACATGACAGTAGTGCATTAAATTCCTGATTTGGTCATTCTACAATCATGTTTAAGCATATAATGTCGTGTAGCTATACTTTTGAAACAGTGTGTATTTTAACATTTATGGACTGGCCCCATTCACCTCCATTTTTTAAGAGCCTTAAGAGACTTTTGGTAGTTACGAGGAGCGAGTCTAAATATTATTATTTATTTTTTTGTGGTAATCAACATTGACACAAACGCCGTCAATTGAGCTTAACTTTTACTGAACTCAGAACATACCTTCAACCCAGAACATGTAACTGTTGGGCTAGTAAAGCATGTGAGAAGGCCTTTGCGGCATTGTAGGCCTAAGATCTCAACATGCGTGTCAGAAAATAACCCACCCAATGCAAATAATGCTTGTTTGCACTGTTGCTTATCACTCTTATCCAATCGACTGCAGTGTTTGCTTGCCAATAGAGAGGTGACCGAGATGCCCAAAGGTCAGGCTATTAATAGAGGCAGAAGAATTGCATGACACACACACAAACGCACAATAACCAAACAAAATGCAAAGCCTAAGACAGCCATGAAAAAGCCAGAGAGATGCTGTGAGCACACTAAGTAGAACCCAAGTCAAACAAACACACAAACAGGTTGGGAGTGGTGTGTTGTGTGAAGGGAGGACTATGGAAAGTGTTTTGGGGAGCCCATGATTCGTCTCTGTACTGCAACGACACACTCATTTCAATACTGACCGGTTCATTCTCATAGTAACTTTCCCAGTGCAGTCTGTGAGGTTTCTTTGTCATCTGGAAGCAAGGTAGACTGGATTAGAGCAACATTCCACACAATGCCTGTTAAACATATGCAGCTTTCAAATGGGACAACAAAAGCATTACGAAATATGGCCACATGCTTTGGGTTATAAACGCATAGCCTGTGTTCGGAATGGGATTCTACCATACTACTCGTCCCATTTCTAGTATGAAGTACTGTTGAATTTGAAGTATGCAGTATGCATCCGACTGTCTAAATGTATAGGATACTCTGATGACCTTCTTCATTTGCTAAGATGTGCAGTATACAACACCACCAAGATGAGCACTCCATCTCGCAGTGCTAGGAACTTGACTAGACCTTCCATTTGCAATGTAATACATGAACTGAATGAGTTATCAACCGATACATTCAGATTGAATGCCTCCTCCTTGACTCTTTATTTGATCAGACTATAAAAAAAAAAGATATATAGTGTATATTGCAATGAATTTAAAGCACTCTATGTATGGCCGCTACGTTTCCTAAAGTGTGAGTCATTAGACTTATTTCACAAACCTTCAGGGCTCCAAAATGAATGAAAATAACATCAGAATTGTGGTATTGCAACTCTAAAATGCACACCTCTGGGTCGTTAGAGACCCTGTACCTCATCCATTATATATATATATATATATATATATATATATATATATATATATATATATATTCATACATCATTTGAGGCCCTAGGTTTGTAATTAAATAGTGTCATTTTATTTTTCAATAAAATTATTTCATATCTATATAAGTCTACTTATCACAGGAAGTGAAATTAGTACTATATTCATACAAATAAATACTAAGAGTGAATTATCAGTATTCCATATGCGTGTATGCATACATATTATACATGTTATTTCTTAGTTAAGGTGGCACTGTTGTTTCAGTGATTGACTTGATTTACATATGACATTGATATTTGATGAAGAAACAACGTGGAAGTAAACTATAGCAAGTGTAACACGTGAACAGTATGATGTGACTATTGTCATTTCGGGGGTTCTTCTGAAACCATGTACATTGTGCATCCATTTAGACTATGAGAAAATACTTATGTATAAGCTTATATGTAGTTCGATACGTGTTTGACAGCCAGTTGCATCCCATGAAATTTCAGTGTGAAAGTAATGAATCCTGTTCAAGGTTTGTCCTGATTTGTTGCATTATTTCTTTGATATATGACAAATAAAACATCAAAATATAGCTTATTTTCATATTTTTTAATTATCTTGATCTATCTGGGTATTTTGCAATGCATTTCTGATATACGTGTTTGGTGAAATTCCCATGCATTAACGAGTTAAACCACAAAAGGCTGTGATTTAATTTAATTACTACATGGTCTGTGGTCATTTCAGAGCAAATACATAATTATTAAAAAATATTTTGTATGTTGTCATAGGCTGAAAAATATAGAGATAACTTCAACCATTAGTCACGTGACAACAATGTAGCATATGAATGTTTAAATGATGTAATACTGCATATAGTTTCAAATACTATTTTTCAAAATAGCAGGAGGTATACAGTATAGTATACTGCATATATTGCTGTAAAAACGTACGGTAGTATTCCATTGCGAATAGCCAAAGACAGAATGACATGTAAACATAATGACATTAGATTGTGACAAAATAAGGCAAACTGAGATGAATAGCCTGATCCTGAAATGGGTTATGAGAAGATTACATTCACTTTTATAACCTGAAAAGTATGTAAATAACATTTAGTACTTGCTTGCATAATCAATTATCAAAACTGTTTAAATGTTAGCAGAGCAAAACATCACATTTTTGAGCCAAACTTGGCATGGAGTAGCCTGTGTATGCTTTTATAAAAAAAAAGTTACAAAAAAAAGTGCATTTTCCACATTTTTCGGGCATTAAGACTAAGTTTAAAAAAAGAGAGCCACTATCATGGTACTTGAGAAAAATGACAAGAATTCACATCTTTCCACAAGTTTCATCTTTCCACAAGTTTCTCACAAGGAGCTTTAAGTCTTGAAAAAATAACTTTATGATTGTTTTTCACCCATGACCTACTAAGGAGCAGGGAGGGGTACAAAAAAGAGGGACTGTTGGCTGGAGACAACAGTGTGTCCTCTGTATGAGGAATATTCAATTTTAACTGAAAAAGAAAGTAAAATTTACGTACCATTTACGGTGACAAATAATATGCAAGGAAAAGCAAATTAAATTATATTTATATTGTGTTTAGTGCTTTTCATCTGAAAGCATATTTGCATTTTTAAATTAAAGTGGCACTTCACTTTATAAAGGTTTTCTACCACTGCCATAAAAGACCAAAAAGAATCTGTGCACTGTGACTCCCAAAATATTTTGATGCCAGCCAATCAGCTTCAAGCTTGCTATTTTGAGAATGCATTGTATGCATCAGAAACGCATCAAGACGTCTTACACAAACTAGAGGGCAAATAATGACAGAAACATACAGATATATTAGAATCATCCTTTACACATACATTAACACATGCAATGTTAATAGTGCTGTGCATTTAATATAAAAAAAAAAAAAAAAAAAAACACATTAAAGGCCGCACATCTGCATGCAATGACTCTTCACACAGAAACAAAACACTGAGGCAGGTGTGTTTTATGGAAATGAGGGGCATGATTGGAGCACAGAGCTGCTTTCTGTGGGGGGATCAGGTTAAAAAGCATCTCTGTGTGTGAGACTACTGGGTCAGCTGAAAGGAATGAACTGTTTCCTCTGGTTTCCCCTCCTTCCTGTTTGCCCAGTAAGAGTGAATCCGTCAATGGGTCTGTCAAGCCTCAGAGAGCAGCTGCCTGACACGTGCACACTTCCACGCAACAAAAACTGTCTCCACAATAATTGAAATTTCTCAACAGAGCTTTGTTGACTTTTTTCGCCCCATTGACACTGCACCGTGGTCACGACAAATGGGAACCTATTGTTTGAGCAAGCCATTCACGTGCCCCTGTTTACACCTGGTATTAACAAACGGCTTGGGATATATTTGATCATATGTGGACAGTGTTAATCGAGGGGTAACACTACCACCAAGAGATACATTTGAGATGCAAGGTACAAATGACAATCTGTCTTGTCTGAGCCGAACACCCAGAACGGATGTTAAAACCAGGTGTAAACAGGGTAAATGATGGTGCATGCAATGGTACAGTATGAGGGCGTACCTGATTGAGGTAATGGTATTCTTCAGGCTTTTTGAGGTGGAACGTCGTCCGCTCCTCTTCACTTGCTCCTGCCAGCAGGTAGTAAAACACATGGTAATTCCTGGAAGAGTAAACCAGTGTAAGATCAGCTACAGTGCACGTGCATCTGACAATAAGATATACAGTGGCAAGAAAAAGTAAGTGAACCCTTTGGAATTGCCTGCATTTATGTATAAATGCGTCTTAAAATCTCATTTGATCTTCATCTAAGTTACTATAATGAACAAACACAATATGATAATTTTAACTAATAAAACATACATTATTGTATCAGAATCAGCTTTATTGCCAAGTATGCTTACGCACACACAAAAACACACACACACACACACACACACACACACACACACACACACACACACACAAGGAATTTGTCGTGGTGAAAGAAGCTTCCTGTGTAAAGAGAATGCAACCATATATACATACATACAAACTATACATTAAAACATACATACATATAGTGAAATAGAAATAAGATATAACATAAATAAAAAGAGAAATATACAATAGAGCAATAATGTTGAATATTTTATATTCAACATAAACTTGTTTTCCCTTTAAATTAAGTTTATTTTGCTTACCCCATTGGCAGATTTTCTTTCTTGTTTTGAGTCTGAAGTTCACTAAATTTAGTCAGATTTATCTTAAAACAAGACTTAATATCTTATCCCATTTTGCTTGACAAGTAAATAAATCGTGTTTTAAGAAAGTTTAGATAATTTGACAGGAATACAAGACAAAAATATTTGTCTAGAAAATCATTTTTTGCAATGTAAGAGGTAGGATATGTTATAAAATTATTAGTATTAGACGGCAATTTAACTGTTGACGTGAGGTGGATGGCATGAGGTGGGTGGGGTGGGGGCTGTTCCTGTGCCTGGCTGTTCTGGTGCTCAGTGCTCTGTAGCGCCGCCGAGAAGGCAACTGTTAAAAAAGGAAGTGTGTTGGGTGAATGTGGTCAAGAGTGATTTTACCAGCACTTTTCATTACTCTGGATGTGTACAGTTCTAGTAGGGTGGGTAGAGGAGCACCAATAATCCTCTCAGCAGTCCAAACTATCATTTGAAGTCTTTTGATGGTAGCTGAACCAAACCAGACAGTTATAGAAGTGCAGAGGACAGACTCAATGACTGATGAGTAGAACTGTATCAGCAGCACCTGTGGCAGGTTGAACTTCCTCACTGGCAAAGGAAGTACGACCTCTGCTGGGCCTTTTTCACAATAGTCAATGTGGGTCTCCCACTTCAGGTCCTGTGAGATGGTAGTGCCCAGGAGCACTATAACTTCACTTCAGCCACAATGCTGTTTAGAATGGTGAGCGGGGTTCATGTAAAGTCCACAATCATCATGATTGTGTTCAGCTCCAGGTTGTTTTGACTGCACTAGTTAGCCAGCTGTTCAACCTCCCTTCTGTATGCAGACTCATCCTCATCTTGGATGAAGCCGATGACAGTAGTGTCGGAGCTTAACAGAGGTGTCCATGGCACTACGGTCATTTGTGTAGAGGGAGAAGAGTATTGGGGAGAGTACACATCCCTTGGGGGCGCCAGAGCTAATTGTACATGTGCTGGAGGTGAATTCTCATTCTCACTAGCTGCTGCCGCCTATCTGTCAGACAGCTGGTGATCCACTGACAGATAGAGGTGGGAACAGAGAGCTGGGTTAATTTAGTCCATAGGAGAGTGGGGCTGATGGTGTTAAAAAGCCGAACTGAAGTCCAAAACTAGGATCCTTGCAGAAGTCCCTGGTCTGTCTAGATGTTGATGTAATGCAGTCCCATATTGACTGCATCATCTACAGAACTGTTGGATCGATAAACAAACTGCAGGGGATCCAGAAAGGATCCAGCGATATCCTTCAGGTGGGCTAACGCAACTATATTGTTTAAGAACAGTTTTGTTCTTGTATATACTGAATACATCATTCACAGTGTAGATTGGAAAAAGTATGTGAACCCCTAGGCAAATTATGTCAGCCAAAGCCAATTAGTCAGGAGTTGGCAAACCTGGAATCCAATTCATAAAACAATATTAGAGGTGTGGGTTAGAGCTACTTTGGCTTATAAAAAGCATTTAAACATTTTGAGTTTGTTATTCACAAGAAGTATCTGCCAACGTGGACCATGCCTCGCAAAAAATAGATCTCAGAAGACCAACAAGAATTGTTGCTTTGCATGAAGCTGAAAAGAGTTACAAAGCTATCTCAAAGAGCTTAGATATTCATCTGTCCACAGTTAGATAAGTTGTCTATAAATGGAGATGATGGAGTACTGTGGCTACTCTCACTAGAAGTGGCCGTCCAGCCAAGATGACTCAAAGGGCAACACCACAGAATGCTCAATGATGTAAAAAAATAACCCTTGAGTGACAGCTAAATACTCATCATTGGAACTGGTCAAGGTCTTTGTTCATGAGTTTACTATATGGAAAACATTAAACAGCATTGGTGTCCATGGCAGGACACCACAAATGAAGCCACAGGTTTCCAACAAAAACATTACTGCACACCTGAAGTTTGACAAAGACCACCTTGACACTCCACAAAAATGTTTTGTGATACTAAGGTTGAATTGTTTGGGAAGAAAAAGCAGTACTAGGTATGGTGTAAAAAGGGCACTGCATTTCTTAGTAGCATCATAGTAGCACCTGGTTAAAATCGCATTGTAGAGAAAACAAAAAGGCAGATAAGTCACACCCATGTATAATCCGCATTGATGGCCCGATAGAGATTGCAGCAGGAAGCATTTGGACCCAGGAGCCCCAGACTTCCTTACAGCTGCTCAGCAGATAAAGTCTGTCAAATTATATCAAGAATTGTGCATCGAAACACATTGTATTTGGTCTCGTTTTAATCAGGAGCATCTGCTTTAAGAAATCGTAAGTTATCTTTTTTATTATTTTTTATGAAATATGTTTAATTAAAAAGGCAACAAATAACCCACATCTGTTTATAGCATATGCAACTCCGTAAACTTGCACTTACAAATAAACACATTTTAGACTGAGAGTATTTGCTATGCACTAATTATCCGGTTCACAGACTGTATGTTTTTACTAGGTGTGTGATGAAATGTCAATTTTGTGGGGATGGAAGGAGTTGAGTTTTACAGTGGTATAAAGTTTGTTAGCACATTAATGTCATGATGGACAAAATATATAAACTAGTTGCATAAAATACTTGGTATAGGCAAAATACTCTGAGCAGGCTACTTAAAAATGCTAATACTGTTTATATGACCGATGTTTTCATCCATTTGTAAGCATATGTGTTTTGGTGTGCAGTGTGTTTGACCGACCGAATTACATATTATATATATTATATAATTAAGTTGCTTTGAACTTTAAGTTGTAGAACCTTTCAAACGTCAAAATAAAGAAAAAAATGTGACTTATATTCTTGAAAATTCAGTAATATGCAGCTACGTGGAGCGGGATGCTTGGACCAATGAGATTTCACAGATTTCTAGTAACAAAAACCAAACAACTGAAAACATAGTAGGACATCAGAAAAGCAAGTAGGACACTCCGAATATAGCCATCGAATGCAACCTTCTTTCACAGGAATTTGGAGGATGCATAGGGTGTATCCTTTTGTTGGCACTCACAACCCAAAATTCTTCGCATCACAGTAACATGCATCCTTTCGCAATTCCCTGTGGCATATATGCTGCTTATTATTTTTTTCACAAGGAAATGAGCTTTGTGGCAAACTCTTCATTGTTGTCACAGGTTTGCCATAGAAGTGTTTGCCAGTAGCAGCAAAGTGTCCATTGTTGCCCAAGGTTTGCTGCAGGTTCAACATTACCGGTGAAGAACTGAAAACTTATGGAAATAAAATTGCCAGCTTATTTGCATAACAAAATAATGAGTGTCAAATGTGCAGCAAGTTTGCCAGAACTCTAGATTTTTGTAACGTTTCTCTTAAAATGTTTCGCCATTTGTTTTCTCTCTATATCGTTACAACTCTCCTGAAGTTTACCTAAAAAGAATCCCTTCTCACTAAGAGCGATGCGTGCTGTCATAGCAACCATGAAACTTTCTGCTTCAATTTGTCCAATGAAGGCCATCCCGTTTAAAGCTAATTAAATATTGAGGACGCTCAGTGCGCCTACAGAGGGCGCATCCTACTTAGCAACAGCCTTCACAATGAGACACACCCAATAACTCCAATTGTCATTAATTGTAAAAAAAAAAAAAGCTTTTATTATCGTTTTATCATGTTACATCTAGTAAGGACCCATAGTTAAGCTAGTTTGTAAACCAGGAAATGGTCTGTTTTTCTCCTTTTTATGAGCTTCAACTAAATCAACCTTCTCTTCAGTTTTCAGTACACTGCCATGCAGAGGCAAAATGCAGTGACTACACATTTTTGTAAAAAGCGAGTTATGACCGAAACTGGGTCTCTTAAGGCCTTTTCACACCAAAAGTGAATTAAGTCTCAAATACTCACCGCGATTAACATTTTGAATAGAAAAAATGGATTCCTATGAAGCCATTCACACAGACAATGTGTAGATTGTGTTGCCCCGACCAATAAAATATGTGCTTTGGATCACGTGTCAGGAGCCACCGCAGTCACCAAAACCAGTGCAACTGGTCAGCACAGAAAGATGTTTTGACCACCAACATTAAATGCTGAAGTAACTCTAGGCAGAAGTCCTGAAGCAGCAGTGAAGATGTGTATTTTATTTGCATCGAATGCCTAAAAACTTAAATGATTTTCTCATATGGGTTCTCTGAACATGTAAATGATATTGCTGCATCTTTGCCTTTGAATCATTTTTTTTTTTTTTTTTTTTTTAAATAAACAACTTTATGAATCTTCAATAATTTTCCATGCCAAATATCCAATACTATTGCTGTGACTTGCAGTGCACTCTATATATGTCTTTGTATCAGAAAGCCTTTGCATACCAAAAACTGTGCTCTCGCTAACAGTTATTAACAGCTGTGCTGTAGTTAGCAGTATTAAAGTGACTAACAATGGGTAAGACTAAAGAGGGGTTTTGTTGGTTGAGATTAGTGGTTTATTGCTTGCATTACAGACTCCTAGAGTACTTAGATGTCATCACATTTGCTTCATAACATGCTGAGTTTTGAAAAACATTTAGATAATCAGTATTGCTCCAGTTTATATTTGTTTTAACAGTCAATATATGTGTATTAGGCAGTGATTTTAAACAAATGTAGATAACACAGATAATAGCATATAATCTGGATTGTTCCCATTGGCAACATTTGTTTTAACCATTAATTAAATATATATATATTTTTTTTACACTTGATTCTTTTTAACCACTTCATAGACAATGGTGTTTACATGATAATACTGCCAGATAACTTGTCCTGCAGATGAACAGAAAAAGTTTCTGGAGTGTCTCGAATGTTTTCTTTCTCGCTGAGCAAATCAACAAATGTGTCGTTGTTGTTGTAGCTTGTGGAGAAATCTGTTTTCTTTTCTCAATCGACTCCTAGAGAATTTATTGTCTTTCGTATTGCGATTCCACTTTTGTTTTGAAAATGTATCAAGTAGGTTCTCTTACGAGAGGTTCTCTCGTATTGCGTAAGCTAGCTTACGCTACGGGAAAGATTCATCTTTTCTGAGATATTGAAGCCAAAAAATTATCCTTAATTTTTGTATCCATTGTCAACGCAGTGCGGCAGCTGCAGACCTTGAGCGGGCTATCTAGCGAGCTCATAGGTTGCTCTGCGGCAACTGCTGCAGCCTATAGACGAGCTTGGGCGAACTTCGCATCCAATGAGAGGCGTCCAGCGCTCACTGCATCAAAGCCCGCCAAAATGGGCGTGACTAGAGTGCATATAAGCGTAGTTCAGTAGGCTGGAACCCTGATTTTCATCTCTTCAGCGAAGCTCTTCGCATCACTGAACTGGAAGCAGCGTGCGCCGTTCGAGGGGCATCAAGCAAGTGTGGACAGCGCTCGAAGAAGCCGGCCGTCTTCGCCACCTTCAGCCGTCCTGCGAGCTCGCCATCCGGCGACGTATCCTTTTTAAAAGCAAGCTAGTTCTTAAGAACTTCACAAAAGAGTATTGAGCGTCTTTATTAAGATGCCTCGCTCCACTTGCACCTCATGCCGCGCTCTTCTCAGCACCGGAGACCGCCACATCATCTGCGCTCTCTGCCTGGGACTGGGGCATGCAGAGCTCGCCCTCACCGAAGGCGGATGTGATCTCTGCGAGGAGTTGCCGATGTCGACCCTGCGGGCTCGACTCGAATCGCTCAGGACCGAAGCCGCCGCGCCGCCTTCCGATCAGCCACGCAGAAAAAAGCGCCACTCTCAAAGGCTGCCGGAAACAATGGTAGAAGCGATTGCCTCGCCGGAGCCCATCCCTCGAGCATCGCCTTCACCCTCCCGCCCACCGGGGCAGCGCAGTTGCCGCCCGGCGGCTGCTCTGCTGCCATCTCCGGACGAAGAGCGGAGGATAAGGGCTGTTCCATCATGGCTCGGACAGCGAGGGTGGTCAGGCTCACGCGCCTCCTCCTTGGCCCAGGAATCCAGCAGGACCAGCGCCGGGTCGAAGGGGAACTAACACGCCTCCTCACACAGGCCGTCGACCGCCTCGGGCTCAGTGGTCACCGCCCTTGAGCAGGCACCCAACAGACTTGGCGGCTGCTTTCTACAGAGCCGCCGCCGCTCAGCACCCGCTACCGGGCGCTCCCTTCCTGCGGAACTCCACGCCAAGCTTTCCAAATCATGGAGCAGCGCCTTTCACCGGCCAGGGTCCGATCCCCGTCTCCACCTCTCTTGCTCGGTGGGCCGGCGCCACTGAGAAGAGCTACTCTTCCATCCCTCCGGTCGAGGATGCGGTAGCAACACACCTTTTGCCCGCCCTCCGCGAGATGGCGGTCTAAACCAGTGCCCCCGTCTAAGGCCTGCAGAACAACTTCCGCCTGTGTTGGCCGCGCCTATTCCGCCACCGGCCAAGCTGCATCTGCTCTGCACTCTATGGCCGTCCTACAGATCCTCCAAGCGGACCTTCTGCGGGAGTGGGATGAGGAAAGTAGGCATCCAGAGGCGGTTGCAGACATACGGAGTGCTACGGACCTCGCCCTCCACGCTACCAAAGCTACCAAAGGAAGTGCATGGCTGCGCTGACTGTGACCGAGAGACATCTGTGGTTAACGCTAGCCGACGTGGGAGAAGCAGAGCGCTCTACGTTCCTCAACGCACCGCTCTCTCTATCCGGTCTCTTCGGCTCCGCGGTAAGTGGTATCATTGACCGGTTTTCAGAGGTCCAAAAAGCCACACAAGCCATGAGTCTCTTTCTGCCTCGTCGCGCTAGCTCCTCTGCAGGCCGCTCACGTGATCAGCCTCCTGCACAAGCCTTTTCACAGCGCCCAGCTCAACAATCTCAGACTTCTCAGCGTCGACAGGGCGGCCGCCCTCGATCACGCTCAGACAGCCGCCGCAGACCGCCGCCCCAGCGGGCCTCGATTTAAGGTAGCGCTGAAACCAGAGCAACCGAAGTCTTCCTAACTTTGTTGATCAAGCGGCGGCTCAGTCCGCCCGCGGCGGACCACCGTCAAAGCTTTGCCCCTGTCAGTCCCCTTCTCTCAGGCTACTACAGTGGTGAATTTAGCAGCCAACAAGCCGGTGACACTGCCCGCTTGCCTGCACTCAAGCGCCGTTTTCACGGCGACCCAAATAAATCTTGTAAAGAGCAAACATGTCTTATGTGTAGAAAATGTGCCCACAACCCAGTGTTAAGCCCCTACACACAAGCATAACACATCCCGATGCCCCTATCAGAGCGCGCTCTCATAAAGCGATTCACGAACAGCTCGGCGTCAGAGTCAATGAAGAGCCTACAAATGCGTCGTGCGCCCATTCTCTGGCAGCTCTGTCACCACGACCAGCCCTATGTGTAGAAAATGTGCCCACAATCCAGTGTTCACTTCTGCACACAAGCACTGCATGTCTCGTGTCCCCACCAGAGCACGCTCACATAAAGCGATTCATGAACAGCTCGGCGCTAGAGTCAATAAATCGCCCACGAATACGTCGTGGCGCCCATTCTCTGCCGGCTCTGTTACACGGCCAGCAAACATTCCTCTGTGTGTAAGTCCGTGCCCATGACTATGCTTGCGCATCGCGTAACAGATGTGACTCTTTCCCCATTCATTCCAATCGGAAGTCACTCACAAAACAGCCTGTTCATGCTGTCTGCGAGCAATCATGCATGAACACACTAAGCGCGCTCACACATTTTGTTCAGCTCTGTGTGCGGCAATCAGAGCGAATTGGCCATTCACCCTCTAGCGTTACGCTTCAAAGCGTGGGAAGCTATTCCAGGGATATCCAAGTGGGTGTTAAGCACAATACAACAGGGCTATTTGCTACAGTTCGATCGCCGCCCTCCTCGCTTCAGAGCTGGCTCGAAACCACTGTGAACACGGAAGCAGCGTGCATGCTTCGTTCAGAAATAGCAAGCCTTCTGTGTAAAAGGGCCATAGAGAAGTGCCACCCTCTCTGAGCTGAGTCGGGGCTTTACAGCCGTTATTTTCTTGTTCCCAAGAAAGACGGCGGCCTCAGACCAATATTAGATCTCAGGGTTTTGAACAAGGTGCTTGCAAAAAGACCGTTCAAAATGCTTACAATCAGGAAACTCCTCGCGCATGTACGCCAGAGGGACTGGTTTATTTCTCTCGATCTGAAAGATGCATACTTTCAGATTCAGATAAATCCCGTCACAGGCCATTCTTGAGATTCAGCCTCGACGGCCAGGTTTATCAATACACCGTCCTCCCGTTCGGCCTGTCCTTAGCACCCGTACTTTCACGAAGTGCATGGATGCGGCGCTCGCACCCCTGTGGAGTCAGGGTTTGCGTTTTGAACTATTTGGACGACTGGCTGATTATGGCACAGTCACATATGGAGATTCTGTCTCACAGAGCAGTTCTCCTCAGCCATCTGAACAGTTTGGGTCTTGCAGTCAATTGGACCAAGAGCTCACTACAGCCCAGTCAGACAATTTCCTTCCTTGGAATAGAACTAGACTCCGTGGCGATGGCGGCTCGCTTATCTACACAGCAGCGCCGTGTTCAGCGACTAGCCGCATCTTTTCAGATGAACAGCCTCACGCCTCTGAAGAAATTCCAGAGAGTGCTAGGTTACATGGCCTCAGCCGCAGCAGTACTTCAGCTGGGTTTACTGCACATCGCCCGCTTCAGCATTGGCTAAACACCCGGCGTCTCGCCGGGCTTGGGCCACAGGCGCCAGCCCATCAAGGTGACTCAGACCTGTATATCAGCTCTGCAGCCCTGGACAGTGGCGAATGGTATCAGCGGGGAGTGACAATGGGAGCTGTATCTCGCCGAAAAGTCATCTCGACAGGCAGCGTCCAACACGGGTTGGGGCGCGGTCTCGCGAGGGCTCTCCGGTTTTCGGCCTATGGTCAGTTCAGGAAAAGCTCCTTCACATAAATTGTCTGGAAATGATAGCGGTCGATGCAGCGCTCGTGCGCTTTCTCCCGGTCATTCAGGGTCACCGCGTCCTGGTCCGTTCGGACAACAGATCTGTGGTATCCTACCTAAACCGTCAGGGCGGTGTCAGATCCAGGAACCTCTTCCATCTGACGAAACGCATACTGAGTTGGTCCCAGTGCCACCTGCGCTTCGCTGAGGGCGGCGCTGCGTGCCAGGCCACCTGAGCGGCGGCCCGGACAGACTGTCCAGAGACAATATTCCCCAGGGGAATGGTCCCTGCAGCTCAAACAGTCCAGGCGTTATGGCACCTATTCGGCAGAGCAGAGATAGACCTCTTTGCGTCCAAAGAGAACTCTCACTGCCCAATATTTTTCTCAAAAGCGAGGACACGCTGGCCCAGGACTGGCCCAGATGCCTGCTTTACGCCTTCCCTCCCATCTCGCTATTGCCACAGGTACTGCAGAGGATCAGGAAGCGGCGTAACTCGGTGCTCCTCATAGCCCCGCGTTGGGAGAATCAGACATGGTTCCCGGAGCTTACGCAGCTGTCACTGACAGCGCCGTGGCCCATCCCAGTGAGAGCAGATCTCCTCTCTCAAGCTCGTGGCACAATCTGGCATCCCCACCCAGAGCTGGAGCTGCATGCGTGGGTGATCAGCGACTACCCGTCGCTCTGCCAGAGAGTAATAAACACCATCATACACGCTAGAGCCCCTTCCACGAGAAGACTCTATGCGTCAAAATGGTCTGTGTTCTCAAACTGGTGCACCGACAGAGACCTGGACCCAGCGGACATGTGGGGTGTACGTACGCTGCTCGTATTCCTACAAGAGCTGCTGGATAAGGGCAGATCCCCATCCACGCTCAAAGTGTATGTGGCGGCCGTTCGGCGTTACGCTGAACCCCTGCACGGCCAGTCATGGGGTAAAAGCGAGCTGGTCATCCGGCTTCCTCAGGGGAGCTAGAAGGATGAACCCCAGCGCCCCATCGGTTCCTATCTGGGATCTTTCTATAGTTCTCGAAACTATGAAAGCCCCCTTTCGAACCACTTCAATCCGTGGATTTGAAATACCTTTCACTCAAAACCGTTTTTCTGACTGCCCTGTCATCAGTCAAGCGTGTGGGAGACCTTCACGTGCTGTCTGTCAGCTGCGTGTCTTGAGTTTGGACCAAGTGACTCCAAGGTCATTTTAAAGCCTAGACACGGCTATGTTCCCAAGGTGATCGGTACTCCTTTTCAGAGCACAGGTCATTTCCCTATCGGCGCTGCCAGCACCCGATAGCGAACGCGACGCCAATCTCCTTTGCCCGGGCAGAGCACTGAGATTGTATACTGCGCGCTCCGCCGCTTTCAGACGCTCTGAGCAGCTTTTTGTTTCGTTCGGAGGGCGCACCAAAGGTCTCGCCGCCTCGAAACAGACACTATCTAGATGGATAGTGGACGCTATTGCTGCTACATACGGCGTCAAAAGACCTGCCATGCCCGTTGGGCATTAGGGCTCACTCCACTAGAGGCATGGCATCCTCGTGGGCATGGTCCAGCGGGATTTCCATTCACGACATATGTGTGGCAGCGGGATGGACTTCCCCCTCCACCTTTGTCAGATTTTACAATATGGAAGTGCCCGCTCTGCAGGCAAAACTACTAGCGGTTTAATACGCTACAGCTCCCCTGGTGAGCTGCACTGATGGGTCACATTCCACACAGACCGGCACCACCGCTCTGTCGTTCCCTTCCCACTATGTGCTTATGTATTACACAATCAATGACCCGCATTCTTGCCGGCCAAATATTATTTCCCCACTCATAAGGGCTCCCGGGTCCCCCTTAATTCCCTGGGGCTCATACAGTGGATGCTTGGCACGCCGGCGTTGACAATGGGTTCCCGTAGCGTAAGCTAGCTTACATATCTGAGAGAACCTCTCGTAAGAGAACGTATCGGTTACCTAACGTAACCTCGGTTCTCTCTAGATGAGGAACGAGTATTGCGTAGCCGGCCGTGCTTCGCACTCACGGCGACTTTTCAGCTTCAGTCAATGAAAACCAGGGTTCCAGCCTCACGAACTACGCTTATATGCACTCTAGTCACGCCCATTTTGGCGGGCTTTGATGCAGTGGCGCGCGGACGCCTCTCATTGGATCGCGAGTTCAGCCCAAGCTCGTCTATAGGCTGCAGCAGTTGCCGCAGAGCAACCTATGAGCTCGCTAGATAGCCCGCTCAAGGTCTGCAGCTGCCGCACTGCGTTGACAATGGATACAAAAATTAAGGATAATTTTTTGGCTTCAATATCTCAGAAAAGATGAATCTTTCCCGTAGCGTAAGCTAGCTTACGCAATACTCTTTCCCTCATCTAGAGAGAACCGAGGTTACGTTAGGTAACCGATACGTTTTCTCATCAGTGATAGGCGGAGGCCAGACCGACTGAAAAGTGCATTGTGGCACTTACAGCACACGAGCGATCGTTCGCATCACTTTAAACGTGCCATTTGTTGGAAATTCCTCTTTCGTTATCGCGTAGCCTTCCAAGAAAACCGTGTGCAAGTTGCTGTAACTACAAAATGTACTATAACCAAGCAACGTGTTGCCGTAGTTACTGCGTTTTGCCTTTGTATGGTAGAGTTGACATAATATCTTAATAGCTGTAATGAGAGAGGATATGAAAGAGGCCTCCTACCTTTCATTGTGTTCCTGATAGACGAGCCTGGACTTCTCCAGCAGATATTTCTCCACATACGCTCTAGATAAAACCACACGACAGATTAGCCAGGGCTTTCACGCATGCCAACATCACTGTTGAGATGATATGTGTAGCTCTTACCCTCTCACAGTGCCACTCTCCTGATAGTTCACCTGGATGAACTTGCCAAAACGGCTGGAGTTGTTATTGTGGGCAGTTTTTGCGTTGCCAAAAGCCTGTGAACACACCGAAAATAAACAGCATGAGAGAGGGGACAGAGCTGTATGGAAGACAAGGAGTGATAAAAAGAAGGAATCATTAATCATCTGAGCAATGGATGAATAAACGGCACAGATGCGTCGACTAATCATCGGTATTGGACAATAAAAGCAACTAGATGAATCTGACACTGGCCGTTTATTTAAAAACAGCTGATGATCAGGGCCGATTATATCCTGTGAAAAAACATGCCAGACAATTAACTTGTGTAGTGTGTGAAAGAAAATGTCTTGTGTGGAATTACAATGAACATTGAGACAATGACAGCAGAGATGAATTTGTACACTTCTCTCGTCAGAATTCAGATTTTCAGTATGTTAATGCGAGTTAATAAGGTGCTATTTGGGGGCCTGGGTAGCTCAGCAAGTAAAGACACCTGGAGTCGCAAGTTCAAATCCAGGGCGCGCCGAGTGACTCCAGTCAGGCTTCCCAAGCAACGAATTGGCCCGGTTGTTAGGGAGGATAGAGTCACATTGGGGTAACCTCCTCGTGTCCGCTAGAATGTGGTTCTCACTCTCCATGGGGCGCGTGTTGTGTTGCATGGATCCTGCAGAGAATAGCGTGAGCCTCCACACACTAGGTCTACGCGTTAATGTGCACAACGAGCCACGTAATAAGATGCGTGGATTGATGGCCTCAGATGCGGAGGCAACTGAGATTCGTCCTCCGCCACCCGGATTGAGGCTTGTCACTACGCACTGCGTCCACACACAACTCACCACGAGAGCGAGAACCACATTTTAGCGACCAAGAAGAGGTTAACCCAACGTCACTGTATCCACCCTAGCAACTGGGCCAATTTGGTTGCTTAGCTGACCTGGATTCGAACTGGATTCAATACGGAGTCACTACGCCACCGCGAGGACTTAGAATTGGGGGAATTGGGCATGCCAAATTGGAAAAGAAAATCCAATAAGTTGCTATTTGTTTCAGTTACTCAAACTCTCTAAGGTATTGTAACATTGTTACAAACAGAATGCCAAAAATAATGTACTCTATAGCACTGTTCGTACATGTATCCAGGTAAATTACAGTAAAATAGCTGGGTTGCCTTTACTGGTAAATGTACCAAATGGGCTGTTCACACATACCATCAATAAGGTCATTTATAGGTTATAGGCAACTTCGCATTAAGGAAAATCGGCAGAGCAAAATGTACCAGTATTTTCAAAAGGGTCGTGTTCGTGTTCACACATGATCTCTAAACTGGAAATTTGTAGGTCATTTTCTAGAAAAGGCTGTATGTGTGAAAGTGACTGTGGCATGGGTGGCGTGGTCATGTGTCAGTCTGCAGGAGAGGGAAAGAGTTAAGCTGCGTACACACTGCCAGCGACTTTATCGCTGCAGGTCGCCAGTGGCTGGCGGTGAAGTCGCTAGTGGGTGTTCCCACTACTGGTTGCCTAGTAACGTTTATAAATGACATTCACGGATGTCATTCCATTGCTGTTGACAGCGAATCTCTTTTCTTGCCACTAAAAACAAACATTTTGGAGGGAAAAGACTAAATATAAATGGAATCAGTACATAAAATGCTTTATATCAAAGATGAATGAGAAACAAGGCGTGCTGTTTGCCATAGCGGCTGTTTATCTGCGGCGAAAATGCAAATGCCGGTCTGTCTGGGTCCATAAAATCCCCGCGATCTCAGATACACCTTTCCACACAGTAATTTTCTTAAAAATGTCCTTGAACGTGGGAAGAGACAAATCATAGAGCACTGGAACATTTCTAACAGCAAGAATTAGCCTTTCATCCATCTTTCCGTTACTGCAGGAGCTGAGAGAGAGAGAGAGGAGGATCACGTGAGCTCTCCCGTCGTCTCTCCTATTGGCTGTCGCTTCCGTTAGTCGCTCCAAAGTTGAACTTTTCTCAACTTTGTCGTGTCGCTGGACACGCCCACATCTAGCGCCAACGGTCGCGACAGCTCGTGTCGCCGGAAGTCGCTGTGCTCGCATTGAAAATGAATGGTATTGGCTAGTTGATTTTACGAACGTTCCATGATTGTCAGACGTCACTGGTGGGCGATGGTATTTCCGGTCTAACGCTACGTTAGGTTCATCGACGACGCCGGTAACTGTCAGGTAAGACTAGGACCAGATAAACATGGCTTTCTACACCAGATCCCTTCAACATCTGCCAAGGATAACGATAAATGACGTACACCGAATAATTCAAGCGTCATCATCGGCTCCCAAGAGCAAGAGGGAAAAGGGTTTCAAGATATACGTCTCTTCATTCATTGACAATTATGAAGGTAAGTTATGCTATGTCTTTAGCTAGCTGTAGCCCTAACGTTAGCGATGATGCTAGATGACGTTAGGCTAGAAAGTAACCTTTACAAAATACTTATTAAACGATTAATTTTAGTTGTTGGTCACATGTGGTTTTTTATATGTTCATTTTACTATCTGACATTGAATAAATGTATGGGCGTTTCTTCAACAAGGGGCACTTTTAGGCTTGTGAAGTGGAATAAAAAAACTTGTTCAAAAGTCACGTAACACCGTCTCATAAGTTTAAATTATTTGTCTAGTTTTAAGGTCTGTAAGAGGACAAACTTAGATTACAAGAGAAGTTATGAGACTGTGTTAGTCTCATAACTAAGAGTTATGAGTTATTCTGTTTTAGATAACAGCAGTGAAATGTCATTTCCACCACATCTCAATGCTGTTATTTAAAAACAGAATAACTTATGTCAGTCAAGAATTGTCTAGGATCATTTTTGTAACTAGTTTTATCAGTTTTTCCACAATGTACAATAATTATACATTTGTCAATGAGATAAATTAACTGCCCTAAGGACCAAACGGTGAACTGTACACCTGTCACACTCTGAAATGTAATATTGGTTTGGGCAAGAGCTTATTAGAAAATAAATGACTTGCATTTTTATATTAAGTAGAGCATGATCTCAGTAAATTGTGGATACACTTTTAATGTGTGATGAGAACTTTTTAAATATTTTTTAAAAATGTGGGTGGTGATGGAAATTACAATGAATTAACGTGAATGTAGAGAAACAGTGGAGATGTTTATTAGAAAAACAATTAAACTCATCACACTCAGTAAACTCAATTCACAAAGCCATTAAACATAACCACAACTGTTTTTAGTGTAGTGCTGAGTTTGATGTATACAACTGATTTGTCTCACAGATGAACGGTTACAGTGCGTGTAAATAACTGACACAACTTATGGCAAGGCAAAAATATAAGCAATAAATGATGCAACAAAATTGAATTTTCATTCATCTAAATGAAATCAATTAATATAAAAGTATAATTTAGAAATAAAAATAATATTATAATCTAAATATAAAAAGTATTGTAATGTATTATAATATAAAAAGTATTACACAAATCTACTCTTGCAATCCATATCAATTGTACTTTGGTCATATTTTTAAAAAATGACATTTTTGGTTACAAAGAACATAAAAGTGCCCATAGTCTAAGAATCACCCATATACTAATGACTTGTGTTGTTCAGTTACATGTATTGACAGTATTTGGTTATCCCCAGTATCAAGTAAAGACAGACAGGGAGAGTCAGCATCCGTGCTACCTGTCATAGATCTTTGAGGAAACATGAGAAACCTCACACCATCAGAGTAGGATGAAAGACAGTTCAGTTGTTCGTCTGATCCAACCAGTTCTGTGGCTTCAATTTGGCAATGATGGGTTAAACTGGCAAACAAATGTATAATTACCTAAACAAGTTGAACATCTTAGACAACTATCTAGCTAGCCAAACGTTTGAAATAGGTAACACTATGATGACACTTGCCTGCCCTATTAGTGTTCTAGTAGACCTACCATTCCTATATGAAACCCCAGAAGCTGGTTGTTGAGACAGTTGCTTTGCTGTTTATATTGTGTTGTGTTTAACTAACTTACTTTCTTACTAACCCTAAAGTAACCTCATTCTCTAACTCATAGTAGCTAACATGAAAAATAATGCAAAATGCACTTTTGACTTTGAGATATCTGATCAGTTTGTGATCTCTGCTGATTATAACACACTTTTTTGTTTTTTAAAAGATTGTCCTAGAAGACTCCACTCCTGTTCAGCTCTATGAGGTTGAGTGCTCCTGTGTGGCTGGCAGAGCCTATGCAATCATAATGTTGCATTACTGTATCAGACTGTACAAAACATGTGTTTGTGTGAAAATCAATGTAAATAGTTCTCTTTAAGAAATGCACATGTATGTACATAAACAACAAACCTATACAAGGTACCTTTTGTTATTATGAATTCAGTGTTAGTAGTTATTAGATTACATTAAATTTTATTGTCATTTAGCAGAGTACAGGTACAGAGCCAATGAAATGCAGTTGACATCCAACCAGAAGTGCAAAGAAGCATTAAAGAACTGTTGAGTACTGTATTATGTGCAGTTATGTGGACTAGTTATCTACAAACTCATACAAAATGTCAAACGTTGCATCACAATGTTACAATTATAGGAGCCATGTTATTGTTGAGTGTAGTATGACAGCTTGTGTCTTTGTATAATAAATGTCTGAATTAACTCATGTATTTGTGTTCCTCCTGGCAGTGTAAAAGACAATAAATGACATGTAAACATTGTCAATATTTCAGACAATTTTCTGAAAGGTATATCACAAGATACAAAAAACAAACAGCATAGTAAATTACAAAATATATAAGCAGTATATGGAAGCTCATAGAGAAAAATACAGTCCTTGGCGCTGGTAAACAAAAATTGTTCCACTCAAAAGACATGGCACAGCTCCTTGAACAAGTTTTCGACGTCCTGTGGTTATGATGAAATCTTCTAGCTTAAAATGTCGACTGCATACCCGGTGTTATCGGTAGGAGTGAAGTTCTCGCGTCTTATCTTGACTAGCCACTGAGCTCGTACCTCAGGCTGATGCGGAAAACGATGAAAACTTCAGAATTATACCTCGATGAAACGGCACATCGAGGAACACTACAATGTAATTTAGAGTTGCCAATTTGATACTGATATGTAAGACGTTTCTTATTTACTGTTAACATTTTACATACGGTACTCACTGATAGCTTGCCACTCACTCTTCCACAACATCTACATCGGAAATACCGGCAGTAACCTAAACCGGAAGTCCCCCCGCCCACCACGCAGATTTCGAACGTTCGTCGCGTCACCTGTGCACATAGCGAATTGAGTTGCTGTCGCGCGCGATGTCGCTGGCAGTGTGTACGCACCTTTAAGGAGGAGTCAGGAGACAGTGAACAGTTGAGTGTTTATTCTCAGCTTCACACACGTGCACACACACAATGCAAAAACGGCTCTTGGTGGCCAACTCAAAATAGCTTTTTCTCTCTGAATGATAGTCTGTGTTGCTCTGGGCCACACTCTCTCTTCTCCTCTGCGGATCTGGCGAGCCTTATCAGGTCTCCCTACACCATCACTATAATGAGAGACAGGTGTTAGAGAAATTACATCCCAGGTGACGAGCCTTACCGCTTTCCCTCTCCCGCAGACAGACACATGACCACGCCCCCCCACGCCACAGTGACTTATGTGTTTCTTTGAAATATGACCAGGACATGTTCATGACATTAACCATGATACCTATTTAAATGAGTACTTATTTAAAAGTAGTGGTCTGCTACATTACTTATTTGCCTAGAACAATACCTACCACACCAATGGTGACCTTATCATACAGTACATTTACATTTAACATTTATGCATTTGGCAGATGCTTTCATCCAAAGCGACTTACAGTGCCCTTATTACAGGGACAATCCCCCCGGAACAACCTGGAGTTAAGTGCCTTGCTCAAGGACACAATGGTGGTGGCTGTGGGGATCGAACCAGCAACCTTCTGCTTAACAGTTTAGTGCTTGAGCCCAGTACACCACCACCACTCCGTACAGCAGTAATACGGTTATAGTATTAGTAACAGCAGTAACAGTTGTGGCACATTTGTTTACATACTGGTTGGGTATGACATTCTAGTTCATCACATTCTGATTAAATCACAGACCCTCATAGTGAAAGTGTGCACTCCGATTTCTTATATTTTCTGTGTCTGTTCGTATTGTGTGTGTTCAAATTTCCTTTTCTTTTGTAAATACATCAGTTCAACACTCTATCCTCGAACATACTGTAACTCTTAAAACGCAAAACGGAGGTTTTTGAAAACGCACTACAAAGTGGATACATTTAAAACTGCACATCACAAATATGGAAGCACTCGTCACAGCAGAGGATTTAAAGTCTGACAGTGATCGTCTTGAAATGTATTCCCTGTTATTTTTTATGATTTTCTCCCCAATTTGGAATGCCCAATTCCCAATGTACTCTAGGTCCTCGTGGTGGCGTAGTGACTGGCCTCAATCCGGGTGGCGGAGGACGAATCTCAGTTGCCTCCACGTCTGAGACGGTCAATCCATGCATCTTATCACGTGGCTTGTTGAGCGCATTAAGCTGCGTTCACACTGCCAGCTACTTTGTCGCTGCATGTCGCCAGTGGCTGGCGGTTAGGTCTTAGTGGTGTGTATGGAGTCTAAACAGCACTGTTTCTTTACAACAAATATTATTATTAAAATATTAGGATCACGTGAGCTCTACCATCTTCTCTCATATTGGCTGTCGCTCCCGAAAATCACATTTCTTTTGCATAAATTTTGCAAACATTTCTCAACTTTGTAGGGTCGCTGGACATGTCCACATCAGGTCGCCTGCGGTCGCCGTCGCTCGTGTTGCCGGAAGTCGCCAGCTCTCATTGAAAATTAATGAGATGAGGTAGATTTGTCGCTGTGTGTCGCTGGCAGTGTGAACGCAGCTTTACTGTGTAAACATAGCATGTGTGGAGGCTTCACGCTATTCTCCGCGGCATCCAAGCACAACTCACCACGCGCCCCGCCGAGAGCGAGAACCACACATTATAGTTTCCCCATGTGACTCTACCCTCCCTAGCATCTGGGCCAATTTGGTTGCTTAGGAGACCTGGCTGGAGTCACTCAGCACGTCCTGGAATCGAACTAGTCACTCCAGGGGTGGTAGCCAACATCAATACTCACCGAGCACCTCATTCCCCAGATATTTCAAGATTTTCCATGACTGTGGAAACGCAGGAGGGTGGAAAATAGGCAATAAAACTCAATTATATCAGTTTTTGGTTCAAAGACACCTTGACTAGCATTATAAGTGGATTTCAGGGGCACAAAAAATTTAATAAAATGTTTTAAGAGTCGATTTCCCCTTTGTCCTGTTTTTTCTTTTTTGTGTGCCTATCTGGAGAGAAGGAAGTTATTTAAGTTGTATTTGTAGCTTCACCACAAGTAAACAAATTCCTCTGCGGAGCGGTTAGAGCAGCCCGAAGTCCAAGCTCCCTGCACCCACCACCAACCCAGAGGTCAATCTCGCTAAATTATTTGACACTAAAATACAACGCCAGACATCGCCCTGTAGTGTGTCAAACTTTCAGAGTGGGCTTTAACGGCTCTCAGGGGAACCGAGGACAATCTGTTCTGCCACAGTCCAATGGAATTTTGTGTAGGGCGGCAACACTTCCATACAGCTGACAGCCATGAGCTAACAGTCTGTGTGTGCTCACAGCCACCATGACGCATCTAGCAAGCAATGCAAAAGGAATAATTCACCCAAAAATAAATTCTGACCGAGGCTAAAATTCTGTCTAACATCTCCTTTGTGTGAGTCTGAGTAAATGATGACACATTTTCATTTTTGGGTGAACTGTCCCTCTAAATAATGTCTTGAAGCAAAAGGTTATGTCAAACACTGAGATAATGTTACAAATGGCCACAAGATTAATTTAGAGAAAATCCTTTTTATTACGTCATGATGAAAACCACTTGCCATACATCACATGGATGTTGCGCAGTTACTATCTCTGACATATTATTGGAGGGTGCTTAAAAAATAAGTCATACTAAAATGGAAGTTTGGAAGCTTTAGGATAAAGCGTTAGATCGGAGCAGAATCCGCTGTAAAAATGTCACCTCAACACATCCTGTGCAGTCAAAGTACAGAGCAAGTACTTTATGGCGATCACAGGACTTCTTGAGCTTAAACAGCACTCGGATTTAAACAAAGCTGGGAAAAGTGAGGATAGACATGGCAGGTTTTTTACCAATAAAAACATTCTGAACTTCTACATTTTTGACATTCCTTTTTGTTACTGCAGGAAATTCAGCTGGGATTCACATATAATTATAGTGCATATGCATGTACTCCAGGTCTTGGACAAATCGTTCATATTTTTAACACACATTTTCTAAGGTGCAGGGCGGTTATGATCATATGACATTTTGCTGGTGAAGAACTGTCATACAAATAATTGGGATGCATGATTTGTCTATGTTGTCCATTACAGAGCAAAAGAAGCCATTTATGGACTTTTCTTAAAATAAGAAAAATACAGTTTAAAACTTATAGTGTGAAAGTGGTCTTTCAGGGTGTTTTCAGACATGTAGCTCATTTGATTTGTTCTGAGACGGGGTCTAAACTGGAATGAAGTTGCATTTTCTTGGTGGCTCAGTTCGCTTTCACAAGCCAATATTTCAAAAAAGTCACATGTGAGCAAACTGTCCCCTCATTGGTCAGCAGGTTTGTGCACTGTTCCAGGATTTAGCTCATGCATAAATATACCGGTAAAAATTAATATATCTGTATTATTCAGGGATTTTATGTCATTGTAGCAAAGGGTTGTGCATCGAGTAAAAGATCGATCTTGTGATTTAAGAATCGATAGAAGACCACAAATCATCGGAAAATCTATATTTTTCCCAACCCCTATAGAGTACAAAAATGTTGCACTCACTCACTCACTCACTCACTCACTCACTCACTCACTCACTCACTCACTCACTCACTCACTCACTCACTCACTCACTCACTCACTCTCTCACTCTCTCTCTCTCTCTCTCTCTCTCTCTCTAACACGTAAAAATGGTTCTGAATGTGGGTCTGGGTAGCTCAGCGAGTATTGACGCTGACTACCACCCCTGGAGTGGCGAGTTCGAATCCAGGTCAGCTAAGCAAGCAAATTGGCCCAGTTGCTAGGGTAGATACAGTGACGTTGGGTTAACCTCTTCGTGGTCGCTAAAATGTGTTTCTCGCTCTCGTGGTGAGTTGTGTGTGGACGTAGTGCGTAGTGACTCGCCTCAATCCAGGTGGCGGAGGACGTATCTCAGTTGCCTCCGCGTCTGAGGCCGTCAATCCACGCATCTTATCATGTGGCTTGTTGAGCGCGATACCGCGGAGACGTAGCACGTGTGGAGGCGTCAAGCTATTCTCCGCGGTAACGTGCTCAACAACCCACTTGCTAAGTTGCGTGGATTGACGGCCTCAGACGTGGAGGCAACTGAGATTCGTTCTCCGCCACCCGGATTGAGGCGAGTCACTACGCCACCATGAGGACTTGGAGCGCATTGGGATTTGGGCTTTCCAAATTAGGGAGAAAAGAGGATGAAAAAAATGATAATGGTTCCGAATAGTCAAAAAGTTGCTTACGGCATTCTACAGGTGTCTGTTCTGCTGCTATCCAAAAGAGAAAAGCTATAGTACTAAAATGACCTCAGTAATTATTAAACAACTCCTATTTTAAATGTGCCAAAAGCTATAATCAACGTTTTGATTAGGAATTACAGTGATGTGCTGACCTACAGAGTCCTTCTCCGGAGATCCATCAGGTGTGCTCATGGTTTTTATACTGATATTGTTTGTGGGTCATTTTGCATTAGCATCAAAAGTGAACCTCTCCAGAGTTTGTTTGCAATCGGGCCTCGTCCAGGTTGTTAAAACAAATTCAACAAACCTATCGGTTTGCGCTGTTCAGAGTTGCATGCCTCAACTTAGTCATTTCAGACCTTCTTGGTATTTATTTTACAAGATTAATATAATATTCCTTTATATATCACTTCAATCTATTATGACGGACTTCAGAGGATGAAATGATGCCAACTCCAACCTGCATCACCTCGGTCTATTTATGGACTACGATCCTGAAATGAAATGCTTAGACTAACAATTGCCAACAAAAGCCTTCATCAGCCAATTAACAAGGACAATTGCATCTATGTGAACTTCTGCAATTAATCAAGATGGACTTCAAAGACTTTGGTCATTAATCTTACAGTTCAAACACAATCGATGTTTAATCACTGACCCTTAACACTTAGTTTAATAATTTTAAACCATGATTTTACCTATACATAATTAATATTTACATTACATTCAAAATGTTAGCCAGAGGGAACTGGCCCCTCAGTGAGTCTGGTTTCTCCCAAGGTTATTTTTCTCCATTAATCAACATCTTATGGAGTTTTGTGTTCCTTGCCACAGTCGCCTACAGCTTGCTCACTGGGGTTATTAATACAATTATCATTTAATTATTTTTAAACACTATTAAAAATCGTATTTTATCGAAATTACACAATGATGATTAATCGACTTTATAGACATTACAGTTTTATCGTCTGTTAATGCTGATATTCTGTAAAGCTGCTTTGAAATGATGTGTCTTGTGAAAGGCGCTATACAAATAAAACTGAATTGAATTGAATATAGATAGCAATTTCTGATTTGAAAAACGCACAATTTTAAGTGCACGATCATCAGGATTTAAAGCGCACAATTTTCAAGGTTAGCACCATGCCTACTAAGAACATAAAATCGATGCTACCCATCATGCATCTTGCTGCTTACTGGCAGTGGTAAAACCGCCACAGATTAAACTACAAGATCTTAAGTGAGAGAGCGCGTAAAATAATCCACAATTACAGAAATCAACGGACACATGAATCGTGAATAAAATGACTTCAAAAAGGCAGAAAGTGGAAGTTTGTGGCTTTTCCCGGCACAAGAAACAGGGGAACAATTAACGAACATTTGGAAGAGCACCACAGATGACTTTGTGTAAGAGCTTTGCAAATGGATCCCAAGGGTTCAATATTTAAACTATCCGTCACTCACACAAACACACATCAGCCTGTTCTAATCACACGCCGCATCTTCTAATGACTGAAAGAGGTAAATATTACTTTGCCAGAGAGATGTCACAGGGAAAATACTGTCAGGGTAGTTCCAGTGTGCGAAGACTATAATCCTCCCCATGTGTGAGCGCAGCATGTGTCTGTGCCTGCGAGAGTCACTGGCTCTCTTTCAGCATGTCCTCACTAAGTGTAATGTGATCAAATCAAATAATAATACATTCTCAAATCTCTTCCACATTTAATGAAACAAGTTTTTTTCTTAAACCACAACTGCGACAGGCAACAAGATGATGTGTCAGTCTATGACGCTAGGTAGCCCCGCCCACAATGTAATCTAATTGGTCCAAAATTGTGCTCCACTAAGCTATTAATTAAAATCAATATGAAATCCAAATTAGAGAATGGAATCATGAGGAAGTGAACAATTCCAGTTCTGATTCCAATTCTTTTTTAACGGACTTAGCATCCACTGATCCTTAATAAACACATCCACTAACATGTTCAATTGTGATATGATGTGACATTTTTGCATCAGTGTATTTGCATAATAAGAACATTTGCAAATAATCATAAAACCGGTTAACCATGATTTTTTCTCAGACTAATCTAACCCTCAAAAACTCACACCGTGGCATCCCTATAGTTTACACAGACTTTTTTTTAAGATATTTAATTCATAACATTTTTGAAAATTCCTCTGATTACAATAATCGTGTGCCTTAAAGGACACATTTTCCTACAAACAACCATCCAGTAAAAATACTTTTATTCAGTAATCAGAAGGTCGCTGGTTCGATCCCCACGGCTGCCACCATTGTGTCCTTGAGCAAGGCACTTAACTCCAAGTTGCTCTGGGGGGATTGTCCCTGTAATAAGAGCACTGTAAGTCGCTTAAAAGCGTCTGCCAAATGCATAAATGTAAATGTAAATGTAATTCTTTGTAAATAACAAAGACGGAGATGAAGAAATTAATGACTTGACTCTTTGATTCTCTATAAAGAACCGGCTGATAAGGAGACGTTCGTTTGTAAGGTTGCGCTGTATGTTTTGCAGTGTATTTTCAAAAGCACTGGCTCAAACGAGTCATTCGTTTGGGAATTGGGCTACACTGGTCGCACTGTATGTTTCGTGCTCTATTCATTCCATTCCGGTAAAATCAGAGCACGATAACGAACTTCCGGTATCATATTCAGCCATAGTGAAAGTGTCAAGAGAGTTGCAGCAAACTAAATTTCTTTCTAAAATAAAACCACTGATCACAACAAATGTGATATTATTAAGTAGAAGTACAAAATGGATCATAGAAAAGGGGCTCCAATAAGTTTAAATACATACGATATGAAGCTTGCAGAAAGGCAGAGCACTGCTGTATGCACACAATTGGTAAATGGTAAATGTCTGCACTTATATAGCACCTTTTTAACCTTAACAGTATTCAAAGCACTTTACACTGCTACTCTTTCACCCACTCACACACACATTCATACACCAATGATGGCAGAGCTGCCATGCAAGGCGCTAGCCTGCCATTGGGAGCAACTTGGGGTTCAGTGTCTTGCCCAAGGACACTTCGGCATGTGGAGTCTTGTGGGCTGGGAATCGAACCGCCAACCCTGCGATTAGTGGCCGTCCCGCTCTACCACCTGAGCCACAGCCGCCCACAACAACACAAACGATTCATGTCCAGATTCATGTTTTTTTGTTCTGGACATGAATCGTTTATTAAAAAAAACACCAGAAAATGAAGTTAGAAACCAATCGCCATCCGCAAGGTGACGAAACAGTATGGATTATTGTCAATTGTAATATTATACTAACTTGTAATATCACAGTGGTATACTTATCTAGCCAGATGAATCAAAACAATAACATACTGTATATATTACATTCGTAAATGAGGACCTTGCTAAGTCAGTGCTAGTCTATGCTTGTGAAATTTCACCCTCTTTGTGCTCAATATATCTTAAAATACATGTTAACACCCTTCTCCTTTTAACTACATGAAGCAACAGCTCCGTGGCTCGATGTGTGATGATATTGTCCAATGTCATCTGCAGAAACTCCTGTAAATAACACATGTAAAAGCCACATCTTACGGGTTACTTTGCTGCCTTTATGTGCTTTTTGGAGCTTAAAAGTTTTGGACCTCATTCAATTATTCTTCTAGAAATCTTTGTGTTCAGCAGACGAAAGAAAGTCGAACACATTTGGGATGGCATGAGGGTGAGTAAAAATGAGAGAATTTCACATTTTTATTTTTGGGTGAACTATCCCTTTAAATATAGCTCCGCTGGCTGCAAGTGTGCCTGCTGAAGCAAAATGCAGAAGTGACTGTGCATAGAGTCTATTCACAGGTAAACACAAAGGAATACATGAATAAACAGCATCTGTAGGAGGCATGATGGTTTTATTGCGGTCATCCACTCCTCTTCGTAGTGGTTTGGCATTCTGCCGATATCTATGCGCTATACAAACTATCTGGAAAATTACAACAGCACTCAGTGCGCTATCTTCCCATTTCCTCTTTCATTTTTCAGACTCATGTTTTGCACTGTTAAGTGACTCACTACTTGGCCCAAGCCAGAAATAGGACATTTTTCCTGCATTACACTGAAAACAGAAGGAAGCTCTGACTGGGAGCTTGGGTGTGCATTGAGTTATTGTAATAGGAGTGGCGGATTGGCTAATGTAGCTGGTTATGTGCACTATCTAGTCAATAATAATTCACTCTGCTGCTTTAGGTGAACAGGTCTGTGCAAAATCACACTGACCCACACTTGTCTAACAACACAACTAAAGGAACTAAAGGAAGACCAACATATCGGTTTTACAGAATAATCAGTGCCATTAGTTGCATTGTGGAACCATCGGTTATCGGCAAGAATCTGTTTTTTATTATCCTCCGTGTTTCTTTTGTGGCCAGCATTGTAGAATTCTTCAGATAAAACGGCTTGGTCATACGGTTTAACAGTGGCCTATAGAGGTGAAATGAAAACAATCGAGGAGAAATTGCTGTATCTACATGTTTAATCACTGACAATATTCATGCATTCATGCATACTCATTCATGCTCACTTCAATGCACATTTTGTTATTTTGATTAGATAATCCAGTGTTATAAATTGAAGCGAGGGAGTGCAAAGAAAAATGTGCCAACATCATGTCTCCAACTTATTCGGCGTTAAACATCATCATATGGCCTATATATACAAAACCCTTTATCTGGTGAATATCTGAGCTACAAAAATATGTAGCATGTGGTGTGGTGGTGGTGTAGTGGTCTAAAGCACATAATTGGTAATCTTGTAATCAGAAGGTTGCTGGTTCGAACCCCACAGCCACCACCATTGTGTCCTTGAGCAAGACACTTAACTCCAGGTTGCTCCGGGGGGATTGTCCCTGTAATAAGTGCACTGTAAGTCGCTTTGGATAAAAGCATCTGCCAAATGCATAAAATGTAAATGTAAATGTAACAGAGCCAAGTCTCCGTCATTTCAAAAGAAGTGTTCCCATTTGAGTGTTTTGGGCTTGTTTAGTGTTAAAAGTCCCACTTTATGCACCAAATCTTCATTTGTACTGGTTATTATTGGGATATTTGTTGAACAATAAACTGCATTTGGGATTCCGTTAACTTTGGACTCTTGTAACCGTCTATGGCTATGGTATAAAATTAAATTAAGGAAAGACACTGACATTTTTTTTTTTACATTTACAAATCGATTATCTGCATTTCCCACCACTTGTCATTTCGGCAAAATCCACTATCTACTAAACACAACCCAATGTAATGTAGCAGGACATGACACAACATGTATGAAATATCATCTACGGACAGAACACATCATTATTGCAAAGTCCACCGGATTACTGCCGTAAAATATTGGCAAACATCTTTGTTTGTCTTCCTTAAAAGAGGGACTGAATGCACTGAAAATGTGAGATTATTCAAAAGGCAAAAAGGCAGTAATCTTTTATCAAAATGCTGCTGGCTGTTTCAAGAGGAAAGTCATCTTGATATGCAATGCCCACTTTTCACAATGAAATCAATTCCTGGTGAAAAGGCTTGCCAATGTCATTTTGACAGCCAAAACAAATCATGCCTTCATCTGAACATTTCTTCCAGCACAGATGCTGAAAAAGTGCAGTTTATAAACAAGCCCATCACATAAGTGAGCAAAGCACCTGCGTTTCTCTCAATCTTTATATCTGCCTGGAACATGGTGAGGGTCATTGAGACCATTAGTTATCACACAATACAGAAACTGTCATGTACTGTACGCCGGCCTTTTAATTACACATATACACCTTTATAAAAAGCTCCCAGTCTAGCTTCAAAATCTGGATGCAATTAAAACCTGTGCACAGTGTTAAACCTGATATCTGATATCGGCAAGCAATATGTTATTAAACGACAATCTTTGCATGCAAAAGCATCAATACAACCAGTTTAGTTATATGCAAAACTGGCTAACACGGGAAGTAACAGAGTCAAATTAGAAACCTCCTCAACAAAACTTAACACGCTTGGACTCAATGTGGGTATTCACAGGCACATTGGATTACTTTATGATTTTCCTTACTGATCAAACCAGCTATCTGATCATGAAAAGACCCAGTTTGAATGCCCAGGAGGCGGTTTGAGATGCATACTCAAAGTGCAAATGAATTTGGTTGTTCATGCCACTTAAACTTCCCTTCTCCCAAACAGAACAACTTCAATTTCTTCTGCTATCTTTCCCAAGAACCCTTTCCCACTTTACATTGTTCCCAAGAACCCTTTCCCACATTACATTGTTCCCAAGAACCCTTTCCCACTTTACATTGTTCCCAAGAACCCTTTCCCACTTTACATTGTTCCCAAGAACCCTTTCCCACTTTACATTGTTCCCAAGAACCCTCTCCCACTTTACATTGTTCCCAAGAACCCTTTCCCACTTTACATTGTTCCCAAGAACCCTTTCCCACTTTACATTGTTCCCAAGAACCCTTTCCCACTTTACATTGTTCCCAAGAACCCTTTCCCACTTTACATTGTTCCCAAGAACCCTTTCCCACTTTACATTGTTCCCAAGAACCCTTTCCCACATTACATTGTTCCCAAGAACCCTCTCCCACATTACATTGTTCCCAAGAACCCTTTCCCACTTTACATTGTTCCCAAGAACCCTTTCCCACTTTAAAGCATACTTTTTGTGGCTTATTGCTTTATTTTACCGTGAATGTGGCTCATGCAATCAGATTTTAGAGAGAAATGATTGGTATAAAATTTGGGCAGGATAGAATGAAACACGTGGGGATGTAAATTTTCAGACATTTTCATAATCGATTGTGGAAAAGAAACAATCAGTTATTAGATTAATCATGACATTAGTATCGCAAAATGCACTTGGGGGACTCAAAAATAATATGTCCACGTAGCCTACTGTTTAAATCTAATTTAAATGCATACACTTAAATGCAAGCATTGGCATTTTCCTCTTCAAATATTGTTCTTTCAGTGTATTTTAATGCAGTTTGGCTATGCTTAGTACATTTCTAAATTACTGTTAATGAATTAATGTTAATAATAACTTATACACAAGATACATACTGTATTTGCATTCATTAAAACTTCACATTGTGGATCTTTCGGATATTTTTGTAAATAGGCCCAAAGAGAGGCATGTGATTCCATTTGACAGAGCTAGAGAAGACACATCATTTGACTATCAAAAATGGTCCATGTCTGAACAATGGTGCCATGCAGCAATTAGTCAGGGCTGTGAAATAAAGCTCTATGTTCATGTGGGTCACATTACAGAACAGTATTTCATTTCAATGCAAGCCATTACAGCAGCCAAAGCGGGACATGAGCACATTCCATCGGATCTGGCCACCGAAGACATTCCCAACACCAGGAGGTTAGAATAACACAATGCGACACAACAAGAACAATCAGAGCCATTGCTAATAATAAGCGAAGAACAGTGCTCAGTTTGTATATCGTAAACAGAGAGAGACAGACAGGCCTAGTGCAGCCAACTATTCCTGAACACCAACGGGGACCCATCTGGACCCATTATTTTTGTATAGAGACATTCAAAAGACAGACGTATTTGACTGTTGCCATGTATTTCGCAACACTTTTAAAAGATGTGGTGTTAAGTAACAATTCAGAAAAGGAGATTCATTCAGCTGCTCTGCCTCTTGTTGTTTTGAGCAAAAAACCCGTCCTAGATGCATTTTTATGCCCATCTGTGACATTCTGAATAGTTGGTGTACGTAAACATACGCTAGATGGACGTCTTGGACCATTTTCATGTGTTTCCAGCAACGGGCACCTCAGTGCGCCTGTGTTTGTGCATCATTTCACCGTGCTTTGGACTATGTATGCGCTTTCGTTCCGGCTCATATCAGCACAAGGAACTGTTATTGAACCCAACTGCATAAACTTAAGTAACAAGTTTCATTCATGAATATTTCAAAAGTCATGATGGTTTATAGTTTAGAGTTGAGCTTGAGATAAACTGGGTAATATATTCGGATGAAATGCGTTGGGTGTGTGTTATGTGCAAACCCTGAAATGTAGTTTAATAATGTTGTGGAGCTTATTCATTCTCTTCAGATGGAGATTCAAATATGGCTTAATTTGAGGGGCTGCATGATATTAGTCAATCATAACAGTGGGCGTTTACTTTAAAGGTTTGGGGAGGCACTTAGGCCAAAACCAAGCATTTCAGACAGAGGGCCAAAGACGGGGTGGGAAATTATCATATATTACTACATTTTGACTGTTTTGTGCCCCAAAAAAAAAAAAAAAAAGAAAGAAAAAAAAAAATCAGAGGACCTCAGTGAAGACAATACAATTATTAAAAAAAATGGCATTTCATGACCCCTTTAATATCTGGTGTAAACGGGGTTTAAAGACCTCTTCTTCAGAACACACTATTCAATGTTATGACTGATATATACTGATATATCGGCTGCAATTTGGCCCGATTTATAGACCAAATCACTGGACAATACTGTAGACGCTTCAGGTCAATTAACAGACATGTAATTTCCCTCTTGCATCAAATCCAAAATCTACAGACAATCTTAACGATGGGTAATAAACTGTAATATAAATGTTGTAGATGAATAGATAGACCGATACAGTGGCAAGAAAAACTATGTGAACTAGGGCAGGGCAATATTGCCAGAAATATTATCACAATATTCTTTTTATATCATTTGATATCGATGTTATTCATGATATGCATTCACATTTGCACATTGCACAATTGCAGAAGAAAAGAAAAGTCAAAATAGCCTATACAAAACTGCATTGGGGGCCCAGAGACAAAGCAGTGGCACCAAAATATCAATATACAGTTTATCAATCAAGTGCAGTTGGATATGAATGTTTGTATTGTTCTTGTACATACTGAATACATCATTCAAACGTTCACAGTGTAGGTTGGAAAAAGTATGTGATCCCCTAGGCTAATGATGTTGACTAGAGCTAATGAAGTTGGCAAATCTGGCATCCAATTAATGAAACAATATTGGAGGTGTGGGTTGGAGCTATAAAAGGCACTCAAACATTTTGAATTTGCCATTCACAAGAAGGATCTGCTGACGTGGACCATGCCTCGCAAAGAAGAGTTTTCAGAAGACCTACGATCAAGAATTGTTGCTTTGCATGAAGCTGGAAAAGGTTACAAAGATATCTCTAAGAGCTTAGATCAGTGTTTCCCAAACACTAGTGTGCCGCGAAAGATTGTCAGGTGTTCCCTGGAAAATTATAAAATTCCACAAAATAAATAAATGCATGAAAAAATATAGTAATTTCAGGGATCCAAACTCCTCACCTTTCTGAGAAATTCTGTTTTAAAACCATAATCGGTCATTTTTGTGATTGTGAAGAACAATGTTTAATGTGCAAAAGTGAGTGATATTTATACACTTTAAGGGTTTTTCACGTGACTTCAGCGCTGCAGAATACATTGAAGTCTATAAAGTGATGTCACACCAAAGTGTTTTTCACACACATGTTTTTGCTCTTTCAAAATTGGTATGGATTTTTGTAAGGAGTGGATTTTTGCCGATAACGATAGTTCCAGAAATCGGTATCAGTGCCGACTAATCGACAAAAACTATATATCGGTTGACGTCTAATATAAATGAACTTAAAACAACATAAATCATAAGGACAAAGACACGTATGCAACACGGCCATGTGCGTCTCTCTCTCTCTCTATCGAACTGGCACCTCCAGCTCCCCTTTATCTCTCTCTCCCACTGATCAGCAATGGCTGTGCACCATCACGCACCTCCTCCCCGTCACACTTGCCCATTCAAAATTCCACTTGTTAATGTCAAGCCCTGCCCTCGATGATAAAGAGTGGTCCAGGCTCGAAGCAGCCCCAAATCATAATTGTTCATCCACCATACTTCACCGTTAGGATCATGTTGTTATGCTTTTTACGCCATATGCAGTGCTGCATGTTCTTCCCAAACAATTCGAACTTAGTTTCATCAGTACACAAAACATTTTCTCCATAGCATTGTGGAGTGTAATTGCGGTCTTTGGTAAACGGCTTCCTTCATGCCATTGACACCATGCCTGTTTAATGTTTTTACTTATAGCCTCATGAACACAGATGTTAACAAGTTCCAATGATTTCTTCAAGTCTTTAGCTGTCACCCAAGGTTTTTTTTTTTTTTTGTTTTTGTTTTTTACATCATTGAGCATTTCTGTGGTGTGCCCTTTGAGTCATCTTGGCTGGACGGCCACTTCTAGGGAGAGTAGCCATAGTACTCAGTCATTCTTTTGTTTTTTGTCTCCGGAAAACTAACTTTTTACTCTGACAAATGAATGACCGAAGACAAATGACAAATGAATGTCTGACAAATGAATGACGAATTTATCCTTCCGAAGGACAATGCTTGATGACGAGCCCTGGAGGGGAAAATTAATTCCCAAGTTTATCAAAATATCCTACAGGATGATGTCAGGGTGGCTGTGCACCAGCTAAAGCGCAGCAGACGTTGGGTGATGCAGCAGGACAATGACCCTAAACAATAAAGTAAACCTAATACAGAATGGCTTCAAAAAAAGAAAATCCACCTATTGGAGAGACCCAGTAGGGGCCAAACCTTAACCCAATAGAGATGCCATGGGATGACCTCAAGAGAGTCATTCACACCAGACATGCTAAGAATATGGCTGAGCTGAAGCAGTTCTGTATGGAAGGTCATATTTCATAACCAATTAATGCATAAAACCAGCAAACACAAAAGGGTTCACATACTTTTCTCACCACTGTAGGTGGACGGACAAATAGACAGCCGAACAGATGGACAGAGATATTATATCGGCCATTGGTGAGCCTGCACTCTATATTAGCATCAGCCATTGAAAAACTCATATCGGTCAACTACTAATCTAATGCCACCACTCTCAGAGGTAGAAGAGGACCTGTGTGGTATAAAACTGTTTCCCACATGTGCTCTGCTTTCATTCAGCACAAGCAGGCAAGTGTAGCCTCTTATCTTTCAGTAACGTCTCACACTCGCCTGCTGCTCTTTACCTCACAGCTGAAATCTACATCCTTCCCCTTCATCCTCTAAAAGAGCCGCTCTTCCTCTCATACTTACAAGCTCTTAATCTGGGCCACAGAACGAGTAAGTGTGCCTATCTCCCTTTCTTTAAATATCTTTCTCCTACACAGTCACACACAAAAACACCCTTTAATGTAACAGCAGTCTATTGAGATTTCACTGGCCGTGGCTGGTATTTTAAACATAGTGCCATGGTATGCCCTCCCACAGCTGTGTCTCACTTCCTGCTCAGCCATGAAATTCCTATGACTGGATGCTGGAACTGTTATTGTACATTACACCAGCCCATACATATTTATAGAGGTTCAATTGGTACGGTGTTCATTTGAAGTTTTATTTTTTGTAGATTTAGGCAAGATTTAGTACTTGAATGACTGAGCATGAATGAAAACATTCATTGCACTAAGAAGATTTGTTTGTCACTTTGCAATTTGGCAACCCTCACATCTCAATCAAAATTTTTGTGTTATTCATATATGTTTTTAAAAAGCTCAATATCCCAGGTCTACAACTGCAAATTCCACAGATACTGATATATGTCATTTGTACAGCTTTAAAATGGAAAAATAAGGCGAGCAAGGCGTCTTTGGGCCTTCCTTCAGGTGAACTGCTCTGACTGTTGATGGATTACAGAAGGATTCTTTCAAAGCAGGTGCACAGAGGATCTAAGCAATGCTTAATTGATGGTTTGCTGGGTTTGATTTGAAGCTTTGGGTGGAAATGTATATCCAATTCCACTCAAAGTCTCCATGTTGAAAGAACAGCAGTGTTACCATTCTTCCTGTGCAACATGTAAAGAGTCTAAAATTAGCGTCGCTGATGAGCGAGCCAGGTTGTGGGTGGCCACAAACAGCTGGCACATGGTTTGGTGTCACCACACAAGAGTCACGGGATCTCAATGACTATTTACTCTCACACGCATACTGACTCACTCAACCCTGCCTTAAACAAAGCAGTTACTATGTCACTATATTAAAGACCCCATCTGCCGTGAGATCACTTGGTCAACTTTTAGGAGTACACTAACATAATGTTGAACTCTACCGTAAACACGGACTAAATGCCACAAAACCTCTTTTTTTATGCAATTTTTTGAGTCTTTAAAAGGTGCCATAATATAAAGATAAATGAGTGCCTAAATGATTTGCATGATTTGTGAAAGTGTAAATCAAATTGCAAGCATTAAATGTTTTGTAAAGGTGTAAATAAAAATGCACATCTTTCTATTAAGTTTGTAACTTAATTTACACTTTCACAAATCTTACTTTACACATGCAAATCTTCTAGGCACTAATTAACCTTCATATAACGGGTGATTTGTTTTGTTTATATTTCACTGGTCATAACAACAATTGTCTTAAACTTTACACCAAGGCTGTCAAATTAAAATTTGGAAATTTGGCGAATTCAAGATAAAAATTTACAAATGGATGTGCATTCAAATTTTTTGATGTGTGCCCAGCACTGATGTTTTCTTCAGACCAATCACATTCTTGTGCGAGACGTGTTTTTAAAGGCTGAAGTGCTTTCTAACTTGACACGGTATCTAAAAAACACTGCGCTCCTACACAAGACGCTGAATAAACTACAAAACCTGCCGAAAGTGTCAAAAGACATCAGCCTAGTGCATGTTAGCATAAAAGAACAATCTGGGATTAGTTTTATTTGTAGACGTTGGGTAAAGTAATCATTACCAGAGCTTCTCGTTAATTATTATTACATTTGTATTTATTTATTCCCAATATGGAATGCCCAATTCCCAATGCGCTCTAAGTCCTCGTGGTGGCGAAGTGACTCAATCCAGGTGGCGGAGGACGAATCTCAGTTGCCTACGCTTCTGAGACAGTCAATCTACGCATTTTATAACGTGGCTTGTTGAGCTCGTTACCGCGGAGAATAGTGCGTGTGGAGGCTTCACGCCATCCAACTGAGATTCTCCCGAATTGAGAGAAAAAGGGGAAAAATATAAAAAAAATTTAATGTAATTAACCAAAACTGAAGTACACCTTAAAGTAATAGTAAAATATTGATCTTGGGATTTGAATGAATATTGGGATTGTTCAAATGAAGATTGCAATTAATCCGAAATTCCTAATTCAGCTGGGCACCACGAGGGTGCAACTAACACTTAATTTCTTTTTTTTTTTTTGTCCTTTTAAGGCTTGAATCTAGCTCTAATGTGAGTGCATAACATTTTAAACAAATTTGTCAAAAATGCTTTTCATATATTTAAGCATAAACCTTTTACTGTGGAAAAAGGTACTTGAAATTTAAAACATTTTTCCAGGGCTCAATACAGTATACATATCTCTCTCTTTCTGGTTCCAGAAGTATTTTAAGTCACCGAGTCATGTGACAAGGAAAATGGTCACAAAAACACACAATCCAATTGTTAAACTCTTGACTCCCATTACGCAAGAGTATTTTGCTTCCTAAGTGTGTGAGAGGTAAAGATTTAATGCGTATCATACCCATTATTCTCAAAGGTAAAACCTTCAAAGGGTGGTCTTGTCAAAATTAAAATTGTGTCTTGAACCAAAGTGGTTTACGACCCAAACAACAAGGTAAACACGACGTAATGTGAATAATAAACAATGAAGAGGTCAGGCTGAAGCTAAGGCTCCTTTTTTGGGCACAAAGTTCCCCGTGCATTCCGCAGCAAACAATGGCATACTGTTTTCTCAAGGCGATGTAACAGGAGCGAGCTGCACTCTTCGCTTCAGAGGCCACAGGAAAACTCACTGAGGGAGCTGCCTCTCCGCTTCTCGTGGAGTTTCTTGGAAAGGTTTAACAAAAATGAGGAAATCACATTATCCTGGCTGAATGTTGTTGAAAACTGAAAATGTGTCCATTGTGGGACAGAAGATTAAATATGTTTAATAACCCAAGATCAAATTATCATACTAGAATCAGCCAGTATCTTTAGTGGTCACACAACTGACAACAGAGGGACATTCAGAGAGACAGAAATGTCCAGATCCTATTTGTGTTTATGTCTACTAATACACAGTGGCCCTAATATTGTTTGGACACTAAAGACACACTATGAACATCACAAAATATCAAACTAAGTGGCATCTGCAAACAAATTATTCAAGACCCTTTTTCAGACCTAACTTTACTTTTCCGAGACATTTTTGCAATTACTTTTAATCAACTGGAGTAAAGGGGCTTTTTAGTGGATGTATAAAGTCGATTCACTTCTAGTTATTTTTGGGGGTCACTGCACCCTATTGGCCTCATTCTGAAACCCGTTAAAAATGATAAGAGCCAGTCATTGGCAAAAGGCGGCAACTTCTATCAGGAAACACTCCCATCAATAGTTAAAACAAGGACAAATCAATACTAGTGCTTTTCTAACCGTTTCAGAACAGACAGAATTGTTTTGACAAAGATCGGCCATTTAATGGTCCATTATTCCGAAATCTGGGTGATGCAGTATCAGCTCTCTCACACACACACACAAGAACAGTGCATAATATAAAGGCCATTAGGACACTGTCCTCTTCTAAAGCATCAATAAACCCATTCGATATTGACAGCTGCGACAGACCATTTCCAGTCTGAACAGCAAAACCTAAAACCACAATTTAATAGGACACATCATTAATGGTATCTTTCTGTCTCTCCTAAACCTACACCAATGTTTTAGAGTGCTTGACACATATTTGTATGTGACCAGGTTGTTATAAATTAATGACATTCAAAATATGTTTGACACTTAAAACTACATTTTTATGCCCAGTCAAAAGTCGCTCCCACAAAGCTAGGGTGGTTAGCTAAGCAAGCACCACAAAAAATGATCATGGTTTATAGGACATAATACCATGGTAATCCCGGTGTTTATTTTGACATGTATTTGGTTCATTAAAGGAAGCTTAACTTTACTGGCATGTCTTAAGGTCAATATTAGATCAAAAATGAAAAGAAGAAAAGAAAAAAAAAAAAAAAAAAAAAGAAACAGCTTTCTCTAGAAACTCTGTCATTCATTGTTTTGAGGAATGAAGGCGATACAATGCTTGAAATTGCCAAAAAATGGAAGATTTCATACAGTGTACGCTACAGTCTTCAAAGACAAAGCACAACTGGCTCTAACAAGGACAGAAAGAGATGTGGAAGACCAGATGTACAACTAAACAAGAGGATAAGCACATCAGAGTCTCTAGTTTGAGAAATAGAAGCCTCACATGTCCTCCGCTGACGGCTTCATTGAATTCTACCCGCTCAACACCAGTTTCATGTACAACAGTGAAGAGAAGACTCAGGGAAGAATTGCAAAGAAAATGCCACTTTTGAAACAGAAAAACAAAAAGAAAAGGTTCGAGTGGGCAAAGAAACACAGACATTGGACAACAGATAATTGGAAAAGAGTGTTATGGATTTTAACCCCATTGAGCTTTTGTGGGATCAGCTAGACTGTAATGTGTGTGAGAAGTGCCCGACAAGACAGACACATCTATGACAAGTGCAACAGGAAGTGTGGGGTGAAAGGTCAAGTGCTACAGGAAGTGTGGGGTGAAATGTCACCTGAGTATCTGCACATGGAGGATTTTTTGATGAGAACTCTTGTCAGTTTAAGAGTATTTTCTTCAAATTGTAATAGTCATTTTTCATGTCATTACTGTCCTGACTATGCACTTTGATCAGTTGAATGCCACTTTGTTGAATAAAAGTACCAATTTCTTTCCATAAGAGCAAAATCTGTACATTATTCCAAACTTTTGGCCACAAGTGTAGATATAATTAGGGCTGGGAATCAATACAGATTTCATGATTTGATTCGATTCCTATTCACAACCTTGCAATTCGATTCTGATTTCAATACAATTTGACTCCTTTCTTATTAATTTGGGTATTATTAAGTTATAATGTCCATCTATTTTACAGGGAACCTTCTAGCTTGATACATTATGAAAATATTCATTTGAAATACTTTAAACAGGACCCAAACTATGCAGTTCAATTGCTTTTTTTTCACAGTTATAATAATCTACACAAGCAAAACTAAAGTAAAATATAAAGTCAGAGTAAGAGATCCAGCCCTCTATATTGTGAGTACATCTTTCGCATATGCGACAAAACTTTGCACAATGCGACTACAATATATCTGTTACTAGCCACTGGCTTGTACATGTTTAGATTTCTCTCACCAGTGATTGAATTGTGCAGTGGTGAAGAACTTGAGGACAGCGATCCCTTTACTGAATAAAATGCTGGCGTTTAAGAAGCTGGATTCAGCCTCATCTTTTACTGCTTGGGGTGTCTCCTTATTTTACCTTATTTGGCTGCAGTGGGTCCTGAGGTTTCACGATCATGCTGCCAACATCTCTTTAGTTGAGTGGTGATATGCCATAGATACATTTTCATTGCATTTAACAACATTAACCACGTTTTCCACTGGCATTGTACAACTTGGCTACAGACCATTTGTTGGATGTCTGTGAGAATGTAAAAGTGTTGCAATTTGCAAAACTTGTAGATTTGTATTTGTAAAATTATTTGTACATGTAAGTTGATTCACATTATTCAAGATAAAGTTTCCTTTTGGCTCGTTCCATGTTTTGTGTTCAAAATCGAGATCCACAAACTTAAGGTTAATGTGCGCTGCGCTAATTCAACCATTTTGAAAAAGGCCCAGCAGAGGTTGTACTTCCTTCGCCAGTTGAGGAAGTTCAACCTGCCACAGGCGCTGCTGATACAGTTCTACAGAGCAGTCATTGAGTCTGTCCTCTGCACTTATATAACAGTCTGGTTTGGTTCAGCTATGAAATCAGATATCAGAAGACTACAAAGGACAGATCGGACTGCTGAGAGGATTATTGGTTGCCCCATGTCCTACCTTCAAGAACTGTACACTTCCAGAGTGAGAAAAAGGGCTGGAAAAAAACTGCCCCATTGCCCCATATTTATCCAACAGATCCTACCTCTTCTGCCATTACATTCCCTTGCACTGTATATAACAGATTTCTATTTGCACTGCATATATATATATATATGTGTGTGTGTGTGTGTGTGTGAGTGTATACATATTCATATATGTGTGTGTGTGTATGTATGTGTATATATTAGGGCTGTCGATTTAACACGTTAATTCAGTGCGATTAATTTGACAAAAAATTACGCGTTAAAAAAATTAACGCAATTAATCGCTCCATAATAAGGAAGAGTCCTGAGAAATGCAAGCTTGTAGTACCACCTGTTTACTCCGGAGGGCAGTAAGTGAAATTTCAGCTGTATGAGCAACGCACAGTTTATACAGTGAAGAAAACACTTCAGTAGGCAGAAAAACACAAACATGCCTTACGTTCTTGCATTCAAAACACTCAAGGAGTGTAAATGCGAACTAAGGGATCTCAAGATGTTTTTAAAGATTGAGTATTAAACTATATTTAATTTGACGCAGTGACCTAAACATTTTATGTTGATGATGCAACGCACCCGAGACGCTACACAAGCATGTCTGACGCAGGTGTTCATTGACGGGTCCTTAAACAAGCCCTCATAATAAATCTCCAACTGATTGACAAATTCACTTGTGTAATGGATTGCTGTGAACTGTGTGCCAATGATTGATAGTAAACAATACATTGGAGTCTAAAGCTGCTTTTTATATTTACTTATTAATGATGAACTATTCTGCCACAGGAATGTAATGCATTTTAATTATCTGAATATTTTATATATATATATATATATATATATATATATATATATATATATATATATATATATATATATATATATATATATAATTTTTACATATTTAAAGATAACTATGTATAAATATATATTGATATAAATATGTATAATCTTTATATATTGAATTATTGTTATATGAGGGGCTTTCTCAGCAAATATTTGTATATGCGATTAATCACGATTAATTAATCGGGACACCATGTAATTAATTTGATTACAATTTTTAATCGATTGACAGCCCTAGTGTGTGTGTGTATGTATATATATATATATATATGTGTCTTATTGTGTATTCTATATATACATTATTTTCTATTCAATTTGTATTTTGTATTATTTAATTTTTTTAATTATTATTATTATTATTATTATCTGTCTTGTTGCTGTATTGTTTGTGCACTGGAAGCTCTTTTTCACCAAGACAAATTCCTTGTAAGCATACCTGGTAATAAAGCTAATTATGATTCTGTAAACATTTGCTCGTGGAGATGCATTTTAGCACCCGTTATGCATATCAATGTAAACTCAATGTAAATTGTACAAGTGCTATCTATGTAACAAAATCATGAACGATTTTTAGAAGCCATACTGGGATTTTGATAATCATTCAGTGCTATGGTATTTCCATCTGATGCCAATGTACCATGGTACCACCACAGAATTTCTTTGCAAGAGAAATGATGTAAGTCGTATGTTCAGACTATTTTATAATCAACGTTTGGCTGGACAATCCAAAAACTCTGAAGTAACTTTTTTCAGTTTCAGCGTTGATGTAGTTAATGTGTTTTGGCTTCGTAGAGCAGTGTAAGTCAGTGTTTAGTGCACAATCACAGCGTGAGGCAGTGGAAGGGGAGGACAGGGGTGTGTGCTTCTCTGCCTTCTGTTTCCGTACAGTGTGAAGTGCAGTGGTTCAGATAAATGATTGATCCAGAGCTCAGAGGCAGCTGTCCAGACCATGGGCACTCATTCACACTGTGCTCAGGCCATTCCTTTAGTCACCCATCAGGCCAAAAGGTCAAAGACGAACAAATGCAGTGTCAGACCCCATCTGACTGACACTATTCTTCCTCCTGCTGTGCAGCTGATGGTAGAAAATGACGCAGATTTGGATAATGTAAGAAAGGGACTGGGACCCAAGAGCGGCTTTCCCCTCAACATTGAGCTTTTGTCACACAAAGGAACTACTGCATTTTGGGTATTTAACATGTAAAATAAATATAAAACCAATCAACTGACAAAATGTAACCGGTAACGTGCTCACCTTTCCCTGCAGTGCTATTGATATCAAGACACGTGTTCTGGTCCCATTGAAAACACGAAGTTATCACGTTCACATAAACAATGTTGAGCGCGATTCAAAATGACATGTCACTGACGGTTAGGTTTCAGGGTCGGTCTCCTTTGTGGACATTTCACCCAGAAACTGGTCAACACCACGTCCCGTTTCGGCCACTGGGAACATTGATTCCAACCGCAGTAAGCGGAGACCGAATTCAGCACCAGACCTTTCGACCTTCTGTCAATGCATTCACAGTGTAAACTCTTTGGCTTAACATGGAATAGATTTATCGTTTGTGACTGTGTTGTGCCTTGTCAGACGTGACCTGTGGAGTCCTCCGAGTGTGTGTGTCTGAGCTTCATAATGTGTATATTTAAGCATGAGTGTATGTGTTTGAGCTAAGCTCTGGCACAGAGCCGATGGAGTGGTGCCAGGGCAAGCCCAACCCCATTGAACCCTTTACACACTGCACTAGCTTACTAGGCTCCTTGTCTTTGGCAGCCTTTTCTCCACACTCTGACGCTGGTCCAACAGGGGAGGAAGATGGTCCTTTATAATGTAACAGAGAGACTATTGATAAATGTGACAGTATGATTGGGCTGTTGGTCACTTTGGGTGGCACTTTGTCTCACCACTGAGCTCCACCTAAAGTCATATTTAAGACAACCCTTGGTCATCTTGGTTATGTCCACAGGCATCTTTGTTTGGTGCAACATTTATCTACATAGTCGGTGTAGGTGGTTAGACTTTTATTTTTAATTTCCAGTGGTCTGAGTATTCTGGGTCATTTTAGGTTCAATCGGATGTTTTTTTGTCAAGTACTGAGTAAATTTCCCACTTTATAAGTGGGCCTATCTCTGGGAAAACAGATAACGACCCACTCAACACACAGTCACACACACACACAAGCTGTGTAAATATAATTTACCACACCACAGGCTTAGTGATACTTCTCCAAAAATCATATTTTTAATTAAAAAAAAACCTAAATCTAAACGAATGAGGAGAATGTCTCTCAACAATACAAATATTTACTTAATTACAGCAGACACGGTAAAAGGGAAAGGAGACAAACTACTAGTAAGAACATCAAAATTAATACTAAATCTGGCAACTGATGAAAAAGAAATCCCACTTTTTTGTTATAAAAGCCAATCACTCTATTGAAAGAGACCTCAGTTTGTTTACTCTACAACTTGCATGTGCATTAGCTGGACCAGCCTGAAAAATACTAAAGCAAAATGAATAATTTCACTGTTATCCGATTATTATTGCCGATTTTACAAATATTATCGAAATGTAATTTTAATCAACAGTTTTGCGGATTTTTCAATATTTCTCCAAATGTACTTGTATGTCTTTGAACTGGGAGTGGGTGATTTGACCAAGACGGTAACGATATACATCACTATATAGTAAAATCTTCTGAAAAATCGATACAAATTTGTCATATTGTAATGCCTTTTTTTTTTTTTACTCCAGTCAGTGAATTAAAAATACTTCAAAAATGAAAATGACTTCCTCTTTATTTTTAACAAGACAATGTCAAAATAAGTGAAGAAAGTAAATAAGAAAATAAATAAAAAGTCAACTTGTTTTCACAAATCAACCTTACCAATGTGCAACATTTCACAGTAGGCCACATTTCAGTTTGAAACATTGTTGACCAATATTAATATTATATAAAAATTTCCTCAAGAAACTTCTTTTCTCAAAAGCAATGTGATAAAAGAAAATAAAACTTTTTTTCTTATATATATATATATATATATACAGTGAGGAAAATAAGTATTTGAACACCCTGCTATTTTGCAAGTTCTCCCACTTAGAAATCATGGAGGGGTCTGAAATTGTCATCGTAGGTGCATGTCCACTGTGAGAGACATAATCTAAAAAAAAATCCAGAAATCACAATGTATGATTTTTTAACTATTTATTTGTATGATACAGCTGCAAATAAGTATTTGAACACCTGAGAAAATCAATGTTAATATTTGGTACAGTAGCCTTTGTTTGCAATTACAGAGGTCAAACGCTTCCTGTAGTTTTTCACCAGGTTTGCACACACTGCAGGAGGGATTTTGGCCCACTCCTCCACACAGATCTTCTCTAGATCAGTCAGGTTTCTGGGCTGTTGCTGAGAAACATGGAGTTTGAGCTCCCTCCAAAGATTCTCTATTGGGTATAGGTCTGGAGACTGGCTAGGCCACGGCAGAACCTTGATATGCTTCTTACAGAGCCACTCCTTGGTTATCCTGGCTGTGTGCTTCGGGTCATTGTCATGTTGGAAGACCCAGCCTCGACCCATCTTCAATGCTCTAACTGAGGGAAGGAGGTTGTTCCCCAAAATCTCGCAATACATGGCCCCGGTCATCCTCTCCTTAATACAGTGCAGTCAGCCCTGTCCCATGTGCAGAAAAACACCCCAAAGCATGATGCTACCACCCCCATGCTTCACAGTAGGGATGGTGTTCTTGGGATGGTACTCATCATTCTTCTTCCTCCAAACACGGTTAGTGGAATTATGACCAAAAGTTCTATTTTGGTCTCATCTGACCACATGACTTTCTCCCATGACTCCTCTGGATCATCCAAATGGTCATTGGCAAACTTAAGACGGGCCTTGACATGTGCTGGTTTAAGCAGGGGAACCTTCCGTGCCATGCATGATTTCAAACCATGACGTCTTAGTGTATTACCAACAGTAACCTTGGAAACGGTGGTCCCAGCTCTTTTCAGGTCATTGACCAGCTCCTCCCCTGTAGTTCTGGGCTGATTTCTCACCTTTCTTAGGATCATTGAGACCACACGAGGTGAGATCTTGCATGGAGCCCCAGTCCGAGGGAGATTGACAGTCATGTTTAGCTTCTTCCATTTTCTAATGATTGCTCCAACAGTGGACCTTTTTTCACCAAGCTGCTTGGCAATTTCCCGTAGCCCTTTCCAGCCTTGTGGAGGTGTACAATTTTGTCTCTAGTGTCTTTGGACAGCTCTTTGGTCTTGGCCATGTTAGTAGTTGGATTCTTACTGATTGTATGGGGTGGACAGGTGTCTTTATGCAGCTAACGACCTCAAACAGGTGCATCTAATTTAGAATAATAAATGGAGTGGAGGTGGACATTTTAAAGGCAGACTAACAGGTCTTTGAAAGTCAGAATTCTAGCTGATAGACAGGTGTTCAAATACTTATTTGCAGCTGTATCATACAAATAAATAGTTAAAAAATCATACATTGTGATTTCTGGATTTTTTTTAGATTATGTCTCTCACAGTGGACATGCACCTACGATGACAATTTCAGACCCCTCCATGATTTCCAAGTGGGAGAACTTGCAAAATAGCAGGGTGTTCAAATACTTATTTTCCTCACTGTATATATATATATATATATATATATATATATATATATATATAACACATATACATACATATACACTCACCTAAAGGATTATTAGGAACACCTGTTCAATTTCTCATTAATGCAATTATCTAATCAACCAATCACATGGCAGTTGCTTCAATGCATTTAGGGGTGTGGTCCTGGTCAAGACAATCTCCTGAACTCCAAACTGAATGTCAGAATGGGAAAGAAAGGTGATTTAAGCAATTTTGAGCGTGGCATGGTTGTTGGTGCCAGACGGGCCGGTCTGAGTATTTCACAATCTGCTCAGTTACTGGGATTTTCACGCACAACCATTTCTAGGGTTTACAAAGAATGGTGTGAAAAGGGAAAAACATCCAGTATGCGGCAGTCCTGTGGGCTAAAATGCCTTGTTGATGCTAGAGGTCAGAGGAGAATGGGCCGACTGATTCAAGCTGATAGAAGAGCAACTTTGCCTGAAATAACCACTCGTTACAACCGAGGTATGCAGCAAAGCATTTGTGAAGCCACAACACGCACAACCTTGAGGCGGATGGGCTACAACAGCAGAAGACCCCACCGGGTACCACTCATCTCCACTACAAATAGGAAAAAGAGGCTACAATTTGCAAGAGCTCACCAAAATTGGACAGTTGAAGACTGGAAAAATGTTGCCTGGTCTGATGAGTCTCGATTTCTGTAACTTCTATAGTTGTGAATGGGGATCACAGCAAATAATATTTTTATAACGGCAAAATAAAAACATTGGGATACAATGGGGTGTCGGACATCAATTAAAATCATATACATACCGGTTATAAGAATGAAAATGGTCATGAAAAACTGATGGTTTATTTATTCCATCCATCCGCTTATCCGAAGTCGGGTCACAGGGGCAGCAGCTCCAGCAGGGGGCTCCAAACTTCCTTGGGGGACCCTGAGGTGTTCCCAGGCCAGTGTGGAGATGTAATCTCTCCACCTAGTCCTGGGTCTTCCCCGAGGCCTCCTCCCAAGCTGGACGTGCCTGAAACACCTCCCTAGGGAGACGCCCATGGGGCATCCTTACCAGATGCCCAAACCACCTCGACTGACTCCTTTTGACGCAAAGGAGCAGCGGCTCTACTCCGAGCTCCTCACAGATGACTGAGCTCCTCACCCTATCTCTAAGGGAGAAGCCCACCACCCTTCTGAGGAAGCCCATTTCGGCCGCTTGTACTCGCGACCTAGTTCTTTCGGTCATGACCCAGCCTTCATGACCATAGGAACGAAAATTGACCGGTAGATCGAGAGCTTTCCCTTCCGGCTCAGCTCTCTATTCGTGACAACAAATAATATATTTGGTGACTTCCCAGCTCCATTGCTTTGTCATGTACCAATATTGTCGATCACAGTCTATCAATGAGTGTCGCAATTTGGACTGAGATATTTGTCAGATAACGTCGATATCTGATTACATCGTCCAATCGCCCAGCCCTATATTGGAGACTATTTTTAAATTAATGCTTGTGTAATATTACAAAGAACAGTGTTATAAAAATGTATACAAATAATATTTTAAAAATACATTTACACTGTTAAATTAGACAGTTCATTTTTGTAATAGTCTGCGCAAATGGTCATTTACCTCCATGCAAAAAAGTTGCCCATGTGGCATTACCAAGATGGTCGCCAAGTGAACTGACTTGCCTTATAAAGGACTTTGCAGCCACAGAAACTTCTCATTTATTGTAATCAAAGAAACTATGTGCCATTTCCACCCTGTGTACATGTGTGGGTGAGTAATAAATGAGCATTTGTATTGTGGTGGGTGTAAACGTGATTTTTACACATGATATTCTATGGCTCATCCATTAGTCAGCAGCATGTTAGGCAAGAATGATCCTTGCCGTTGGGTTTCAAGTGGATACACCCTCTTTCTTAGGTCAGCCGTGTTTAAGCGATGAGCATAGGCAAGGTCTACAGACACTGATAGGCTGCGGACAGACATGGGAGCAAGCAGAGGAAAGCCAGAGCAGATTCCAGCAGAAGTGTGAAGAGGAGATTCCCAAACCCAGCCAGGAATGTAGCATATAGACCCTAACAGACGGGAGATTGAAAACAAACCATTGACCTCTCTAAACTGTCTACCTGACACTTATCAAACTCAAGAGCATTTTACCAGGAAGAAAGACTCCTATATCTTCTCAAAACAGTTGTAAAGGAAGCTATATAAAAGCCATATGTATCCATGTTAAATGCTCTTCCAATGCAGAGCTTGATTTAAGGCTGACTTCTTATATACTATAACATAGGCATGGTTTTCTCAGCACATACACTCCCTTGACACATTATTAGGTCCTAATCAGTGTGAATCGCATCAGTGTGATCATTGAAGACTTTTACTGTAAGTCACATCTGAAATCTCACCACTTTACACTGTCCTTTGAGTCTGACAAATGATATAGTGGTGGGAGCGGTGGTGGCATAGTGGGCTAAAGCACATAACTGGTAATCAGAAGGTTGCTGGTTTGATCCCCACAGCCACCACCATTGTGTCCTTGAGCAAGGCACTTAACTCCAGGTTGCTCCGGGGGGGACTGTCCCTGTAATAAGTCCACTGTAAGTCACTTTGGATAAAAGCGTCTGCCAAATGCATAAATGTAAAATGTAAATGTACATTTTGGAGTGTTTGTATTTTAGATTACTGGTTTTTGTTTATGTAGTAATTTTGAAATGTGTTATGCTTTAAATTGTATTAATGTAAAGCACTTCAGTCAACTCTGTTGTTTTTAATGCAATATAAAGTTGAGCTAAGATTAATGCCGTGATTTATTGATATATAGATTTGACATGTGCTGCGTGGTTCACAATGGATTAGTGCTCTGCTCTGTCATCTCATACAACGCGAATGATTCTTAATGTCTGTGGAGTTTCTAATGGATGAGCGGTCGAATTTATTCAAAGTACACCGCTCGTCCACAGTGAGATTGCAGCTTTCAGTGGTTTAATAAATCACAGTAACGGGGTAAAGGTGGGCAAGAAGGTGACGGGAACCGGCTGAACATTTAACAAACTTTAATGGGAAACTTAAAACCAACATAAACAAATGTGCAGCGCAGCAATGTGCGTCTCTCTCTCTCGAACTGGCGTATCTGGCCACCCCTTTATCTCGCTCTACCGCTGATCAGCTGATTCAACGCCAGCTGTATCCGGCCATACCCTCCTCCTCATCACAAACATGTCACGATTTTAATTTGATTAATTGGCCATTTCAGTGTAAAAGGAGTAACAGAGCATGCATTCAAAATAAGCCTGTGAACATTTTAAAGCTGTCGTTTGTCAGTCATATTGCGTGCTGGTACCTGATAGAGCCGATGCTCGGTACTATCGGTTCTGCAGAAACACTGGTATAGTTGCATCTTTTTTATTTTAGTATCGACTGACAACACTTTTAGCTAATGGCATCTGCATTCAGGTACTTGCGTAGAGTATGTTGCAACCTTTACACTCATGAACGCCCAACAGACGTTATGATTTTCAACTTCAATTTGGTGTATCGTATGCTTTCACTAGACTTGAAATATGATGCACGAGTCACATGGACTACTTTTATGATCTTTTAAGGCTTTAAAGTGAGTAAATATCAACTGCCATTGTATTGAAAAGACAGACTGCAAAATAATATTTGAAGTCATACGGGTTTGGAACACATGATGGTGTAATGATGGTGTAAAATCCTTTGAAAGGGACTGATATCTGTTAGATGTCCTTTTCGTGACTATATAGACAGTTCTTGGCCAATATGAGCTGCAATGTTGACCAGACTTCATGCAGATGGCCGAAAGTCTGGCTACTCAGCTAAAAACTGCATATGCCTTTGTTTGTGTCCATTAGTGTGTATGAGCAGTCTTTCACGTCTTGTAAGATTTCCCTCAATATTATTTATCAGGGCAAATAATTCTCCCGTGATTTATAAGCTGAATTTGATAGAATTAGCTAAATTGTTTCTGCTCCCTGTTCTATATCTGATACAACGTAATCCTCAATTTGGCATCAAGTGTTAAGTGAGCAGCTACTGTTTCTTTATAAAGCCTGAAATATCTCAGAAATCCAAAGAAGCCATGTTATCAGGCCCAGCAGGGAGAGGCCGGCCGAGACTGGATCACGTCCAGCTTCACAATCTCTCCCTCGGTCTTCACGTGACTCATAGAAATCCCTCTGATCGCACTGAGAAAAGCATGAAGAGCTTATTTATTTATATGACCCGCTTCCTTAACATTTGAACTTTACAAAAGGATGCATTAAAGTCAGGGCTCCAGACTAAAAAAATTACTTAAGAGCCATTGGCTCCTAAACTGAAACATTAAGGAGCCAAATGGCTGTTTTTATGTCACATAATTTATTTTAGTTTAATAGTCTACAAACGGAATCAGATCTACCCAAATACTCTTAAGTGCCCATTCACCCTGTTGTTTGATATTCTGCTTCAATCATGTGTCTTCTGCCTCTATCATCATTAATTTGTCCATATTCTGCCCCTTAACACTCTTTTATACACAGTAGTACCTTTGCAGTAGCATCAGTGTTGACATAAATTATGATAATGGAGTGTAGCGGGTGCATTTTATTGCCAAGTATAGTGTGTTTGTGCATTGGTACCATAAATGCAGAATGTGAACATAACAAATTACACATTATCTACCGCATTTATATTCGTTTATATCATCATAAGAGTGGTTAAAGCGGCTACAATTACTGATCTGGTGTGAATTCTTCTCATGACACACATGAAGACATCGAAAATACATTTTCAAAGTTAATGTTTTACATGTAGTCTTCACCGTCCTCATATTTAAATGCTCATTTAAACGTCTTTAATGTGGCAGGTGTCTGAATGATTGCAAACAGTATACAGCTGCTCAGTTGTTTCAAACGTACATTTACATTTATGCATTTGCCAGACTCTTTTATCCAAACGTATTACAGGGACAATCCCCCCCGGAGCAACCTGGAGTTAAGTGTCTTGCTCAAGGACACAATGGTGGTGGCTGTGGGGATTGAACCAGCGACCTTCTGATTACTAGATATGTGGTTTAGCCCACTACGCCACCACCACACACAACTTCTTTTTGGCTCTGAACGAATTAAAACTTAACCGCGAGTATACCGTGGCCTTAATTGCACTGGGCCGACTTGCTCCTGGGGGAGGAGGGGAAGCCAACATACTTAAGCAAAACATCTCACCTGGAGCTCTGAGAAAGGCGGCCAACCCGATTAGCCATGTGACGGAAAGACAAACACAGGGATTCCCTCCAGAACCCTGCTGAGCGCCACAGCGCCCTGCCCAGTGCACTATGAACTCTCAGTGCACAGTAAGCAAACATAGGATGACAACTGCCAATGTAAACAAAGCAATACGCAAATATTTTGCACTTTAAATATTCTGCACTGCAAAACAATGAAGCATTGCTGCAGGTGAGAGGTACTGCATGCAAAAGAATGACATAAACATTTAGTGAGAACTAACCAAAATGACTCATTATGACAAGGTTTTCAATTAAATTACAATTAAATGAATTTAAATAAAAGTCAAGAGCACATTTCACCCCCAACAAGAGAAAAACCTTTTAGGTTTTGTGAGATTCAAACGTACAAGTATTGTACCCATTCAAAATCGTGTGTATGTACAAGAAATGTTTTGCAGTCTGGGTGGAGACAGTCTTGGGCCGGCTCTGTGTTGCAGTCTGCTAATTGGTGACCTCTGCACTACATTGTTAAAGATCAAACCAACCTGCAGTAAGAGTAAAATGCAAATAAAACGAAAACACAACTCACTACAAAACACAAAGTCTCTTACAGCCTCTTTAAGTGACTGTTGTGGACAGTTGAGAAGTGACACCAGTTACACCACAGGCAACATTCCTGAGTGATGAGAGCCTTATTCTTGGCAGTGTGATAATGCAGATCCGCTTACTGACAGTGTGTGATTCAAATGGTGAGAGGCCAAAGTAGTACTGAACGAAAAAAAATAAAAAATATATATATGTAATTTTGATTAAGTTGAAAAATATTGTGATTTGAACTGCCATAGGTGTGGGCGATATGAACAAAATTCAATATCATTGTATAAGAGATGGTACCACTTATTAATCTTTTTATGCTAATTAATTAAAATACAACTGTTCATTGTTAGTTCATAGTGCATTAACTTATGTTAACACATACAACTTTTGATTTATATATTTATTACTCTATGTTGAAATTTAGATCAAGCAAGATTATTAAATGCTGCAAAAGTATCGTTCAAAGTTAGTTCGTGTTAACTAATGTTAACAAAAGGAATCCTGTTTTAAAGTGTATGTGTATATGTATAATATATACATATGTCTTTATGCAGGACAATGCACCATCACATGCATCCAAGTACTAAAGCGCTTTGTAACCGCTAAGGTTAAAGACGCTATATAAGTGCAGGCCATTTACTCCACTGCTTGGCTAGCCAGCAAGGGCCTCAAAAATGCCCAAATAATGACTGGGTCCCTTCTCAAACCTGACTGAAATCCTACAGTGAGGAAGACATATAGGCACCTCTTCGAACGTGAGGCATTTGGGAGGCTGTGGTGGTGGTGTAGTGGCTAAAGCACAGGGCTGTTAAGCAGAAGGTTGCTGGTTCGATCCCCACAGCCACCACCATTGTGTCCTTGAGCAAGGCACTTAACTCCAGGTTGCTCTGGGGGGATTGTCCCTGTGATAAGTGCACTGTAAGTCGCTTTGGATAAAAGTGTCTGCCAAATGCATAAATGTAAATGTTATTTGTTGCACCTACTATACAAATTGAGAACAAACAAATTAGTTGGAAGAAATCATTTTTGTAATTTAGTTGCCTAATAATTGTGCAGAGGTATTTATTTCCCCCGAGAAAGACAAAACTCACTTTTTCTTTGTTAAACATTCAGGTTTGAGGTTCAATCACATTTTGGATTGACTGCGAGCATTGTGTTTGTTCAACAATCAAATTAATCCTGAGGAATACAATTTGCCTAATAATTGGGCATGAAGTGTGTATATATAACACTACACACACACACACACACACACACACACACACACATACATACATACATGTAATGATACACAAATTTCACGATGCAAATGATACAAAGCCTCACGATACGATACAATGTGATTAAAAAATACTAATAAAAAACAGCGTCCACAAAAGTTGCGCTTAAACTTATTTAAGGACTCCACATAAATGTATTTTAAATCATAAATTACACTGGCAACAAAAAGCAGAGCTCTATAATAAAGTAACTTAAACAACAGCACTGCATTTATTCTGTTTGACTGCAATGAGAAAAACACATTTGAACTCACAATTTTCGTGAGAAAAATGTGTTTGTCTACACTCAAGTAAATTAGATTTGTGTCACTTTTACACACCGTTTCAAAGCAGCTTTATAGAAAATCACGCCTTTTTTTTCCTTAAAGTCCCCAGTGATCAAGCTAAAGTGACTGTAGCAAGGAATAACTTCTTTCAATGTTATTTAGTGGTGGAAAAAAACAGGTTGGCACACGTAAATATTTTGCCCTCTTACCCCATTTCACGTAGCATTTAAACTTTTCTGGCATTATTACTGGCTTATAACATGTGCTGAAGTGTTGTGTTCATACCCATTTACATTTCGACATCAAAACCAGAGAATAATAAGTCTCATGTATTTGAGGGTTTCTTATTTTGTCCGTTTTTTAATAAGCTTGTTTGTGTTACTTGCAAGCGTCTTGCTCAGTGTCACGCTCTTTGTCATCTGGGAGAGGCTGGATGTTAAATGCAACTTTGCTGCTGCTGCTGTTTCTGCATCGCAAATCCACCGATTCGCGCGGTGATGTCGGCGTTAATAAAATGACATGTTTGATGTACTGTAGCGCCGGAACATGACACCGTTGTTTGGCAAATTTGTCAAGCTATAATACTACAATCTACTTGCCATTTGCCATCGATCTTCTTGCTTATGTACTGTAGATATGTTGCTGTGAAAATGTTTAATCGTGATCAAACACATCATTTTTCATAGTTAATCGTGATTAATCACAGACTTTGAAAGTGCTGAAATCTGACTCAATATACAGTATACTACTTTTCCTGTCAAAATGTGTTTCCCAAAGTCTAAGTGGGAGGTTGACTAATTGAAGGACTGTGCAACCAAAGGTTGCATATTTATAGTAATGCACATAAAATCTCTAAAACTCTCATCCACAACAGACTGTGGTTTCTGCCTTGCTACAGCAATCGTGAAGCAGCATTCACGTTTCGCATTGGGGTTAACGGCAGCGTCAAGTGCCGTTTTGTACTTCACATGAAAAGTGCTTGTAAACAAACTTCTCATTCTGCATTTTCATGATAGTAAAGACTTGACGTGCTTATGTGGTAATTTAAATTTTTGTTACAAGCCTGATATGCGCTTGTTTTGTACATCAAATAGTGTTAATGGCTCCTTTCTTCATCATTTGATCACCGATCCGGCTGTTGTGTGTGTTTTTGGTGTGTGCATCAGCGAAAGGAGTCCGGTCGGACACGTCGGAAAGGTTCCGCCCTTCATCAAGTGTTTATGCTGGTTTATGCTTTAATCGAGATCAAGAAAAATGTACATGTTGAACTTTAGTTGCATGCATTTAGGCGTTCATTTTGACAGCTTTAGTTTTCAATATGCATCAAGGTTTTCTCTCAGGATTTCATCTTTTAACATTTTTAATGCATTTTGTCAACACTAAATGGACATTTTTAAATGTAACTGGGGAGAACTGACTCTTAAAGGGATAGTTCACACAAAAATGAAATTCTGACATCATTGTTTCCCTCATGTTGTTACAAACCTGTATGATTTTCCTTTTTTCTGTGGAACTCAAAAGGAGATGACAGAGATTGTGATGACTAACATTCTGCCTAAAATCTCCTTCCGTGTTCCTCGCAAGAGAGAAATTCCAATTGGCTTGAGGGTGAGTAACGATAACTGCCAAGAACTACAAAATAAATGTAAGTCAGCACATGATTGCATCATGTCTTCAAGGGAAATAGGTGACTGAAGGCCAAAATGTAGGCTACATTAAAAATCTAGGTAAGAATGGAGAAAAGAACCCCCCTGTGAAATTTACGTGAGTTTGTTTTCAAACTTTTAGTATAACACATTTTTGGGTGACATAATTATTTAGCGTTCTTATATTTATGGACCTTATTGTGTTTCGAAAGTCACAAAATAATAGGTTTTGCTGAAACCGTTAAACTGTTTACTATAAAAATAAGCGTTATACTAAATTATGCTCAGGAGAAATTCAGTTCAAACACTTATTGCAATACATCTCTTATTGTAGCCTCTCCATTGTGATGCTTATCGTATCGTGACCAGCCCTAATGTGGAGTGATATTTTTGACCAATGAGATTTCACTGTGGTTTGAGCTACCCATAATGGCATCAAGCAATTTAAAAAATGTCCTGTTGCTCGTCCCTTGTTGTGGTCACGGCTGGTTAGGACAGTGTAACAGTTGTGGTAAATACATAACTTTAGTTATGGTCTTTAGTTACGATTTATTTAGGCAACAGCAATGCAATACAGTTGGATGGTTTAAGTATTGACAGGATGTTGGCAGTAAGGAACGGGACACTATGACAGCTGTTCTATAGGGACGTGCTGATTCAGCATTCAAGCTCTCTTGGGCTTCCCAAATAATGTGAACATGGCCCTCACAAACACATGTGCATTATCTGTAAATAGACAAGAGGAACATCTGTGTTTGGATAAAAAAAAACGACAGCATTACAAACAGATCTCTGTGAACGAGCTAAATTAAAGATATAGTACAGTACCATGACTCTTAGGCTACAGTTAATTGCAAATATTTGTATTTTAGGCCTACATTTTGTCATAATGAAACAGTTGGAATGTGGCTTGGACTATATCTTCCCAAATAGAACGGGCCATTTTATTGATATGTTACTGTGGCGAGGACCAATAAAGTCCTCGCACTAATAGCCAGTTCTAAATGGAATTCACCAAGTAAAAGTTACTTCACATATTCAACAGTCAGGACATAGTTCAAAAATAATTAAGAGGTAAGCCAAATCTACAAGGAAAATAAAATGTGCTGAAAAGTTGCATGCACTTTATGATGTGCATTAGCCTGTGATCTAATAGGATAGCTGTTTGGTTAAGTTACTGTTTTTGGTTAAAACAGTAACAATGTAAAATAGCTAGGGTCGAAAAAAATAGACCTGTGCGAAATGTACAATAAACCTAATGTATTGTTCCAAACATGGCGTGCACACAGAAAAAAAGATAGTTTAACCAGTTAAGCAACTGGCACATTGCCTTTTTGATCTGCATAACTAGCCTAACATAGTCATTTTCTAGGCTACTAACGTAGAGCATACTTTTATGACGAGCCAAATTAACATGTCAACAAGGTCTGGTGAAAGACAGGTCCTGACACATCAGAGGCGATTATACTACACTTGAAAAAGCCAGCTTGGCGGGAAAATAACTTACAAGGAACGCACACATTTAAAGACTCAAATGTGAAAACATGCACTGTGACTTCCAAGCCGACATTTCAGAAATCCGCCTACCGAGGGAAGAAGCACGCGTAGATTAAGGTGAAATGAAACTTTGCATACATCTGCTCCAGATGTCCATCCATCCATCCATCTTCAACCGCTTATCCGAAGTCGGGTCGCGGGGGCAGCAGGGGGCTCCAAATTTCCCTATCCCGAGCCACATTAGCCAGCTCTGACTGGGGGACCCCGAGGCATTCCCAGGCCAGTGTGGAGATGTAATCTCTCCACCTAGTCCTAGGTCTGGGTAACAGTGGTGGCTCAGTGGTTGAGGCTCAGGGTTACTGACCAGAAGGTTGGGGGTTCAAGCCCCAGCACCACCAAGATGCCACTGTTGGGCCCTTGAGCAAGGCACTTAACTCCAGGTTGCTCCGGGGGGATTGTCCCTGTAATAACTGCACTGTAAGTCGCTTTGGATAAAAGCGTCTGCCAAATGCATAAATGTAAAATGTAAATGTAGGTCTTCCCCGAGGCCTCCTCCCAGCTGGACGTGCATTAAACACCTACCTAGGGAGGCGGCCTGGGGGCATCCTTACCAGATGCCCAAACCACCTCAACTGACTCCTTTCGACTGCTCCAGGGGCCTGGGTAGCTCGGCGAGTATTGACACTGACTACCAACTCCACATGCTGTGAGTCTCCGCTGTGTCACGCACAACGAGCCACGTGATAAGACGGATTGACGTCTCAGAAGTGGAGGCAACTGAGACTTGTCCTACACCACCGATCTTCTATGTAGTGAGAATTGGGCATTCCAAATTGGGGAGAATTGGATTGTTTTTATTATTAGTTATATTTAAAATGTAACATTAACATGACAGTAATTTTAGCGTGTTGTAAAAATATAAAGCTAAATGTAAAATGTATAAAACGCATATAAACACATCCCTAATAAGAATGCTAGTAAAGATGTGTACATACAATGTGAAATTGGGGTCATGGGAGGTAAAAATCTACGTGTGCCGATCGGTTTTTACTTTTACTTACCTAAACCGATTATGACCTTATCCCGATAAAGGAACGTTACTTAAGGCATTTACATTACCACACACGTTGTTGGCTAATTAAGCAAAATCAATGTGATATCTGCATGATATATTTTAATTTGTATTTATACTATAAGTATATATTTGTATGTACGTACAAACCGATTGTTTGTTATGTTAATGTATATTCTATATATCTTGCATATATAAAGTTTGGCATTTTTAAGCCATGCAGACATGATGTACACAAGCTCCACCACAGGGAGAGGAACAGACCGTTTTTGATGTTGAAACAAAACCACCAAAAAGACCAGAGGTCTGCAAACAGTTGTGCATAAATGCAACCAGGCTTGGTTGAGGAGAACATAAACTTTCCAGTCCAGATAAAGTGATATTTAGCCATGTGTGACATGTAAATAACTGAACCATAACTATACAAAACAAATGCTAACTTTTCTTACTTTTCGAATCAACTAACGCAACAAGAAGAACGATCTTAAAGAGCGATTCATTAACGAATCAGTTATCACTATGTTTGTTTATTGTTGCATGCAACCAGCGAGGACAAAGCAACAAAGTTACATTGTCTATTTAGGAGTGGTGGTGGTGTAGTGGGCTAAAGCACATAAATGTTAATCTGAAGGTTGCTGGTTCGATCCCCACAGCCACCACCACCTTGAGCAAGACACTTAACTCCAGGTTGCTCTGAGGGATTGTCCCTGTAATAAGTGCACTGTAAGTCGCTTTGGATAAAAGCATCTGCCAAATCCATAAAACGTATTTATTACTTTGTTGAGCCCTGTATAAGCTAAAATAAAGCTTAAATATAAAATAGTTTTACTACTAAAACTTACTAACACTTCCTCTACAAATATAAAAGCACAAAAATGACAACTGATAATATCATCATAAAACGGTAACAATTCAGCTTGCAAACTAAATTAAGCATAACGCTTATCAATCAGTCTGTATTTTGAATAAATCCTCTGGGTAATCAATGATTGTAATTGATGTCACTTCCGCAACCATAATTTGGTATTCTGATTTTGTGGATTAATCTGAAAAGTGGATTTGTAAGTAAAATAAACTGACATTCCACAAAAGAATTGTTCATTTAAAATAATGATATTTGGTTGGGTACAAATGACGTAAATCCAGCGGGGCTTCCAAAAGGCAAATTTTTTCTTTAATTAAATCAACACCAACAAAGATTCTTTACATCATTTACAAAATCCTTCTCATAGTCAAGTTGCTGTAGGCTTACGTTTGAGAGGGGTTACTGAAGATCTCAATACCCTCAATGTACAGTAAATCCCCTCCATCTGTGTGTTGCCCCACCCAGTGCTAGCAGTTATTTACAATAGGGCTGAAACGATTAGTTCACATCAATGTCGACAATAAAAAAAACAGGTAGACAGACATTTTCATATTTCATTCCAATATTTCGAATAGTCATTTGATCTCATTTAATGTAACATGAGATCACATTAAACTCTAATGATGATGTGCTCACGCCTGATTGAGGAGAGGAAGAATTACACAAACTTTTTTTGTACGTTTAATGTTTTTTATAGGGGAGGTATCTCTATGAGCCATTTTGGCTTCAAACCTCTCCTGCACAATGTTCTAATTTTTGGGATTTAATACTTTTTGTCTTTTGTTGTGCTGTGCAAATACAATAAAATAAAAATAAAAAAATGACAGTAGGTATTAAAGATTCATTAGAGCGTGGTGAGGCGGAACAGTCACGCTGTGTCCTGGGCTGACTTTAAGATGGCTCGAGCAGGAATGTTTCTCTTGGACTGAAAAAATCCCAAACCCAACTTGAGCCTGGAAACAAACCAAGTATCCTGTCAAAACTCCAAGAGAAACTAACCTCACACACACACACACACACACACACACGCACACACACGCACACACACGCACACGCACACACACGCACACGCACACGAACAAACACCTTAAAAACCATAGTAAATGAGTCGAGCACTGTGTGCCAAGGCTTGATTAAGCTCATTTCGACATTGTGAAAACTTCAATGTTACAAAAAAAGTACAAAAAGATCTTGCAAATAAAGATAAACTTTTAGCTACTTTTTAGTACGTTGTACCAAATACCTCTAAGGAAACCAGAACAAAGTACTACTGTAAAAACTTGAATGTAAAAAAAATTAAGAAAAGACAAGAGACAAAAGAAAAACATCCTTTATAGAAAATACTACAAAGAAAACCAATAAAACAAAAAGGACCATTGTGAAAATTTTTATGTAAAGAACGAAGACAAGCCAAATACTTCTAAAGCCCTAAACGGACGGGATTATTTTATATATATATATATATATATCATATATTTGCATGAGTTTTAGACGTAAAAATGATGGTGTATCTTACCAGACGCTGATATTACAGTGGCCAGTCTTATGGTGCGTTCACATACAACACGACAAAAAGCGTGAGTAACGCGAACCCGCAAGTATTCCCCCATCTCTTCCGGAAAAGGACAGGAGGAGGGGCTTCTACGACGACTTATCTTTCCGCAATCAACAATGGCCGATATCCCAACGATTGCTGCTCTGTATATGTTGTGGAAGTCCCAGATACGTTAACATTGTGTCATACAATTCCGGGTGCCCACACGGGACCGCTACAACCATTTTCTCATCCATTTTTCCTGATTTCTTCTGCTACTAAGTCAGTACGTCAGTGACATCCGGACAATCTCAATGCCGATATGCATTGAGGAAAATATATTATATTGAATCTTTCATTGGGTCATCATGAAACAAAAATCATCATGTCCTATGAAGACAGTCTCTTTAAACGAGGCTCGTTTGCAGGAGGACACTAGGTATATTGCAGCCTTCAAAGGACGCGTCCTGCATTTACATTTACATTTATGCATTTGGCAGACGCTTTTATCCAAAGCGACTTACAGTGCACTTATTACAGGGACAATCCCCCCGGAGCAACCTGGAGTTAAGTGCCTTGCTCAAGTGACATCAGTGGCATCTTGGTGGTGCTGGGGCTTGAACCCCCTCAACCACTGAGCCACCACTGCCCCATGCATAGCAATGCATGCAGCCTTCAAAATGAGAGAGAGCTACGGTTTCAAGTGTGAACAACCTTTCTATAACAGTATTTCAAGTTGGCAGTAAAGCATGGGCAAAATATGGTTTCATTTTGGTTAAAATTAATAACACGTTTTTTTTTTTTTATCATAATCGTAGTTAAAAAAAAAATATATATATATATATATATATATATATATATATATATATATATATATATATATATATATATATATATATATATATATATATGAAAAAAAATTATATTGCAAAAATTATATAGATATATTTGTTTTATTTTTTTTAATAATCACAATTAGGTTTTTTGTCCAAACTGTTCAGCCCTACAGCAAGATTAAATATATATATATATATATATATATGAAAAAAAATTATATTGCAAAAATTATATAGATATATTTGTTTTATTTTTTTTTAATAATCACAATTAGGTTTTTTTGTCCAAACTGTTCAGCCCTACAGCAAGATTAAATTGTAGTTTTTGCTCTGGTATCAGAATTGTGAAATATTAATGGTTGGTATCAAATTCCAAAATAAGTAAAAGAGGCTTAGTTTGGTGTTACAGTTGCACACATTTTTACTCTGTCAAAATGTCCATCGAACACAACTATAAATAATTTAGAAGGCTCTTGAGATGATCTTGTGAAATTGTGTGGCTTCAACTGTAATTTGTGGATAATTAGACTACAGCCTTTCCTAACCATCTTATCAGTTACAATGAAATACTGTCATGTTAAAAATACCACCAGTAGCTCTAAAATCCCAAGCACAGAGTCAACAGCCCTTTCAATACCACAGCAGTAGGTTTTTAAGCATGAATAATCCGCAGCACATATTAGCCAACTCATAACAGTGACTCCCAACTATCAAAGCTACTGCTCTGGCAGAAATCCAGCGTGAGATGAGCCTTTGAAACTGATATTCTCACTCGAGCAGAAATGTTAAACTGCAGCGAGGGTTATAACTCACAACAAAAGCCTACTAAAGAAAAGTTGCGTATGCGTTACACCAAGCAACAGTCCAATACCATTTCCCACTGTAATATGTGCAATACTCTTGCATAGACGGACCTTTGAATAAACAGCAAAAGGTCTGTTCCATACTGCAGCTTATTCTGGTGAAAAACCGCCCACTTATACAGGAAGAGCTCTCTTATGGACATCTAAAGCAATCAATCGCACATATCTTTTTTACATGCTAGTTAGGGGTGGGGTGGTCGGAGATATTATATATGCATGTATAAAATGTGTTCCAATCCATAACTCGAAATACAAACAATAGTAATACAGCACAACAGTCAGGTTCCAGAAGTAGGTGAATTGATTTTTAACAATAACTTATAAACATTTAAAGACAGACCTACAGTGAACTCAGAGAGGTTGTCAAACGTTGGTATATGCTTCTGCTTAAGTCATCAGTCCGCGATATTTTAAATTACTTAAAAATTTTTTTTAAAAAAACACGTGTTTGAATGTGCAATTTCTGGTCAAGAACTACAGAACTTCACTCTTAAACCTGAAGAGAGAAAACAAATTCCCTATCAGAGAATAATAGCAAACAATGTGCACCAAATGAGCTCTGCAGCAACCACCCACTCCCACGATGCAATCAAGTCAGCCTCCATACACAACTTTAAATATAGCGTTTATTTATCATTAACTTAAAATGAAAAAAGATGGGAAACTATTGGTTTTATTATGTCATTCGTAATGCTTCGTAAGATTGTAGTTCAAGTCCTCATGACTTGAGGCTCGTGTTCACGTGTTTTTCTGCGTTCCAGATCGGATCGCGCCCGGTCAACCGCCTTGCCTTTGAAAGTATACTCTTTTGACCGTGAACGAATACAAACACGTTCAACAATTTTGCACTATGTCTGCAATGTGGTACTCTATTAATACAGTCAATGGCAGGCACATGCACCAGTGTTGCCTGAAGAAGAGGAATGTGGGCAACACCTACGTGGACTGTGCTGCTGATGAAATTTGTGTCAAGGAGCAATCAGCAACGCGGGCAACCGAAGTATAGGCCTCAAGTGTGCAATCTTGAACCTTTGTCTTTTGTCCAATTTTCAAATTATGTTTTGCTCAAAATCAAAGTTTGTAATGTTGCGATTCACCTCGGAGCTGGTTGATTTGGTTCATGGCTTAGAACTCTTATGAAGGACTTTATGAAATCTCAATGGAAAAATAAATGGGAAAAATACGTCCGGAAACAAGGAGGCTGAAAAAGTGCCTAACCTTGCCTTACCAAACACCACTAATAAAAACTTAAACTTACACTTGAACACCAGAACCAGCTCACTTGCACTTACAGAGCTTTGGGTACAAAGCGTGTGTGCACTGTGTGTGTGTGTGTGTGTGTGTGTGCGTGTAAAGTAGCAGAGCATTCGTTAGAAAGAGTGACAGATGCTTCATCTTCAAGTGAGTAAAGAGGAAGAGAGGCCTGGACGCTCCACGCTCTCCGCATTAATCAGTAATGAGCAGATACACAATCTCACTCTGCAAACTATTGCAGCCCATCCTCTCTACTCAAGAGCCACTCTATTGAGACAGATGGTTGGATATTAACCTGTATGCTTAAACATTAGCCTTTTGGCAAGCATGTAGACGGCTATTCAAAAAGTTACAGATAAAATGGATTTATCAAATAAAAAATGTAAATAAAAAAAACAAGAAAAATCTGATTAGGTCTCTTTCTGATGCTCCATTTAAAAAAACTATGTACAGTGTTTCCCAGTTCATTAGGCTGACAATAGAGTGCAACAGTGCCCACCAACTTTTTCAGCCATCTCGGTTCCGGAAGTATTTTTCCCATGAATATTTTCCATTGGGATTTCATAATTGTCTCTATAAAAGAGTTCTAAACATGAATCAAATCAACCAGCTTCAAGGTGAATCTTAACTTTTAAAATTTGATTTGAACCAAAACAATTATTTGAAAATTAGACAAAAAGGTACAAGACTAGGGCTGGGTATCGAGTTCGATACATTTTAGGCACCGACCAAACTGCCTCTAAACTATCGAGAAACCAAAAATGTCTAAAGTGTGACTACATTTCACCAGGCTCGATGCCAACAGTGCACAATGCAATATTTGCAACAAGATAATTGCTGCCAAGATCAGCAACACGACGAATCTGATGAAGTACTTGACAGTGCACGGAATAAACTTAAGAGCAGAAAGTTGCTCCGTCTTCGACTGTAAGACCGAGCCGGTGCAGTCATACTCTCAGCGTCCTGCCACAGAGCTTCCTTCAACATGCCCACCACACGAGTCCTCCCTGAACATGCCCACCACACGAGTCCTCCCTGAACATGCCCACCACACGAGTCCTCCCTGAACATGCCCACCACACGAGTCCTCCCTGAACATGCCCACCACACAAGTCCTCCTTGAACATGCCCACCACACAAGTCCTCCTCAAACTACTGATGAATGCAGTGGCGCTATGACTGGGACTCCGACAAGTAAGGTTTAACGTTTAGCAAACAAACCAACAAACAAAATCGGCTAACTTGTAGTGGTACATGCTTGTGTACTTGTTAAATTTTGTGTACTTGTTAAAACGTTTCTGTGCGCTGTGATATAGTCCTATAAACTGGGACCTACGTAACGTTAGATAAGGTTTGGATGTATGGCTATAGATCGCTAGCTAAATCGATGCTAAAAATGCTTTAAGGTTGACAGTAACTGATCAAGTTTAACTCACATTAAATTAGTTATCTGGTTAAACTGTGCTCATCCTTAGTGTTGGCTGAATTAACAGATTAGCTTTCTTGTTTTGTTTTTTCCCTCTTCACATTAATGTTATAGCCCCTGAATGAGGAGACCAGAAGGCTCAGGAGATGAGTCTTTGAGTCTGTAAAAAAAGTCAACAAACTGAAAATCGTTTAGGAACCGGTATCAAAGTCAAGATATCGGTAACGATACCCAGCTCTATACAAAACTGTGTACTTAATGTCTTTAATGAGGCAATGAACTACACTCCCATGATGCATTACGAATGATGTAATCAAATACATTTCTTTTTAAAAAAAATACAAATTTTGATTATACAAAATGGTTGAATAGAAGTATAGAAACCATTTTTTTTATGTTATAGCACATTTATCATATATGCAAACATTCAAGTAGTAGGGATGTCCCGATACCGGCATAGAAATCGGGTCCGATAAGGAGCTCATGTACTTTTACTCGTGCTCGTAAAAATGCTCTGTTACCAAAAACGGACACCATCGGATGTATGAATGTCATTACGTAAACATTCAGCACACAAATTTAAATCACATCATAGTGAAATGATTTAACCGCAAAAGCTGCGATTTAATGAGATAAATATATAGTTTGCATGTGCTACGTGCTTCAAATGTGAGGCATCGTTGTGCTGACAAAGACCTTTCAGAGATCCTTGGCTCATACACAGCAAACACCATCATGAGCATCGCACACTGTATTTGTAGCAGATGACAGCAGGCAGAGCGCTAATGTACTTTTGTTAAAAGCAAATAGCTATGAGAGGCTATACGTTAGTTATTTTACCATAGCCTCTCGTGGCTTATTGATTTATTAATGTTTACATATGAATTCCTTTGAAATTAATTTTTAACTTTAACACTTCCACCGTTCCAGTAAATGAACCCAAAGGTAAACCTTAAACACAAGAACTTTACATCATGACACCAAACTACGTTGAAGCAATACCTGTTCTGTGAGTCCAAGTACAGTATCTGCAATAATGTTATCAAAACAGCAACTTGCGCTTCCTCAGTGACAAAGACAGAGAGGAATGACTGGCATCACTAGAATCCACAAAACCAGCTTTAAACTCAAAGCTTCTTTCTTTCTGTTACATTGTGTCATACATATAATGTGTATGACTTGCTAAGCTATTCTTCTTGGGCATTATGTAGGTCACATCGTACATGAAAGAATGTGACTAACCCACAAACACAACACAATAACTCTGCTTATTGTAAGTGCAATGTTGCGTAACAGCCGATTTCTCATTCAAAAATCAGGATTCAGAGATGAACCAGGGCAAATCTGGCCCATTACACACACACACACACACACACATGCACACAAGCACACACACAGAGCAAAAGAAGTAATCTGTCTAACACCATGTCTTAATCAGGTGTGATACAACAAGTTTCAAGTAAGCAAGCATCAAGTATGTCAGATTGTTTTTGATCATCACTGAAAACGGAAACGACAATGATAAGTGACAAAAATCACAGCCATTTATAAAGTTTGCTGTTTAAAGGGATTTTATGGGTACAATAGAAGTTTAGCTCAATCAGTATTATTTGTGGCATAATGCGGATTACAATAATAAAAATAAAAACATCAGCAAAACTTGCGGTAACAGTAAGAAGCTTAAAATGTAAGTTAATGCAGACAGTCCATGAATGCTGAAATACACTCTTTTAACACACTAAAATACACGGTTTAAAAACAAGACATAAACGTCCATTTTAACATGATTTTAGTGTGATAAAATCACTAAATTTTATCAGTGTAAATTATATCCAATATTACAACATTGTTGCCATGATGACGTAACACTATAACGTAATATATATATATATATAAACGAGGTACAAGTCAAAATAATATTTGTGGTCATCAACATTGTTACAAATGCTAAACTTTTGCTTTCTGATTACGCCACCGATATGCTGTTGATCAACGGATAGTCCCACATTCAACTCGCACCATTGGATGAGTCAATGTTATCACGTCGGTATGGACGGGTCGCTCATACCAACACAGGAAACAAACAGAGGAAACAACAGGGACCGTATTTCCAGTTATCGAGACAATTAACCTACAAGTTGCTTACTTACTGTAGCCTCTGGGATAAGAGAAAGTATTTTTAAGTATTTTTTTTTGTGGAGTGGTGGTGGCGTAGTCGGCTAAAGCACATAACTGGTAATCAAAAGGTTGCTGGTTCGATCCCCACAGCCACCACCATTGTGTCCTTGAGCAAGGCACTTAACTCCAGATTGCTCCGGGGGGATTGTCCCTGTTATAAGTGCACTGTAAGTCGCTTTGGATAAAAGCGTCTGCCAAATGCATAAATGTAAATGTTATCACAGAATAAGTTACAGACTTCAGCTTTAAGCTCAACTTGTATTAAACAATGAACATTCCTTTAATATACAGCTTAGCTGTTTTCCATTCGAAGTCAAATGTGGGATATTCCTACTTGATATCTCAGATCTTGGACTGTAAACGCATTCCATTGCTCAATACTTGGAAAATGACACGAGGAATCAATATACTTATAACTATCAAAAATCAGCTTATTCAAGAAAACCAACAACGTAAGAAACCTGTGTGTACATGAGATTTTAAATAATTAATTACTCTCCATTTTTTTACTTAAAAACTTAAACAGGCATGCACACAATGGATAGTAATGCAGATAATGGGCAAAAATCTACATGTGCCAATTGGTTTTGATTTTTGCACGAGTTTCCAAGTTGAAAATCCTACTTCAAGAGCAGTTCTATTGTATTCCCCCCCCCCCCCCCCCCATGACGTTTTCGAGAAGAATGAAACACATGTGGAGCTGGAGTTTGAACCAATATGATTTCATTGTGAGCTAGGCTACCAAGCACAACAACAGAAGTGGAAACCAAGCCACTTACAAAATCTTGTTGCAGCTGGTTACAACAAAAACTTAATTTAACATGGAGGAGATCGGATTTGTTGGTGTATCTCATCGGACCTGGTTAGTACACGAGTAAGAAAGTATTCCATCGGAATAAAGCAGTAAAAAGAAGTGCTTTGGATTACCTGAGGTATGGAAATACATATTGGCAGAAAACCTATAAAACTTTGGATGAATTAATCATTAAGTGTTAACCTGTAATAGCCACCAAAACCATTATTAGTTCAGCTTACCTCCAGCACTGGTCCAGCACCCAGAATTATCTGCTCCACTCCACTAGCAAAGCCCTTCTGGCTGAGAGCTGTGAGATGGTGGATGAGGAAGTTAGTGCTCTGGGTCTTGCCCGAACCACTCTCGCCAGAAATGACAATGCATTGATTTTGCCTGCGCTGCAGCATAGCGTGGTAGGCCACGTCCGCCACCGCGTAAATGTGCGGTTCCAGCTTCCCCAACTGATGATTATCGTACATCTTGACATATTTGGGGTTATAAATGGGCAAAAACTTAAAGGGGTTGATGACTATGAGGATGCTCCCTACATAGGTATAGATCTTCTCTTGCTTGAAGCGACTACGCAAATTGTCCAGCAAGGTCTTCTCGTTGAGGTCTGGCAAGTTACAAAGGTCATCAAAGTCCTTCGGTAAGGGTTGCGGCAGGAAGCCACGTTCCACCATACGCCGTCGTTCCTCCGTGACTTGAAGCCACATCTGCAAATTGCCGTAGTGGATGGAGCCATCGAGGTTCTTCTCGCGCAGCAGGAAACGGTAGTCCTCGCTGCTGAAGCGGTTCTCCAGGGCCATGCGAGGCCACAGCATCATCCGCTGGACGGGACAGTCGGTCGGGTTGAGGATCCATTCTTCCCCACCAAATTCCTTCACTTCCGCTAGAACGTAGCATTTCGTCCGGTCTAGCTGCAGCCGGTTGATGACTTGCTCAATGACCTCTGCGGCTGAGGTGATCTTGCGGGCGGTGACTGGGCAGTAGATGGTACCCTCTGCGATGACCCCGGGGTAGATGCGCAGGGTGAACTCAGAATCTTCAAAGCGTCGTCTCCCACCAACATCATGAACACTCATATTGGAGCAGCAGTTTCCATCAGCACTCACGGCACATCCTTAAAAAAGGGCCGGACACTGCTTCAAGACATTACAACTGCCAGAGAAAGAGGGAACAGAAGAAACAGAGTAAATAATAGTGGTTGATTGAAAAGGGTTTTCCAGTGGCCAATACCAATATCTAGAGAGCATGGTGGCCAACAGCCTTTATAACCCTGATATATAGTATATGGTAGTTTCTTCAACTTTGGGCACTTTTAGTCCTGTGGATCTCTCTAGAATATAATAATTTTTTCTGCAAGAAAACTAAGATATATGTGGCCAGATCTGATTTTTTTTCCCCTATTCATACTGCAGTCACTTTTGCTAGCATGCCCACATTAATTGTCATGGTAACAATTCAATGTTTACCATGAGTGAGAGTTTAGCAATGGATGTTTTGCCATTGTTTATGTTTTTCATGAGGGCAGTATCTAAATATGAACACATTCGTCACTGGCAATGACATACAAAACGGGACAGGTGGCATATGCAATGTTTGTTGCTGCTATGGGTTGACAACTGTCCAGTTTTAGCCGGGACATCCCATATGTTGGCCAGAATTACCATGTCCCATTCGGGACACCTACTGTCCTGTTTTGGTGGGAAGTGAAACGTCCAGTATTAAAGGCTTTGTGTTCTGTAATGAAACTCTCAAAATGTTCAAACGTCTCGTATTTGCATGAGACATTAAATGCCTAATTGCGTAGTGGTGGCTCGCAACTGGAATGGGTTACCGCACCTTAGCGCATCCAAGTCAATACCTGTCTTACTATAAAAGAGATTTGTTTTGGCTGCCCTATATCATATACATGACATATAGGTGTGTTCCATTAAAAAGTGATCATCCTGCTTCCTATAACTTTACCTTCCAGTGTCAGAGTTCAGGGAGCTTGAATCAAACAGTCATTCTGAATACTTTGTCATTTTTTACTGAAATGTATGTTTTTAATGGTCCTTTAGCATGGCCATCATTATGGTTTTTCCCTTCAAAGTGCCCTGGGAAGGCATCATTTATTCCATTTTAAATGCTGTATATGTCTTCTTCACAAAACATGATGTAATAACCTGTTGCACAAAGCAAATTGACATGAGAAAAATTGGTATAGTTGAAATACGCACGACCTAAGGAATCCACAGACACCAACCCCATGATTTTAAGACACGGTTCAAGACAAGTTACAGACAAAAATAACTTTTTTTTCATCTTTTGACCCATAGTTGGCACTATCTCCCAACTTTGTATTTACCCTTAGATCATGATCCTGATGAAGCGCACCTAGATTTGTTTTGATAGGACAAACTGTTGCCGAGATACAGCCTCACATCCAGTTTTACATCGACCTCTTAAACAAAGTTAACAAGTTACAGCAGCACATAGGCGAAAATAAACATTCTTTACTATAATTTCTGTGCGGCTCGGTCTGGAGATTATTTCGAGCCATTGTTTGGACAAAACAGACAAATTTTGAAGGATGTGAAACTTTTAAACTGTAAACATGATTATCCAAGATGGCAGCTACTGTAATGGGTGGAGTTACAATATCCTAGAGGTCCCAAATTTGCTATGGGGACTATTCTAGGTACTCTAGTCTCTAACCACTGGTCCACTCAGCCTCTGGGCTAACAGACACCAAAAGAAACATACTATGTTAAGAATAGCCAAGCATAGACACTCAGCATGATCAAATTTGTATTCATGTAACTATTCAACAGAGATCACATTAAAAATTGGATTGTGGAAAAGCCCAGCAACTATTCAGTAAGCACAATACAGAAATCACCAGAAGAGGCAAGGATTCACACCCATGACTTTTTGAACAATAAACCAGTGCTTTAATGCACCGAGCCACTCAATTGACATGTCCTTTGAGTGGCAAAGAGACTTCCTGAGGTTAGAGTCAGCACACAAGTGTTGGTTATCTTTTGAACTATAGGTGGCACTGTCTCCAAACTGCCTAAGTATCATCAGCACATGATGTTGATGTTGCATACCATGTTTCTGTAAAATTGGACAATGTATTTAAAAGATATATAATGTTTTATAAATTTCAATATGGTGGAGCGACAATACGGTTGCCATGGTAGAAATGGTTGAAATACTCACGACCCACAGAATCCATAGACACCAAGCTCATGATTTTAGGACATACAGTTCAAAATATACAGGAGAAATAGCATACTTTTGACCCATAGGTTGTGCTGTCATGAAACTCTGCATGTGACCATGGTCCTGACGCATACAAAGTTTTGGTTTGATAGGACAAAGTGTTGCCGAGATACTGTCTCAAATACGTTTTCACGGCCAGCTTGTTAACTAAGATTTTGCGTAACTTTTCAACAAAGGCAAACATCGAAATTCTTATTTATTCAATCCGTGCAGCTCAGTCTGGATCATATTTTGAGATCTTGCTTGGCAGAATTGGGTAATGTTTGAAGGAATAGAAGTAAAAAATTACAAATGACATAATCCAAGATGGCGGCAACTGTAATGGGCGCACCATCGGTTCTTGGCACGTAAAAAGTAATATTTCTAAAATCAACCCCCTGGGGCATGAATTTTCCCAAATTTAAGAAACACCCATCCATATCATGCAATTTAGGCCTACTAGTGAAAGAAAATGAGATACGTGTGGTTTAATAAAAAGATTATTGTAAACTACGCCTTAAAATAATAATAAAATTATAAGGATTTATATTTAAGGACACCTGTACATCTACTTATTCATGCAATTGTTTAATCAGCCAATCATTTGGCAGCAGTGCAATGCATAAAATAATGCATATATGGGTAAAGAGCTTCAGTTAATGTTCAGATCAACCATCAGAATGGGGAAAAATATGATCTCAGTGATTTTTGACCATGGCATGATTGTTGGAGTCAGACAGGCTGGTTTGAGTGCAACTGCTGATTTCCTGAGATTTTCACACACAAAAGTCTCTTGAGTTTATTCAGAATGGTGCCAAAAATAAAAAACATACAGTGAACGATGTTGTGTCTGTTGTGTGTATGGAAACTCCTTGTTGATAAGAGAGGTCAACGGAGAATGGCCAGACAGGTTTGAGCTGGCAGAAAGGCTACAGTATCTCAGATAACCACTCTGTACAATTGTAGTGAGCCGAATAGCATCTCAAAATGCACAACACATCAAACCTTGAGGCGAATGGGCTACAAAAGCAGAAGACCACATCCGGTATTAATTAGGACCATTGGGTTCCTAATAAAGTGCTCTGTGAGTGTATATTATCAGCCAAATTAGTTATCGACCATAAAACAAAATTAATTATCAGCAATCAAATACAGCACATTTTATATCTACTGTATATAGGTGCAACCATAGTCATTTACTATTTTCAATGGTAATTTGTATAGTGATCATTGAGTAGTTCTACTTATGTTCTACATAATGGAAAAAACAGGCAGATATCATCCATTAGCTACTGTTCGGAAGAAATTTAAAACAGACCGATTTAATCCTTGCTATCAAAAATGGACAGATTTGTGTCTCGGTACACACTGGGTCACTTTCAGCACTAAAACCGAACACAGAAAATCTGACCGTTGCCAAAATGACCAGTTGCCACCTTCTCCAACAGACACGCAATGTGATTCACAACCGTACACTTCATAATGCCTGAATAGTCTCCAAGTGTTACTTTTCATTACAAAAACACTTCGTATAAACTCAAGAAAAAACTTTTCAATTGATTCGTAAAATGCTGTAAACTACAGAATCAATCTCTTAAATAAACTATCCTATTTAGCAAAAAAAAAACAGTTTAAGTAAAAGTTAATTTACTGTATACCCACAGACCTGCTTTTGTTTGAAGTAAAACAAACTATAGACTCTTGCCATTTCAAAACCTAGTGAGCTGCCTAGTATTATCCTTATATTTTACACTTCCTTATTACTTATAGTAATACAAGTCAGAAGTTTACATCCAATTAGCCAAATACATTTAAATTCAGTTTTTCACAATTCCTGACATTTAATCGTAGAAAACATTCGCTGTCTTAGGTCAGTTAGGATCACTACTTGATTTTTAAGAATTTGAAATGTCAGAATAATAGTAGAGAGAATTATTTATTTCAGCTTTTATTTCTTTCATCACATTCCCAGTGGGTCAGAAGTTTACATACACTTTGTTAGTATTTGGGAGCATTGCCTTCTTTTTGAGCAGCCTTCCACAAGCTTCTCACAATAAGTTGCTGGAATTTTGGCCCATTCCTCCAGACAGAACTGGTGTAACTGAGTCAGGTTTATTTGCCTCATTGCTCGCAGATGCTTTTTCAGTTCTGCCCACAAATTTTCTATCAGACTGAGATCAGGGCTTTTTGATGTCCACTCCAATACCTTGACTTTGTTGTCTTTAAGCCATTTTGCCACAACTTTGGAGGTATGCTTGGGGTCATTGTCCATTTGGAAGACCCATTTGCGACCGAGCACCCCCATGCTTCACGGTTGGGATGGTGTTCTTCGGCTTGCAACACTCACCCTTTTTCTTCCAACCATAACAATGGTAATTATAGCCAAAAAGTTACATTTTTGCTTGATCAGACCAGAGGTAATTTCTCAAAAAATTAAGATCTTTGTCACCATGTGCACCTGCAAATTGTAGTCTGGCTTTTTATGATGGTTTTGGAGCAGTGGCTTCTTCCTTTCTGAGCAGCCTTTCGGGTTATGTCGATACAGGGCTCGTTTTACTGTGGATATAGATACTTGTCTACCCGTTTCCTCCAGCATCTTCACAAGGTCTTTTGCTGTTGTTCTGCGATTGATTTGCACTTTTCGCACAAAACTACATTCATCTCTAGAAGACAGAATGCGTCTCCTCCTTGAGTGGTATGATGGCTGTGTGGTCCCATAGTGTTTATACTTGCGTACTATTGTTTGTACAGATGAACGTGGTACATTCAGGTGTTTGTAAATTGCTCTCAAGGTTGAACCAGACTTGTGGAGGTCTACAAATTTTTCTGAGGTCTTGGCTGATTTTATTTGATTATCCCATGATGTCAAGCAAAGAGGCACTGAGTTTGAAGGCAGGTCTTAAAATACATCCACAGGTACACCTCCAATGCAGTACACCTCCTATCAGATGCTAATTGGCCATTTGTCTAAAGGTTTGACAACATTTTCTGGAATTTTCCAAGCTGCTTAAAGGCACAGTTAACTTGGTGTATGTAAACTTCTGACCCACTGGAATTGTGATATAGTCACTTAAAGTGAAACAATCTGTCTGTAAACAATTGTTGGAAAAATTACTCGTGTCATGCACAAAGTAGATGTCCTAAACCATTTGGCAAAACTTAGCAAAAGTTTGCTAATATTAAATCTGTGCAGTGGTTAACATTTTTTTATTAATGACTTCAACCTAAGTGTATGTTAACTTCTGACTTAAACTGTATATGTGGATGTATATGTGTGTGTATATATATATGTGTGTGTGTGTGTGTGTGTGTGTGTGTGTGTGTGTGTGTGTGTGTGTATGTACTGTGTATATACATGCATGCTTGTATATATTTATTGAATTAAAAGTTGTTGATTATAAGTACAACCCCAATTCCCCAAAAACCAGGACAGTATGAAAAATACTAATAACAACAAGGAGTGATTTGTAAATTATATTCACACCTTGTTATATTGAAAAAAAAAAACTACAACTAGACATTATATGATGTTTTACCTTGTGAATTTCATTGTTTTTTTCTTTAAATGTAGTCATTTCAAATCAGATGACTTCAACACGCACTAAAACAGTTGAGACGGACAATTTAAGACTAATAACAATTTGAGGAGATAAAATAACAAGGCGATGTTAAACAGGTGAGGCAATCGTGTCATAGCATATAAGAAGCTCCAAAAACAGCCTAGTCATTCAAGAGCAAGGATCATTCAAGACTTGTCAATCTGTAGCAAATTGACAAGTCCATTACAGATGAATGATGTTTTTGGAGGCTCCTTATATACTATGACACGATTGCCTCCTGTTTCACAGAGCCTTGTTATTTTAACTTATTTATAACAATTTGACCTTACATTGCCCATCTCAACTTTTTTGGAGTGTGTTGCGGTCATCTGATTTGAAATTACTGAACAAACAAAATAGTAATGAAATTCACAAGGTAAAACATCATATAATGTGTAGTTGTAGTTTTTTTTCAATATAACAAGGTGTGAATATCATTTACAAATCACTCCTTTTTGTTTTTATTAGCATTTTTCATACAGCCCAAACTTTTTTTTAATTGGGGTTGCATAAAACATATGTAACGCTTCGTTAAGCGCTGCAACTCGGTTCTCAAAGTTCAAACAATTTAAACTTGACCCCAATGATTAACGGACAATTCCAATGACATTTCAATATTTAGACACTGCCAGTGCTAAAATAAAACAAAAAAAGATGTTCTCTAAAGGGCCTTTCATGTGGAGGTCAAAGCAGTGCTTAACGCTAGATTTAAGAAGTGCTCCATGAAGATGTCCAAACATGCGTCATGTCTAGGCCCAGACGAAATCTGCCGATTTATTTTTTTAGGCTGGCCGATACCGATTTTAACAAAACCCTATAGGCCGATATTTTATCACTTTCCTTATTTTGTCATCAGATCACTGTTTTAATTGGGAATTATGCTTTAAAAGTCGCTTTGGATAAAAAGCGTCTGCCAAATGCATAAATGTAAATGTATGGATTCCCAGTTCAAAACAACATTACAAATTCAAACCATGCATACAGTATGTGAGCAATTACACAGAAATATCAACTAAATCATGGAAAATGAAAACTTTAATCAAACAAACAAAATCCCCCCTTTAAATTATGTATTATGGTACAATGGATAATGCAGTCTAGACCGTTAGAGGGCGCCACTTGCTCACACAGCGCTGAATGAAGGCCTATCTGAAGCAATGTGTACTTAATTGAGAAACATTATTGAGTTTATTATTTGTGCTTTGTTAAATAGGCTAAATGCGTGTGTTCAATGGCATATTATCTATTTTTTGTGGTTTCGAAATTGGTTTTGAGAATCGTGAAATTTGACTGGTATTGGTACCGACTACTGAAATGTTGGTTTTGAGACAACCCTATCAAACATTAAAAGCTTCTGGTGTTCCACTAGCACAGCTAATTGAGGAGCAGGGCTTTATATATTTGTGCTTGTGAGGTCAACGTGGGCCTGTCTGCTGGTGCCCGTCTCTCATCAGGAGTCAATGAGGCCCCGCTCATGTGCTGCTGAGACAGACATCTGGAGCCCAGCCAGTGCTCTCAGGTGCAGAGACAGGTCTCACTGCAGCCTCTGTTCTTGTTTCTCTACACTAATGTTACTGCTATGGCCTACACATGGACCTGCACAAGCAACATTTGAAGCATATTGAATTATTCTGGATGAGGGAGGGGCTTAATATAGAGCACAACAGTCTGGTTCCAGAAGTAAAAATTAAAAATTCCAAAGGGCAATTAATTATTAACGATAATAAACCTTTAAAGATAGATCTACTGTGAGCCCCGAGGTTGCTAATCAATGGTGTAGGCTTCTGCTAAAGTAGTCTGCATTATTTCCACTTATTGTTGAAGAACTACACTACCCATAATCCTAAAAAGAGAAACAAGTCACCAACCAGAGAACGTCAGCAAAAAAACTGCAGGAAAAGAGCTGTTAAGCGATCGCTCATTTCCATGAAACACTGCGAAGGACACAATCGGGATGTCTCTACACTCTCAACTTTATATATATATATATATATATATATACACACTGTATATTAATATTTAGCAATAAACGTAATATATATATATATATATTAGGACTGGGAAATTTAACACGCTAATTTCTGTGATTAATAATTGACTGTTAGTCGTGTTAAAAACGTGATGGACTACGCATAACAATGCGATATAGGCTGATAATGACACAATCAAGTCAAATGAAAGATAAACGTTCGTTTGTTAAAAAAAACAGAAAATACAAAAATAAAAAACGCTGTCATGGAAATTGCGACTAGTTTAAAAAAAAATATCATAATAATTTTAACAATGGGGCAAAACAAAACAATTAAACAGCAATTTGCCACATATCTTTTCATTTATAAATAAATATTAAAATAACAAACCATTACAATTTCTTACCTTGGCTAATTTAATTTGCTCTTTATTTTTATGAGTATTTTCCTCCGATTTCCTCCGCAAAAAAAGCGTTTTGCTGCCACAGTGAAGTCAAATATGTCCAGTGTTTCTCTACATTAAACTTAAGTGATTCACAGCCCTAATATAATTGATCTACACTTATAATCAATAACTTTAAAGGAATAGCTTTATATTTTTCCATTGATTTTCATTTCATAACATCATTCGCCATGCTTAATGGGACAGTTCTCTCATGAAAGACGTTACGTACACAGTCTTGTAAGTTTGTCTTTTTAACAGATTTTGAAATACTTTTAGATGCAAATCAAAGTTTGTAATATTGTGATTCACTGCAGAACTGATTGGTTTGGTTCATGGCTTTTAAGAGCAATTTTATGAAGGCTTTTATGAAATTACAATGGAAAAAAATGTATGGGAAAAATATTTCCTGGAACAAAGATGGCTGGATAAGTGGGTGGGCACTTTTACGCTCTATTGGATGTCTTTTTAAAATATCTGTATTGTTTTAGGTTTTAAAGGGTAGTTCACCCAAAATGAAAATGATGCCATCACACTCATCCTTGTGTAGTTTTTGTATTTCCCTTTATCTAACTTCAGAGAGTATTATGGTAAAATAACAGATCATCTTTCAGTTGGTTTCCATTGCAAAACCTGCATTTTACCTTCCCATACAAATCAAGTTTGCAAAGCAGCACAAATGCACACACAAACCCACTCATCTCCACTTCAGTGCACTCTGTAATGCCTGACCAGATTGCATAAGGGCCATACGGAGAGTATTAGAAGTGCACTTTTCTGAGCTCTCGGGAGGATTTGCGGACCTCACAGCAGAGCAGATGGTCAGCGCACTACTTAAAGGATAGCAGAAGATTTAAAGGAAGATTCTGCGCCTGTGCTCATGCTGTGCCTTGTTTACCATATCAACTCAAACATCTAAATGGCACGAGGATACCAGGAACCACTTCACTACCTTAAACTAGTTGAAAAAGAAACCACATATTTAAAAATAAGTTAGAAGATGCACATTTTCTTCCAACCAAACACAGGTTGGGTGATATAGCAGATGTACCAGACATTATGAGGGCTGACATCCTTGGCCAATATATTCTCTAATCGCTGTTTGGTATCAGAAAGGCATTCCTGAACTAAACAACTTGATATGGACAGTGAGGGTTGCGGCATGTGATCAAGACAGTGAATCTGTTGGGAGGAATTTAGACCGCTTTGTTACCAATTTATCACATGCAAGAACAAGGACACACTGAGGGCCTTTCAGTAGCGTGTCCTTGTGGATGCTTACGAAGTGATGTCATTTCTGCTGTGAAATTTTCTTGTAAACACGTTTACAACAATACACTTAAAAATCGAGCAGGCTCTTAAAGTTAAAAACGAAATACATAAATATATATACATATATTATTTAAGCAGTAAAGTTGTCTAAATCGTCCCTTGGAAGTGGGACTCCTAGTCAAGGCAGAGAAATAGTTTGTTCTAAATGTTTTTTGGGTTTCAAGTTATGCATGTATTGTGGTCAGGGACGAACAACGGTTATAAGAAAATACAGTTTTTGCTCCAAACAAACCAATGCATGGTAAATGCATTTCAAGCTAAATGTTACAATCGGGGGGGGGGGGGGTCAAGTCATAATTATTGTCTGTGGTAATAGAAAGCATGAATTGACCCCTTATACTTTGGTGCATTATTGGGCAGCCACCCGCAATTTTTCACACTCAAATTTCAAAGCTCACCATTCACACTTACTGCGGAATAATTGCAAAAAATTGGTCTAATTTTTCCATGGACTTCATTTGTTGGGGGTATGACTTCCTTTCATGGGAAAAAAAACATTTTCGCCCTTAATGAAGATGAATGGTAACTTCGGGCTATATTATATTTTTTTTGTTCATCATGAAAAGTGATTAAGACTTCCAAAGCCGTGAAAAATAGTTTACTACTTTAATGTGGTTTTATGGTTCTATGTTTTTGTTGTTATTGTTTTTTTTGTCCTTTATGAAGCTTGACTGCCCCTCATGGCAAAAACAAAAGTGATAATTAAACATATGAACATATAAACATATATGCATTGTTAAAGATGAGTTTAAGGGAAACAAATTGTCTTTTCTGGTGAAGTATTCCTTTGTTTGTCAAAATGCAAAAAAAAAAAAAACCTCTATGGTACTAAAAAAAAAGGCTTAAATGTCATTTGCGCAAAAGGTAGCATGATTTTGCGATTTTGGTGTGAAATGTGACCTGGAGAAGTTTTCATGAGATTCACTCACTTAAAATGAGACAAAAAAGTGCACAAATGCCATGTAGTCCCCAGTTATGGCCTTCAGTCCTGACACTCTTCTCTGAACCCAGAGGAAACCCCCAAGTCCTGCTTAAAGTGACTAATTTGCCAGACCCTGAGAGACAAAGCTCCATTTAAATGCCACTGCCACGTCTATGGCACGGTAAGCGCAATGCCCTGAGTCAATTAATGGAATGGGCCTTTGTCCCAAATCCTAACACTTGAGATCATTTGCCATCATGGTTCCTGCCACAGCAGAACTGGAGCAGCTATCCTCTATAATGGAAGCAAGAATGTCTATTCAATAAGAGCATATGATCGGAGCGCTGACCAATCAGCATTGAGCACAGAGACTGAAGTATGCATGCAGTTGAAACAGGGTTTAATGAGGCATGGAGTACTATGCGTTTCTGCGTGAACATACGGGCTCATTTTCTGCAGCTTTTAGAAGTGCTTGGTCAGAAGTCACTGTAAAGTTCATAATGCTCCAAGAGAGCAGGAAAATGGAAATCACACATTTAAACATACAAAACCTTTGCTGGGCTCTGCCTCGGGGCTTGGGTTTGTTATTGCTGGTAATAAGCAAAGATATACTGTTGCAACAAAAACTCATTTCAAAGTAAAGGAAGAGGACTGTTTCATGGGACCACTGCCAAAAATACAGACACGAGGGGTAAAACGCTGAACATAAAGTGAGGGAAAACATGCATTACTTTAGAGATGTGATTGCACAACATTCAACACACATACAACTTCAAAATCAGACAGGAAGTTTTTAAAGGTATAGTTTAACGGTTATTATTTACTCACCATTATGTCATTCCAATACCTTATTACCTTCTTAAGTGGAACACAAAAAGGAAAACGTTTGAAAAAATATTTTTGTGCGTCTTTTCAAAACAATGGCAGTTTATAGTGACTCACTGTAAAGCTTGAGAAGGACCCAAAAGTATCATGAAAGTATTAGAATTCCATTTCAATATTCCGAGACTTCTGAAGACATAGGTGAGAAACAACCCAAAATTCCATTGCGTGTTCTTAAGTGCGTGACCGAAACTTTTTAACGATTAACAACGCAAGTTTTCGCATGAACATCTGAACCCCTGTGAACAAGCTTCTTTTATAAAGCTCATGAACGTGCAACCAAAAAAAAAAATAACCTGGTCTAAATAAATCCCGTTATAATAGCAAAATTGTAGCAAAATGATTTTTGTGTGGTTGTCGTGGCAGCTTCTTAGTGAAAAACACTTGGTGAGGCGCTACAACGACTATTATTCCCTTTCACACAAATCAAGACTAAAACGGCAGAATATCAGTTAATGTAACATGAGATCCCTTTAAACTCATGAAGAGAGCAGCACTGCAGCTCACACCTGATTGAGGAGAGGAAGAATTACAGAGATCACAGGTGCAATTTAAACTTTCCAAACAGCTTCAGGTGATGTAGATCGCAAACAATGAGGAAATTATAATGTTCAAAAAATACAAAGTAAAGCACTCTCATTGTGGAAGAAGTGGAGCCGGAGCTCTTTAAAGGAAACAACCCAGTGTTTCATCTTTGACACAGTTATATTTAATGCGGTATAGCTTTATTAAAGTTCAAATAATACGGAAGCAGATCATGTAAATAACTACAAACTCCGAAACTCTGTGCGGTCAGCGCCACTTCTATGAGTTGCGTGAATGTCGATCTAAGGGGGGAGATTGAAACTGCACCCGGCTGATGCACACTCTGTCACGGGACGCTCAAGCACACACTTGCTGCAGCTAGATTATAACGTGATGGCTCAAGACTTATTGAATCATAATATGATTGTGCATTTTGTGCATCACTGTGCATTTCTTATCATGAAGAAAATTGGCAATAAGCAGCTTTATTAATAAGAGAGATTTTTTTTTTTTTTTTGAGAGCTAAAGATTGATTGAAGTGAACAGAAATGTGAGAGGAAGTCTTCCCCTTATTATACACGGCAACATAATACGTTTTTGATGTGTTTTTGTTTTGGCTTGGTTTTTGTTTTATACTTGCTTTTAGAGAATAGATCTTGAATATAAGTATATTTTGTCTTTACTGCACTCGCAGAAGTATAACATACACGTATATACAAAATACACTTACTGTATATTTAAGATAAATTCTCTTAAAGCAAGTATAAATATTTTATATGTTGCCTCTCAAGTAAATGTTTCTTGTTTTAAGGATTTTTAGACACTTTTATATGGAAAACAAGACAAAAACACTTGATAACAATATTATACATTTTGCAGTGAATTTCTTTACTGAATTAAACATTTAATAAGTATTTTATAATAATCGTTAGTTGCAGCCCTAGATCTTAAACACTTTTTCACTCTGTTCCTCACACATTGCTATCTAATAACATCAACACTTTTACTATAAAGCATGACTAGGTCTGGGTTTTGATCCAGATTTCCCAAGTCGATTCTGATTCATAACCTGTCAATGATTCGATTCCAGTCTCAATTCAATTCGATATCGATTCATGTGTATAATTCTGTTACAATGTCCATTTTGCTTACATATAATTGTAAAGGGATCAATGGAAAGAAGGAGGCGAGAACCGGCTTGACAATATAAATAATAGTTTTAATGATAAACTTAAAAGACAAACACACACATGACGGACATGTCCGTAAACAATCTCTCTCTCTCTCTCCCGCACGATCCTCTGCAGTCGACCTTTATCCCTCTCGGAGGTTTGATTAGCCTAATACGGGACCGGGTGTGTAGGATCACGACCCGGCCCCGTCCTCCACCCTGCCACAATAATAATATTAAAAAAATAAAAATCTATCACAGCTAATGCTTTTAACTATAAAGGAAACTTCAAGGCAACCCTTCTAAGTACAATTCAAAAAGTTTAATTTTGAAAATTATATTGTATCATGAGTTTATCAAATTGGTCGCATTTTAGCTTTAGAAACATTTTCAAATTCTGTATATTTCATCAATTACTGTCTTTAAATTGCATATATTATGTTGCATACATTCGTTAAATTTATATTGTTTACTTGCATAATTTATACTACTTAAAAGTATTTACATTGATATGTAGAACACGTGCTTAATCAGTACTGTCTCTTTAAGACAAGATGGTAGAGCGGGTCGGCTGCTAATCGCAGGGTTGGTGGTTCGATTTCCGGCCCACATGACTCCAAATGCCAAAGTGTCCTTGGGCAAGACACTGAACCCCAAGTTGCTCCCAATGGCAGGCTAGCGCCTTGCACGGCAGCTCTGCCATCATTGGTGTATGAGTGTGTGTGTGTGTGTGTGTGTGTGTGTGTGTGTGTGTGTGTGTGTGTGTGTGTGTGTGAGTGAGAGAATGGGTGATTGGGACACAGTGTAAAGCAATTTGGTAACCTCTAAGGTTAAAAAAAAGCACTATATAACTGCAGACCATTTATCATAAAAGGCAGGACCATGCAGAGGGGAGGGATCAGAGACTCTAGGACCTAAACAGAAGAGGGCAAGGGGGCGCCACAACTCACGCAGTAGTTTGTCTGGTCTAGGAACAGGCCGGGCAGTAAGGCCCATGCAGGCGTTCTTGGAGATAAAGCAGGACTGAAGGATGAGGTAATTACACAGATAATGAGCTGCTGGAAGCTGGCCCTCTGATTTATGACAGGAGTAGAGGAGTAAAAAAGGGCTGGGAGGGCATACCGGTTCAGGTATCAACTCGCCCCATGGACATACTACCCTCGCAAATGTCTGTAATTACAGGCCTGGCCTTCCTTCAAACAGCCACACATGTTCAGAGATAATAGCTTGGAATACTACTGGCCCAAAATGAAGTCCATGCCTACAGCTAGCCACAATAAGTGCCTGAGCGGCAACGATCTTGTCAAGACAATTTCTGAGGAGCGCATAATGTGTTTGCTTTAGAAGCAAGGTTACTGGAAGCAATATAACCACCACAGATTTAAAGGTGGAAGAACAAGAGATAAGAGTTTTAAAGATACAGTTCTGCTTATCCAGATGCTGACAGCCTAGGTGTGACCATTAGACCATTAGTTTAAAAATAGAAATGGGTCCCATTTTTAAAGTATAATTTCTAGGGCTGGGTATTCATATAGATTTCCTGAATCAAGCTCTCAATTCCAATTTTGATTCGATATCGATTCACATGGGTATATTTCAGTTATAATGTCTCTTTTGCTTACATATGAAATCAATTCTCTCCCAGTTAATACTGTGAATTACACAAGGAACCTTCTAACCAGGTTCAATATGAAAAAATTAATTTGACTATATTTTATTCGTTTTTCATCATTTTGGTCACATTTTAGCTTTTTAAAAATGAACACATTTATTTAATGAATGAATAGGATATTAAATTGCATATAAAAATATGCTGTTGCATGTTTATTGTTTAACTGCATAATTTGTACAATTTACAGGTATTTACATTGAATTGCTAAAGCACAGGGCTGTTAATCAGAAGGTCCCAGGTTCTAACCCCACAGCCACCACCATTGTGTCCTTGAGCAAGGCACTTAACTCCAGGTTGTTCCGGGGGGATTGTCCCTGTAATAATTGCACTGTAAGTCGCTTTGGATAAAAGCGTCTGACAAATGCATAAATGTAAACGTAAGTGTAAATGTAAATTGTTGAACACGTGCTAAAAAAACGGTACTGTCTCTTTAAGGAAACCTGGCATTTCTGTAAACATGAGCACATATTAAGGAGAGAAACTCAAATAAAATGTTTAAATGCTATTATATATAATAAACATATTATAAAAAATGTTATGTTTATTTTTGGTTGTTTTTGATCAACAACCAACTGTAAAGAACAGAAAAGGTATTAAAAGAGACATTATTGGGGCCTGGGTAGCTCAGCAAGTGTCAACTGGCTACCAAACCTGGAGTCGCAAGTTCGAATCCAGGGCGTGCTGTGTGACTCCAGCCAGGTCTCCTAAGCAACCAATTGGCCTTGGTTACTAGGGTGGGTAGAGTCACGTTGGGTTAACCTCCTAATGGTCACTATAACGTAGTTCACGGGGAGGAGTCGTGCAAAGCGGTGCATTCATATGATTGCAAGACACGCGAGTAGATGTCTGTATATAATTGTGCAGCAATGCCGTTATGGTAAATAATCGGAGTACAAATATATTATTGGAGTTGATCAAAAGACCCTGGGGACTAGTACAAAAAGACCTGGGGCTTAAGCCGAGGAAGCCCAGGCCTAATGACGCCACTGTCAACTGAGATTTGTCCTCCGCCACCCGGATTGAGGCGAGCCACTACTCCACCACAAGGACTTAAGATTGCATTGGGAATTTGGCATTCCAAATTGGGGAGAAAAGGGGAGACAAATAAAAGAAGAGACATTAGTCATTGACAAATGGGTGGATCTCGTCTTTGGACACACATTACACGGAAAACAACTTTTACTCTCTTAAACAATTAGTGGTGAGTGAAATATAAACATTTACCAGCAATTTGCCAAATATATACATTTTTAGTCGCATAGCGCAAAATTTGGTTGCAAATACGAGTGATTTCCTCTCATTGTAATAGAGTAAAAGATCAATCTTGGGATTTAAGAATCGATAAAGATGAAATGAAGATCGCGATACATCGGGAAATCTATTTTCACCCACCCCTAATCCTTTCCACAGTCCAATGGAAGGCTAATTTAAAAAAACTAGGCTAAGCAGATAAAATAGTTTGTATTGTTATTTTAATCATTAGAATAGTTAGAAAATATTTTTTATTGCAATGTACAAGACTACTCAAATGAGTTCTTCAAATGAGTGAACAGACTATATTACATTCATACTTTGATGAAAATTCAAGTTTGATCGGCACACGCAGATTTTGCCAATTGCTTCGATTTCACTCTGCATCTAAACAACTTTACTTGCGTTCTTACTGGCTTACGGCACACAACCCATCATTTCTATTGTTCCACATAATATGCTCGACACTCAAACACTTTCTATGCTCAGCAACCTCACCTCTCAGCAACCCCTTTGTGTCATCAGATAATCAGTCAAATCGATGATATCGGCACTCAAAAACAAACGTGGCTGAATTTTATCATACAGATCACTAGTACAAGAAACATGCATATGTTATTACATAGAGCTCGATTAACCTAGAAGAGGCTATTGGCCTTAAAGAGACCAGGCCAGCTGTACTGATAAGCATCCAAGAGAAACAAAGAACAGACCTGAGTGTGTAACAGTGTAACCTACCTACAGGGCCTTACTTGTGTTCATAAGCTTCAGATAGGACGATATTTCCGCAGGCCGCTGGGTAAAGGACCATTAATTAAGGCTTCCTGTACTGAAAAAGCACAAGCTTCCCATTCTATGCATTTCACTTCATATTTTTGGAACAGAAAAAGTAACCTTTCACATCGGAGGTGAAATCTGAGATGAGCCGGAGAAAACGAAAACAACTGGATTGTGAAGATGACACAAATGGTTTCTTTAGTAGAAAGATTTTGGGTTTTTGTAGTGAATTCCAAAGACCATGAACAAAACACTGATAACTCCCAAAAATCAGCTTATTATAGAAACCTGTTTAAGGGTTTATGGGCAAATCAATTAACAATGGAAGAACTTTCCGCTCCTCACCTCAAAATTTCAAGTCAATAACCTTAAACTTCACTGGTTATTGACATGACGCCATATTTGATTTGTGCGCCGTTTATCGTAATTGATCAATGACTTGATTTATAAAGTTTATAATGACTTTCAAACTTTTCCAATCACACAAATGTCAGACTGTACATCACATGAACTGATCATAAGACTTCTAAAAAATTTTGGATGCATGAGTCGCATCACCTACTTAATGTAGTTTTATGGTATTTCATTGTCCTTTACATTTATGCATTTGGCAGACTCTTTTATCCAAAGCGACTTACAGTGCACTTATTAAAGGGACAATCCCCCCGGAGCAACCTGGAGTTAAGTGCCTTGTTCAAGGACACAATGGTGGTGGTTGTGGGGATCAAACCAGCAACCATCTGATTACCAGTTATGTGCTTTAGCCCACTACGCCACCACCACTCCTTTAAGGACATATACAGCCCAGAGACACAATTTACTTTCATTATATGGCAAAAAGACGCATGACGACTTTGTTTTAACCAATATTAGGGTGAGTAAATAACTGTATTTTTGTTTTTGGTTGAATTATTCCTTTAAGAGCTTGATAGCTGTGGTCCCCTTCTACTTCAACGTATGGCAAGGAGCTGGACGCTGCTATATAATAAATAACTTTTGTGTTCTACATAAATAAGATGATGAAACACACTTTGAGCAACATGACAAAAAGAAAGTTTTGTATCATTCCCTCGCAATACTTTTTCCCGATACCTCACAATAATTATTTGTTCTCTCGCAATATTTTTTAGGTACCTTAAAATGATTTGGTGTTGTCTCGCACTACTATATCGCTCCCTTAATGCGCAATCTTTTTAATGATGCATTTTATACTCTGGAATAGTGAAATTAAAAAGTAACTGGCTATAAAATGATATACTTCTCCATTGTTAATATTCAGTGCGGCTGTGTACGAAGCTCCGCCCACACAGGGGTCACTGCCAAACCAAGCGACTTCCTATTGGTCAATGGGTGTCAAAGTTTACCAAACTTCAACTCCACATGAAATCCCAGAGGGGAAATTCCCCTACAGTAGTCCATCGTACGGATTCCAATTGAGACGACTGCATTTCGCTCACAGAATTTCGCCATGCAAAGGTAAATATTACCGCACCTTTACAAAAATTTACCATGTTAAGACTACAATAGCCATATTTTAACCATTATATTTGGGGTAAACCCATAGTAATACAGGAAAACAATAATAACACCATGGTTAATTTGTGGTATGTGCACCATGGTCTTAAAAAAACATGGTCTAACCACCAAAAATGGTACATGGTTACTTTAGATTTACTATAAAGGCTGTAGTAAATTTTCTGCTTGATATGGTTTTACACAAATATCTTAATTCAAATATTATTATTAGAGGTAGACCGCTATATAATGGTTTACGGTTAATCCGTGTCAATAGTTGCTTTTTAGAACTATCGGTTATCGCCAACTATCGACAGATGTTTGCCAAAAGCAGAGTTTTTCAATGAAGAGAAGTTATGGAAACAAAAATGTGACGGTTTGGAAACGTCCCTCGTGAGCACATACATTGTGTATCAAACTTAATATAAGATACAGGCTATAAAAAGCTTAATTTGGTAAATATTAAATGTATAGAGCATTGTTATGGAGCCAAGTCTCATCATTTCAAAATAAGGGTAATCAGTGTGTTACAATCTTGTTTGGTGTTAAAGTCCCACGTTATGCACCAAATCTTCTTTTAGATATAATATATAATAATTATTATTGGGATTTTGGTTGAAAAATAAACTACATCTGGGATTTTATTCATTTTGGCCTCTATGTACCAGATTTTCCATCACCCAAGTTATCGGTCTCCGTAAAATCCACCATTATTCGACTTATCATTCAATTATTATTGAAGTAAAACCATGGTTCATTTTCTTAAGGGAGGAATAAAAGGTATTGCAATTGAACTCAAAATAATAATTGAGAAGGAAACGCAAAACTATTGCAAGGGAAGGAAAAAACGATTTCCGAAAATAATTTCCCTCCTTGTCCTCTTAGTATCTCCGTAAAGGTGAGTAGATGAGACATTTAATTTAAGGGTGGACTATCCCTTTAAGAGCTCAGCATAGTGTTGTGGCTGAGAGTGTAATCCGGCTCCTTGTGGATTTATGTCAAATCTGTTAGAGTGGACAACAGTAAACCAAGTGTTCAAAGCACAGACAGACAAACCCTCATCTGTCTCTCTCACTCTGCTCTGATACTTTTTCCTGTGTTGCTTTGTGACATTTCACTCTAGAGAGCTTATCTATGATGGCCACTCTTCAAAATGAGCAGGCAAAACAACAGGCTTGTTTAAAAAATGAGGGACATTCCCCTCCCTGTTTCCCTTCCTTTGCTGAATCACAGCAGCACGTCTGTGGGCCACACTTGTCCATTTCCGGCCTCCTTGTCCCTCCCTCTCAGTTCACTTTCTCTCTTGCTAACATACTGGACACATGAGGAGGAAAATGAAATTCCATGAAATCTCTTCACAGATAAAGCAGGGCTGTACTGTATCTCAATCTGCTAACTTTAACGGCACAGATATGAAGTTCTATGTACTTCGCTGGTAATGGGATCAATCAGAGGGAGGAAGGCTGGAAAAAAGAACTCCAAGATTTGTCTTGAGTCATTCAGCAGTCTATCAGGGAGTTGAATTCTCCCATTCCACAACACAGGCAGACGGAATGACATCACTCCACACTGCGATTCCACATCCTGCTGCAGGCTGAGCCTCTGGATTTGCAAAGTAAATGCTCTAACAGGCACTGTGTATTCTTAAACAGTTAAAAACCACTATGAGAAGCTTTTGAAGGGATATACCTGACCCAGCTGTTCTATGATTTACAGCAGGATAACAGCAAATGGAAAGCTCCTCTTCACAGAGGTATGACTTCAGGCTACAGAGATGGGGAATTTCCATTTCCACAGTTGAAGTCATAAGTTTACATACAATTAGGTTGAATTCATTAAAACAATTTTTTTTAACCACTCCACAGATTTCATATTAGCAAACTATAGTTATGGCAAGTCGTTTAGGACATCAACTTTGTGCATGACATGAGCAACCTTTCCAACAATTGTTTACAGACAGATTGTTTCACTTTAAGTGACTATATCACAATTCTGGTGGGTCAGAAGTTTACATACACCAAGTTAACTGTGACTTTAAGCAGCTTGGAAAATTCCAGAAAATGTTGTCAAACCTTTTAGACAATTGGTCAATTAGCTTCTGATAGGAGGTGTACTGAATTGGAGGTGTACCTGTGGATGTATTTTAAGGCCTGCCTTCAAACTCAGTGCCTCTTTGCTTGACATCATGTGAAAATCCAATAAAATCAGCCAAGACCTCAGAAAAAAATTGTGGACCTCCACAAGTCTGGTTCATCCGTAGGAGCAATTTCCAAATGCCCAAAATGTACCACGTTCATCTGTACAAACAATAGTAAGTATAAACACTATGGGACCACACAGGCATCATACCACTCGGGAAGGAGACTCATTTAGTCTCCTAGAGATGAACGTAGTTTTGAGGCAAAAAGTGCAAATCAATCCCAGAACAACAGCAAAGGACCTTGTGAAGATGCTGGAGGAAACATGTAGGTAAGTATCTATATCCACAGTAAAAGGAGTCCTATACCGTCATAACCCGAAAGGCTGCTCAGCAAGGAAGAAGCCACCACTCCAAAAACTACAGTTTGCAAGTGCACATGGGGACAAAAATATAACTTTTTGGAAGATGTCCTCTGGTCTGATGAAACAAAAATGGAACTTTCTGGCCATGATGACCATCGTTATGTTTGGAGGAAAAAGGGTGAGGAAGAACACCATCCCAACTGTGAAGCACATGGGTGGCAGCATCATGATGTGGGGGTGTTTTGCTGCAAGAGGGACTGGTGCACTTCACAAAATAGATGGCATCATGAGGAAGAAATATTATGTGGATATATTGAAGCAACATCTCAAGACATCAGCCAGGAAGTTAAAGCTTGGAAAGCTTTAAAGCAAATGGGTCTTTCAAAATGGGACAACAAAGTCAAGGTATTCGAGTGATCATCACAAAGCCCTGATCTCAGTCCAATAGACTCAGTTACACCAGTTCTGTCTGGAGGAATGGGCCAAAATTCCAGCAACTTATTGTGAGAAGCTTGTGGAAGGCTACTCAAAAAGATTGACCAAAGTTAAACAATTTAAAGGCAATGCTCCCAAATACTAACAAAATGTATGTAAACTTCTGGCCCAATGGGAATCTGATGAAAGAAATAAAAGCTGAAATAAATAATACTCTCTACTATCTAAATGTCTATTCTGACATTTCACATTCTTAAAATAAAGTAGTGATCCTAAACGACCTAAGACAGGGAATGTTTTCTAAATGTCAGGAATTGTGAAAAACTGAGTGTAAATGGATTATTTTTTTTCCACATTACATTGTAACTGAAAACATGGGGCATAATAAAACGCTTTAACCAGTTCCACCACAGTTTAGATTACTAGTGTTAAAACTGATCAGATGAGACCTCGCAAACCCTCCTAAACTCGTTTCAAATATGTATCTGTCTGAAGTTCTTCACACTGAGTTCAAGAACAGTACAATGGTTGGTATTTAAACAAAAAACTGCTGGGAAACAGCATGTCCTTCAGATTGTGTCAACATTTGGACACATTGATATCAACATTCGTCTAAAAACAAAACCGCTCCTTTATTGGGGAAAATATTAGGCTACGGTTGGAGCTGTTAGATTGTCTGTACCAATGTGTAGATGTGGTTTAAGAAATCAGACTACGGTTTAAATATAACAATATAATACTTTTTGAACTTGCACCAAGATGCCAAATGTTATTTTTTTGTTCATTTAATTTATATACTGACAAATACTACAATTGAAAATCCCATCACCATATTATGGACAGGTATCGCCAACCACCCCACTATTCGATATGTATAGTGATACATATGTCACAATGTCAACATCAACGCCAAAAAAGTTCTTAGAATTATTTTCCAGATTATTCCCAATTACAGGAAAACTCAATATGTATTCTAAATTGCATGTTGTCATATTAACAGCTAGTAAGTAACAGTCTCATGAGCCTCAAAGAGATAGTTCACCCAAACATTTTAATTCTCTCATCATTTACTCACCCTCTTGCCATCCCAGATGTGGATGATTTTCTTTCTTCTGCTGAACACATACAAAGATTTTTAAATAATATCACAGCTCTTTAGGTCCTCACAATGCAAGTGACTGGTGACCAGAACTTTGAAGATCAAAAGGCAGCATAAAAGTAATCCATATAACTTCAGTGGGTGAATCCATGTCTTCAGAAGTGATATGATAGGTGTGGGTGAGAAACAGATCAATATTTAAGATCTCCTCCCTGCATGGTAAATGGCAATACGAACGAAGAATGTGAATCACAAAAAACAAAAGAAGAAGAATGTAAAAGTGAAAGTGGAGCTTGACGGTCCAAAATGACAAATATTGATTCGTTTCGGAATTTGTGCAGTGAAAGTTTTTATCCCTTTAATTCAGTGAATGTCCTTTAGAGGTATTTTTAAAAAGATGATTTTTGTGCGCATGTGTCTTTTTAGATAAGATGTGAACAAAGTCAAGGAATTTAATTCCAATTGGATTAAGTAAAGAAAATGTGTAAAAAATTAAAAAGTTGTCTGGGTCAAAATGCCAAGATCACAACATAACGGTAAAGGCTCAACAGTCAATTGTTATAGGAATGAAATAGGAATCCGACTACAATGCTAGTCTCATGCTGCTGTTTCATTAGCGCTGCTGCTGCGTATAGTAGCGCAGAAATCACATTCTGTGTATTTTAATCTGGTTTTCTTTGTGTCGCTGGAAAAATACACATCCAAGAACCGTTAACAGAACCAAACATCATTAAAATGTTCGCTGTCCTCTTCTGCATATCGCAGCGCCATCTTGTGGTCCGTTCTGCATAAGGCGGCGGCTCATTTTAGCTTATCGTGGCCCATTCGGTCCACCGGGAAAATGCCCGGTAAGCCAGATTACCAATCCAGCCCTGCTAACCAGACGTGATGCGAAAAGGTTTATAGCGCCAAACCATTTTTCTGTCTGCACTGAAAACTAAAATGCCAAGTGAGCAACGTAATCAAAGCTAATCAGCACATATGTGAAGTTTACTATACAGCTACAAGGAGCAGGATTTTGGACCAATAACATTTCACTGTGGGTGGAGCTACCACATTTCGAAACATGAACAACATGAACAGGATGCTTTTTAATGTCTCGCCTGGTTAGGAAATGGTTAAAAAAAAAACAATACATGTAACTACTGTAGCCTATGACTGGACTAGTATAATTTTTCCACTAAAATCATTATGTAGTCTTGAAGAACTTCTAGAGCACAAAGATTTACCAGCACAATCTCAATACAGAGCACTAAAATAATCATTGCACTAAAAATCCCCTTGTGCTCAATGAGATCCGGTGTCATGAGTCATTATTATTGATTGGGCTCTGAATCATAAATGTGAAGTTAATCGCAAGTACAGTGCATTAAAACAGTACATAGACTGAGGTAATAGAATACAAACAGTGTGGCTATCATTCATGTAAGCTTGACATGACAGCCAGAGTAACTTGCTGCATAGAAACTAGTTCAGATTTGTCGCCACGTAACTAAAGGATCAGTGGGCCATCCTCGTTGTTGGGCCCGAGCGTGTTTATTGACCTGGGCCCATGTGTTCGACTGCGCCTCACAACCATCCAAACCTTGGCTTCAGGATTACATCACCTTATTCACTGTGATTAAAGCAGACCTCAGGGTTTGAGGTAGACCCCTCTCATAGCAGGTAAACAATCACAGCCCAGACTTTCTGAATAATACACAACTGTAACTCACAATTGCCCAGCATTCCATGCTATTAAAGGAATGTGCATGCTTAATGCGAAATGCTGACAGGTGTGGAGAGCAAGTGTGGAAATCTATTGAAATGCCAGGCTTTAGACATCCTGGGCTCTCAGTGGCTATTGTTATTGCTAGAAATGTGCAAAACTACATATTGAGTGTGTTTACGCACACGTTAGTACACTGATAACTACTAAAAATCTGCTTTTTCAAATAATACAACACCACAAGAAAACATAGTTTACATGAGATTTGAAATCATTGGATTATTCTCCGTTTTCTATGTCAAAACACATGCGCACACTGAATCGGCTCTAAAGAATGCCAGTCAAGGTGTTTTAGGGCCCTATGAAATCGGTTTTATTTATTTATAAAAAATAAATTTAAAAAACTATATACAATATTTAGAATATGATGCATTAAATATGATGCAAAAACAAATAAAATATAAATAATAAATGTCGACAATGAATAAATGGCCAAAATGTTCATATTAAAGGAATATTCCTGGTTCAATTCAAGTTAATTTCAATCGACAGAATAATATTGATTACCACCTAAAATAATTTCGACTCATCCCTCCTTTGTTAAAAAAAAAAAGCAGCAGAAATCAAGGTGGCAGTGAGGTAATTCACATATAATCATGTTTGTTGTCTTACAGCACTCTGTCAGTATTTCCTACAATCATGTGATGACACGACAGTTATGCTCAAGTCTTAAAGGAGTCACGCGTCTTTTGCGACATGGGCAGGGCTGGACTAAAGATCTATCATACCGGGCATTTTCCCGGTGGGCAGACGCACTTTGGGCCGATCAGGTGCGGACTGGCCATCGGGAGAACCGAGCGGGCCGGTGGGTCTGCTGCGAAACAGGCCAAATTGGCCACGATAAGCTAAAATGAGCTGGCGCGTTATGCAGAATGGACCACAAAATGGTGCCGTGACATACAGAAAAGGCCAGCGAACCAAACACCCACCCCCCACCCTTAACAACTTTTGGGCCAGTTGCTATGTAAAATCCCAGTCCAGCCCTGGACATGGGTGGTTGGTTTATACGATATGCCAAATTATGAGACCACTGACCGAGTCATAGGAAGTGATTATCTACAGATACCGACCTGAACGAGTCGTTTTTGACACAAGGTAAAGTTGCAATTAAAATTATGAGCAAATTAAAGTGTTTTTGACCTTGGATGCATGTAAATCTATTGTATGAGACTATTAAAACAACATGTATTAAACTTTAATTAATGGGTTTATTGTACCATAACAATAATAATGTGTATACACATACCTTGGCTTTTCTCACTGTTTTAAATCAGCTTTTGAAGAGTCCGTCTCTCTCTGCACAGCCAAGTCACGTTGCCAAACAAACTTCAGTGGAGTCAGAGATTGTTTATTTAACCTCTAGTGGATGCTGTTGTACTGCAGATCTAAAGAGTTCAGACTGTGGAACTCTCAAAAACGCAACTATAGTCCCCAATTTATCGTTATTATGAGATTTCGGTTAACCTCTATTCAGGACTCGTATCCATTGCATGGCAAGTGCAACGCTCTATCAGTAAAGCTACCATGCAACATAAACAAACTCGAACAAGCTTGTAAACGTAGTTGGATATGTAATGCAAACGTTCAAATGCATCGCCTACAAGTCATGTGCCACTCACTGTAAAGTGTTTACATGTCATAAAATAGCTTTGTGTGAGGAACACAAACAATATTCCTGTTGAGACTCTGAGAAATTCTCCCATGCAAAGGTAAATGTGAAATCACAGCACACAGTCAAGCACCACTGCTAAGATGGAAAGAGATTGACAGATAGATAAACAAAACAGTGGATCTAACCTAGTTATTGCTGATAGGAAGAATGTAAAGGTTTCTTAGAGAAAGTGCTGACTACATGTTCTGTAACCATGGTGCACTTTCAATGCAATGCTGACTCTAGCATCTTCAAAAATTCATTGATCTCTGCATATCTTCACATAATCGGTCCCGCAATGCTCCAGTTCTGCACACCAAATGCTGATAAACACTGCCAAAATCATACGTAGATTTGGCAAGTCATACCCTGAGAATGCAAGAAAGCCAAAGGCACAATTGAGATCTTGACAGTACCTTTACTGGTATTTCATGTTTATAAAGCTAATAAACAATGTAACATAGCAATGTAGCGTTCTCTGGAAAAGGCAGAAAATTATAATTTATATTTCAAGTTTCTGAGAAGCAAGAACTATCTTCAGTTGCTACTTATTAATCATAGAATGAGCTGTGAAAACACTCAAGATAACACTATGCTTGAGTACATTTGAAAAGTTCATGGTTTCCTTTTTTCAAGGAAAAGCGTGGGTTTTTGTGAGAACCATTAATGTTAGAATTTGAGACCTACAAGAGAACATTTTGTCTGAAGTGGCACATTTATGGCCCAATAAACATATAGACATCTTGGACCTAAATCGGACAAGATACGACAGAGAGATGAGAGAATTTACAACCATAGAAACTTGTCCAAATTTTAGAGAAGTTCACAGATAATTCTGTTGTTCAACAGTTAAATCTGTTGCTCACATCCACAGCTTCATCATCACATTTTGGGCTTTTTTTTCTCACTTTTATTCAAAAGTACACAAGAGGGAGAACAGGAAATTACTGGGATAACAGCAGACAACAGGATCGGGAAATGTCGCCAGTTGGATTCGATTTTGCAACATCTGATAGCACACGAAACCAACACTTGGTATAATAATAATAATAATAATAATAATAATACAAAGTAAGAGAAATTCCATGAGTAAGAGAAAGGTAGAGGCCAAGCCTTTACATAAATGGTCACTTCTAAGTCATTGTAGCCATGGCAATGGTCCTTTTCGTGTCCTCTCCATGGTGCCCACTCTTGCAACAAAGACCTCAACATGGGGCGGCACAGGAAGTGTGACTCCGGTCCAGAACAAAAACATGACATTATTGTGGTCATATTCACTTTATTGTACATGCTGCACCACGCACATACGACAGTAGTTCTTATACCCACCAAAATAACACACTAAACCCCTTCAGAATCCAGAGTTAGAAACAGCTCCCACATGTCAAAAATATTAGTACTTCAATACCAAGTTGATACTGGAATTAAAAATGTGGTCATAATTCAGTCTTGGTGAGATATTAATGTAAACACATCTTAAAAATCTGAATAATGGGTAATTAATGGGATTTTGGTTGAACAATAAACTGCATCTTTGATTTAAGTAATACATTTTTAATGTATTCGCTTGTAGCCTCTATGTCTGTGCCCATCATAGTAATAAAGTCTAAGAAATGTTTTTAATATTCTATAAATCTATTTTAAAAACTATTGTCCGATTTATCATTAATCAGCTTTTTCCACGACCTTGGTTATCGTCAAAATCCACAATGGTTGACCACTACTGCGGTTAAGATTCCTGAGAAACTGTTTACTTTATTCTATTGGAATATCGCTTGTATTTATATATTTTTTCTGAATGTTTACTGTACTTTTATTGAATAATTGCATGAGAACTATACTGAAAGTTTTGGCAATCGCAACAACCCTAAAAGTAATAAGAAACAAAACATGGACAATTACATTTGTCCTGTTGTATTGCATTTTATGGTGATTCTTGCAATGCATAGAGAATTACTCTCTTTAAAAGAATGCCTACATTACACAGCACACATCAACTATTGAGACACTGAGGTTGAGCGTGTGAATAAAAAAAGTTATCTATTATAGTATCCAAGTGCAAAACTTAATAGTACCGTCCACACTGAAAGCAAAAAGGCTGCGCAATGAAACAAAAAACAAAATCCAATCAGAACCTGATCTGACCTTGGATATACAGCTATAAAGGGCAGGATTTTGGCCTAATGAGATTTCAATGTGGATGGGGTTACATGACAAAGAGAAAAGTAATAAATCGTATCACACATATCTAACAGGCCTAGATAATGTGATTGTATCTATTAAACACTTCCTCAGCTATTGTCCATCCATCAAATATTCGATTACGCATGTTGTTATCTATAGATGAAGACTGTAGCTTGACTATGCAAAAAAAAAAAATAATAATAATTGCCTTGTAGCTCGATTTTCAAAATGTGTGTGTAAACATACTGAGTGCAAGTTGCCTGGGAGTACATGTTGTGAAGCTGGATATATCAGTAACAAGGATTTTGCACACACCATTTCCCCTTTAGAAATGTGTACTTGAGGACAAACTGCTAGACTGAGCAGAGCGTGGCCTAATGGCATCAGCAGACAGTAGGTGGGCACAAGGAGCCCAGCAGAAGGCGTCTCACCAGGCATACTGTCGGTCACATGAACAGATTGCTGGACTTCACAAGTCTCTTCTCTTCAACAACTCTGTCATCCAAGATTTAAGAAATGGTACAATTTAAAGCTGAAGTGTGTCGATTTTCGATGCTAAAATATGTTTTCCTATTCCAGCTTAATATGAAGATACAACTATAAGCACAGCATTTGCTTATTGACATCCCTGTAAAGAGTAAATTATTTGGCACAACAAAAAAAAACTGTTTGCAAGTTTGCATCAGCACTATCTGTTTGACAAACTAATAGCAGACGGGGGAGGTTTCAGGAAACCAGTTTGAAAAGAGTCATTTGGTGACCGTCGCGTCGCAAAAATTGCGCTAATGCGCTTACACAGTATATGCTGGCCAAAATATGCATAAATTACTTGCTGTTATTGTAATTTATGATGACACTGATACCACTGCAGAGATAAATATAATGTGCAGAATAAAGACAAAAGAATGATAATAGAGGCATATCTTACTTTGGGCAGATCTGTTAATGGCTTTCGTTGTAGATGGCACTTGAGTGAGTGAATGGGCACTAGAAAGTATTTGAGTAGATTTGATTCCCTTTGAAAACTAATAAAACAAAAATCGCATGACATAGTCTTGGAAAATCTCTATGCATGATTGTACAGATGTAGGTAAATTTGCACCAGCTTGCTAATAACTCTACACCCTGGTGTGTACACACTGACTGATTTCGACAGACTAAACAACAAACAAAATCTGTACAAAAAAATGGCAAATAATCTGTACAAATTATAATAAAATAATCCAAACAAAGGCCTAAAAATATGCAACAAATGAGATTCCCAAACGTATACTATGACTTAAAAGTATGCACTATACGGGTGATTGGAAAGCACATGCAGTACTTGTATGTAGAAAAAAATACACCAGTGTTGGAGGGTAAGATTATCAGTGTTTTGGTCTGTTCCTTGCACAAAGTTTATTGGTTGGAGTTGAATTCTTGGAATAATGCAACTAATTTCATACAGTTTTTCATACCTTCATACTTTTATAACAGATTTGTGGTTTATATGTTTGGCAGTATAAGTCACCACCCACTTTCAATGTCTAGAAAAGAGCTGCTCAGACATTCTGCCCAACATCTTCTGGTGCATTTCATTAAAAAAAGAAAATATTGTGGGTTTGGAATAACATGAGGGTGAATTGTTATTTATGGGTAAACTAATCCTTTAACAACTTAACTAATTTACCATTACGTTCCTCTTAAGAGTAAAAAAAAAAAAAAAAAAGCAAAAAAATGATTTACGGTTTTATCAGTAGCTTCCTGGCTTGCTGTACAAATTGGTCTTGCAGAGAGCCCATGTTAAGGCACTATCCAAGATTTGAGACCAGATAAGCCACTGATAAATCTTTCTATCTCTAACAACAGCCAGCGGTTTTCTACATTTTTCCTTCAGCCCCAATATAGACAGTGAAACAGATATTGTACAGAGCAGGAATGGTGCAGTCAGTGTACATTTGAAGGACAAAACGAAGACTGAACACTAAAAGATCAGGTACTGTCTATTCATACTATGGTAAGAAGGTCAGGGTAGCTCCACTTTTCCTGTATGATCCAGTATTTTTAGTGAAGCAGCCCAGTTTTACAATGCACCCCTCACTTCACTGCAAAAGGTGGCTTGTCAACACCTGCTTCGCTGCTGAACATTTGTCAAGAGCAGACAGGTACCTACTTACCTATTTAGGCTAGTAAGGTATAACATCCAAACTATTTTAAAAGTCAGAATTTCACAGATGAAAGAAAAATCACAGACTTTAAACACAGAACGGGTTCAGCCAATAGCACTTCTAGTGACAGCAGTTTATTGAGAGAAAGCAGCGTTCCCATTAACATGCATTGTATAAATGGCACACTCTTTACTCCCGTATACATGCGGCTCAGTCAGTAAGCATCTTTCTCCACAGCAACGTAATTTCTGAGCGACGCTAATGTAAATAACAAACATGGTATCCATGTTAGAAATCACTATTTTATTCTCTGTTGCATCGCTTTATTTCCAGATATTTCAGTTGTTACTGTGTTTGTTTCCTTAACTTTACATCACAACCTGCAGCGGAATTGCGCTGCAATAGTGGGGTTTCCCTCTTTCTTAAAAAACTGGGACTCCCTCAATGTACGAGAGTATACACACGAATGTGAGGGACAGTCGATATTTTACATTGGTGTGTATAATTGGGAATAGTTAATAGTGTTTTAGCTCTACTCCCACAAATGTTGAATTCTATCCACTGTGTTGAATTGTTTTTGGGCTTCATCCTATGACATTTGTTCTCTGGTCTGTTCAAGCATGTGCACACTCTTCAAAAACCTGATGATATGAATGATAATTCCAATAGGCTGATTTAATGGCTATATATCACACAATTTAATATAATTAGGGCTGTTGATTTAACGCGTTAACTAAGTGCGATTAAGTATCTATCCATCCATCCATCGTCAACCGCTTATCCTGTGTACAGGGTCACGGGGGGCTGGAGCCTATCCCAGCTAACATTGGACGAAAGGCGGGAGACACCCTGGACAGGTCGCCAGTCCATCGCAGGGCCACACATAGACAGACATACACTCACACTCACCTCCACATCCACATCCACACCTAGGGCAATTTTTTTGGAGACACCAATTAACCTAGCCTGCATGTCTTTTGGATGGTGGGAGGAAGCCGGAGTACCCGGAGAGAACCCACGCAGACACGGGGAGAACATGCAAACTCCACACAGAAAGGCCGGGGCAACCAGGGTTTGAACCCACAACCTTCTTGCTGTGAGGCGACAGTGCTAACCGCTGCACGTAAAAAATAACTCATTAAAAACATTTATGCAATTAATCATGTCACCGGAACGTAATATAAAGATATTCCTACCATCGGAGCAATTCAAGCTTGAAGTACCACCTGTTTTCTCCAGGGGGCAGTAAGCGAAACTCCACCTGTATCTACAATGCACAGCTTATACAGAGAACAAACCACACGCACTGAAAGCAGACATCACAAGATGAGAAGGCATTCTTGCATTCAAACACAGATTGATGGAGCGCTAATCCGAACACAGGGATCTCGAGACATGTTTTTCAAAATTTCAAACTGCGTTTAACTTGATACAGCGACCTATAAACAGTTTATGTCACAATGCAACTAAAGTGAGATGCTACAAAAGCGTCCGTCTAAAGCAGGTGTACATTGATGCATCTTTAGGAAAGCCCCCATAATAAATGACATATGCATAAATTGGCTAAAAGATGGCCAATATAGGGTTTTTTTAAACAGCCGATGTCGACAGGCTGCAAATAAAGAACTTATACTTTGAGGTTGATCTATCGCTCTCATGCAGATCCAGTTTACTCGTCCTAGACCGCCTTCTTGGAGAGTCAAGGACTGACCGTTGCGAAACATTACTTTTGAAACGTATTCCACTACAGATTACAGAATACATGCTGTAAAATGTAATTTGTAATGTATTCCCTTAGATTACTCAAGGTCTGTAACATAATCTAAATACTTTGGATTACTTCTTCAGCACTGGTAGATTTTTTCAGCATTTGTTTTGACTATAAAAACTACAATTAATAAAAATACATTCAATGAAAAATCTAAATATCTTATGCAGTGTTGTTTCTAAAATGAGATGAATCAAATTGATCTTGTTTTAAAAAAAATTAGATATATTTACAGGAAAAAATTATTTCAAGAATACGATTTTTGCCCTAATATCAAACTTCTAACTAGAAAAAAGAAATTATGATCCAACGTGAATTTTTTTGATAAGTAAATATGATCGCATCTGGTAACAGGTGCATGTAAAATGTCTAGAAATAGCATTTTAGCTTAGCATAAAGCTAATAATTTACACAAGGATTATTTCTATTTCTTCTGCTCCAAACTTACTTCAAACGTACTTCTCTGTCTGCTCGTATGAATGTAACACATCATAAGAAAGTGTTTCACCGCTGTTCAAATGCACTTTGGATCACATCATTTATATGTTTATATGTTTTCCATCTGAAAGGACTAAATATTAAATGAAACAAATGACAATAAAATGCAAAGTAATCTCTTCAGTAATCAAAATACTTTTAGAATGTAACTGTATTCTAATTACCAATGATTTAAATTGTAACTGTGAATGCAGTTACTTATATTTTGTATTTTAAATATGTAATCCCGTAACATGTATTCAACTACTCCCCAACCCTGATTATAATACATGCTTCAGAAGAAGAAATCGGTTTGTGAATTTAAATAAGACATCTGCATATTTGCAGTAGACATATGATAGAAGTTTTATTGATATTTGCCTTTGTATTATTAGACAACACAGTTAAGAGTTAAATGAAATGTTGAGGAGAAAGAGAGAGCGAATTAAACACACAAGCACTTTAAACACCATGAGGTCACGTGCATCAAACGCACATCATGAGTCTGTTGTGGCTTTGATATGAGGGACTGTTTAAATGAGACTGTGTTGAACATGGGTCTATTATTGTGGTAAACGATGGCACTAACAAGAAAACGAACTGTGATCGGTTGTTAACATGTCTCAGACGGCTCCATGTGCAAGCAGGTGATTCTCGGCACCATCGGGCTTGAGCATAACTAAAAAACACCAAATATTGAGCCTATTTAACAGCCTCTGCGATATATTGGTCAACCACTAATTTGAATGCACATCTACAGAGGGAAATATGAACATAGGGAAGAAATGGATCATATTGCATCATAAAGCCTAAAGCAGTAGGTAAGGCTGGATGAAAACACAGCAAACACTAATTTTAAAGGATAGTGACATCTGACTCCTGGAGATGTCCAGCAGATTATGAGGGGCTCTAAATCTGAAATCTGGAGCATTTTTGTACCAGAACAATTAGAGGAAATAGGAAGTCCATAGGAAGTAATTTCTCTGGAAATGGTACTACATACTTCTGATGCTAATTTCATTACAAAAAAAGACTGTTTGATAGGAAGACATAATAACAGAGACAACATCTAAACCTACTGAAACCTACCCATGTGCAGCAGTGTCTATTTTGTATTGTGTCTCATAAAGGGGTTGTCCACACAACAATGTGACAATTTACTCCTTGTGCCATTCCAATCCCGTATGGCTTTCTTCCATGGAACACAAAAGGAGAAATGTTTAACAATGAATGGGACGGAGTCTTTCAAGCTTCAAAACATGCAAAAGCACCTTATATGTATAATAAAAGTGGTCCACATGACTTAAGCACTATATTTAAAGTCTCTGAAGTCATACTTTTGGCTGAAACCGAATGTGGTGGTCATCTGTAAGCAGAGACAGACAGCTGAAATTGTGGGGGTGAATGGGTCACATTGCCAGGCTGTAAATAACTGAAAACAGCAGTAATTACTACTTTTACCATTTTTGTGAAACTTGCGTTCTGTATTGCAGACGGAGGCTAATGTGTATGGACAGCCCATTGTTTAGTTTCCACTCAAGTCAATTTTAATAAATAAAAGATATTCCCTGACTCCCATATTATTTTGCTTGCTTTGCACATTTTGACTTTAGAAATATGTGTATGGCTTTCAAACGAGCCAATAAACCACAAAGCTTGCCAGTCCTAAATTATCAGGCAATAAATCATCTTGGAGTTATGTGTGTTACAGGGTGCCATTTTTCTTTTTTAAGTTGGTTTTTGAGATGATCTGAAATTCAAGTCATGGTTTTATGTTTGTCCAATCCAAAGGTATATTTGGAGTGGATTTGTATGTTTTTCTGGCCAGTATTTTGTCTAATCCCAGAATTTTGAGCGAAATTATTGATTTAGAATTTAACTTACATTAATGAGTGATGATTTTCCCTAATCTATATGGTAATAGTTGTCTTTCTGGTGTCTTCCAATCTTGCTGATTAATTGAAACAACTTTTTGACACATTTAATTCAGCAAGCGTCCGGTTATTTTCTCTGAGTGTCTCAGATTCAATTTAATTTTGTGTAAAAATATAGAAACTTTTGGAAGTCTGTTCCAATATTGAGCTTAGGAGGAAGTATAAAAATCATGGTTGATGTTACTAATGGTTTGTTTAATTTAAAATTTGTTAAAAAAAAAAAAAAAAACAATATTGGTCGACCTCTAATTTTAATATTGTGAAAATTTTAATCTGAGTGAAGTGTGCAATTTTTCAAAATTCTAATAATTCTTACTTTCATCCCAGATTAATATGCAGGGACAACTATTAGCAATTTGTACGTTGATTCCCATGAAAATTGTAAACACTGGTTCTGGGGTGCTTTCAAAACATTGTGCTGTTTGAGCGGCCCGACCTAGCAACATTTGCTCAACCAATGGCAATAGTTTGGGGTGGGACTAACTGTTTACCTTACCAATGGAAGTTGGGGAAAGTGTTCTGGAAACGTTTTTGTAAAGCCCTAAAAATTTGGGAAGAATATAGCTACAGGCATTGCTCCAAAAAAGCCCTTTCCCTAACCTTAACCGTGACTGCAAGTGAAGCCCCCTTTTGGATTTGCCGCAACCTCCTTTTGGAGTAGCCACACACCCTTCTGGAGTAACCTCGCCTTCTTTTGTAGATTCCACCCCCATTTGGAGGTCTCTAACTTGCAGCTATACCCACTTGTAAAATTTGGACAATTCCATTGAGGATGCTAGTGACAGAAATAACACTTCAGCTTGCTAATGTAATTTCTGCAACACTACTGCCACTGAACGGAATTGCAAAAATGTTTGTTTTTAAACCAGCTTTCAGAACACGCCCCTCATCTTCGGTTCATCAAACAGTTCTGCCCCCAACTCACGCCATTGGTTGAGTAATGTTGTTGGAGCAGTGTGATGAGGAGGAGGGTGGGGCCAGGCCGTAAGTCTGCACGCCCGGCCCCCAATGACCATCTGCCTGGGGCAGGAGGACCCACTACCGTCCACTGGAGGAGGAACAGGCTGTCGTCCCCCAGAGTTTGGGGACTGGGTGAGGGCTGGGCAACAGCGTATCTGGGCGCCAGTGAACCAGGTATTTCCTCTCAATTCTCTCTCTCTCTCTCTCTCTCAGCTGCTCCGCTTTGCCATTTCTCTCTCCTCTCTTCGTCCCTCTCCCCAGCCCCACAGACGCAGAGAAAAGCCTGATGCACGGAAATGAATGGGAGATGTACATCATGCCGGGGGTACCTCGGCTGAGGCAAAGGAGGGAGGGGTGTGACGAGGAGGAGGGAGGTGCCTTGACTACGCACGCCCGGCCCCCAATCGGACTAATCAGCCGAGGAGAGGGATAAACGAAGCGGGATGTGGCAGTTCAGGAGAGAGAGAGCCACGTGCAGCTGCAGTGTGTTTATGTTTTGCGTCTTTTAGTTTTCATTTAACATTATTTTGATGGTCCCACCTCCTCCTTTCCATTTTAAACTTGTTACAGGCGGGTCTCTCAAATCAAACAGGAATTTTTATAGCACCAAAGAGACACTGTATTTACAGTGTTCGAGAAAACGTACCTATGAATGGCTTACTTACAGTTGTCTCTGCATATTAAGCTGGTATAGAAGTATTTTAACACTGATAAAGTTACATACTTCAGCTTTAAAGGATCAGAAATGTTAAACACAATGTCATAGTTACTACGAAAATGAAAACAGTGTTGACTTATGGTTGTTATCCACCACTGCCATCAAAACGCACTAAAAACAAAGCAAGTTCTGTAGTCTTTTTTAGTCGATTACTTTGACAACTGGCCTTCTGGGCATCTGACACCATAGTCACAATCTCTCATGCCAACCTAACAGCTGAAACAAACCCTTCACATTCCTTGGATCACCTGTGCTGCTCTGCTGGGAAAACACCACATTAGCTCTCAAATCGAAAGAGTGAACTTTTCCATGGAACTAAAGAAATACGCTTTACACAAACTCAAAGGAGACATATATTTAACAAATTGCAGAATGTGGCCACACAAAAGGATGCTTAAAGCACACTTAAAAATGTATGAATGCCACGGAACTAAAAAACATCAAGCCAATTGGCATTTACTTTAAAGATAGCACAAACACATTTCTGAGATAAACATCTCACAAAAAGAAGTTGGGTTTTAAATGATGCAACTTATATACGGCCCAAAATGAAGACGCTTGGATCCATTTAGGTTGTCAAATGTTAATGTAACATGAACTACACCTGTGGTTCCTCTGCTAGGACACCTGTGTGAACTTGAGGGACTTCTAACCTCCACTAAAGATCACCTTGACCCTAGTGTGTCACAATAATTGCACAAATGGCTCAGAAAAGTGAAGTTAGTTAGTAGAAGGTTGCTAGAAGGTATCTAGCATCGTTTGTTTGCCCATGCGACTTGGTTTGATATTTGGATATCTAATGCAATGACGTTTTGAAGTGTGGCTTATAGGTGCATCCAGTCATTTTTTCCTCATTAAAAAAAGTTTTACTCCTAAAGACGTGAATTGTAATTTTGCAATATATGCAGAAAATCATGACCGCTCACATTAAAGACTGAAGACTTCAGTCATATCAGTAACCTTATAAAAGCCGTTTTATTCTACATGGAGAGGGTCCACACATGGGGGCGGCCATATTAGAATCACATGATCAGCCGAATACTACTGGCTTAATATCAGTAACCCTCCTGTTATTTGACACTTTCACTCATTGATTAAAGTAATCATGGCTGATTGTGTGTGATCAATCTATTTCTACAATGGCATCTGAAACTGAAACTATTGATTTTAAATGATGCTGCATCCAAGCTGCTAGGTGTCAAGTGTATGTCCAAGCTGACACAAAGACAAAAGTTACTGAGGGCACCTTTAAGTGTCCACATGCTTCTGGACACTTAACAAAAATGAGCAGTGCATGAGGGCAAAACGAAACTGGATGCATTCTGACTGGCTCCAGATGACTGTGCAGATTTGGTCCATGATGACTGCAGCACTAGGAAAGAAGTGCACATGCACACCATCATCACCATCACCATCTTCTCCACCCTGGACATCTGTGACACTCTTAAAAGTATTTACTATGCATGTCTGAAATATCATCTTAAAGTTGTTTTTTTTTCACAGTTTTACTACTTACACTCTTCACTGGTCACATTTAAATGCCTATGCCTTAACCGCACACCGAACAAATATCACTATGCAATACAGCACTTATGCCACGAGTTTGTGTTCAGTGCGCAGACACCATAGACATCAAGCAGGAGAGGAAGAAACTTTAATGTCTCGCGCTGCAGTCACCGTCGGGACATGAGAAAAGGGAACGGAAAGTTTGTCTGTCTAATTCAAAAGAAATATACAAGTTAAAATAATTTCTGTTTTTAATAGCTCACCTCTCTGAGTTCAGGGCAAAAAATAAATAAATAAAAAAATCCAATGTGCCGCGCGTCTCCTTTAAGGACAGATCAAATCCAGCGCAGCGCGAGTCCACCAATATCAGATTTTCCTCTCTCAGATTGTCCTTCGCGTGAACTGTCCCATGTCCAACCATATATGCCACAGTGCCATTGTAATTCCAAAATACACTAAAATCTTTTCCCCATTGAAAATATCTCGTGGGAGTCTTTCGCTCAAACTCCTTTCTGCTTAATCAGTGCCGCTTCTCAACTGTGCTCGAACGCGCGCTGCGCGCTCCCGCCTGCAGCTTGAGCGAATGGGCGTGGTCAACTGCGGTGATGGACGGCCGCCGTTTTCTGTTACATTTTTTATTGCACATTGCATAAAGAACAGTGTGTACTGCATTCAAAAAATACGAGGGGAAAGTATTTAAAAATATATGTATATCATTTATAATTCATTAAAAATAAATAAATAAATAATGTAGAGTTAAATAAAAAAGGATTAAGACAATGGGTGGCAGCCACTGATAGATCAGTGGTGGCAGTGGCAGCCTTTCCAGAGAAGCAATACGTGACTGTTTACGTAACATTTTTGTCAACCAATCATTGTCGCGCATTGAAAGTAGGCGGGTAAATACGGCGCAGGAGGCGCTCTGCCCCTCATTACTGTCGCAAAACGAGGAGGAGCGCGACATTTTCTTTAGCATCACTGAAGAGTTTACGGCACCTGTCCTCGTTGCTCTTGTGATAGAGGGAAGGTGGATCCTATGACAGCCTGGGAACTGTGATTTTGACAAGGTAAGAGAAGTTAAATCGTCAAATTATAATTCAGATTATTGTGTATATAATTAAGTTTGTAAATAGACAAAGAAGGCTGAGAATTCAAGTGTATTTGCTTTGCAATCGGTAGCTTTTTTAGAGCTGCAGCATTGCGCAGTGCAGAAATTATCCTTCCTGTAAGAACTTCTTGAAATCTCATGAGGGGTTTCTAAATAATTTCACGTTAAACTAATACTAGATGCCTAATAAAACAGTAGTGTATGTAATCTGCAATATTTGAAAGGTGTATGTATATGAATATGAATAAGATAAGAGATATGAGGTACGTTTTTATATATATATAAAAGTACTAAGAAAAACAATATAAAGTAGTGTGCAGGCAATAAGTTACCTTTTCAGAAAGTACTGTGGTGACACCACAGATAATAATACAAAGTATACCATGGTACTACTGAAGCATAACCATACATACGTACCTTGCTACTAGGTTGCATGTCCAAGAACATGCTATTGCCATGGTAAATGGTGTTAATATGGTACCATGTGCAAAAAACATGTTTGTACCATGGTATTTTTGTTAGTGTAATGATGAACTAGCATGGTACATGGTTTTGCCCAGGTAAATGTCCATAAAACTTGGTATTACCATTGTACTGTCTTAAAAATATGGCATTGTCGTAGTACATGTCTGAAAAATGGTATTACTATAGTACTATATCCAAAAAACCTTACCACTGTATTGTGGTACTTTTATTTTTTTATCCAAAAAACATATTGTACTATGGTATTTTTTTGTTAATGTACTGTACTGCCAAGGTACCATGTCTAAAAAATATAGTATTGCCATGGTAAATGACAATAAATTGTATTACCATAGTACAATATCCAAAAAAAACATTTTGTACTATGGTACTGTTTTGTTAATATACTGTATGACCAAGGTACCACATCTAAACAGAACATGGTGTTGCCATTGTAAATGTCCAAAAGAATGGTATTACCATAGTACTATATCTACAAAACATATTTTACTATGGTACTTTTTTGTTAATGTACTACCATGGTACATGTCCAAAAAAATATGGTATTGCCATGGAAATGTCCATAAAACTGGTATTACTATGGTATCATGTCTAAAAAAAAAAATGGGATTGCCCAATTTCCATGTCCAAACAACATGCTTTGTTGTACCATGGTACCTTTTCAAATAAAAAGATACATTATATGAAGTATAAATATCTGTCTTGCATATGTATCGTGCAAAAGAAGTGCCTTGCATATTCAAATCAATGAAAACTGCCTTCTCATCCACACAGTAACTGCTGCTGTCACCCGGTTTGCCTTGAGAATGGATCCAGTGGTCCTGAGCTACCAGGACAGTCTGCTGCGACGCTCAGATGTGGCACTTTTAGACGGCCCCCAATGGCTCAACGATCAGGTCATAGGTTTTGCCTTTGAGTACTTTGCAACCGAGCGCTTCAAAAGTCTGGGCGAGAAGGTCTGTTTCATCAGCCCTGAGGTCACCCAGTTTATCAAGTACGCCTCCAGCCAAGACGAGCTCGCTATATTCCTGGAACCATTGAGGCTTCCATCTCGTCAGTGGGTTTTCTTAGCTGTCAATGACAACTCCAATCAGTCCGCCGGTGGCTCCCATTGGAGCTTGCTTCTTTATCAGCGTGATGGTGGCAAGTTCTCTCACTACGACTCCCAGAGTGGAGGCAACTCATTGCACGCCCACCGTATTGCAGCCAAGCTTGAGACTTTTCTGGGCGCTGGAGGTAAAGTATCCTTTGTGGAGGAGCGGTGCCCTTTGCAGCAAAACAGCTTTGACTGTGGCATGTACGTGATCTGTAATGCAGAGGCTCTTTGCGAGAGTGCAAGAGTCAAGGACTGTCCACGCCTACCCACTCAGGTCATAACACCCACCTATATTACACGCAAGAGGACAGAATGGCATTCGTTCATACAGAGACTCGCTAAGGACTAACTAGCTGACTTTGTACCAGCAACATCATGTTTGCATGAACTGTATTAGCCAATGGGGGGAGTGACTCACTACCATCAATTAAACTGCATTTGTTCTTGAACGAGCATGTATTCGTCAAAATAAATTGTTTGCCAACTCTTAAAGGGATAGTTTACTCACTATTTACACACCCTCGTGCCGTTTCTTCTTTCGTGGAATGCAAAATGAAGCAAATTTTTTCCTTACTAAAGCGAATGGGGACGGATCCGTCAAGCATCAAAAGGACGAAAGAAGCGTCATAAAATGATCATAAAAGTTGTGTATGTGATTGGTACGCTATTCCAAGTCCTCTTAAGTCACACAATAGCTTTGGGTGAGGAACAGGCCAAAATGTAAGTAGTTATTTACTGAAAATCTTCCATTCGCGTATTTTAAAATATGACTTTGCACGCCATGCTTGACCTCAATAGGCGTGTTGGGTCAAGTTTGAATATGCAGAAGTGCGAATGAGAAATGAGAGCTTATCAATGAATAACAGATTCAAGTTCAGTCTATTTCTCTCACAAAGTTGTCAGATGGCTTTGGAAGACTTGGAATGCTGTACACAAGTCATATTATGGACTTCTTTTTTTTAAAGATTGATAGACCCAGTCCCCATTCACTTTCATTGTGTGGAAAAGCGCAGCATGGACATTCTGCCAGACATCCCTTTTCCACTGAAGAAAGAAAGTTGTACGGGTTGAAACGACGACAACATTTTCATTTTTGGGTGAACTATTGAATACAATGGCATTTTTCATCCATAAAAGGACTTGTGATCAGTTAGCAGCACAAGTTGGTTGATTGAGAATGTATTCATGCTGATTTGTTTAGATTAGTAGCATGAAGTGAGTGTCCTCATGTAACTGAATGTGTTGCTTGTTTACACAGTGTTTTGCTCAGGGCTTTTTTGAGAAGAATTCAGATGACAAGAGTGCGATCTGTGTTATATAATTGCCGTCTAAGATAATGTTTGCCAAGGAAATGTAGTAATTGCTGCTACTACACATGGGTTGAACGCAAAATAGCAGACTATTATTTATTTAACCGAGTGCACCCTCTCGCTCTGAAAGCTTCTAAACCTCACACCAGCAAATGCATGATTGTATAACAGTTTATTCTCCAGAGGAACTGAGTGACGCAGATTAGAATTAGCACATTATATATCATCCCAATAAATGGTACTGCATGCTGTGAATATACGCACATGTCTGTTATTCAACAGAGATGACTTTAACTGACCGTCGTGTGTGCAGGGGATGATTTCCTTTACATGCAAATTTGAAAGACAGTGGAAATCAATACTTGTGTGTAAAACAAGACCAGACTTCTGATGGAAATATTTGCATGGACGTGTGCAGTGCTTTACTAAAATATTGGGATCTAAACCAACTCTCCAACATTAGCGAATTACACATTCTGGAAAAAAAAATTCTGTGATATTTGATTTTTATTTTAAAGCACTGAAACATTTATTTTAGATGAAATTGTTTATTGTGACATTGTAAATTCATAACAAAAATAAAAGAAAACCTGAAATATGCCTTTGCAAAAGTATTTAATCCCTATATTTTAAGATTTTCTACACTTGTTTAGTTCTTCCATCATTCCCTATCCTCTTAAATCAGAAAAAGTTCTGAAATTAAGTAATATACCATATAAAACCCAAATACTAAAGTCCATATCTTGTATTGCCATTAGTAAGGGATACTGTACAGTCAGCCGGTTGTTATCGCAAAATAAACCCTGACAGGGTGATCAGGACCCAGACGGCTACTAACCAAATAAATAAAATGGACATGAAGTATTGATCTGCGTTGAAATTATGTGAGAATAAATGAATCGCTGAACATCTGAAATCTCCCTCTGGTTTGCGCTCGGAGTTCTTGACTGCTCATTATCCAGCTTATTACAAGACTACTTGCCAAATAAATGGACATGAAACAATTGATCTGTTTAAATAATTGTATTAGCTTACTTGTAGGGTGTGAACCAAGAAGCGGGAAAGATGACCCTGTCTGATATGTCCTAATCCCAGATGTGTGGTTGTTACTAAGAGATATCAGACCTCTAAATTGCACCATTGACCCATCAGAATAGAGTATCCAGAAAATGCCAGATTAGAATGCACTAATGAGGCTTTTCCACTGCACGGTACAACTCGACTCTGCTCACTTTTTTGGGGTTTCCACTGTGGATAGTACCTGGTACCTGATACTTTTTTAGTACCACCTCGGTCGAGGTTCCAAGCGTGCCGAGCTGATACTAAATGTGACGTCAACACCCCGCTAGTTTTAAAGTTAGCAACAGCGATAACAGTATCATTTGTTCACTCAAATTTCAAATTGTGAATAAAGAAATGGCTGTGCGCAAAAACACGCCATGGTCAATAAACGAGGTGCAGACCGTCCACTCGTTAGCGATTAGCGAAACTATACAAAGTCTCTCAGGAAGTGTCTCAGCTGTTGGCCGCACACGGCTACCACCGGACCTACCAACAGTGTAGGGAAAAGTTTAAAAAACTTAAGTGACTACAGAACCATCAAGGAAAAGTGGAAGTGGTTCGACCAAATGGACGCTATCTAAACTGGCGAGCAATGGGAGGGAGAGCGCCCTGGACTCAGCCATGGTGGAGGATGGTACGTTTTGTTACGTTAACTCTATACTCTGCTTGAAAGCTTAACTTTATTTAGTTGACCAGCGACTGGATGCTTCCAAAACAACCAGACCAATTTAACTGTTACACTTGTGTAAAATCACCATGCAACAACGGCTTTAAGCAGCACAATGAGCTAGTAGCTAACAGCTAGCGTTCATGTTATTGTTTTGGTCAGTTTGTGTCGTGTTTAAGATGATGTCACGGGAGTAGAGGCGGCACAACTATTATGATCAACCTATAGTCCCACCCACGCTGATGCGGCAATAATCTGCAGTGGAAATGCAAGATCGGAAAAGTGAACTAAAACGCATTTCTAACCATTTGTGAACATTCTTTTTAATGGAGTAAAATACTCCTTTAACCTTCTTGCAACAGTGTACACATAGAGTCATAAGTGGAAAAAAGGCTAATAGTTCTTAAATTGAATGGTTTTACTGGTCTCATATTTTGAACGTCATGAATAAATGTATTTTAGGATTCACTATTATGAATTAAATGTTGTATAATATATATAAAATCACAATCCATTTACTCACCCTTATGTCTTTCCAAACCTATATTTTAGCAAGGCAAGTCAGTTCACTCGGCAGCTATCTTTGGAATGCCTCTGGGCAGCTATTTTCAATGTAAACAAGTGGCGTACAAGTGCAGCTCTTATCTACTTATCTGCTTATGGCAAAAGACCAAAATCTCCAAAACAGTTGGTCAAGATTACGATCAAAGAACATATTTCAAATCAGCAGTAAAAATCAGACAATAGTGGTATCATGTATCGTACTTCTTTACCTCAGATCACGCAATTGTGCATGTGCGTTCTCGAGTTGATTTACGTGATTTTTGTATCTAAAAGCTGATTCGCTCTTTTACCTGTAAGGCGGGACTTCCTTTTCTACAGCCATTGGGCCTAATTTTAATACTAGTGGTCCGTCTCTGCTAAATAGTCTCTGGCCTGAATGACTTTCATTTTTCTGTGGAACACAAGAGGACAACTTTTTAAAGTCAAATGGGTTTGAAACGGCATGAGAATTTAAATTTTTGTCCCTTTAAGGCCCTTCTGGAGACTCAAATAGCCCTCTGGGCCTTAACATGCCACCTTTAGAGGGGTAAACTGTGTGTATTCTGACATGTGATGACAAAGTAATGTCTAGTATGATGTGAAAAGTACGTTATTGATCATACACACCTATATTTGGGCCTGGTGCTTTAACATATTCTGTTACAGTATGAGATTTCTAACTGGAGAGCAGCCTCAAATGGCTTCTTGCACTTTCGCATTGGCTTTGTGACAAGCACCAAAAATTCCGTAACAGATCTCATCTTGATTATCATACTCCTACAAGTACACACAAAGACGTGTGGGGGGAAATATCAGATATGATTGACGTATGCAAAAGTATATCTAGATGAGTTGTTGACTCTCATTTGGGAATGTCGCTATCTTAAATCTATACCCTTCGCTGTTGTGTTCAGATACTCGGGTTGCTGTGAGAGCACAGATAGTGAAAATTTGCAAGATAAAAATTCACAAAATTTTAATTTATTATAATATATATTATTAGTTAAGACAGTTTTGAACTATCCTGCAAATCAATGAAAACCTTCACATTTTTGTAATGGCTGTTGGGTAAAAAAGGACCACAGTAAAACAACACTGGAATACATCAAGCAAGGGTTTGACTGTGTAGGCAGGTAGATGTAGGTAGATTTTAACTAAAAGGTTGAATTGTATTTTTCATAAACTTAAACGCACTACAATGTATTTTGTTCAAAACAATGGTTTGATATTTTTGTTACCTTTTACATTTCTGCCGTTTCATAAATGTATGTAATTTAATATATATTATATTTTGTGAAAAGTACGGAGGCCCTTAGAGGACAGGATGAGAATTAATGTGGATTTTATCTGAAATAGCTTTGCGTTCCCTTGTAATACATTTACCATAATAATAATAATAATAATAATAATAATATAGGAAAACAAAATCTATGGTAATGAAAGTCATACGTTTGTGGTTGGCAACATCAAATATGATGGTATTTGTAGTAAAACTATTGTAACCTACAGTAACTCCATGGTAACTATAGATACGGTGTACTGTAGCCTATTAAAAGCATGGTTTCTGCCCCCCAAAAAAACATACTTTTCATAGCTTCTACCATATTACTATAGTAAAACCATGATTTTCATCATGGTTAAAATCTTAATAAAGTAAAAATGAATAGAAACTTCCACAATATACACAATACTGGATGCACTTTATTCTAATGTTACATTTGTTAACATTATTAAATGCATTAGTTATCATTAACTAACAATGAACAAAATAGTTTTTACAATATTTGTTAATCTTTGTTTATGTTTGCTAATAAAATAAACATTTTCAGTTATTGTTAGTTTATATTATATTAACTAATGTTATCTTATACAACTATTGATTTTAAAATGTATTAGTGTATGCTGAAATGAACATTAACCAAGATTAATAAATACTGTAAAATATGATTCATTGTTAAGTTCATGATAAATCATGTTAACAAATGTAACCTTATTTTAAACTGTTACTACATTATTACTAAGTATGATTTTTATTTCTATAGTTTGTGTTTTCCTGTATTATCACTATGAATATCATGGATAAATGATGGTTAATGTAGTAAAATCATGGTAGAATTATTGCGAGGGTACGCAAAACTGAAAAAAACCCAATCCTGACCTGACCGGCTCTGTAATACATCCATTAAATAATCTATAACACATTTTAAAAGCAGAAATGTTGTGGAAGATGGTTATATTTATTTATTGGTATTTGTACAGTATAAACAAACATGGTTTAAGCAAATAAATAAATATGGATTGTACAAAGAGATTATAGCACATGCTAATTTGCATCTGAGGTCCCGAGATTAAAAAAAAGAATGGCCAAAAGTAAACAAATCAATTGAAAATTAAAAAATGGAAATATGAAACTACAAAAGTAATTGACATATTCTTCTTTAATTATTATCAATAAACAGCAAGTTCTTATTGTGACAACTTACCCCATATGGTGTGACAACATGCCCCATTATTTGTGGTAAATGCTGATTGTATAATTTTCCTGGGCTATAACCGTAGAAATGTTAAATGGCTTTTTTGTTTGCAAGACTTCGTCAATATTGAAATTGGCTTTCATATCCCAAATACCCTGAGAAATATTCACTGGAGTAAAAAGTGTGACAACTAGCCCCAGTATCCCCCTATGTCAATATTTTACCCCTCACTGTAAGTTAATAAAGTCTATAGAATAAACACTAGTTCAGAGGGGTCACACCAGACGACCTTTTCCCGAGAGGTCAAATGCATGCCACGCATAGCAGTGTTGATGTAAGGGCCAGACCATTTAACTTGTAAACCAGGTGTATCTACTGAGCGTAATTCATTACTTCTTCCAAGGCACAAAAGCTATGAGAAACAAACATTAACATGGTGTGACATTTACTGTTAGAAGCTACAATGTTTATGGGTATTTGTCTCCACTTGGTGTTTAAGAGGGGAACTGCATCTTATACATCCTGTTCAAATGACAGGCTTCCCACAGTTCTTGACCAAAGTCCTACTGGATAAGGTTTCATATACAGTACTGCTGGGGTGCATGTGAAGCATGAGAAACCCTAAAATTAGTTGGTGTCCATATCAGGTAATGGTAGTAACTGACTGGATGAACAGCAATCAAATATTCAATAGAGCACATCAGTGCCTGCCCACTTTTGCAGCCATCTGGGTTCCAGAAGTATTTTCCCCATTCATTTCTTCCATAGACTTTTGATAAAATCATTCATAAGAGTTGTGAACCATGAACCAAACCAACCAGACCGATGTGATTGAATCACAACATCAAGAACTTTGTTTTGAAGCTAAGAAGTATTTGAAAATCGCACACAGTGTACTTACCGTCTTTCATGAGGGCACGGTCCCATGGAGCATTGAGAATAATGCCACTGAATAGAAAACAATGGGAATATACAAAACTATTGATTTTACGTTGTTGATTATAAGACAACAATAGAAGCATAATACAATGCAATCGGAAAGTAATCACAGCGCTTCACTTTTTCCACATTTTGTTCTGTTACAGCCTTATTCCCAAATGGATTAAATTAATTATTTTCCTCAATTCTACAAACAATACCCCATAATGACAACATGACAGAAGTTTGTTTGAAATCGAATAAAAAAAAAAAAAATCACATGTACATAAGTATTCACAGCCTTTGCTCAATACTTTGTTGAAGCACCTTTGGCACCAATCACAGCCTCAAGTCTATCTGAGTATGATGCTACAAGCTTGGCACACCTATTTTTGGGCAGTTTCTCCCATTCTTCTTTGTAGGACATCTCAAGCTCCATCAGGTTGGAAGGGGAGCGTCGGTGCACAGCCATTTTCAGATCTATCCAGAGATGTTCACTTGGGTTCAAGTCTGGGCTCTGGCTGGGGCACACAAGGACATTCACAGAGTTGCCCCATAGCCACTCCTTTGTTATCTAGGCTATGTGCTAAGGGTCGTTGTGCTGTTGGAAGATGAACCTTCGCCCCAGTCTGAGGTCTCTGTACATTGCTGCATTCATCTTTCCCTCCATCCTGACTAGTCTCCCAGTTCCTGCCGCTGAAAAACATCCCCACAGCATGATGCTTCCACCACCATGCTTCACTGTAGGGATGGTATTGGCCACTCTAGCATAAAGGCCTGATTGGTGGAGTGCTGCAGAGATGGTTGTTCTTCTGGAAGGTTTTCCTCTCTCCACAGAGAAATGCTGGAGCTCTGTCAGAGTGACCATCGGGTTCTTGGTCACCTCCCTGACTAAGGCACTTCTCCCCCGATCGCTCAGTTTGGCCGGGTGGCAGCTCTAGGAAGAGTCCTGGTGGTTCCAAACTTCTTCCATTTACGGATGATGGAGGCCACTGTGCTCATTGGGACCTTCAATGCTGCAGAAATGTTTCTGTACCCTTCCCCAGATCTGTGCCTCGATACAATCCTGTCCCGTAGGTCTACAGACAATTCCTTGGACTTCATGGCTTGGTTTGTGCTCTGACATGCACTGTTAACTGTGGGACCTCATATAGACAGGTGGGTGCCTTTCCAAATCATGTCTAATCAACTAAATTTACCACAGGTGGACTCCAAACAAGTTGTAGAAACATCTCAAGTATGATCAGTGGAAACGGGATGCACCTGAGCTAAATTTTGAGTGTCATGGCAAAGGCTGTGAATACATATGTACAAGTGATTTTGTTTTTATTTTTATTTGCAAAGATTTCAAACAAACTTCTTTCACATGGTCATTATGGGGTATTGTTTGTAGAATTTTGAGGAAAATAATAAGGCTGTAACATAACAAAATGTGGAAAAAGTGAAGCGCTGTGAACACTTTCCGATGCACTGTATATTTTAAGTTTATTGCAAAATATCCCGATACGCACAAATATATAAGTAGTTCTATATAAAGGAATAGTTCACCCAAAAATGAAAACTGTCACTTTATTCACTTACCCTCACACTATTCTAGATGTGTATGACTGTCTTTGTTCAGCAGAACACAAAAGAAGATTTTTAGAAGACAGAGCTCCGTCAGGTCCTTATAATGCAAGTGCATGGGTGCCAGCACTTTGACGGTCCAAAAGTCATATGTAGGCAGCAAAAAGTAATCCATCCAAACCTATCGATTTGCTTCAGTAGACATTCATTGATCAACTAGAGTCGTGTGGATTACTTTTATGCTGCCTAAATGTGACTTTTGGGCTGTCAAACAGCCAGCAACCTGATGGCACCCATTCACTTGCACTCTATGGACATACAGAGCTGAATTGTGCTTATAAAAATCAAAATTTCGGGTCTGCTGAAGAAGGAAAGACATACACATCTGGGATGGCTTAACGGTGAGTCAAACATGAGAGAATGTTTTTGGGTGAACTAACCCTTTAATGCTTTACCAATGGGGAGCACATTTTAATTCTGCGCTTGAAAAACAAATTATAAAGCTAAGCTGAAACTAACCCAAAAAAAAAAAAAAATGCAGAGGCTGGCTGTCACGAAAATCTTTCTCATTTGAGCAACACTAAAATCTTAATGTAAAAAAAACTTTAGAAACAGAATGTTTTTCCCACTTGCTGTGAGCAAAGAGCCCACATGAAACTAAGCAGCAGACAGTTATTCATGAATTAATAATACATTCAGCTCTCTAATGCCCATTAAGACGACCACATCAAGTGAGAAAGGTGCTTATGATCAGGTCTGAGGAGCAGAGAGAGGAAAAGCAATGAAATGGTCTCATCACAATAAAGTTTTGTATATTTTTTAAATGATTATTATATTCACCAAGGATGCATTAAATTGACCAAAAACAACAGTAAAGATATTTAAAATGTTACAAACTACTTCAATTTAAATAAACATGATATTCTTCAAACGTTCGGTTTCTCCAAAAATCCCTCGCTCGCAGTAGCGACAGCTTTTCAGACATTATGCATTCCAGTATTCAGTTTTATTAAGATGTTAAGGTGAAGTTTCCTTATAGAACGTACAAACTGATCTGTTATAATTAAACTGACATTAAAAACCACTTGATTGATGTAGAAATTAAACCTGCAAGTCTCACTTGGAAACAGCTGCATGTGCAATAGTCATGTAAAGGTGCAAGTTGTAATGATGAATGAAAGATGAACATCACTTTGATTAAACTGTAGATTTAACTCGTAGCGTTAAAGACTCTTTATGCATAGCAGTGTACATAGGAAACAACTACACAACGATAACCTTTTAGAAAGTACATTAAATCAGTGCACTATGACTTGTCTTAAGTTGCCCATGAATTATTTACTTATTGCAGCCATATTATTTTACATTCATTACGCCACAAACATTCTGCCCTCGGTCAGGGCAATATTTCATATTACACTGACTTGAGCGAAAGTAACATCCGTTATGCTCTGAACACATAGTAAGAATGATAACATCCTGATCATACTTAGACAAATAGATAGGCCTATATTTTCAGGATGCTCTTAACTATTGGAAAGGCTGGGACATGACAAGTGCTTTGCACACATACAACAAATATAATCAAAATGCACCGAATAGGATCCTGAGCTATAAACACAGTATTTGGGACATTTATAACCTATTGAATGTCGTTCAGCATTCTGTACTTCTGCCCTTTTTAGGCAGTGACCACAAAACCCAGTTTTTGTTAGGAGAAACTAGCTTTGCATAACAATCCCCCATAATATGTCTTCCAAGTGTTTGTATCCTTTCGGCATCATGTGCAAGTCAGGCAGGTCCAGTCATCCTCTTGTGTGCAGTAATACAGAGCAGCTTGTTATGAGAACACCTGTTTTGTTCTCCTACTGTAAGTCCATCTCAATGTCAACACAATCCGAGGCAGAACTCTGCATTAATAAATAACAGAGTCTGCTTTGCATAGTTGCAAGGTGACCAAAGAGAGAGAGGAAGAGGGAGAGGGAGAGAGGAGAGACAGCACTGGGCAGACTGTCCTGTGAACTTCAGCAGGTGACCGTCAGTTACCTGTATGGGCAGACAGACAGTACATGTTTTAAAAAGCTGTAAGGCTGGTGTGCATTGCATAAGACAGTGTGGAATTACATATACCTCTTTCGGAGAGTCAGTCCAGGGTTGTTGCTTAGAAAAGAGAGCTGCTGCTCCAGGCTGCAGACACGGAAGGCCAGGTAACATGAAGACAGGATGAGCAGGATAATGCTACGAGACAGAAGTCAGTTCATAATGAGTGGAAACCAGTTTTGGGGGAGCTACTTTGAAACTTAGCTTCCCAAGCTACTCATAACTTAATGTAGTAAAACTACAGTGAAGTTATGCTTTCAAAAAAGTAATTGGCTACATTACAAGAAGAAAAATTTAGAAAAATGGTAATATTAACATTACACTGAAAGGTGTAGTTCACCCAAAAATGAAAATTCTCTCATTGTTTACTCATCCTCATGCCATCCCAGTTGTGTATGACTTTTTTGTGTATGACTTCTGAACACACACAAAGATTTTTGGAAGTATATCTCAGCTCAGTGGGTCCATAAAGTGCAAGTGAATGGTGACCAGAAATTTGAAGATCCAAAAATTACATAAAGGCAGCATAAAAGTAATCCATACGACACCAGTGGTGTAATCCATGTCTTCTGAAGTGATATGATAACACCTATCATATCACCTCAGAAGACATTGATTTAACCACTGGAGTCGTATGGATTACTTTTATGCTGCCTTTATGTGCTTTTTGGAGCTTAAAATATCTGGTCACCATTTATTTGCATAGTATACAGGGTTGGGGAGTAATGGAATACATGTAACAGGAATACGTATTTAAAATACAAAATATTTGTATTGAAGAAAAACATTTATCCATATAATTAATGCGATCCAAAGAGCTTTTGAACAGCGGTGAAACACTTTATTTTGTTACATATGAGCAGACAGATTGTGCTTTCACACTGTTATGAGTGAAAAGACATGAATATGTCATCATAAAGGAATTTACCCTTTGGGAGCTTAATAGAGAGAATCCATAAACGGTCAGAAAATGATGTCTATGTGTAAACTCTGAGGATAAACCCTCAAGCAAATAAAAGGTCAGGTTTAAGCAATTTTAACAAGTGATGATTCATATAGCTTTGTAACATTAACAAACAATTTCTTTTGATTCCAGTGCATCAAAGTGTACGTCACAATGGTCAAGTCATGTGATTTCACTAGCAGGTGTCACCAGTGTGTGGAAGTGTACAGCCAGTCTCTATCGGTGTTGGCGTGGAAGCAGAATTGATTCTCTTTAGTTAGATTACTTCAGCATTCTAGCTGTGTATGTTGATAAATAACTAGTCAGTCACCATGATTTTGACAATCTTGGAAGCTGGTCTGGTATAAATTGGCCATTTAATTTTGTTTTTTTTATATATAAATTGGCCATATAGACTGCGGAATGTTGTTGTGATGATGTCACAACAAAGCGCAGTATGCTGCCCATCCGGGTCACGGCACCATTGTGATGCTCCTGTTCTAACTGCTCCATACGGGACTCGAACCGGCGTCTCCAACAGGGGAGGCTAAAGGCTACAGCCTCTAGCGTCAGTCGCTAGTGCACCTCTTGAGATCAAAAGAGTGAGGTTTTTGCACAGATTGCACATTGCACAGATATCTAACAGCTGTCTACCATTACACAAGTCCATTTTAGAAAAATACAATTTAAATTTTAAATAGTTTAAATGTATATAATCAGTAACATAATTCTGTAGTTTTATTAAGCAGAATTATTAGCTAATATTTCCATTTGGTGTCACCATTGCACTGATTTTTAGTCCCAGTATATCTCTGATGGATAATTTAGCACTTTTAAGAACAGTGCTTTTAGATACACTTTTAAGGAAACAAACTGTGCATTTGACTATAAATGAATAATATTAAACAATACTTTCAATCTTGATTCAGGCTTAGTTTAAAAAACCGTGAAACCAATCTTGAGTTCAATATCGTGAGATCAGCGAATCATTACACCCCTAGTAAAAAGCTCTATAGAAATAAACTGAATTGGAAATGAATTATGCTCTCATATTGGCTTGTACACTAGATGGCAGTGTGAAGAGCTGCTATGAGGCTATGGAGAATTTGTCATTCATATCTAATGGAACCAAAAAGATTTACCAAAAGATATTTTGGTAGAGTGTAAAAAACAACTTGAGTAATGACCATAGAAATAGAGAAAGCATGTAAAAGGGCAATTGGCATGAAACTGGAGAATCTGAAAATGGGTGGGCTTTAGCGGTCCCAACATTGCATCTAATTGTCCATGTGCAATGGATCCTAATTTAACTATTTTAACTAATTCTTAGTGCTGTTGTTCAGACTGCTTCTGAAGCAGTAAATAGAAAGCGTTGTCTGTGATACCCGTTTTCTCAGCACTTGTCAGAATGAACCAATCAGTTTGTGATGACGGGATAAGGATTCATATAAATCATTGAATTTTAAGATTTCTGAAGCAGATTTACATTTGTATCTCAGGTACCAGTCCTATGAATTTATAGATTTATACAATTAAACTTTCTTGTGTACTAATGTCTCCAATAAGACCAAAAACACACATAGACTTGCATGAATCCTAATAGCCTAACTGGTACAATTGTTTGTTTCAAAAGAAACATTTATTAGTTGACGACATTTGCTGCCCAGCAGTAGAGATACAGGAAATGGTGTAAAATATGATGTAAAACTGGTTGGTAAAAGTCTCAGTAAGCAGAAAGGCATGGACACAGAGCCAGGAAAACTGATCCAAACTCACAGCAGGATGAAGAACTTCAGTAGCTGGAACTCCATCTGGCCCAACTCTGGTATCGTCTCTGAGAGGAGGATCTTCTTGGTTTCCAGACCTTGTTCTACATTAGACAACCCAGAATTATGGTGTTAGAGACTGAACCACAAGTAGTTTATTACTAAGGTGAGTGACAGATTTCATTTGCAACGTTATACTTCTGATAAGGAAATTCGTTCTGATTGAAAAAAGCCAAAAAAAACTGTTTTATTGACTTTTTAAAAACAAGCATCTAAATGTTATGTAAATGCATCGGTGGAAGGCAGAGGCTGGTGTTTTTAATTCTTTATCTATGCATGCTGAAATATGCCTCTTAATTCTGTATTGCACAAGACAAGTGGATCACAGTGTTGAGGGGACACACACACTGAAAGAACTGACCAATCACAACACGAGCAGAGATCTGACGTCAAATTGAAGTGATCAGCTCGTTCCCAAACAGAACTAAATCATTTAATGGACATTTTCTCATTCCATCTTTCAGATTAATGCCAGAAATTTTTGATCAAATAAGGACAAAAATCTGGACAAAGGAATTAATCTGCTCATGTTAATACTCTTTCCCACTGCAGAAGAGAAGCTTTCACCTGACTTTAACCTGCACAAAATGAACCGTGATCAGGAACGTTACGTTTTACAGGGTTCCCACACTTTTTCCACAAATTAATTTCCATGACCTTTCCACTCATTTGTAATTACCAGGTAGGGATTAAAAAAAAAATCATAATAAATTACATTCAGAGCAATTCACTAATAACTCATTCAGACCCCTTTATGAAATTAAAAATAAAATTGTTCCGTTATCAGACATAACTATGACTTGCAAGCATGTTTAACTTTACATAAGAGTAATATCTAGCTGATCAACTATTTTTAGAGTAGTTACCTGTTTTGCTAGATGCTCACAACGGACATTTCCATGGCTTTGCCATGACATTATTTAATTAAGACAGCGGCTATTTGCACTAAGTGTAATATTACTGGATGCTTTTTGCATTCTTTATTAAATAGTAACAACATGTGTTTATGTATTGTGTTTATTTAGAGTCCCACAGACACCTTACCCTAACCTTCCCTTTCTTAAATTCACCCCGGTTTTACTACAGTAACCATAGTATCACCATGGTATTTTTAAATAAAAATCATAGTGACCAAAAAAGTAAACATGGTTACTATATTAACACCATATTACTGTAGTAATACGGTTAATTGCATTAAACCTAAAGCCAAAAAAAACATGGTTACTATAATATTCCTATAGTAAAACGTTATAGTTAATTTTACCCGGATCAAGCCTTTCTCACAACTCGCCGACCTTCACCGTGACCAAATCACTGCGAGGATTTACTATTATAAGTAGGATTAAAGGAAATATTAAGAGCGGAGATAGGAAACAGTATGGGAAAAAGTGGGACAAAAAGGCGGAATCGAACCCGGGGCATCCGCACAAAAGAAATAGATCCCAACCGTTACACCCGAACCAATGTAGGGGGTGCAGTTTGTCTTTAATTCCTGTGTTTGCACTAGACCAGTGTTTCCCAAACTGGGGTACGTGGACCCCTGGGGGTACGTGAGGTGACAATGGGGGTATGCAAATGACATTATGAGATTTACTGTTCTTTCAATTTCATCACAGACTAATATAACATTCAAACCCAGTTCATGCATTTCTCACTGGCAAAAATTATTTTGTGTGCCTCTAGTGTAGAAACACCAAAATGGTTGTGTCATAAAGGTCAGAAAAATATGCAATGAAATAACCCGATATTCTGTGGTTAAAAAAAATGCATCTACTCATGCGTCGTGTGTCACACAAGTATCATTTTCCATCAGCGCAGTGTTAGGTGACGTAGCTTAGAGATAGCAAGTAAAATACGTCACTGTTTTACCAGACTCGCACACGTCAGTTATTTTTTTCAAAGTTTAAAACATAATTTGTATTTAAGGTTAGATGCATAGGGAGTTTTGATTCTGATGGTATAAGTTCATAAGCTTTGATGACAGGTGTCAGGACATTCAGCAGCACCAAATAGTTTCCATATTCACACACATTTACACGGTAGAGACCTGTTTTTACATTGTTGCATGATGTATTTTCAGAAAATGAGCTCAACCTTGCTAACTGTGTCAAATGTGACAAAAAGCCCCTTGAGCTGACCGCGAAATTGCACAGATACTTACCCTCAATGCTCGAATTTGGCTGGCAATGCCGTACATGCAATGATGCGCAATTCCAGGCACAGAATTAAACGCTATTCTTACACGATGAGGGGGAGTTATATAGTTATATCATATCTAGCATTCCCATCTCAATTGGAAAGCCATTTACATTTATGCATTTGGCAGACACCTTTATCCAAAGAGACTTACAGTGCACTTATTACAGGGACAATCCCCCCCGGAGCAACCTGGAGTTAAGTGCCTTGCTCAAGGACACAATGGTGGTGGCTGTGGGGATCGAACCAGCAACCTTCTGATTACCAGTTATGTGCTTTAGCCCACTACACCACCACATTTATTCAGTAAACATGTTTAATATAAGGGGTACGCAAAAGGATGTTGAATGTTTGAAGGGGTACGCCACTGTAAAAATTTTGGGAACCACTGCACTAGACTATTGGAGTGCAAAAAGTGGCGCTGTATGGCAGGTGCTATATACTGTAAACCTAGTGCAAATAGTCACTCCATTTATGTAATTTCCATGATGTGTCCAAGCTTGGAAAACACACTTTTTAAATGGCGAAAGAAGAATTGCCTGATATTTCCTGGGTTTCCAAGACCCTGTTGAACATTACATTATTTCATTTTGCCTATTAAATACTGTATCTCTGTTTACTCTTACGGAAAGTTACTTTTCCATGACTTTTTCCTCATGTGCTTGGATCACTCACCCTCCAGGGGTTGGTCTGTTTGGAAGGGGGTGTCCACGGCACTCAGACTGCTGGTCGAGTTTCCCAGTAGATCAGGTAGAGAGGATGCCACAGACACCACTGATGGCTTTCTCCTCCACTTCAGCACTGGTGGAAACTCATCTGGTACTGGAAACACTTCAGGAACAGGGAACTCATCCTATATCAGCACATGAACATGGACACATTTAGTTATAGAGACAAATTAAATTATATTACACTTTATTTTCAATGGTTGAGATGTGTTTTTTTTTTTTTTTTTTTTTTTTAGTTTATTCCTTATTATTTCATGTGCTCTACATGGCATACATGTATGTATGTAAACAACCTTAAAAAAAAAAAAAATTTAGGGAAAACATAGTTTTGCTAGTTCTTTTATCATTACTATATTATGCATGCACGGTTTTATAATTATTATTATAACCTTTATTATGTACATCTAATATACATGGCATGACCACATATTAATTGAGAGAGAGAGAGATTTGTAATTTTAAAAATCCATTTGTCACACGGCAGGACCATTGAATATGAAGTAAAAAGGTGTGTGAAAATGGTGAAACGAAACAAGAAATGGTGACCTCTCACAGAACCTAAGGACAGTAATATACTTGTCTTACACATTCATATTCATTTTAGTCTTAAAGAGCACCTATTATGGTATTTAAATGTCCCTAATTTTGTTTTAAAGGTCTCATACAATAAATTTACATGCATCCATGGTCAAAAAACACTTTAATTTGTTCATAATTTAAATTGCAGCTTTACCTTGTGTCAAACACGACTCGTTCAATGATCCGTTCTAAAGGATTCATTCTAAACTCCTCCTTTCAGAGAGACTACTCTGCTCTGATTGGTCAGATGTCCCAGTCTGTTCTGATTGGTCTACCGCTTGGTGTAGAGTTTGAGGGCGGGTCTAAACTGTTCGCGAGCAGCCAATGAAGACCAGAGGCGGGTTTTTTGCTACCAAATTATGGAGATATGTCGGTTAGTACGTCTGGAATTACTAACGACTCGTTTCAGGTGTTCAGAATCGGTTCTTTATTGTGGGAGTCATTAACTCCATTTGTCGTGCACTTTGATTTTTGAAACTTTGCAGACTTTTTTTACATTCACAAACAGCTATATAACACACTACATGAAAGGTAATATTTTAAAAACCATAATAGGTGCTCTTTAAAACTTGGTGTTGATAAAAAAATAAAAAAGTTTACACCTTATGCCTCAACTAGCCACTGCTGATTTTTTTTCTGATCTTTATGAGAACTGTTTATAAGCAGCATTTCAACCTCAAGATGTTTCAAACATTCTCAATGAAAAATGTCACATTACTTATGTTTGGGATCTCGGATCCGAACATTAATTCTCACATGCATAAAAAAATAAAATCTTGGACTGGATTTGCTGCACTAAAATCAACCTCAAACAAAAACAATATTACACTGGGTAACAACCACCTGTCTGAAATGTGCTAATTTGTTATACAACAGAGGGTTAAAGCATCAACAATGTCTGTCTACTTGGTTTTGATCAAGTCAGAGTTACATAGAAAAATTATTTGAAGGGATGATAATATGAAAATCTTAAAATGACCAGTTTTATTTAATACATACAGCATTAGAGTCTCTGAGACCCAGAAATATAATGAAAGTAAAGTCAATCTCAACACAACATGAGTTAATTGCACTATAAGGGTCCCGGTATGGGAAAAGACCCAGAGCAAACCTACCAGAGATAAAGCAGTGGGCTCCTCCATGTACTGCTTGAGGCTGAGGATCTTCTTGCCATTGACCTGCATGAAATAAAGTAGCAAGAGTTTAAAAAGAGCACCCATTGTAATTCAATTGTACAGCAAATTCAAATGTAGCTCAATTGACAAACATTATTTGTATAATGTTCCCATAGGTAATGAGTAAAGTGCTTTCACCTGTAGATGTGTGCATATGCGCCTCAACACTTCATAGACACTGTCTCTGGACAGCAGAGATACAAACACATACTGTGGGTCGAGAAAGCAGACACAAACATATCAAACGCTATAGCAGAAGACTATACACAGTCAATATAAGACATGGTATATATGACATGTGCACATCTCTTCTGGAAAATCACAGAAAACCAGCTAAAGATGGTTGTTGAGTTTTGAAAAATGGTACACTGTAAAAATAATCATTGAGGTGTAACAACATCATTGTTTTTATCTAACTATTTCTACTCGATTTTATGAGACTTCCGAGTTTCAGCTTAATTTTCTTCATCAGTAAGTGCATTTAAAGTGATCAAAAAGTGCAATGAGCTTAGGTTGTATCTTTGGAAGCACTTGGATTACTTATTAGTGGCCAAGCAGCAAAGGTATCCGTTAGTATTCTTCTTCTTTTTTATGGCTTGGAGTCTATGGCAGCCCATACAACCGTATGTATGAAAATTTGGCACACTGATAGAGGACACCCTTAAATGTAACTGACCCAAATTTGGGACCTCTAACTCAAACCCTCTAGTGCCACCAACAGTTCAAATTTGCAATTATGTTCACGCTCATAACTTTTGGACTGTAAGGCCTAGAATCAAAATTATTTTTGCTTGTGGGTGTTTCTTATGTGTTCTCGTGGACTCGTTCGACGTCATCATCAACTGCCAAAGTTCAATTTCAATACTCAAGAATGCAAGTACTGAAAATGCATAAAATTAACTGGTTGTGTTCCTGATCAAGCCGGATGCATTGGATGATGACCCAGAATCATAGCGGCACTACTGTGGCAGATGAAGGGCATTTATCGTTGTGTTTTCCCTCAAGAGTTTCCTGCTGTAAGCTCATCTCAAAGCTCGCAATATGCGTTCTATGACCTTCCGTTCGTACTTCCAAGGTACTTGGCAAGACTGGTCTTCATAAGAATGCAAGTCCTTTCTCTATGTTCTTGGCATTGAGAAACAGCTTATGATTCCTTGGCTCATACCGAATCGAACGCATAGCATGGTTTCAATTTCGACCAACTAGATTTTCCAACTAGAAACATTTTCGTACTCCTCCTAGGCCGTATGTACGATCTGCATGAAAATTGTCGCATATCATCTAGGGACATTGGGGTCAAAAATGTATCAAAAGATTTTTGATAGACTAAACCGTTCTCAAATATCGCTTTTTTTTAAATTAGACAACGACCACTGCAAAATTGACGTGAAGCTGTATTTTCCCAATGCTTTAGTGTCTTGACGTGACACTTGGTATTTGTTATCACAGCCATGACCTGAGGGTACCTGCACAGTTTCGGCACAGCACCACCTAGTGGTCAAGAAATATGAAAACTGTTTTGATGATAACTTCTAAATAGTCTGGCCTAAAATGATCTGAATGGCCTCTTTAGATTCATTGGGGCATACGGCTTTGACTGATACCAAATTTTCATATGTTGGCCATACTGGCCATTGGCCATTTAAAGAATTTTATCTGCCCTTTGTACACACCCTGCCTGTCGCTACTACCGATTGGATGGTTTAGTGAGGTCCTCGGATCGGCCCCGCCGGGGCTCTTCGCGGGCCTTGGCGGAGCGCCAAGAAGACGATCAAACTTGACTATCTAGAGGAAGTAAAAGTCGTTACAAGGTTTCCGTAGGTGAACCTGCGAAGGATCATTACCGAAGGCTCCGGAGAGCAAGAAGCCCGGACGGAACGAGCCAGATAGAGAGCGAGGCAGAGGCAGGGGGTGGTGGTGTCCCCCCGCCCGAGGTGGCGAGGTCACCCGTACACACGGCGCAAAGTGGGTGCCCGGTGCGGGCAAGGGGGCGAGCGACCTCCGTGTTGCTGCAATTTAGAAACGAATTGGTGCAATGTATTTGGTTTGCATCATCAGCACCATGCCCTGAGGGTACCTACAAAGTTTGGGGTCAGCGCCACATTGTGGCCAAAATATATAATGTAATGATAAACAAATGCTTACAACGTTTGATTAATTTTGGCATGCTGTCACTGCTCTCTTTAGATTCCTTATGTCATGCCGAATACGCTGATATTCAATTAGCCATGGTCAGCCATACTTCCTGTCTGCCATTTTGAATTGAAAACCTACTTTTTCAAACTCCTCCTAGGCTGTAAGTCCGATTTGCACAAAATTTGCTGTGCATCATCATCTAGGGATACTCGCAACAAAAAAGTAATGAAAAGCTTTTTGATAGACCCAATGAATCTCGAATATCACACCAACGAATTAGATGGCAAGATGCCCAAAAGCATCTGAAGCTGTATCTCGGCAATGCTTTACCTTTTTTTTTATATGAAACTTGGTGATTTTACTTATGTTTTTATACCACTTTTCTTGAAATCATAATCAGTGATGTCCAATCATACTTCCTTACATGCTGTTGGTATGCTTGTAGCTATATTTATAAAAAACAAATCTGTGTATTTTTACAGTGGTTAAAGCAGATCATTAGCTATGGTAATCTGGTTTATGTGGCTGACATGTTGAATTCCAGCTAGTAGGGAGTTAGGTGGGCAGGTGGACCATCTTGGACCAGCAACAAACAAGCTAATATGTTTCATAACCCAGCTTGACCAATTTAAGCTGGTGCATCTTGACTTGTTCAGCACAGTGCTTCACCAAAAGGGACTACTTGCTCACACAGGTACCATCTAAACCAGCTTCAACAAGCTAGAAACCACATGCCAGGTTTCAAAACCCAGCTTGACGACCCTAAACTATTGTGATTAGTTTTTTCCAGCAAGGCTCTTTACTCAGATGGTCTACTAGCTCAGCTATGGCCCTACCATTTGGTCAACCATCTAAACCAGCTTGAACCAGGCAGCTAGAAACCAGCTAGCAATGGGATAAAATGGAGAGCAGATGGAGATCTTTGCTTAATTCTCCAGCTTCTAAAGTTTTTATCTTGAGAAAAGGGCCCTTAATCTCACAAGCAATGAAAGAGCCACCAATGAGCAATAGTTTTCCTTGGGCATATACACACAAACAAGAAATAAGTACTGAAAATAAATGTATTTTACAGTGTAGGCCAGATCATTTGCCAGTGTACTAAATAATTGAACCCTGTATCCTTCCCTGACAAAATCTAAACAGCTCACTTCAAAACGGCATACCACAATTTCAGCTGCGAGAAATGCTGATTGAAGACAAACTAAGATTCATACTGTTATCCGCAGTCTAAGTGTAGCATCAATTTGCATTTGCACTGTTTTGCAGCGGCGCAGCATACGCTGATTCAGTGATGTATACTACTCTCTCTGTCCCTGACCTGAAGACTGATGGATTCATACCTTCTGACTGCTGTCTGTGGTGATAGCCAAACCATTAGGCACAAGACCCGCTGTCTTATGTTTCTTCACCAACCGCACAGACGCTACAGAAATGGCCACCTGAGAGAAAAAGAGAAAGTTATCTTCAAAGTACTGCACGTCTTCAAGAATTCTTGTGCATTACTGTTTCACTCTCAGGGGAAACTGGAGTTGGAGAACTGCAGCTACATCTAATTACTAAATAACACGGTGCTTAAAGCAACGATATAACATTACGTTTAACTCAGCACAACAAACCGCAACATGGCTCACAGCCAAAAGTATACAAAACACTAGACGTTCTGCAAGCTCATTTGTTACTAAACAAATTATGTTATCATTGTGCTGGTGAGACTGTTGATATGATGCTTAAATTGTATAAGTAGGCATTAACTGTTGATAAACAACAGTTTTATGTTGTTTTGTGGGTCTTTCAGATATTTTTGCAATGATTTGCAACCCTGTAACATTCAACCCCAAAACACTTTGGATGTAACAGGTTTGTTTTGAAAGACAATGTATATAGCGTGTTTTTATTTTTTTTAAACAACAAAAAACACTTGCTTACAAATTTAAGAATATTTAATATTACTTACGAAATTTGGTATAAATCATCAGCATCATGCCCTAAGGGTACCTACAAAGTTTGGGGTCAGCGCCACCTTCATTTTTCACCTAAAAGTATTCTTAAAATTGCTATTGTATTCTTGCTCATTGTTAATTCATAATGTATAAACTACAGTAATGTTCAGGAAATATTCTGGGTTCAATACAATAATGTTACAGATGTGATGGGATGGGTAATTTAACGCGTTCATTTCAGTTCATTTCACTTCCTGTGGCTAAAAATGGCATATATACATATCCAGGAAATGCACCCTTGACTCAAATGCCCATCCTCTCACAGAGCTGATTGTGTGGAACAGTGCACGTTTATTCATTACACATATAATTGTCCCAGAAAATAAAAGTTTTTAGACTTTAAACTTTCGCAAATTAAACTTTGTATATATCTCTATGTATAGTGTGTTGCATTGCATTGGCAATATACACTTAAGTTAATCTTGCCCAGGGCTGGGATTTTACATGGCAACTGGCCCAACTGTTGAGCGGGGGGGGTGGGGGGTGTTCGCTGTACTTTTCTGCATATCGCGGTGCCATTTTCTGGTCTATTCTGCATAACGCGGCGTCCCATTCGGCACGTTTCGCAACCGACCCACTGGTTCGCTCGGTTGTCCCAATGGCCAGTCCACTCCTGAACTGTCACAAAGTGTGTCGGCCCCCGGTATGCCAGATTACCCATCCAGCCCTGATCTTGCCAATAACTCTTTATAAAATCTGTATGTGCCCTTTCGGCCCTATTATTAAAAAAGTCTACTGGAAAACAGCAGAAGATTTTGTCCAATGTTTAATTACAGCATGTCTTTTTATTTATGGCATGCACACATATACTGTAAAAATGTGACTAATTATCTCTTAAAAAATAAAAAAACAGTTGCATTTCTTAATTCACAGCTCTACATAGAAATCAACGTTGACCAACACAAATGCTGTTAATGTATAGTTCATTGTTCGTTCGTGTTAACTGTTGTGTTAATGGTATGCAACCCTATGGTAAAGTGTTACTGTGATGATTAATAACTATTGGTTCTTTGCAAGGCTGTAACCACTGTAATCTGGCACTGTTTCTGAGAATGACCATTTAGTCATGCGGGGTAATGGCCTTGAGTGACTAGCTGAGGACCTGACACTCACCTTGATGTCTTTACCAAAGAGGTTGGCGTAAAAACACAGCCAGTTTCTGGAGATGTAGAGTCGGCCTTGCAGTAGTATATCTCGCAGTAGGGCACAGGAGTACACTAGAGGAGGGGTCACAAAAACACTTAAACAAGACATCTGCGTGTAATGCAAGCTAATATACTTTCTTGTGAGTGCTCCAGAAAAGTGTCACATTTAAAAGACTGGTTTTACTTTAAGCTAAATCGTAAAAGTTTATGGTACTATACTGTCTCCCATCCCAGTTTAATGTGCAGATGCAACATTAAGTAAACCATTTATATTTTGATTTCCCTGAAATGTGCAAACACCGTGGCTCTGTTTGCTTTGAGCATCCCGACCAGACCGAAACATCTACAGTGCCTCAACCAACAGCATAAGTCTGGGGTAGGACTATCTATCTTTTTGACCAATGGCAGTCCGAGGGAGTGTATGGGAAACCTGTTTGAAAACAATCACATCTGTATGTTGCAATTGAATTCGGTGGCGCTGAAATCACTTCACCTTTATTATGATGATGTAAACTACAATTCAATACATTAGCCTGATCTCATGAAAATGTGTGATTACAGCAACATTGATGCAAAAAGATATTATGTGGTTCCTCACAAATATCACGGCAGATGCGAAGTGAAATGTCCACTGTGTGGCGGTAAAAGCGAGTGAAATGTTCTCCCGAACAGATACAGACTCATTAAATCTAGTTTAATAAGCTGTAAATCAACAAAGCCGACTGCCCTATCCTAAACCTTGAACCTAAACTTAATCAATAGTAAGTGTGACATCAAAAAACACAATTGCTGAAGCAACCAGATCAATTTGTTTCTATTAAGATATTATGTTTCGTCATGTGTTACAACTTGCCCCGCATTCGTTTGTACCATAGTTACCCAACATTTGCTGGGTAACCATTATTATTTTTAAATATCCAAAGTATTCCTACATCACGGACCTCAACTGCACAATATATGACAGGGAAACAGCATTCAAGTTCCGACATTCGCTGTGCTGCGTTCACATCAGGTTAGTGAAGCTGTAAATGTAGCAGATAGATTTTATTTAACTGTTATTTAAAATGGAAACATTCATTTATTTACTTCTGAGTCACACAATCCCGTGAATGAAACATTCCACCCCTGTGACAGTCGGTTTATGACAGCCGTATGTTTTTTAAACCACGGTACACTGAAACCGTTGAATCTCTATTCTGTACACAAACTATTGCCTTTGCATGATAAATACGCCAACACTACGACACACACGTCCTTCATGGTACTGGCTTTGCTTATGTTCACACAAACAAGTCCCGGGATTGATACCGGCAATGTTACTAGGGTCTGATCCAGAGATCAGATTTTCTGGCATTCCGGCACCAGCTTGCGTTCACACAGAAGACACCCCCGGCATTGATCCCTGCAAATATCCCGGGATCAGAGCCCAGTGTGAATGAGGTTTAAGACACTTTTGACTCATGTTCGTCATGCATGATCTTCGGGACCTCGTATCCCGCACCTTTGCATCGCAAGTGCAACGCTTTATCAGTTGAGCTACAGTGCAGTTTGATAACACTCGAACAAGCTTGTAAATGTTGCTGGCTGTGTACAGCATATATTAAAATGACCTTACTTAAGTAAGTAATAATGCACTATAACAAAGCGTTTAGATGTCATAACATTTACATTTAAATGTATGCATTTGGCAGACAATCCCCCCGGAGCAACCTGGAGTTAAGTGTCTTGCTCAAGGACACAATGGTGGTGGCTGTGGGGATCGAACCAGAGACCTTCTGATTACCTGTTCAGTGCTTTAGCCCACTACACCACCACCACTCCATAGCATAAGATAGCATTGTGTGACGAACTATTGTTATTAAAACTATTATGCACTGATAATCTGCTGTTTTACTCGTGATTTGATTGAAAGGGAATAAAAGTCGTTGTTGTTGTTGTAGCACCACTGCATGTGTTCATTTCACCAGGAAACTGCCACGATATGTACAACAAGTCACTTATATTGTTTCAAACCAGTATGACTTTCTTTCTTTAGTGAAACACAATAGGAGAAGTTGATGACAGCCTTGGTCACCATGCACTTTCACTGCATCTTTTTTCCATACAATGAAAGTGAATGGTGACTAGCCAACCAACCAACCTGCCTAACTTCTCTTTTTGTGTTAAAAAAAAAGAAGTCATGCTGGTTTGAAACAAAATGACTGAGTAAATGATGACATAATATTCATGTTGAAGTGATAGAAGTAACGCATTAAAATAATGAAGTCAAACAGTCAATATACAAGGAAACAGATTGCCGACTTGCAACAAAACTAAATGTAATATACTAACTAACGCAATGATGAAAACACCAAACCCTTACCTTTAATGAGCAGCTCATCTTTGGGAACACTCTGGAAAAGCTTGTGGTACTGTGCATTGTACTTGCTGACGGTCTGTGAAGAGGAAGAAGAAAGGGAAATCAGCTGCTTGGCACAGCTCTTCTGCAGTCTGCTTCGTTCTTGCAAGGGATGCGAGCTCTGCACCAAGCTCAGCATGCTGACGCTACATCAACGCTTCACAAAAACCCAGATGCAGCCTTTGTGTGCACTGCAGATACCCGGTCCCTCTTTATTGTCCCGGGAGCAGACTCAACTCTCCTCTTCCTGTGAGCTAAAACAGTGTCTCCTCTTACTTCAGAAGAGTCTCTCTCTCTCTCTCTCTCTCTCTCTCTCTCTCTCTCTCTCTCTCTCTCTCTCTCTCTCTCTCGCTCGCCCTCTCCACTGCTCCGTCACAGACAAGCAGCAGAAACACCCACTTCACTGAAACGGAAAAACTTGCAGGCACATTTCTAGCACACCAACCTTCACTTGGGCTCTCACTGGTGCTTCCTGCAGCGCAGAGCTTTTCAGAATGGTGCATAACAGATCGTTTAGATAATGTTCATTATCTAGATGGGCTGATCACATTAGTGAAGTGTTCTGATAATGTTTAACCCTGCTTGTGCAACTGCACTGTTGGTTTATATGCTGTAATAAAAGCATTACATACACTGTACCAATTGTTCTATATGTATTTCAATGCAGGAATCTGGAGGTTTAGCACTAGTGCTTTGTGCTAATAAAATTCAAGACCTTGACTTGAACTTTTCTTATTTCCTGAGCAGAAATATTGAGGCCACAGGATCTACTCTGAAAGCGCACCAAAAGTATTTGGACAATTCATTCACACTTTAAAAGGTATGAATGCACTCCAAAAATTATTTCTGGCAAAAATACAATTTAAACAAATCACATTTGAGCTTTGTATAAATCATACAAAGTCCAGTAAACATAAAAAAGCTAATTCAATATTTGGTGTGGCCACCTTTGCTGTTAAAACAGCACCTACGGTCACCTAGGCACCGTTTTTCTTGGTTGTTGGCTGATCGGATGTTCCAAGCTTCTTGAAGTATGTGCCACAGTTCTTCTATTCGTCTCGATTGCTTCTGTCTCTTCATGTAATCCCAGACTGTCACAATGTTCAGTGGGGGGCTCTGTGGGGGCCGTTACATCTGTTGCAGGACTCCCTGTTCTTCTATTCTAATCTTTTCTATTTGCAAAAGTAATGTCTGAGAGTCTAAAATGTGTATTTCATATTGACACACTAAAGCTGAAGATTTTGCACATTAATGTGTATTATATATATATATATATATATCTTTTAAGTGTGTTGTTACATTAGAAAACAAAATGTCAAACCAAGTGGCATCTATTTTAAAGAAAGACTTGTTTTGCATCAGGAGGAATGTTCCAGGTTCAATACAAGTTAAGCTCAATTAACAGCATTTGTGGCATAATGTTTCAGTGCAGTTCATAAACATTAAAATAATCACTGTTTCTAAAGTATAGCCACAAAACATAAACTTTATACAATTTAACATGATTTTATGGTGATAAAATCACTTAAAGGGTTTACTGGCATTACATCATAATGGCAGCAAAGGTGAAATATTGGATATGGGTTTACTCATATAATGCTCTCCTTATGAAACAAGTTTACTGTAACCAAAATGTTTGTTTTGTGGTAATCAACATTTTGCCACAAATGCTGTCAATTGATCTGAACTTGTATTGAACCCAGAATATTCCTTTAAGTAAGGTGACAAATAGCACCTTGCATCACAACAACATCTGATCGGAAATTGTTTAAAATGCGTTAAAAATTCGCTTTCCAATGGGAAAAGGCAGGTTGTCCGGTTTACTAAATCATATTATTTGTGATCTACACAACAAAATTGTGCTTCTCTTCTAAACTTTTGAACACATTTCCATTTCATTTAAAAGTGTGTTGAAATTTAAAAAAATATATTTTTCGAACAATAAATCATTTCCATTGAATATGGATTAGATGTGTTAAACAAATGACAGCTCAACATTTTAAGAGAGCCACAAGAGATCTTTTTTTTGTGGCTTTAGTACAATAAAAATGTAAAAGCGTATTCTTTATTTAGTCTTTATAGTGTCATACTTACATTTTTCTTCATTTTTCCCCGGTCTTTATACACAAAAATATACAGTGACCTATTTTAGGAGGGCGTCCCTCGCAAGGTGATGTCATATATGTGGGTCCTTGGCATCAAATAGTTTTAAACCCCCTGTACTAGATTACATTATGTAGGGTGAATGTGAACCAATCATGTTTAATAACATGGGCAAGGCAGGGGTGGACTGGGAAGAGAAATCGGTCCGGGATTTTACATATAAACTGGCCCAAATGTTGTTTAACCGGGAGTTCTCCCGATGGCCAGTCCGCCCTGATCGGCCCCAAAGTGTGTCGGCCCGGGAAAATGCCAGATTACCAATCCAGCCCTGGGGCAAGGGGAACTGGGCAGGGAATTTGTAGTTCTCAGCATGTGGAGAGTATCAATATTGAAATGAAGTGTTATTTTAGGCATTTTTGAGCAATATAAGAAGAGGGACTTAATAGTTTTTAATGTTGTTATTTCGCGATTTAAACCCGATTCTGATACGCTGGGTTACTGTTGTGGTGAAAAGTGTAGCTTTTGCTTAGTTTGAACACAGTACACAGATAACATGCTGTATGTTGCTTTACTCAGGGAGCAATTACTACTTAGCATTTACCATGCTAATGTATGTAATTGCTAGCTAAAACGTTAGCTCACTAGCATATCTTTATAACATAAATCAGTAATGTGATACAAAAATATTTTGTAAAACTGATTATATTAACCATGTTAGGGAGGGACACATAAAATCACTTCAAGGCTACTTAATTGGGTCATTTAAAATAACTTTATTCCATTATATTGAAATTGCATGAACAAATCATGTTTTCTGACAAAGAATTAATGAGCTAAATCAAGAGGAAAAAATATGATGTAACTTATTTGATTCATGTGAAACCGATGTACATCATGTGGATTTAAAGCACCCTTTTCAGTGTATTTACAGCTTAGACACTACGTAATGAGACTAAACCTTGACATATGGTGATACTGGTACTTACAGATCCACGGTAGCATTTCTTGAGATCCTCATATGACAGGTCATCTATTAGGTGCACCCTGTGATGTACAGAGAAAGATATAAGAGGATTAGTTGAAAAATATTAAATAGGTCACCATAAAATGAAAATGTCTGAGGAACAGACTGAAATTTGACTTGCTATTCACTGAGCATTTTCCACTCGTGTGAGCGGTTAACTTGAGAAGTGTTTGTAAAGCTATCGTGTGTCTTCAGAAGACTTGGAACATAGCATCGTATGGACTATTTACATGATGATTCTTTGGGAATTTGTTTGTCAATTCTAGATCATCACAGATGTGATCATTGAAGTGACATTGTATGAAAAAGGCCTGCATGAAAATGTGTTTTTGTTCCATAGAAGAAGTCGTACAACTTTTTGAATTAATTAACATTTATATAGCGCTTTTCTGACACTACACTGAAAGCACTTTACACAGTGAACAGGGGACTCAACCACCACCAGTGTGCAGCATCCACCTGGATGATAGCAGCCATAGTGCACCAGAACACAGAGAGGAGAGAGTAGAGTTATAGAGCCAATTAATGGCTGGGGATTATTAGGAGGCCATGACTGAGGTTACACCCCCTACTTGTTACAAGGAGTGCTAGGACGTTTAATGACCAAAGAGAGTAGCCTCAGTTTAACGTCTCATCCAAAGGACGGAGCCTTTTTACAGCATAGTGTCCCCATCACTATATTGGGGCATTAGGACCCACATAGAGCACACACCCTGCTGGCCTCCCTAATACCTGTTTCAGCAGCAACCTTAGTTTCCCCCAGGAGGTCTCCCATCCAGGTACTGACCAGGCTCAGCCCTACTTAGCATCAGTGGGCAACCGGTCTTGAGCTATAGGGTGATATGGCTGCTATTTTTGGGTGAAGTATTTCTTTAATCTCAGTGACCAAGATGATTAAGTTGGACTAGTGTTCCTCTATTATTATGAAACTAGTGGATCAGCTCAAGTGGAAACTGGAATAAAAGTAAGATTTTAAACACACCTTTTTAACAAAATGCTCTCATAAAAACACATATAAACTGAACTATAATAGATATCTTGCACCATGTTCTCCAGCGAAGCTTGGCATGTATTCCACTCTTATTCAAGACAGAGCAAACACACAGCCTTGTTAACCTCAGGCTGAACTCGTGAAGACACGCACGTAACAATGTTTCTGTTGCAGAGACATGGCGACGTCTCTGCAGCCATCCTGATTGGCTTAAGGCAAACTGACGCCCCAATCATGAAGCTTATGACTCTGGCAGGAATTCAGGGCAACACATGCATTTGAAACTGAAGTCGAAATCAAGACATGACACAAAAGCCTACTGTTGCATTGATTGATTTGTGTCAAACAAGAAGTGTCTTATTTCTGTGCCACTAGTGGCAGCACGTGACAGTAATTATAAAGAATGTTTTAAACAAGTTTCCCAAATAAGCATGATCACACAGGAAATCGACATGTTGCTTCAGAAAGTTCATGTATTCTGAAATCAACTCCAACAATTCAGCAACATGGGTTCTGGTCACATGGAAACCAGGACGTAATCACATTCAAACAAACAATGGTGAGTGCGATTCAGTGGTTGCATTTCACTCAAAAATAAAATTTTTACTCATCTGACGGTTAGGTTGAGAGGTGTAGACTTAATAAAATATGCATTTCTACTGACTGTATAACATCAATTACAACAAAAAATACTCACTATTGGTGTCACTCTGTGGACGTTTCACCAGGAAAGTCCATATACTTTCAAAAGCACTTCCAGCTTTGGCCACTGGGGGCAGTGATTGAATTTCGGTAAGCGGAGACCGATTTAAGCAGAAAATCTATCTACATACTGTTGTCGAATTCACAGTGCGATTAGTCATCTCAAACGCTCCAACCACAACTTCCGCCTCATCTTCTGTCTCTCATTGTTCAAACAAACGAATCTAGTCTGCCCGGCCCCAAACGCATGCCATGGATTGTTCTGGAAGTTGACATGTCAGACCACTCAAAGAAACAGAGTGACACATTTGATAGATTCATAGAGGAAGTCAAACTACAAATGTTTTACACAGTAGTTGACTTGGAATAGTATTTGACTTTTCAAAAAAAAACTGCACACTGCATATTTATATATAATTTGTTTAGAAATCAAGGCTGAGACGACAGATGTGAACTGCTGCTATGCTGCACAAGAATTGAAAAGGAAAGCTCAGGTGTGTTAAAGTATGGAGGAGGAAAAACCATTTGTAAAGATAACTTTGCAAGTGTGATTATACTGTATATTGTTGAGTTGTTCAGTTCTTGGGCATTGGGGAGAATTGAGGTAAGATGAGCCTGTTGGTAAGTTGACCCATCCCATGTGTGACGCTCCTGTTTTACCCACTCCGTATAGGACTCTAAAGGCAACAGCCTCTAGCATCAGTCCCTAGTGTACCTCTTGAGGTCAGGAGATTGAGGTTTACACACTGCACAGCTATCTACCTGCTGGCTCCCGTTATACTCACCCCCCTAAACCTCACTCCCATCCGGGTCACAGCAACATTGTGATGCTCCTGTTCTACCTGCTCTGTACGGGAATCGAACCGGCATCTCCTGTATGGGAGGTGGGTGCGCTAACAAGGAGGCTAAAGGCTACAGCCTCTAGCGTCAGTCGCTAGTGCACCTCTTGAGGTCAGGAGAGTGAGGTTTATACACATTGCACAGCTATCTACCAGCTGATCACCATTACACTCACCCCCCTAAACCTCACTCCCATCCGGGTCATGGCACCATTGTGACACTCCTGTTCTACCCGCTCCGTACGAGACTCGAACCGATGTCTCCTGCATGGGAGGTGGGTGCACTAACAAGGAGGCTAAAGCTAGAGAGTATCCATAATTTGTCCAATTAATGATGGATGAGGAAAGTGTTTGGGAAACCTGTTTGGAAACCATCTTTATTTTTGCAATCACCTTACAATCCTAGTCTACTGCTGACAGATCATCGTGTATGTTGCACTGGATAAAAATGTGTAAGTAATGAATGACATCGAATGTTGTCTGAAATGACACTATAGACTTCATCAGTCACTCTGCGCACACACTGTTTCCATGGCACAGCCCATAAGAGAGAGCTCAGGGAAAACAGGCACACGGCCAAGAGTGCAGTAAAGAATCTTCTGGCAGAATGAGATCAGAGCACCAGTACAGTGTGTCTCCTCTACCTAACCATATTGCTGTTGATACAGCAAGAGCATCAGTCATTCAGCATAACAGTGAAAACAGCTCACACAAAGATAGATGTGAGCACATAAATCTATTCACACACGACTGCTCCAGGGAAGATAATATTATGTCCCCTTAGGCCAGTGTTTTTCTATACCCAGCTGGTAAATCAACATGTAAGTAAAATCAATATGCTCTATATGCTCATGTTGTTGCCATAAAAATTTTTAAAAAAGAATCAGGTAGTGCAACTTTACTTTCATTTTTGAATGTAACCATATGAAAACAAAAATTCCCAGCAGTGTTTTTAAAAGCACAAACAAGCTGTGAGAACTGTCTTTTTGAGAACCACATGATGATGTGGTTTCCTGTGTGATGAGCGAGTAAGTGGTGACTAGGTTCAGAATGGCATATACTCTACCTGTAAAAATGAAAAAAATGGTAGGCAGCATGGATGGAAAATCTGGATGACGTACTATATAATAACTAGAGCACATTGCGCTGGATACCATATATGACAATTTAATATGCTCAACTGGACATTTTATTTTTAGTCGGATGCATGAACCAAAATCAACATGAACCGTGATTTTTAATATCTCCTTTTTGATACATTATTTGATTGGACTGTCAAAAGTCAAGACATTTTTCACAAAATTGGATATTTATTAGGTATGCACTGATACCACTTTTTCTCTTCCGATTCCGATATCGGAAATCTCAGTATCGGCCGACAGCGATCCCGATCCGATACCAGTGTTGTTTTTTGGCATAATCAGTTTAGAATAACTTTATATTATTGTGTGGAACTATTTGGGAGTCCTCTTAAATATATAAAGAAACAAAAACCTCTTCCTACACATTATTTCTAGGGCTGTCAATCTATTAAAACTTTTAATCGAATTAATTACATGGTGTCCTGATTAATTAATTGTGATTAATCGCATATACAAATATTTGCTGAGAAAGCCCCTCATTTAACAATAATTCAATATATAAAGATTATACACATTTATATCAATATATAATTATACATAGTTATCTTTTAAAAATTATATATATATATATATATATATATATATATATATATAAAATATTCAGATAATTAAAATGCATTACATTCTTGTAGCAGAAGAGTTCATCATTGATAAGACAAAAAGCAGCTTTAGAATACAATGTATTGTTTACTACCATATTATTGATCATAAGTCAATCATTGGCACACAGTTCACAGCAATCCATTACACAAGTGACTTTGTCAATCAGTTGGAGATTTATTATGAGGGCTTGTTTAAGGACCCGTCAATGAACACCTGCATCAGACATGCTTGTGTAGCGTCTCGGGTGCGTTGCATCATAAACATAAAATGTTTAGGTCACTGCGTCAAATTAAATATAGTTTAATACTCAATCTTTAAACACATCTTGAGATCCCTTAGTTTGAATTTGTGCTCCTTCAAGTGTTTTGAACGCAAGAACGTAAGGCATGTTTGTGTTGTTCTGCCTACTGAAGTGTTTCTTCACTGTATAAACCGTGTGTTGCTCATACAGCTGAAATTTCACTTACTGCCCTCTGGAGTAAACAGGTGGTACTACAAGTTTGCATTTCTCAGGAATCTTCCTTATTATCATTTGTAAACAAATGATAATAATAACAATATATTATAATAGTAATATATCTCAATCGTGCACTTTTTGTCACGGATCCACCGTTCTCTCTCTTTCTTCCTCACTGCCATCAGCACTCACTCTCCCCTGAGTTCTGATTACACGCACCTGCATATCATTAATGGCTAATCAAGGGCTGCATATTTACACCACTTTCACACACACTCTTTGTCTTTATTATTGCCTACAAGTGTTATAAGACTGTTGTGAGTAATCCGTTCATTGTGTCCACTCAGCTCAACTGGATTTACATCACTGTTTCAATCATCTGTTCAATAATCCCTGCTCCTGAGTTCATATCTCTGCCTCAGTGACACCTTTAACTTTTAAACCCTCACGCTTTTATTTTGACATTCTGAACTCTTCAGGACGTCCTGTATGTGTCTGTTTGTAGGCAAGTTCACAGTAGTTTAATTTGCTTCTTATTCAAATTCTGGTAAAGCACCTCTGGTGCCGTTCTTAGTGCATATTATAAGTGAACCGAACTATTAAGCATCTACATCTGAGATGTTGTTCGTGAGTAGCGCTCAAATATTGCGTATACTATATATTTACTAATTAAACAGCCTTTTGTGATTCACAGAGCTATCGCACGTCTTCAAGTGGCTTTGAATAAAATGCATGAGTCATATGAACTACTTTAATGGTGTTTTTATGGTTCTTTTATGTCATTTTTTGAGCATGACAGTAACAAACATGACTAACACACAGTATCGGATTTGAATCGGGCTCGTGGGACCGATACACAATCCGTCTAAAAGCTTCAGTATCGGAGCCGATACCAATCCAGGTAAAATTTATCAGCCTGATCTCATGAAAATGATGTGACTGTCGCAACATTTTTGCAAAATTATACAATGTGGTTCCTTACAGGCATATGAGGTATCATTTAGAATCTGAACTTTTCATAGATAACCCTCACTTCATATATGTTATGTAAAATACAAAAATAAAGCCTTTGCAAATTAGCGCCTCCTTGAGGTAATGAGGTAGAAATATTTATATGAAAATAAAAGTCCTTCACATTGCATCTAAATGGACGAGTCATATATCATATATCATATATATATATAGCTCTCCTTCTCAGGAATGTGAAAGTATAGTTTATATTGTTGCCCTAATATCACAGTTCGAAAGATTTTCAAAAGAATCACAAAGTGAAATATGATTTTGGTAAGACATCAAAAACAAATGTAATTTTATGCTCCAATAACTGCTGCTGTAAGCTTAGGTTAGTTTTCTATGATATTAGCCATTTTTCCTTTTCTGTGAGCTTGTTTGGGTGAATAATCCAATGTTATATCTTAGATGTCCAAAACAAAATTTGCCATCCAGCAGGAAAAGCATGCTTAACAAATCATCGGAAATATGTTATCGACTATTGATGATAAAACGTATTATATCACCGCAAAGTGGAGGATCTCTGCTTTCTAATGACACCTGACACCTTTCTAATGATTGAGCTTCTAGTCCACTCAGAGGCCAAGATATTCAATTAAATAACAAGGGTGGGGAACGAACTGAAAATTAGACTGGATTTCTATGGACGAGCACATCTGTGAGGGCTAAAGTGCGTTAGAGCGCCACCTACATTTCAGATCTGTATTTTGTCATAAAGAAAAAAAATATTTCTAGTGCATCCTGCCATCTAGTGGAATTAAATGATACTTTTCAAAGTGAGGTAGAGTAAACAGAACCACTTGTTTACAAAGTTAGGACAACAACGTTTTTTCTTTAAAATAAATATTCTGTTTATCATAAGATAATGAACAGATACAAAATTATTTATGAATAATATGAGTCTTCTCTTTGTGGATGGTAGCCCAAAAATGTACAAGAGTTTAAGGGGTTAAAGCTAACTGTCATAAAAAGCTAAAACAACCACAAAAAATGTAATTGCCGAAGCAACCGCATCATGTGTCAACTATGATTGATTATGTTCGATGTATAGAAGGGGATTTTACATCCAACATTGTTTCAGTATTCTTTGTGCTCTCAGACATGAGTCACGCACCCTGATTATATTCTGCACTGGTGTGTGGTGACTGCAGCATGTCACATTTGTGGGCTCACCTTGCCCTGCCAGCAGAGGTGGAGAGTTACAGACTGGCAGGGTGTCTGTATACCCTTGGCTGTGGTTTTGCATGGGTAGGCTGCTTAACAGCCTACATGCACCCCAAGCTAGAAAGGGAATATGTCCCAGCGGCAGTGTGCGGTCAATAATTCATCTAGAAGCAAGTAAAGAGGACAAAGATTGTCAAACTGAGATTTTTAGAGAGGAAACACGATACAGCATCTGTGATACTGAGCTGTTCAGTCATTTTGCCCTGTGGTGAATGTGGAAGTCAGCTGGCTCTAGAGAAAGGACGACAGGGTGAGCACATGACATAGTGCTCAGTTAAATGCATTTGGAAACACATTTCTACAATTACACCGTCTCAGAGCAGGCTTATATAAGAAGTGCACCACACACATGAAATGTAACCTGCCACCACGTGAGCTAGTTACATTCATTCCCAGCATACCTTTTTCTCTTGTAATAGAAGTGTGCAATAACAAATCATTTAGAGACATACCAGCTAACCATTTTTTAGTTCCCAGAACGTTACGGGAACGCTCTAAGAAGATTGGAAATGAAAAATAATCAAATGGGAACTATTCACTAATGTTAGGGGAACGTTCTGTGTTTGCTGGGATGTTTCTGGTGCATTTAAACATAAAAAAAACAAGGGATTATTCAAACAAACGAAACATTGTTACAGGCCTTTTACTCCGAACACACTTTTGCCACCATCGATGCTGTTTTTCAATAGTTTTTCTAGGTAAACAAGCTATTTTTTGACCGTTGTGCTGATGCTTGCTGATTTTTCAGCATCACACGTAGGAGCGCTGTGTCTTACGACACCAACAGTGTATGTTCTATTATATTTGTGGAGTTGCGTTAAGCTTTTTTAGACTCATCTCCCAAACAGATGAGGTTAGGTTAATGCTCAACAGTTTAGATAAACAAAATCAACCTCCCTATCCTAAACCCTATACCTAAACCTAACTGATAGTGTCATAAAAAGCAAATGATTAAAAACGTAATTGCTGAAGCAACTACGTCATTTTGTGGTGCATCTTTGACACTTTCAGGACCTTTATGTACTCTTATATACAGCCAGCCAATCATTTGCATTTGTTTGTTTTTTTAAAGCTTCTGCCATTTTTATGCCATTGTTATAGCCGCCTCGTGGGCATATTATCGGAGGATGACTTTTTAGCAGTGTTGGGTAACTTCTTAAAAAAAGAAACCCCACAACATATGACTAATTACTTTTCTAAAAAACTGTAATCAGATTACATTACTGATTACTTCATTGAACTTCACAGAAAAAGTAATCGCATTACTAATTACTTTAAACATACGATCTGAAACACTTTTTCAATAAATTTTTTGTTTCGTTTTTACGCTCAATTCAAAATAATGTCTATAAATTCTTCCTTGTTCATTGTCGCACGGAAGTCATGAGGACCCGCACACCATTCAGCTGTTTCAGGAAAGCAAACAGACATGCAAAATTCATGTTTAAAATGCATTCTACATAAATAATATTATTTTAGAAATGTCTAACCCAAATAATGTACTTAAAAGCAATCAACTTAATTACTTAAATCAGTAACTGTTCTCCGTTTACAAATATTTTTAAATGCAGGGCCCTATTTAAAAAGTGCTAGCGCCAGGGAGTAAAAATACTTAAGTATTATACTTAAGTATATTTTGGGTGTATTTGTACTTTACTGAGTACAATTTAAACTGAATACTTGTACATTTAATTAATTACATTTCAAAATGGTAAATGGTCTGCACTTATATAGCGCTTTTTTAACCTTAACGGTATTCAAAGCGCTTTACACTGTGACTCATTCACACACATACACTCACACACCAATGTTGGCAGAGCTGCCATGCAAGGTGCTAGCCTGCCATTGGGAGCAACTTGGGGTTCAGTGTCTTGCCCAAGGACACTTCGGCATGTGGAGTCACGTGGGCCATCAACCCTGCGATTAGTGGCCAACCCGCTCTACCACCTGAGCCACAGCCGCCCCAAAGAAAAAATAGTACTTTAAATTTGAAAAGTACTCACTACATTTCTGCAGATCATTTCAATTTGTCTTACCGAATTGATGCCGCCTTTTTACAGTGTCGTTCAAACCAGAGGTCAGTCACACGGCAGCTGTGTGTTGTTCTGACCATCTGCAGAGGTCAAATTTCGGATCAGATTTGAGCTTCAGATACGCTGAAATATTTGTGCGACTGGACCGTATGTGTCCGCCCGACTGAATGTGATCTATGAGCACGAAGTGAGAAACATTGACGTTTTTTTATCCTAAACTTTATTCTAAACGCCTGCTACTTCTATAGACTGGACAGTAATAAAGTCAAAAATTATCATTCACGTTGCAAATATATCAATAAAACAAAAGGCTTTTGTAATTAAATGTGTACATGTCATTTATTTCTACACTTGCCTTCTTATTTAAATCATATCTATGAATTTCAACTCCTTATTTGCTGAATTATTCTTATTTTTGTTGTTAGGCAACTATTATTAATAACAATAACTATAAAACCAGCAATGATAATGATAATAAAAATCTGAGCAAATATTAATTATGAATTTTATTGCATTTATCCATTTGCTCAACAGCAAGGTTTGGCAGCAATCCTCAAAAAAAAACAATTCACAAAACCAACAACATCACTAAACTTCATCAAAACTCATTTAGTTTTGTTTTTATCTTTCCCTATGTCACAAGGGGCTGGGTGCTCTGACATCACATGCAACGAACATTGCGTGATTGTGGCAACGTTGTTGCAAAATAAAATGATGTGGTTCATTACACCTCTCAGGGCAGTTCTGAAGTGAAATGTCCACTGTGTGGCGCTAAAAGCGAGTGAAATGTTCTTCCGAAGAGATTCGGTTTAAAGGTTAATGCTTTATTAAGATTTAATTCAACAAAACCGGTTCCTACCCTAAACCTTGAACCTAAACATAACTCACGTGCTCTTCAGGACTCGTACATTGTATCGCATATGCAACACTCTATCAGTTTAGCTATAGTGCATTTTGATCACACTTAAAGATGTAATGCAAACTTTAAAATTAGTCATCCGCTATAGTAAAAGTGTTTATGTGTAATAAGATGGCATTGTGTGAGGAACAGGGCGAAAAGTAAGTGCAAGCGTTTTTCTCGTGATTTGAGTTGTGTGTTGTTCTAGCGCCTCTAGTGTTCATTTCACCAGGAAACTTCTGTGTTACGCACAACAGGCCGCATTAAAATCATTTAGCAAAATTGTAGTTATTGTTAGATGAATCTATGACCAGGTTGTGAATGCCACTGAAATATGACTTAACAAACCAATCGAATTTAACAACATCTCTTATCTTGATTTCATTTTAGCTTGGAAAAAAGTAACTTTTACGTACAATTTAATGTGAATACTTTTTATTTATTTATTTAATTTCACTTTCGCTCAAGTATGTTTTTGGCTAGATACTTGCACTTTAAATTGAGAAATATTTTCACTCAGTATCCATACTTTCACTTAAGTATAATTTCTGAATACCTTTTACACCCCTGGCTAGCGCTATGCGTAGAGGTATTCATGCTATTTCATTCTGAAGTTCTTCTACTGCACTGTCTGCATCCTATTATATAGTCCAATATGTCAAGCAACAGTGATATATATGTGCTGCTTTTGTTTATAAGAAGTTAGTGGTGTAAATTGACTGTATGCAGTAAATCAGAAGAATAGAAATATGGACTATTGGCATATTTGGCATATCTCAATGATAGTGACGCGCTTCATTTATGCACATGGAAATGTGGTTCTCCTCAGAAATTAAGATATAGGATCCATTAAATTATAGAGAATGTAGGTATTATAAATCATATAGATCAAGTGATTGATCACACACGGCTAGTATTAATAGTGATTGCATCGACTTGCACTTCACTTCTATAGGTCGATTTTGCTTTAAAAATTACATTTATTTGTTGAACACCAAAAAATTTAACCAAAAATATTTCTAAAATCAAATTACACTTAAAATGAAACAAAACAAAAAACAACGAAGTGGTCAACAAATCCTATATAACCACTGTCCAAAATCCAATAATTTTACCGTCTCCAATTTCTTCCACCAGCCCCATTTGCAGTGACTTAAAAATCACTGTACGACAACAGGTGATATGATAACATATGATACAAATGCAAATGAGTTCATAAATACAATTGTAAATATGCACATGGTAATAATAATTATAATAAACCATGACCTCTAGAAAGTTAACACAAACCTCTTACATTTTTATTTCAGTTTGTACATAAACTTTATTACCACCTGCTGGTCTCCAAACTGCAAATGCAGGAACTGATTTTAGACTTTGTGCTGAAAACAGACATGGTCCTGAAACGTTTTGGCGCAATGACATATTTCTCCGAAAAATAGCAAATTGCGCTTTGCACCACTTCATTAACACATAGCGCACAAACATTTTGCACGCATACAACCACAATAGCACAATAACACTCCCATCCACGCCCTCTTGCGCTTTGCACTGGAAAGGAAATTGCGTTTTGAATTAGCAGTCTCATGGAAATTAGATAAGACGTTGCGCACGGTCATCGTGCGTTACAATGTGCCTAGCGCGGTCACAAATGTGGTACACTAACTTCAAACTATAAAGTAATCATTATAATCTCTGATTACACCCAACACTGTCTTTTAGTGACTTTTGTGGTTTCTATAACTTGATGTTCCTGTTGCTCAACTGGTGCTATACTCCAACGTCATGGGTTTGAATATGTCATATCTTGCCTGAAATGAGTGTGGCTGTGCGTGTCATCGTCCTTGGAAAGCTCTGACTGATTGTGAGCCGTTACGAGCCCGACATCTTCTGCCTGATCCTGCTGATCACTCATGGTCTTAAGCCTGCAATATACACAAACACAAAATAACACATCACACACGGATGTAACTTGCTTCTAATAAGCAAACACAAACAATGCTAAGTTGGCTGTTTTTAAAAGAGCACATGCTATTTCTGGGGTACAATTAAAAAGGTGTGATAAATTGACCACTGGCAGAGTCACCATTAACGGTGTGTGTTGTTTTGGACCGTTTGTTCCCTTGTTATTCTTAAATGGAAAGCTTCATTATGCACGAGTCTGCGTCATCCATGTGTGCGATTACACATTTTCCTCAAGGTCACAGCACTTGATCTGCTGCTTAATGCGCCCTAGAGATTGCACGCTGCTACGCAGCATACGCGCAGCTGGTGTGCTGCAACTTGAAATCACTTAACTAGCAGTTATCCTGCTGGCGTGGTGCTAATGAATCTATGTGACAGAAACGAGAGGAGGGTAGCGTGCAAGGTATGCTAACGTACCACGAGCATGACAAATAGCATGTAGGCATGACAAATATAATAAGAAATTCATAAACTAGGAAATCACACAGCAATTTCACATCCTATACATTGAGAATCATACATCATAGGGCAAAGCTAATCACAGGACAACAGTCTCTGTCAGTGTATCTGTGCTTAAAAGCATAGTTCAGCAATAAAATAAAGCTGCCATATATGTTGAAGGTAATCAGGGTAATCCTTTCTTTCGATATTGAAGTGCATTTACTAGGCCACACCATCAGGATAACTGCTAATCCATTTAGTTAAATCAACTTGAGCCCCACAGCCACAAAAGCCTCTCTTAAAGGCACACCGACGTTTTCTTGCCACATGGCAACGCCGCTGATGTCAGAATTGGCATGAGCTGCAAAAGTTGTTGGAAAGGAGCCACAAGGGCATGGGGGGATGTTTGCTCTGAATGCTTGTGATCTATCTAAAATTAACCAAGTTTTGAAGATCAGCCTTTGTTTGATGTTTGTAAATCAAAGTACAGGAAACCCCCACCATCATTTTTTTCAAGCTCATGAAGAAATGTTCAAAGTTCATCCATTTAAATTCACTATTTTCAATTTAGAGCCAGAAAAAGCCAAGATGTGAACATCATCTAAACAACAGCATCCTTCAGAGAGCAAATAAGTGGTAAAATCTAAATCAATTAGTAGTGGAAGCGTCTAGCACCATGAATACATGAAAACAAAAACAAAAATCTTTTTTTCTTTTTTTACAAATATCATGTATTTTTTTATTTATTTTTTGTTAATACAATTAACACGAACAAATACCATATAGAAAATGTTTTGATATTTAATAATATTTAATGGTGACAAAATAATTCTTTTTTACAATTCTCAAAGTCTTGAGGGTCTACAGGTTGGTTTGTTTGTTTGTTTAAAGTCACATGACAACAAAATGACCACCAACATGTTGGTTACAAAAACTGACTTCAATTTGATGAACAAAAGTTATTTAAATAATTATCAAAATTTAAGACAATATTTTCACTGCTCAATTTTATTTAAGAAATAATAACAAACGATTATTCTGCACTACTCAACCAGCATTTCTTTTTTCAAGAATTAATAAGACTTATATTTATATATTTATTTTTACTGTCTCAGTAATTACATCACATGACATTTTTTACTTTAACCTTTTAAGCTCGGACAGGCCCGCAAAGAAACAAATAATGATCAAAATATGAATATCTACAGTCTTGACCAACACAGAACAGGTCTCGTTTGAAAGCTTAGAAGCTCTAATTTACAATGCATGTAAGCATTATGTCCAAAACTGAACATGTGCTTTCAAATTTTCAGACAAATCAGAAGTGCTCTGGTTTGATCATTTATCAACAACATTTTGCACTTTATTGTACACATTATTGTAATCGGTTAAAATGACTGATCAAATAGCCATGTGTCATATGTTGTTGGAAAGCACTCAAAGAGTAAGTACAAAAATATAGAGTAATAACTAAGTACATGTCTTTGACATACATGTAAATCAAATTTATCGAATGACAGCCCTACTAAAAACACATGAATTCTCCTGGATCACATGACTTCATCGTAAATGATGTATTAACGTTGTTCATGGTCATGGAACACTAAACCAATTGTATTAGGATTCAGATATCTGCAACCAGAGGTGGAAGTCATCCAAATATGGGCAGAGAGGATTATTTACTCTAATTACATATGCACACCAGGAGATGGCGCCAAGTACATGACACAGACTCAATGATGGCTCAAATGACACAGAATTGAACTGAATGAGATCTTGTTACTCATGACTGCATGCTTTGGAGAGAGAAAGAGCATAACTTAATTAATTGTTGTATTTGCATGTGTAATTAGTTCTTATGGACAATTATTATGTTTTATTTGTTTGAAGAGTCTTTTGGACACTAGATTAAATTAATTTATAACTTATGATTGCTTTGTTGTATCAACACAAAATTTTATTTGGTTACAGTTGACATGAGACACCCTGAGATATTTAATTTTTGGATTGTGTGTGTGTGTGTGTGTGTGTGTGTGTGTGTGTGTGTGTGTGTCAGCAGTTTATTATGCTGAGAGTCTCACAATTTATCATAATCTATATTATAAAAAAATTGGAAATTAATTTTTTTAATTATACCAAACAATTGACACTCTTTTTTGCTTGTTTTTGTAGCGATAGAAGCCTTTAGTTTTGGGCACTTTAATGTATTTTTTGATTAATTTAACAGACAAAAGATGAGCGTCATTGCAATGACCCTAAAACCAATGAATCAATTCAATGACTTTGATTGTAAACATCGAAGCAAACATACAAAGGAATAAAATGCCATTATTGCCTAAAAATGAATGCATTTTTAGTTTTTGATACTGTTCAGTCATAAATAAATGATAGTAAGTCATATAAACATGTTTTACTTAATGTGGTTTTATCGTCTTTTGAATAATTTGCAAGCATTCAAGTGCAAAACGCCATAAGATTAATGAAAAATTTATATTTACAAGAGGGATGAGAGAGCCTGCAAGTAAAACCAAAAAGATCTGTCATAATTTGTTTATGTTAATCATCTACAGCAAAGAATGAAAGCAGGTTGGCTGTATTTATTGTGTAAGGGGCCTCAGGGGGTCCACAGCAATAACATGAGAGGCAGCTGTACTGCAGGAGGCTAATAGGCTCATTCTCATGAAACATCTGCAGACTGTGACGACACCCCAGGCAGTTGACACAAGAGCGAGCTCTTTCTGATGGATCCTATGCAAGCCATTCACTCTGCATTATGCATTCTTATTGTATTCACATCCTAGACATGCAGTTGAGGTGAGCTTATTTTGCTAACTTATTGTGTGACCTCAGAGACATCGGTATGGTATTCATCAAGGCTGCATGATTGAATGCATTAAGAATGAAATCGTAATTTGTCATTGAATGGTTGCGCTTCGCCGCAAAATGCTGCCTACATTGTACAAACAAACAGCAATTCTCCTTCAGTGTTTGAGTCAGCGATGTGTGAGCCAGACGGGCTGGTTTGAGTAATTCTGTAACTGTTGATCTCCTGGGATTTTCACACACAACAGTCTTTAGAATTTACTCATAATGGAGCCAAAAACAAAAAACATCCAGTGATCGGCAGTTCTGTGGATGGAAACGCCTTGTTGATGAGAGAGGTCAACAGAGAATGGCCAGACTGGTTCGAACTGATAAAGTCTACAGTAACTCAGATAACCCCTCTGTACAATTGTGGTGAGAAGAATAGCAGGTTGGTGCTGTTTTGGAGGCACGAGGTGGACCTACACAATATTAGGCAGGCGATTCTAATGTTGTGGCTGATCGGTGTGTGTGTGTGTGTGTGTATATATACGTGTGTGTGTATATATATATATATATATATGTGTGTGTGTGTGTGTGTGTGTATATGTGTGTGTGTGTGTGTGTGTGTGTATATATATGTGTGTGTGTGTATGTATATATATGTGTGTGTGTGTGTGTGTGTATATGTGTGTGTGTGTGTGTATATATATGTGTGTGTGTGTATATATATGTGTGTGTGTGTGTGTGTGTGTGTATATATATATGTGTGTGTGTGTGTATATATATATGTGTGTGTGTGTATATATATATATATGTGTGTGTGTGTATATATTTATACACGTTTAATACGTTAATAACGGGCGATTCATTTTACAAAAATAATGCGTTAAAAAAATTAACGCATTTAATCGCAATGCTTTCCTAATAGATTCAAGCTTGTAGTACCACCTGTTTACTCCAGAGGGCAGTAAGTGGAATTTCAGCTGTGTGAGAAACGTGCAGTTTATACAATGAAGAAAACATTAACAACTCTTCAGCGGACACACAACATAAACGTGCGAACCAAGGGATCTCAAGATGTGTTTAAAGATTGAGTATTAAACTATATTTAACTTGAAACAGTGACCTAAACATTTTATGTTTATGATGCAACGCACCCGAGACGCTACACAAGCATGTCTGACGCAGGTCGTACGATCTTTACCTCACAAATATTTAATTACCAACAAGGTTAAGGATGTGTCCTTTAAACTGTTACACCGTTTTTACCCAGTCAATCTTTATTTAAGAAACATGCTCCCTGAAATAGATCAACTTTGCTCCTTCAGTAATGCTGTAGATTAATCCGCCCCTCATCTTTTTTGGGAATGTGTCCACGCTGTAGTATTTTGGAGAAAATTTTTGTTTGTACGTACCTCTATTTTAACTAGTTTTTCTTTGCTTTATAAAGACGTTTTATTTGGTTTTCACAAGTTAATATTTTCTGATTAATCTGTTTATTTTTCTTGCTAAGTTTTTTATACATAAGTGTAAATGTATAACTATAAAGCCCCTATTTGCACTTTTTTGTAAAGACTTAAATATTATTTAAATACTCTTTGTACCTCTAACAACTCCAAAGCATTGAAAACCATTACACTATGTAATGAATATAATGTCTTGGCATTATTGTAAAATATATCTGTAGTATTGTGTACTATGTACCCCTGACTTGTTTCTAAAAAAATCTATAAAAATGTCTGATGCAGGTGTTCATTGACGGGTCCTTAAACAAGCCCTCATCATAAATCTCCAACTGATTGACAAATTCACTTGTGTAATGGATTGCTGTGAACTGTGTGCCAATGATTGACTTATGATCAATAATATGGTAATAAACAATACATTGTATTCTAAAGCTGCTTTTTGTCTTATCTATGATTAACTCCTCTGCTACAGGAATGTAATGCATTTTAATTATCTGAATATTTTATTTTAAATTTTGTAATATTTAAAGATAACTATGAATTATTATTTAATCATTATACATTGAATTATTGTTATATGAGGGGCTTTCTCAGCAAATATTTGTATGTGCGATTAATCGTGATTAATTAATCGGGACATCATGTAATTAATTCGATTAAGAATGTTAATGGATTGACAGCCCTAATATATATATATATAGCTCTGGAAAATTAAGAGACTACTGCAAAATTATCACTTTCTCTGGATTTACATCCATTTTTATAGGCAGGGTTGGGAGGGTTACTTTATAAATGTATTCCACTACAGATTACAGAATACATGCTGTAAAATGTAATTTGTAATGTATTCTGTTAGATTACTCAAGGTCAGTAATCTAATCTATATACTTTGGATTACTTCTTCAGCACTGGTAGATTTTTTCACTTGTTTTGACTATAAAATCTCTGCCAGTACAGTAAGACAAAATACACATAGTAAAAATGCATTTTCTGAAAAACCTAAATATCTTATGCAGTGTTGTTTCTAAAATGAGATTAATCAAATTGATCTTGTTTTAAGGATTTTTACAAGAAAAAAATACAAAAATTATTATCAAGAATACGATTTTTGCCCTAATATCAAAGGTCTCAATAGAAAAATTATGATCCAATGTGAATTTTCTTGATAAGTAAATAAGATCGTGTCTGGTAACATGTGCATGTAAAATGGCTAGAAATAGCATTTTAGCTTAGCATAAAGCTAATAATTTACACAAGAATTATTTCTATTTCTTCTGCGCCAAACTTACTTCAAACGTACTTCTCTGTCTGCTTGTATGAATGTAACACATCATAAGAAAGTGTTTCACCGCTGTTCAAATGCACTTTGGATCGCATCATTTATATGTATAAACGTTTTCCATCTAAAGGACTAAATATTAAATGAAACAAATGACAATAAAATGCAAAGTAATCTCTTCAGTAATCAAAATACTTTTGGAATGTAACTGTATTCTAAATACCAATGATTTAAATTGTAACTGTAGTGGAATACAGTTACTTATATTTTGTATTTTAAATATGTAATCCCGTTACATGTATTCTGTTACTCCACAAACCCGTTTATAGGTATGTGTGAGTAAAATTGACATTTTTGTCATTTAGAGCATTTATTTGCAGTCATTACAGGTCAATCAAGGTGTGGGACATCCGGATCAAGACCCTGTCATGGCCAGCCCAATCTCCAGACCTGAACCCCATTGAAAAACTCATGAATGTGATCTAGAGAAAGATGGATGTGAAAGACTGGTAGAGAGCATACCGAGACACATGAAAGCTGTGATTGAAAATCAGGATTATTCCATCAACTATTGTTTTCTCTGTTTCCCTCTCTTTTACACACTCTGATTAGGTTGCTGTTATTGGTTATCTGGGCACCCAATCTTAATTACCCTTATGACATCATCTCCACTCTCCACCAATGGATGGCCCTTCCTTCCCTTTTAAAAGCAGTTTGAATCCATGTGTTTGGCGCTTTTTCGTTTGATGACAGCTTTGCTTGTTAGCTTCTGGTTTGGTGTATTGTCTCTGGTTCTTTGTGACCCTGTACGTTCACTGACAAAGTCACTCGTTACCCATTCGTTGCTTATGTGACTTATCATCAGTGTTATTTATATAACTCGCTTCTCATCTAACCAGAGTGGAAAAGTGGACAGGTAAGACGTCACGTGACATACACCTTGCACCATGTAGACTGTTATTTGTATTAGACACCTTAAGTTAGGAGTGAGTGCCTGTGCCCATGTACTTTTGGCGTTTTTTGAGAGCAGGTAGGATAGTTTAGACATTGGCATTTCCAACGCTGAAGACCTGTTTTATTTTCTTTCTAGCGTTTTGTTCGAACTGACAAATTAGTGAGATTGGAGGGCTATAAAAATGAGTTAGAATCAATTATCTATATTCTTTGGCTCCACGCATGTCCCTTTTCCCTCTGATTTCATTATTAGTATGTTCTTTGTATAACATGTAAATACCCTACTCATTTATCATTGACTTGTGATGCACCTAAGAATAAATTACCTTTACACCCTATACTTGCCTGGTTGCTTTTGTCATTTGCCAACCCAACACACACTTTAAATCCATTCACAATTGAAATGTTACCCCCTCATACCCTTAAACTACTATAGGGGTCGTAACATGGTATTTGGGAGAAATGTTGTCATTACTTAATAAAAATAAAATGTTCATTTTATTCAAACACACACCTATAAACAGTAAATCCAGAGAAACTGATCATTTTGCAGTGGTCTCATTTTTTTCTATTGCTATATAGCCTATATATATAACAAGTTAGTTTATATTATGTTTAAGGCTAATTCTGTGTTTGGTACAGCAATGTAACTTTGCCTTCATTTAGTCTGTTATATGATTTAATGTAAATGTATTAGCATGTTTAATCGTGTATTCAATGCTAATCAACACGTGGAAGTCTACATGCGGCGTCGCAGTTCACAATATATAATAATCACAATAAACAATTATTTAATTAAGCTATAGTTCGCGAGACTAGCGTGGCTGATCCAATCACAGTTTGCGGTGTAAGGGGGCTCCGTAGTTTTCGTATTAATTTAGAGCTAATAATTTTTAATTTTAATTAACTTTCAACCTATTCCACCACGAGGACTTCGGGAATTGTTGGTGAATCCAAACAGTGTATATTTAACAAATGAAACTATTTAAAAAAAAAAAAAAAAAATATATAATATATATATTATAGGTGGGCAGTAAATGTATGCTCGCGCTAGTCTAAAGGGTTGAAAATGCATTGTTTGAAAATGTCGTAGCCTACCTGACGTGGAGAAAATATCCAATCCCTCGCTCGACATATCCCATAGAGGTGTGTCAGTGTAATGCCAACAGCATCATTTAAAGCTCATAAAGTGAATGTAAACGGCCATAAGTGCGACATACAGTTGTGTATTTCTTCTGAGAGATGAAGCGTCAGCAGCATTAGTAGAGTTTAAAGGCTCAGAAGCTCCTGGAAATCTCAGTGGATTTATTATTGGGCACGCGCACACACACACACTAGACTGGTTAACAGTATTCTGACTAACACTAAAGACAAACCATAAATAAACTTTTTTTCCTCTCTCCAGTAATTAATTAATTTTCCAGACACGTATGACAAGTGAGTAGCAAATTCTTACACTTGACATATGGATCTACAGTAATGTGCAAACGTTTAAGGCACAAAAGATGTTTCACAAAAGCATTTGTCTTAAGATGGTTATTTAGATCTTCAGCTTTAGTGTGTCAGTGTAACATGGACAGAAAGTGTACTGTTAAAACATATGTATTGTTTATTATAATTCACACAAAATGGTTTATTTTCATATATATCTGGTATACTTGCCTGAATTGAATGAGCGTTTTTCCCCTTTAAGTGCTGTGACGTCATCATGAGCCTACACAATTTACTGTTTTGTCTCCTCTTCCTCTTGGCATTGTTAATGCACTGAAGAGGTGAGTTATTTGTGGCTCCTGTTAATCCAAATTAATCTTTATTTTAATTGTTGCGTTTGTGTCAATATCTTCACTGCAAGTTATGTGTATTATGTTATTGTACTTATCTGTGTAGTTATTTTGATCATTTTACCTTAAGTTATATTTTTGACTTTGGCCTATATTTGTGGAGATGAAAGCACATGTTGATAATATGTACATCACATTTGTTTTATAGAGCAATATAAGGGCGATTTACTCACGCTGCTCTTGTATGTTTTGTATACCAGTAAACCCAGTGAAACCGCCGCCTGTTGTCCCGTGTCTGTCTCCACAACGCAGACAAGTGTTTTCATAACTGGTGTCATGAGCCACCGGTTACATTTAATATGAAATATACATTTTAGACTCTCACATTACTTTTGCAAATAGAAAAGATCAGAATAGAAGAACAGGGAGTCCTGCAACAGATGTAACGGCCCCCACAGAGCCCCCAACTGAACATTGTGACAGTCTGGGATTACATGAAGAGACAGACGCAATCGAGACTATTAGAAGAACTGTGGCACATACTTCAAGAAGCTTGGAACATCCGATCAGCCAACAACCAAGAAAAACGGTGCCCAGGTGACCGTAGGTGCTGTTTTAAAGGCAAAGGTGGCCACACCAAATATTGAATTGGCTTTTATTACGTTTTCTGCACTTTGTATGACATGAAGTGATAAACTTTATGAAACATGTTGCATAATGAGGATGTTTTAAAAAATAATGTCATAAGAGCCAAAAACTTTTGCACAGTTCTGTATATTGACTTTGCGTTTTAGTCTAAAGCAAAAAAAAGTTTATGAAAAATAGGTACACTTGTAATAGTGTTTGATATTTTATACATATGTTAATATTTAAGAAATGTTGATTCATTATTATATTATGATGATATAATATGCTCACGAATATTGCGTAATACTATTAATCAAATTATTATATAGTCTCTTTTTTTTTCTCGGATAGGCCTACCACTCCATAACTCTTCATGTTTGATGTAGGTCTACACTGAATTATTATTATTGTTTTTTGTGTTGAAGTAGTGATAGTAGAATAAATTAAGTAATTTCAAGTGTAAACCTGAAAATATTAAGTACAATTTTATATTTCTACTCAATTAAAAAATGAATGCTCTTCAGTATTTATGGTTGTTTATTATCTTTATAATGAATCATCGTGTATCAATACTGAAGTAGAAAACCTTGTCATATCTATTCACTAATTTGAGTCAATTTCAAACGTAAATAAAACACATTTTCGAAGCTGGTGTTCCCAGCATGCACCAGGCTTGAATAATTTAATGACCTTGCATGGTTACTCTGTTTGCAAACTGTAATTTTTTATTTAATTTTTTTTTTAAACAGTTTTTGTTGATTATGTTGTTACATTGTAACTTGTTTTGTGAAATCTTAGGTTCATTTTCTTCTTAAAATTTGCCGTTTCATAAATAAAAAAAAAATCTTGTTGATTGCGTTGAGGTCTTAATAAAACAAGGTCATGTTGACTATTTAACCATTAAGTTTCCCTGTGAAAGGAAGGTCTCCATATATCACATGACACACGATTAATCATATGTTAATAAGCGACAGACACTGCGTCAGCCGATTTTGCCGGGGCTTCAGCCCCGAATGTATTTTGAAATGTTGACTGACAAATATGAAACCGGACAATAGCCTATGTAAACCCCCGTAATCATAAGTTGCCTTATTTCATTGAGCTTTGGCATTGCACATACAGCCTGTAAAATTAGACATATGTCTTAAAAATAATCTAGCCTATAGAATAAGCTGCTTTGCTGTCGGTAGCCTATGGGCTACACCGTTTCTTCCTCACTGTAGAATATGCAGCAGGTATTGGAGGAGCTGACATCAACTAACGTTACTTAGTGGCGAGTTAACAGCAGTTAGCAGGAAAGACAGCAAAAATGAAGCAAATGAGGCTTTGGGGATTTTTCCGAAAGAAGTCAGTGGGTAGCCAGGAACACTAGTTTTATCACACTGCACTTGTAACGAGAGCCAGCAGGTAGATAGCTGTGCAGTGTGTAAACCTCACTCTCCTGACCTCAAGAGGTACACTAGCAACTTGTTAGCACATCCGCCTCTCACGCCGGAGATGGCGGTTCGAGTCCCTTTCGGAGTGTACTTTTCTTGTTTATCAGGTGTTGTTTTCGCTAATGATAACCAATAAGCATTAGCATAAAATGTATGTGTGACTTGTTTTGTGATATTAGTTTGTAGTAAATATACACTTTGATTTGATTAAATGGTTTTGTAGAGGCAAAGATGAGCAACAGACTGAGGAGCAGCAGCTGTGCCAGAATCAGGCATGGAAACTGCTAACAATTAATCAGTCACTTTAGAGCAAGTTAAAAGTGAAACATTGTTTATCTCAATGATCCTAATGAAGGGATTTTGACAGATGAACATGGAGAATTATATACAGTTCGATGCCATGGTGTGTCAATGAACTTAGACTAAAGTCATTCATGTGTTGCTTTAACTTAGGATCTTATATATCATTTTGATTATGTCAAAAAATATAAATTATTTATATTCAATATTTTTTTACCTCACTTTACTCACTATAATATAACTCTTTTGTGTACATGAAAATTGGGCAATCTCACTGATCTGCTCTTCCCAATACATTTTCTTCAATGGTATTGGTCCACAATTTGACATATGTAGCACTTGATGAATTAGTTGTTTGAAGCTGATTTGCAATAAGTTATGTGCTGTATCTGTTCTTTTGCATCACAGATGATTCAGGGAGGAGAGAGGATGTTGAGGATAGTACTAGAGTGGAAGATTTAGGAACTGTAGAAACAGGCCCAGCCAGAGCAAAACTCAAAGAATACCCTCTCACCAGCTTTGGACTACAGGGAAGTGGTTGCTAGTGTGAAAATAAAATTGTCTGGGCTAAGCCCGGATGTCCTTCAATGCTGGAAACGCCTCTGATAAGCGACCTTAAAAATGTGAAATGTTCTAATAAAATGTACATTTAATTACTACGTCTATTTCAGTACCCTATACATCAGATTTGTAAATAAAAATGAGATGTTTGTGTTAAATGTTCACTCATGTTAATAAAATTTAAGTCGATTTTACTTAATTTTATAACATGAAAATGTACTTTTGAAAAAATTATGAAAATTAAAATATAATCATTCAGTGTATATTTTATTTAGTAGCTTATAAGACCTAGTGGTTAGTTGCAATCATTAAATTTCTACATTACAAACATTTTAATGTCAATTATTTTGTGACTCAATTGCAGACTCATTATCAACTCAAAATGCAAAATTTAGGAACGGCATGAAAAGAAATGGGCCCTTAACAGTTTGACTAGACGAATCACATTAGGTTTTAATAGCTCAAAGTTTAGGGGGATACAGTTGGCAAACATGCCACTATGCACTTGAGTGAAACAACTGTAGCATATGCATCTAATAAATAACACACCACACGTTCTGGTAGACTGTGATAATTGTATTGTATAACCTCACCGTCTCAGTGGCTTGAGACCCTCCACTGAAGGTCCCTCAGAACTGGCTGCATATATAGTGCATCCCATATAGAAATCCCAGATGTCCACAGCAGACCTGGTAAACAGCAAAAGGAAAGAGTGCTTCCATCCCAGTTAGCCGTCCTTGCAGGATATCTGTGAAAAAGCATTGCCTATGCATCTCCCTGCCCCTCCCCCTCTTATCAGAGATAATCAGATTTAACATTTATAAACTCCACAAAATCATCCACACACAATCTTTGCTGCTGCATCACATTGCACAGAAATGGGCTAAATGACTCTTAAGGTCCAAAACCCAAATGATTAAAAACAACTTCCCTTTTGGACATTTCATTGTCATCATCTGTCGTGCATCATTAGAGCAATAATAAGGCATGCTAATATACCAGGAATTTTATGCATCCAAGATTTTCAATGGTAAAGCATTTGCAATAATTGCAGCGGTTTATTGCACTGGTCATGGAAACATATTATTTTTGATAACCTTGCAAATGTATTAAAAAGAAAAAAATGGAAATATCACATTGACATAAGTATTCAGACCCTAACTCAGCACTTAGTTGAAGCACCTTTGGCAGCGATTACAGCCTCAAGTCATTTTGGGTATGATGCGGAAAACTTTGCACGCCTGGATTTGGGGAATTTCTGCCATTCTTCTCTGCAGATCCTCTCAAGCTATGTCAGGCTGGATGGGGACCATCGGTGGACAGCCATTTTCAGACCTCTCCAAAGATGTTTGATTGGGTTCAAGTCCGGGCTCTGGCTGGGCCACTCAAGGACATTCACAGAGTTGTCCCGTAGCCACTCTTGTGTTGTCTTGGCTGTGTGCTTAGGATCATTGTCCTGTTGGAAGTTGGTGCTATTGACCAGGTAATCATTAAGGATATCTCTGTATTTTGCTGCATTCAGCTTTCCTTCAACCCTGACCAGCCCCCCAATCCCCGCCGCTGAAAAACACCCCCACAGCATGATTCTGCCACCACCATGCTTCACCTTTGGGATGGTATTGCGAAAGTGATGAGCAGTGCCTGGTTTGCTCCAGACATGATGTTTGGTATTGAGGCCAAACAGTTCAAGCTTCATTTCATCAGACCAGAGAATCTCGTTTCTCACAGTCTGCGAGTCCTTTAGGTGTTTTCTTTATGTGTCTTGCACTGAGGAGAGGCGTCCGTCTGGCCCCTCTGCCATAAAGCCCAGATCGGTGGAGTGTCGTAGTGATGGTCGTCCTTCTGTAAGTTTCTCCCATCTCAACACGATATCTGGAGCTCAACCAGAGTGACCGTCGGGTTCTTGGTCACCTCTCTTACCAAGGCCCTTCTCCCCCGATTGCTAGGAAGAGTCCTGGTTATTCCATGCACCTGAGCTCAATTTCAAGTGTCATAGCAAAGGGGCTGAAACGAATGGCAATGTTATATTTTCATTTAAATGAAATCAATTTGCAAAATTATCAAAAATCTATTTTTTGCTTGTAGATTGATGTGAAACAAATAATAATTTTAAGCATTTTAGCATAAGGTTGCAACATAACAAAATGTGAAAAAATTAAGGGGTCTGAATACTTTCTGAATGCACTATATAAGCCTGATAAGTCAGCCCATTGAGTATAAACTGTGATAAATTAGATACTATTTTGCCATTGATATTATGGGAGTGAGTGTCCTCTAGTGGTAACTGGATTTTACCAGGTTCATACTGTGACATAAGGGTGTTTTTTTGTTTGAACTTCTGGCACTTTTAGCACTGTGGATTTCGAAGTAAAGTCTTAAAACATTTGTCTCATACTTACTAATTCTTTAATTTGTCTACTAATCATGCCATTTATGGATTATTTTCAAGAAAATTCCCACTGCATTGTCATTTCCTCCAGTAATGATGGTGATAGAAATGTCATTTTTAGAATATTTGAAATAAAATGGCCAACCCCTTTGATTTGCTGAGGTGAATTTCATAACTTTCATTTAATGTATCTTAACCCTGTAAATGCCGACATATAAGAAATGTCAGAAAATTATATTTTTATACTAAACTGTTTTAGTACCATTAGACAAATATTAAAGGACATGGTAAAAAAAATATACATTTGTCTTTAAAAGGTCATTATCCTCCGAGGCCCAGCAATTAATTTGTATATATATATATATGTGTGTTTTTTTATTTTGTGGTGGGCATGAATGGAGTGTGATGGTGATTGAGAGATATACCTCAAAAGCCTGTTGTATCACATTTTATACTTGGTTTTTATCAATAAAATAACATTTAAAATTTTAACCAAGCACAAGCTGCATATATACAGCAAATACTAATTTGAAAATATTAGTAACAATATAATAATGACTGTCACTTTTACTTTAATAAAATAAGCTGTCATTTATCCCAACATAAGAGTCACTTTTTGCACAAGTCTGCCGGCACTTTACATAATCAGTATAAACACTGACACCACATTTGTTTCCACAAATAACCACTAGATGGTGCCATAAGCATGTGAAACTTACATATCATAGGTTGTTTGGCTCGTCAGCTGGAAGAGAGTGTGAAACGGGTGCCGATCAAATGTTGTGTATCATGTTTGATACACTGCATTATAGGGTTAAACCCAATTAAATAATATGTTCACCTTTTTGTATAATTTAGCAAAATTACAGCTTAATTGGAAAATGACACACAATATACATGATATTTACCTTTTATATATATATATATATATATATATATATATATATATATATATATATATTATTTTCTTTTTATTTGTTCAAACATACCTTATATTTCATCTCAAGTGTTCTTATTCACAGACACTTTTGCTGACCTGGTTAACAAGTACACCGACATTTGGAATTGATGGAAATGACGGTACAACTGCGGGACAGTATAAATTTGTTAAAATTTGATAGAAATCATTTTCACACAATAAATATTGGACTCTTCACACTTTGTTTAGATTATCATAGTTTTAAACATGACATAATTTATATTTTTACAATGGATTTTCATAGGTTAATATTTAAAGGTGCACTAAGTTTTTCCTCATTTAAAAAGTTTTACTTCAAAAGAAATAATTTGTCATTTTGAAAAATACATCAAAAATCACTACTTTCATATCAGTAACCTTATAAAATCTTTTTTTGTTTCTACATGGAGAGGGTCCCCTCATGGGGGCGGCCATATTAGGATCACATGACCAGCCAAATACTATGCGCAGTAACCGGACACTTTCACTCAGGGATTTAATGAATCATAGCTGGCTGTAAATAGTGAATTTCTACAGCGACATGAGTTACTGAAAACGATTGTTTTTGAATAATGCTGCATCCACACCACTAGGAGTCAGCCAAGCCAATGCTAAAACAGTCAAATCTGCACAAAGGGCATTTAATAAAAATAAATAAAAAGAAACTGGGACGTGAAAGTGCCCGACGTTAAAGGAACACCCATATACCAACCACACAAAAGGCAAAAATGCATCCACTTTAATTCAAATGTAAAGAAAAGGGACATAAGAACAAACATTGTTTTATGTAACACACAGTAAAGAGCCATGCAAGGACAGATGTGATTGTCTCATAAAAAGATTTATTTTTTTGCCTAAATGTACAAAGGCGAGTAACAGTATTTAAAAAAAAAAAAAAAGAAACGTGGTAATGTACACTTTACATAAGAGAACCATCCAAGAAAGAACAGGAGATATTGGGTGATACAGGCAAAGAATCATCTCAAACAAAGCCATTAAAAAATGTAAACATCCTTTAAGTACCGGGGGCCTGATACTTGGTGATAAATTGCCTTCTGAGAGACAATTGGAAAAAAACTCAATAGAGAGAGGCGGTAAAAAAAATGACGCAAAGCATGAAGAGTGCGCTGCATCCTCCTTGGAGATATCAAAGGCGACTGAGCAGCATTTGACATGTTTCCTGATGGCTGCTGAGAATTTATAAAACCGCCGCATTAAAAATATGTTCCAGAAGATGTACATTATATTGTTCTAAGGCTCAAAAGCACCAAATGTATCCAATCAAGTCCATAGTGATGTATTTGTGTTGCAATGCAAGTATTCAGTGTACCATGGTGCTTCACTGTTGCTGTACTTATTGTGACTTTAAACTTGAAAGGGAGTGCATGAGCCAAAATACATAGCCTGTTAAAATCTACCTGCTCAAATCACTCAAGGGTGAAAATAAGCAGGCAAAACGGCATGGAATAGAGACTTACGACCAGTTGTACAGGTTGAGTCTAATTTGAGAGTTTGAAAAATGACCAACTGAACTGTAAAAAGCAGCATGCATTGTGACAGCAAGCCAATATGAAATCTATGGCATTTCAAGCAGTGAAGGAGATAAAAACACACACCCTAGAAACAGATTTACAAACAAAATCTAACAAAGTGTATGGTTTCTTGATTGCATTTTGAAAACAGTCCCTCTGTACATCATATACAGACATCACATAGTGTGTCAATTACCAGGAGTCACAACAGAGTCTGGCGCGAAACCGAAGTTCGCTTTGCCTGAGGAGAAACTGTTCAAAGTCACATATCTAGCGCTATAGTACACCATGCGGACAGGAAAAACACAGAGCATGATGGGCTATGAAAGTGAGTTCAGTTCAAACGCTCAATTGGCTTCATATAGCACGCTGGAGTTATCACAACACTTCAACAATAAGTGTCCAGGAATAAAGAGGCCCCATGCAAAGAACATCAGGACAATTAGAACGAAACTACTGGGCCTCTGGCGTCACACGCCCAATGGTCACCACATAAGCGTCTCTCTCTAAAGGAACTTACAATACCTTGTCACGTTAACAAACATCCATTTTAAGAACCATAGCGATGTCGAGGAAAGATCTGAAATAGTCAAAATCAAGTTAAGAAGGATAACCGAGCTGGAATCAAAGGCAAAATGTAAACAGATGGTACAGTGCACACCGGACGTCTTATTCCTCAAAAGGAGGGCTGATCTGAGAGTTAAACTGAGAGTGGAGGGCAATGCTTTGCAACCGTAATGAAGACTGACTTCAAAACCGTCTAAGCGAGATAAGGATTGATGTGAACCCCCTCAGAGTGAAGATGGAGTCTGTAATTGATGGTACGGTTGAAGAAATGTCGCTTAAATAGCATGAAGGTCGTCACAACTTGGTAGAGTTTGAGCAGAGAGGTATGATCTACCACATGTTTCAATAACGGTAACAAACTAAAGGATCCCATTTTGCAGGAAACTAAATAAATAAATGGATTTTGTATTTTTCTTTGCACCAAATCATGCTGATGATGTTCTCAAAAGGGGGTAAAAGGGGCACGGGAAAGGTAAAATGCAGAGAAAAGTACAAGAGCAGTCTTGAGGCATGTGGCTATTAGAACCGTTTGAGATCAATTGGTAAAAAATACAGATTTATGAGACAATGCTTGATATTATATGCAGCTTTCACTTGTTTTATCTAGATAACAACAATTCAAAAACTGTGGGTCAAACCGATTTACTTCTTCAGTGAGGATGCAAACTAAAACATAAAAAGGAAATCAACTTAAGTCATCTCGTTATCACGTGAAACTATGTTCAGTTATTTGTGTTCACAATTCCCCTCGAGTCCTCGTGTCGTATCTGGCCACACGGCCTGCATCAGTGAGGACTATGACGTCAGGCTGTTTGTCAGTTCAGTCTCTGATGTTCCTCACCTGTTCACAGGTACAGTTCGGTGGCCAGCTGGGCTCCAAGCAGGGGGCGGGATGGCTTTGAACCTGGTCTCACAGTCTGCAGCGGGGGTACGAGGTACAGATACTAGGAAAAACATTGATCTGCCACACATTCCGGCAGAACAAAAAATTAAAATATAGAAACACCATTCAACTGATGTCTAAATGAACTCCATGTACTTCCCCATGTGATCCAGTCACATGATTATTTGTAAAGAAGGGTGAGACAATCTGGTTTCCCTAAAAAACAAAAAACACACACAAGAAAACAACTGTTTAATTAGACTTCGCCATAAATTAATCTAATTCATATAATTAAAGATTTATATTTGTAAATATATATATATATATATATATACACACACATACATACAGTACTGTGCACATTTTTAGGCACTTGAGAATAATGCTACATAGTGAGGATATCTTCAAATATAATGCCATACATAGTTTTCATTGATCAATTAACGGCATACAAAGTCCAGCAAACATATAAAAGCTAAATCAATATTTGGTGTGGCCACATTTGCCTTCAAAACAGCCCCAATTCTCCTAGGCACACCTGGACACAGTTTTATTTGGTTGTTGGCTGATCGGATGTTCCAAGCTTCTTGGAGAATTTGCCACAGTTCTTCTATCTATTTAATCTGTCTCGATTGCTTCTGTCTCTTCATTTAATCTCAGACTGACTCAATATTCGGTGGGGGGCTCTGTGGGGGCCATGCCATCTGTTGCAGGGCTCCCTGTTCTTCTTTTCTATTCTATGTGCAAAAGAAATGTTTGCACAGACCCTGTGGACATCCGTGTCCCACATGAAAAGCATATTTAGCGCTCAAAGTCAAATGAATGTAATACGGTTGCTTCATCGACGGAAATGTGTATGGACGACGTGGCTGACATGAGAGTATTAAAATAAAGGTACATCTTAGAAAATGTCTATTTCGATATGTATGTGTTGTATCGATAACATTGGATCGTTGGTCACATCGATGGATCGTTACACCCCTACCCGCTGGGCCCCATTGGACTTGCAGGCCCCTGGGATTCAGCCCGTATAAGCACGTGCGTTAATGCGCCCCTGGATTCCACATATTTGCAATGCTTCTCTCGGGTAATTACAGACTTCTCCACCAGAGGTCAGTAAAAGTGTGATTTGTTAAAAAAGGGCTGTATCTGTCCTGAAAGGACCAGCCTCAATCCAGTGGCCTTTAAATAATCATAATGCTGTGGAACATCCATCTGGATGTCTATAAAGCCCTCAATGTCTCGGAGAGCTCTGAGCTAGAGGAACTGTAAGCACACTATCAAAAACAAGATTTTACATAGAATTACAGATGATTTCAAAGCAGAAATGGGCAAACACAATCACCTATTGCTGCCAACTTTGCAAACAAATCGTCATAATTTGCTACGTCTGCCCACAAGCCAACTCTCCCACAAAATGTTTTTTATATGTATTTATGTTTTGTCTTACCATTCTCACCTCCGTGCTGGTGGGTACAGGGAGGGGGCTGATGCTTGCTGACTGGCAATAATCGCTGACGATGAAAGGCCTGCAATTAAGGAACATCCAGTAAAGATCTCGTTTATACCAAGAGATTTGTTGCAGCACTGTTTCTCCAAACACATCAGATGAGACATTTGAAATGCAACGGTGAATCTCATAAAAATAATGTCTTGGTCATATTTCACCCGAACATCAAAACAAATCAAATTAAAACAAATATTTTGCACAAAGATAATGAAGTGATACATGGTACTGTGAGGATCCTTTTTTCCCCTAAGAGGAATTTCAGTACCATAGTATGTTTCAAAGTACCATCGCTGTACCATGTCTTTTGTAAGGGGAGGTTTCATGAGATTCACCCATAACCACCATATTTTATTTTACAAGTTAATGGGTGGCTGTGGCTCAGGTGGTAGAGCGGGTCGGCTGCTAATCGCAGGGTTCCCGGCCCACACGGCCTCCACAGGCTGAAGTGTCCTTGGCCAAGACACTGAACCCCAAGTTGCTCCCAATGGCAGGCTAGCGCCTTGCATGGCAGCTCTGCCGCGATTGGTGTGTGTGTGTGTGTGTGTGTGTGTGTGTGTGTGTGTGTGAATGGGTGATTGGGACACAGTGTAAAGCGCTTTGGTAACCTCTGAGGTTAGAAAAAGCGCTATATAAGTGCAGACCATTTACCATTTAAGAGCACTAGAGATTGCTGACCTGTGGCATATGACAGATCATATTGCCCGGCTACAAGGGGATAGCCTAGGTGATGGGGTGGCATTATTCGTTGGGAGGGAGATGAGCGTGGTCGATCCATTTCTCTCTCCCTCTCTCGATCCCTCTCTCTCTCCCGTTCTCGGTCACTGGCACCTCGCTCCCTTTCATGAGAAGGCTTGTCGGCGACAGTCGGTGATTTGCTCTTGTATTGGTTAGCGTGTTGGTGCAGTATGTCCAAGGCTTTGGACTCTGAAGCCGACTTGCTGCTGACCGTGGGGCTGGAGCGTGATTTTTCGCCCTCTTCTCCGGTGCCCATTTTACTGCCATAAGGGGAGAAAGGGTATCCGGCTGGCAGATAGGACCCTAAGGGTTAGGAGAAGACCATACTGATGGATGTATACTTTGCTACTGCTTAATGGTAGCACCTTTGACATGCATCAGAACATAACACATTGAAAGTATGGGATGCTCTTCATTGTTGCCGCAAGGCATTCTTATTCTGTCAGTTTTCTCTTCCAGGCTTTGAGGAGAAACTTGCCGAGCAAGTTAGTCTAGCTGTTGAAAGTTTATAGCTAGCTACATAACACATAACAAATCCATTTTAATGGTGCACATTTGAAGGTAACTATCCCCCTTGAATACTGAGGTTTGTTAGCGGCACAGTAACACGAGAAATCATCTTAAGTGTGTGCAGTGGGACTGCATTCAAGTCTCTGTTTGCATACTTGCAAAAAGTATGTTTCCAGCCTAACAATTGTGCCAATTATTTACTAAATAGTACAGAACTTATATGGGCCGGTCACATCAAATTAAATAAAAAATAAAAAACTACATGCAGGGCCACAAACAGAGCTGAACGGGGGTGCTGCGATGACAATGACTGAAAAATGCAGTCTGTCTACCTAGGAAAACTATTGAAAAACAGTGAGTACGGACATATGCCTTCGGTGTGAACAACCCATCCCTATTAATGTTTTCATTCATCTTACCTGGGTAGTTGGGCATCATGACTGAGGACATGCCCCTGTATCCAGGGTGGCTGGGTTCGTAGCCTTGCCCAAAAGGATATCCATGCATGTAATGCAGGTAGGGCTGGTGCTGTGCCAAGGGAGAACTGAAAGACATGTGGGCATTAGTTCGAGGATCTTTTCCTCCACTTCGCTGGTCCTCTGTGCTGGGAAGACAGGAAACATCAGTTCCATCTTTATTCTCGTCTCTGGAGCTGTTGTCCTTCGGCCTCTGCCTTTCATCTTTGCCTCTTCTGTCCCGCTCACGGTCTCGTTCCTCATCTGATGGTCTCTGACTCTCAGGGTACTGGTGGTCACAGACAGGAAGATGAGGCTATGAGATATAGTTCTGAAAAGGTATTAAGTTAGTCCACCCTCAAAAAGAAACTTCAAAAAGTTTCCTGAAATGTTATTTATGACATTCAAAAACACGTTCACCTTTTACTTTGAGAAGTTTGATAAACCTACTTAATTCGTAACTTACGACTAGCTGTACACTAGGCCAGTGTTCCCAAACCCTGCTCTATGTAACCCAACCACAAGTTATATCTTTAGATTTTAAAAAAAACAAAAAAAACCTTTGTTTTGATACAATGATACCATTTAGAAGACAACAAAGTTCTTCCCTGTTGTCTAGAATACAACACCAAAAATGCATTTTTGACTACTTTGAAATGTGGTTTGAAAGATAGGATCATTTTAGACCTTGATAACACCTGTATTTAGCACTGTCCACTTGTAATCAGATCACCATTTAATACCAAGTACCCGTTTCTTGAGTGGGTTGACCACATGCTGATATTTGGGGCATTCATATCGGGACAAAGCATGTTTTTTCCCAAAACCACCAAAGTTTCATATTTTTAACTTGCCAAAAATAAAAACAAAAATAACAGTCATTCAGTTTAAAAACCACATGATTGCCTCACCTGTCTGTACCACATGGCCTGCTCCATTCCCAGCCTCGCAGACTCTACACTTGCCTTTAAATCATCCTTTCCATGATGGCCAGCTTCACTGAGCTTCATTTTAAGCCCCTCAGCTTGCTGGGGCTGCAGCTTGGCCTCCTCCCCTTTAGGGATAATGACTGACTTGACTGGGTCAGAGGAAGAGTCTCTCTGCTTGCCAGGAGCCTGTGGCTTTCCCAGGTCTGAAAGGCTGGGGGCTTTTGTAAGGCCTGGAGGAACAGGGCCCTTCTGTTTCCAGTCCTCCTTCATGAAGACTTCCCTATCCTTAACACCCGACTCAGGCTTCTTCTCAGCAGACCTGTGCTGCTCGGTCATAAGTCTCTGCCTCTCCTCATACTGCTGCCTGTAAGTTGGATTAGTGTTCATAAGATGGTTGTGATAAACCTGGTCCGGGTATCCATAAGGTGGAACATAGTATTGGTTGTAGTAGAGGGGCTGCATATACATATTGGAGCGCTGCTGGATGACTGAGGCTTGCTGTTGTTGGTGAGGCTGACTTAAAGCGACCTCAGGTTTGCACTCATCTGGTGCCTCCACCTTTGCCTTCTCCTCTGTCAATTCTTGCTCATCCTCCTTCTTCAGTTTCACAGCTTGGCCATCCAGCACTGGTGCACCGGCAGTGGTACCACCAGGGCTCGGGTGGGCGTAACTGGGAGAGTAGTAATTGTCATAGCTAGCATAATATGAGGACTCTTTACTTGATGTCTGTGGGGGAAAAAGAGCCTTCTTTGCACTGTCCTTCATCGACTGATCTTCTCCCTTGCATTTGGCCCCTTCTGATTTGCCTTCACCATCCTCTCCTGCATCAGATATGTCAGAGTATGCAGGGCTGTTTGTCTTCACCGAAGAGCTATCAGCCCCATTCTGGGTGGCTACATGGAGGGGAGTGAGAGGCTGTCCACTGCCATCCACCCGACTGGCCACCCCGATGGATGGACTGGGAGCATTATCCGTGAAACTGTATATCTTATCTGCCTCAGCCTTCATGCTGGCTAGGCGACTTTGATGAGGGTCCGAGGAGCCATTGTGATGACCCTCACTCCTGCTTCCTGGGTCGGATGACTCAGAATATGGGCTTTTCCCATCTTCAACCTTCCCACTTTTCCCTGGAAGCTTGGGGCTGTCTGCATCCTTGCCAAGATCTTTCTTCTTCTTGTCTTTTTTCTTTTTGTCCTTAGAGTTGCTCAAAGCTGGATTGATTGGAGATGAGTCCCCAGGTACACCCAATTTAGACTGTACGCCCTTCAGTTGAGGACTCTTGGGGACACCTTGCAACATGTTGCCCATCCCTGGAGGATGGCTGGGGCTTCCGCCACTTAATGGTGTTGGCTGCAAAGAGTACATCTGCTGAGAGGGCAGGGATGGAGCCATAGGCCTGGAGGACTTCATGTTTTTCTGGGACATCTTGTCAGACTTGGCACCACTACTTGGCTTTTTGGTCTTCCGGTCCTCCATGCCGTCATTGCTAGCCTCATCGGCAGTAAGGCAAGGCCCATCCTCACAACCCTCCATTGGTGTGCCACAAACTTCTGCTTCAGTATCACCATTCTTTTTCTTCGACTTGGAGCCAAACTTTCCAGGAGAGGGTGATGGACTCTGAGCATCAAACCCTCTCCCTTTAGGTGTTACAGAGCGTGCTGGGGAAAGCGAGCCTTTTTGTGTAATCGAAGCACCATTACAATTTCCGGGCTCTGGGTGGAGAGAAGATTCTTCACCATATTCGCTGTCCCCATCCATCTCCAACTTAATGTCATCATCATTATGAGCACGAGCTTGATGATACTTTAGACCATTGATGTGCTTGTACTTTTTGTTGCAATTGGGATGTGGGCAGTCAATCAATACTGGTGAGGAACAGCTTCGGTCTAGAGGAGGAGGAGGAAGGGACTCTGTTTTGATGATGGGAATTGGGAGCGTTGACATCATTCCACCATTTGAATTTGTACGCATGCGCTTGTTGCCTTTCGAGTCCTCAGAGCTGGAGTTAGGCTCCATGTCTGATGCAGGCTTGTTCTTGCGCTTGCCAGCAGAGGAGGGGCTGGCTTTTACGTCCTCTGTGTTACTATTGGGCGGAGTCCTGTGCTCAGATGAGTTCTGGCTGCCGCGGCGACCCTTGCTGTTGGAACCTGCTCTGGTCTTGCTGCTGTTGCTGCCCTTGTTATCTGACGAATTGCTGGTCTCATTGACTGGGGTGTTGCTGTTGGGTCGCATTCTCTTTCCACGTCCGCGGCCATTTCTCATCTCCAGGTCACTAGTGGGAGACTCGCAGAATCTTAAGAAGAACATTAAAAATATATTTTATGGGATCTTCTAAACATGTGCAATGTACAAGCCCCATTTTGATTGCATTAAACTTGATTTTTACTCAAGACTAAAAATAGAAATGGATCAAATGGATTGTCAAAAAATACTGCACTGTTAAGATTATAAATTGATTAATTCAAAAATAAATTGATTGACTGAAATGTTTTGAGGAGTAGGAAAAAAGGATTGGCAACACCATTTAAATTAATTGTCTCGTCAGAGATGCAACTCTATTGTTAAGTGTGTGTATCATCCCTGAGGGTTATGATGTGATACACCTGGAGAGTGATGCACCTGACTTGCTGTTAGTCCAGTGGGAGCTGATGCAGGGTGGAGGGAGGGGGCTGACAGTCAGGCAGAGACTGCTGAATAGGATACTTGGGAAGAATACTATATGTACTAGAAAATATTTAGCATTTGCTGTGCCTGAAGACCAAAAAAAGGGATTTCTGATCCACTCAGAACATACAAACACAATGGCTGCATCACAATAAAAATGGGGCTTACCTCAACAGACCCTGCTGTTGCATTCTGATTTTGTTTGCATACAAATGCTTACATCACAAGTTAAATGATCTTAAAATTCATTACTGCCTAACTTTTAGATTAATACATTTAAAAACTGGGATATCAACTTTGGCCTTGCATTTCTCTCCATTTTTCTTCAACTCAAATAAGTTGCAAATTGGGGTCGTAGTGAGAATCTACTTTGATGTGCTTATCAACTGATTTGAAATGTTAAAACAAACTTTGTATACCTTGGGGGAGCCCAGTCATGGCGGGTACAATCCAAAAGTGTTCCGACGTATGTCTTGTTCCGCCAAGTAACATTAACCACCAGCATACCTGTTGAACATCAAGAGGATCCTTAATACATACGAGAATTATTCTCCAAAAGGTTCAATGGCGCATTTCTACTTTTCACATTTCAAATCTCCTTTGAGCTCCTTCTCCATCTCTCTTATTCTTAGTATTCCAGGCATAACCCTGATGCCTCCATTTCCATTTCAATAGTTCAAATAGATGTTTCAAAGGCCAGCCCTCTCAAAGCAGTCCTCCTATTTTTACCGTGCGATTCATGATTACAGCAGCTAAAAGCTGCAAGGAGAGTCGTTTCTGGGAGGAAAATTGTTTGATGATGTCCTCCATCTGACTTTGCAGCAGTGTGAGCTGCCTCTGCCTCAGCAAATACTTTGTGATTGTGTGAAAACAGCTGAAGCAAATGAAAAGGATTGGCAGTGGTTCAGGGCTTTCAATACAGTTGATAGCTCAGGTAAGAGCAGGACATTTCTGCCATTTTGTACTACTGTAATACAAGGGACAAATCAATATGGCACTGCAATTACATGCACTTAGTAGCGTATGAGAGGCAGAATAATGTTGGGTATGCTTGATATACTTTCAGTCAGTCTTCATTGTCAGTCTAGTGATAATACAGTGGCTAATAAATGTATTTCTGATGCGGCTAAAGAATGTTATGTTTTTGTAAAAATACTGAAGGTTCAAATTGACCACTTTAGCGATTAGACCACATTTTCTCAAACGGTGATGTAATCATTTACATATTGTGTAAAATGTGTAACAATAAGCAGAAAGCACATGAGATAATGCTGTTTTTGGAGCATTTCAAGCTGGTCAATGTCTCCAGAATCTATGCAGAAACTTTCCAGCCTCACTCATTGCCAAACACAGCAAATGCAATCATTCCCTGGACTATCCAAATTACTTAAAATGATGTTGTAAAAACAAACCCTCTTGTCTTGTTTTGCTTTCCATTATCCCCAACACCACAGTGTGTGTGTCAGCATGTGAGGGCTGAATTCATGACCGTTTCTTTGATAAATGTTTGTGGAGGTCAGCGGAGGAGCACATTAGCGGAGGCCCCTTCCTCTTTCACTTACAGTCATTAGGGGTGCTCCGTCCACCTGTCTGAACCCAGGCTAAATGAGGCTAAATGGCCTGCATTTCACCTCTCATGCCCTTCAGAAGTCAGAGTGGATCAAACAGAAGCCAGACAAATGCGCTGCTGTGCTCTAACACTACATTAAAAACAGCTCTATTTGGACATAAAAGGCTAGACCGGCTCAAAAGAGATCTGTATTTGTGCTGTACTAGTGCGGTTTTATAATTTACATGTCTGACATAGGCATATTCCTAATTGACCTTTTTACTTAAAAGAACAAGAGTGTGATATAAGAGGCAGGTTTGATTGATTTCTTTGTGGAACATATGAATCTATGTAAAGGTCAAAAATTATTAGGGGCTCGGGGCAAAAAATGCCACCAAAAAGTAAATGTGGTCCTGCATGAATTCCGCTCTGATTCATTTTATTTGTGACATCTGATATATTTCTTAAAGGAATATTCTGGCAGCATTTGTGGCATAATGTTGATTACCACAACAATCAACATTATGCCACAAAAAAAAGAAAAAAGAAAAAAAAAAAAGAGGTTACAGTGAGGCACTTACAATGGAAGTGAATGGGGCCAATATAAAATTTGAGCTTGCTGTGTTGTCATGGCAACCAAGTTGTAAATTGCATATAACGTTACACAGTAAAGGTTACTAAGTGATTTTTATCACACTAAAATCATGTTAACATGCATAGTGTTTATGTCTTGTGGCTATACTTTCGAAATAGGGAGTATTTTAACGTTTACGGATTGGCCCCCATTCACTTCCATTGTAAGTGCCTCACTGGAACTCAGATTTTTGTTTATTTTAAACCAAATAAATTTTTGTGGCAATCAATATTATGCCTCAAATGCCGTCAAAACTTCCTTTAATATTCTCTATTCAAGGCCTAGGTGCACATATTTACATAAATTTACAGATGGAGAATTTGTGTTAACAAATTTATAAATTAAAGAATTTGTCATTTTTTTTAAATTACATGATTAGAGAATATTAGCACTATTAAAGGTAAACAAACTGGTTGACAAACTTAAGTAGAACACGTCCGTAGTTAATGTGTTGAATTACACCTGTGGTTACTCTATTAGCACACCTGTGTGAACTTGAGGGGAACTGACTTCATGCATTCACTAAAAATCCTAAAGATTTGGTTAAAATTCATGGCAAAAATGGCTCAGAAATGTTAAGTTAGTTCAGAGAAAAGCTCTAGCATCACTTATTCGCAGCCAACACTTGGTTTGATGCTTTGTTGTACAATGCAATTCAATTAATACATTTTAAGTACATTTTCAATTTTATTTTACTTAATAAAAAAAAAATCTGATTTGAAATTATATCTCTGGGAGTAAATAAAATGGCAAAAAAAACAACAACTGTTTTGTTCCCAATCATGTCACCTATAACTGAGTAAAATGTTGAATTGATACGACAAAGCAATCATAAGTTATAACATTACAAATGTAATTTTGTCCAAAAGCCTCTCCAAACAAATAATATAATAATGCATAAAACATAATAATTGTACATAAGAACTAATTACACATGCAAACAATGACTATAAGGTATGCTCTCTCTCCAAAGCATGCAGGCATGAGCCCACTTTATATATCTCTGCCCATATTTGGATGACTTTCACCTTTGGTTGCAGCGATCTGAATTTTTATACGATTGGTTAAGTGTTCTACATAAGTTTAGATGAACTCATCTGATCCATGAAAATATATAAAAAAAATGTTTTCCTCTGTCCAAACACCTTTTAGGGCCACTGCATATAATCACTTTTAACTGGCAATAAAATAGCAGACTGATATACAATAGCTTGTTGAAGTGGCCTTGGAAGGAATGCTGCATCAGGACACTGGCATCTGAGCTCTGCTGTTTGGAACGGTTGTGTTTGTTGGAACCGAGCCCTTCATAGTCTGTGGGTGAGGCCTTTCTGGGCTCCACTTCAAGAGCAATAAACTTCCAGAAGATTTAGGGCTGACATTTAGAGGCATCAGCATGCATGGCTTGTGATAATGGATGCCACAGCAACACGAACCTGCTCTACCTACAGCGTCCCGCCGAGAGGATTTGTGTCAGAGAAATGCCTAGAAATATTGCTCCAATCTGCCTCTGACTGTTTCATCGTGAACTGAAAGCGGTCTGCCCTTGCCCCCTGCCATTCGGGGTTTCACATGCTAGGCTGAAAATCGGACTGACCCATTATGTGAGCCCTGTGAAATCAGTTTTATTCTTTTCCAATTTAGTCGTTTTCCATCTCGTTTTTTCTGAATTCCTTGTTTTGAAGTTTAATTACATTTCCTCATTAAAAAAAACCTAATTAAATGAATTTAAAGAACCGAAAACAGAACAATTATACCATTGCATTATATTGATCAAATGAAGCGCTTCAATACGGATCCTCACAGCACAATCTAAAGCACAAGATTGGAGTTATTTTCGTCAAATACATTGCCGCACAGTACATTAATGCTTTATTAATGAAAGCACTGATGGAAACTACCTCTATTGCTTGTGAAATATTGCTTAAATATAATGCATTTATTATTGATATATTATTAATACATTGAATATTACATTTTACTATACAGTAGAAATATATGTCGCAGCATCTTGAATTTCCTGTGTCTAGGTCCACTGAGCTTTTTGGTTAAATAAATAAATAATTAAAATGAACAAAGCATTTTCAGTTTGTTTTTGATGACAGCTTCTCACCTCCAAATAAGCAGTTTGCTATATGGCCTAATGTGCTAATTAAACCGCAAAAGGCTGCGATTTAATTATATAAATATACAGTCTGCATGTGCTGCGTGCTTCAAGGTGAGCGAGCGCTCTGCTCTTTGTCATTTACCACACACACAGTGTATTTGAAGTTCATGATGGGTGTTTTTAGTGTACGAGCAGCTGGCATCGCAGATCAATTAGGATTAATTGAGCATTCATATATACATTTAATCACAAATATGTACAATTCCATGACAATCTGGATTTTATAAGTAAATCTGTTTTTAAGACTGAATTCCTCTATTCAGTCTGTGCTCTCCGCATCGCGGAAATCTTAGGGTCTGAACGTTACAGTTACAATTAAGGATTGCTTATTTTTTGAGAATTTACAGCAGCACGACACCTAGATAATCCAAAACAATCACTTAAAAAAATGGTGCTTTCCACTTTGGTTCCAAAGCTTCATTTTGAGTGTCCAGTGAAAAAACTCTTTACTTTTGCAATGACGTTCTGTTAGATCTGAAATTACACACTTTAGCTTTAAAAGTTGCTCCTAATGAAAACCAAAGAACTTGCAGTACCTGGAGGATGTTTCTTACTACTCAGGACAAAGCAGGGATTCATGCACGACTATCACAAAAGGTCAATGATCATCGAGGAAGCAACACACCATATTAAGAATCAAGGGTGTGTAAACTTTTGAACAAGATCATTTGTGTAAATTCAGTTATTTTGTCTTGTGAAATATATGTAAATATCTGTTCTGTCAAACAGCTTCATCAGGGCAGAACTAGATAAAAAAATGCTATAAATGCTAAACACATTGCACTTTTATTCACATTCCACCAAAGATGATATGAGAAAATGGGTAACGGTTGTTTTAATCAGGAGCATTTGCTTTAAGTAACTGTGTTGAACAGTTTTTCATATTCTGTCAATGAAAACAACAGGACAAATGGGCCACATCTGTTTACAACACATGTAACTCTATGCTGTTTACAAATAAACTGCTTTCAGTCTTTGAGTAAAACAAAATGCCTGTTGATTTCTATTCAGTCATTAACTTTAACGACTGTCTGTCTATGGATATTTCGGATATTTGCAATCCTCTTTGCAATGGTTTAATTAGCAAGTTCACTGACTGAATGTTTTTACTGAGAGCAGTCGTGAGTTTTTTTAGAATAATGTGAATATAGGACAGAGTTTTTAAATTGGTTGTATGAAGTACTTTGTAAAGGCAAAATACTCTGAACAGGCTAATTTAGCATATGTGTTTTGGTATGCGTGTATTTGACCTGCCAACATCAATTACATATAAATTATACAAATAAGTTGCTTCAGATTATAAAAGTCACAGGACCTTTCAGATGATGAAAAAAAATAAATAAAACAAACATTTAAATTCTGAAAAATACGGTTAATTCATAGTGAAATGATTGACAATGGAAGAAATACATGGCAAGCATACCATCTTCACAATGACATGCCCAATTCTGTTGAGTGCACATAATTATTAAAGTTGCAAACAACAGCAATATGAACGAAAATAAACATAACATAGTGGCAGTGTTAGGACAGCGTTAGGAATCTTTAAGAGAGCGTAGCACAGCAGAACGACATCTCAGTGTGTTTGAAAGATGCTGAATCGTACTGCTCTACTTTCCACCCACACCAAGTGTCGCCACGATACAGATCTGCCCAACACCATGAACAGAAAATGTAACATACATCAAAAGATAAGCATTCGGACCAGCCTGACACGGCGACATTCAACCAATGGGGTGAGTTAGGGGCGTGACTACCTGTTAGTTTGACCAATAGATTGGGGAGTGTTTGGGAAACCTGTCTGGAAACTATCATTACATTGCAATTCCGTTTGGTGATGCTAGTGGCACAGAAATTACACACTACAGCTTTAGGGAAGTGTGGCATTGGTGGACTGTGAATGGCCACATAAATAGATTTGTTTTTCCTCTTGACCTTTTAACTGTGCTCTCTCTCCATTTCAGAGACTGTCACATACACACACTGGAGTGGCCACAGAGGAGCAGGGTGAATCACACACACACTGTGCCCATGGCGAGAGAAATAGAAAACACTTATAGCCTGTGCACTGTGAATGCTGATGAGGCAGCTTTCTGTATGTGGTGGCACCATGAGGATGGCAGCAGGCTGAGTGTGGGCAGCATGTACTTCACTGCCTACCCACAGCCTAGATACGCTCTCAGTTAAGGATTTGGGGGAAACTGTTCCTTTTCATGCTCAACGATCAAGAATCTCAAGACTTGGGCTGCTGCAGAACAGAATACACTGACAGCTCTTGCATTGGGCTATGACTAGATATAAAAAGTCTACCTCGAGAGATGTAACTGAACAGATTTAGTTCAAATCTGAACAGAAACTGGCCAGATTTAGTTCAAATGAATTGATCTAGAACCATAATGCATCATTTTCTGTTCTGGGTAAGGAGCAGTTAAAAGAACAAGAGAGTCTGAAATGATCAGGAGGCAGGTTTTCATTGATTTTTTTTTATGTAAGATTAAGAGATAGATTTACTGTTTTGATCCCCAGTGGGAATATTCAGCATGTGGCACGTCTGCAAATTAAGATGATTATTTTAGCATTTTTGGTTTTATTGATCTTATTTGAAATCTACCAGAATAGAACATAAAATGACAGAACGATCAATATAATGAACAAATGATTGATAGATAAAACAACTGACCAATAGAACAAAATGACAATTAGAACAATTGATAGATAGAAAAAATGACCAATGGAGAAAACAAATGATAGAACAAAGAATAGAACGAACAAACGATAGAACAATAGAGCGACCGATATCAATAGAAGGATATATAGCTAGAATGACTGATAGATTGACAGCTAGAACAAACAATAGAACAAGCTATAGACAGAACAAATAGATAGAACGTGTGATAGAAAGACCATCAGAACTATAGATAGTATGACAAATAGAACGGCCAATGGAATGAGCGACCGATAGAACGACAATATACAGAACAATAGATTGACAGACAAAATGACCTACAGAGAGAACAACAGAATGAACGACTGATACAACGACCAATAGATAGAACTACAGATATATAAAACAATAGACAGAATGCCAGAACGACCGATACAATGAATGACCGATAGAACAATTGATAGATAGAATAAATGACCAATGAAAAAACAAATGATAGAATAGAACGAACTAACTAACAATAGAGCGACCAATATATCAATAGAAAGGCAGACAGAACGAAATATAGCTAGACCAACAGATAAAATGATAGAATGACAGAAAGAATGAAAAAACGACAGACAGAACAAATTGATAGAACGACAGATAGAATGACAGCTAGAACAAACAATAGAACAAATAGATAGAACCACAGATAGAATGTGTGATAGAAAGACCAACAGAACTATAGATAGAATGACAGGTAAAACTACAGATGGGACGAATGATAGAATGGTCAATAGAATGATGGATAGAGTGACAGATAGAATGACCGATACATTGAACGACAGAACAACCGATAGAATGATAGAGAGAATGGCTGATAGATTGACAGATAGATAGAATGACCTACAGAGAAAACAACAGAGCGTGCATCAGATACAACAACCAATAGATAGAACTACGGATGGATAAAACAACAGAACAACCGAAAGATTGACTGGTCAATAGAACAACCGACAGATAGATTGACAGAATTGCTGATAAATGGAACACTGATAGACAGAACGATAAATAGAATGGTAAAATGACGTATAGAACAACAGACAGAATGTCAGAACGACCAACAGAATAACCAAGACAGAAAGACAGTGACAGATATAGCGTCAGACAGAACAACAGATGGAATGAACGATAGAGCGACAGAACGATCAACAGTATGCTAAATAGACCGATAGAGCGGCAAACAAACGACAGCTGAGACGACAGAGATAGAACGGCCAATATGACTAAACAGAATGATAGATAGAACAAAGGGTGACATATATTCATCAAATGGGACAATAGATAGATAGAATGACAGAACGACTGATACAGTGACCAACAAAATGATAGATGGAACAAAGATAGACAGAACTACCAATGGGACCATCAATGCATAAAGAACAGATAGAACAAGAACGACCGATAAAATTATAAATAGAACGATAGAGTGACAGATAAAACGACATCGAATGACCGATAGATTGACCACCATAATGATAGATAGAATGAAGAGCGAAAGATATAGCGACAAATAGAACAACCAATGGGACGACCAACAAATAGAACATCAGAACGACTGATACAATGACCAATAGAATGATAGAGCGACTGATAGCATGACCGAGATACCAACAGAATGATAAAATGAGTGATAGAACAATAGATAGAACATCCGATGGGAGGACCGTTGATAGAATGACAGACAGAGTGACCAATATAAAGAATGACAGATGATATAATGTTAGAACGACAGAATTACCTACAGATAGAACAAACCATAGATAAAAGAACAAAGATAGAATGATAAAACGAGCTATAGAACGATCAATAGAACAACAGATTCTGATAGATACATAAATAGATAGATAAAACTAGAATTTTTGTATTGTCTGCACTTCATTGGTCAGCAGTTTTAAGGCTGGATGATTTTTATCCACTTAGTAACTCTGGGCTGTTCTGAACAAGCAATACTCACAACCACTGGGGCATGCTGCCAGTTTTCAGGCTTTTATTAGTAACTCCCACAGGAGACATTTTTAAGCATCTACTTCTGTGGAAAGTATCTTGAGATATTAGTCCACAAACTCACTTTTTGACTCTCTTAACTGGTCCCTTAACTATTCAAACAATGTTCTGAAAAACAAGATAATGAAAAACTAAAACTGTGTGCAGAATATGGGGTATGTACTCTTTATTAAATCTGTTTTTAAGCATTAAAAGACTGATCATAAGCTAACATTCAGTCTGGTAACCAAGCAGTTTTGTGCATTACATCACTGGTGTATATAATGCTAACGAGTGTTTTTATCTACTTGTAATGTCACTGAATGATGACATATGAAGTGGATGTCGATGATTGGACAATGGCAAGTAGTTCAGAAAGGCAACTTACATTGCAGACACAATATGGTCAACTGTTTTGTCTTTTTTAGTTGAAATAGTTCCAAACAAAGCCAAAGCAGGGTAAACCATTGGGTGTCGCCAAGCAACACACAGAATGACAGCCTGACAGGAACGTTGCAATCCCAGACAAGCGGAGAGATCCAGAGAGTGAAATGTCCCAGTGCAGTTATAATGAATATCAGCACAATCAGATGAGAGGATTGGAACCAACTGTAAATTTACATCAAATTACAACACACACACTACGCCAACAAAATCAACCTTTGTCCTCATAGCTTATCAAACAATCAGGTGTCTCGGGTTATACATTCGTAAAAGTATGCTTTCTTACCATCCTCCGTCTCTTGCCACACAATGCCCTCCAGGTTGACGCTGGTGCCAGGCTCACAGGGTCCCAGGCACTCGGGCTCCGTGGACAGGGCCACATCAGTGGTGTTGACAGCCACTGAGCGTGTGCGCACCATCAACTGCTCACAAGGTGAGGCAATGTCACTGTTTCCGAGGAGGTGAAGAGGTGGAGGGGCAGGAGTGGAGACAGGAGACTCCATCTACAGAAAGACAAGAGAGAAAGAGGTAAGTAGGGATAGAAATTGTCAGGAATTTAACAATACTGGTTCCGAACGCTATGACGGTGAGTAAATGATGACAGAATGTTCATATTTGGGTTAATTAAACATTTAGCAAGTTAGAAATAATAATTAGGAAATAAGAATTGCTGTTTTTATTGCATTTACTGCCCTCAGCTGCATGTTGCCAAATGATGAGATCGTTTCAGATTATAACAGAACAGATATAAAAAATTAGGACTAAATTAAATGCTTAAATTTTGCTTCCTTTGAGATGGACTTACTCCTATACTTTGGATCATTGTCTTGCTGCATAATCCAGTTGCGCTAGAACTTCAACTCACAGACTGATGACCGGGCGTTCTCCTTTGGGACTTTTTGGTTGAGAGCAGTATTCATGTTTCCCTCAATTATTGCAAGTCACCCTGGCCCTAAAGCAGCAAAGAGCATCCCCACACCATCACACTATACCACAGTATACCACCACCATGTTTGACCGTAGATATGACGTTCTTTTTGTAGAATCATGAGTTTGATTTGCACCAGATGTAACAGGACCCCTGTCATCTAAACAGTTCCACTTTCGACTCATTAGTCCACAGAACATTCTCCCAAAATCTCTGAGGATCATCAAGGTGTGTTTTGGCAAAATTCAGACGTGCTTTAATGTTCCTCTGGGTTAGCAGTGGTTTTCGCTTCACCACTCTTTCATGGATGCCATTGTTGGCCAGTGTCTTTCTGATAGTGGAGTCATGAACAGTGACATTTATTGATGCGAAAGAGGCCTGCAGTTCCTTGGAAGTTGTCTTTGGCTTTTTTGTGACTTCCTGAGTCGTCACTCTGCTCTTGGAGGAATTTTGTAGAAAGGTTCACTAGAGTGCCAAGTTTCTGCATTTGGAGATAATGGCTCTCACGGTGGTTCTTTGGAGTCCCAGAGTCTTTGAAATAGTTTTGTAACCCTTCCCAGACTGATGTATTTCAATGACATTTTTCTCAATTTCTGGAATTTTCTTTTGACCGTGGCATAGTGTGCTATTGTGTGAGACCTTTAAGCCAACTTCATGCTGCTGAAAAAGTTATATTTATGTGTTGATTTGATTGAACAGGGCTGGCAGTAATCAGGAGTGGGCGTGTCTAGTCCAGCTGAACCCCATTATGAATGCAGTTTCACAGATTTGGGGATTTAGTAACCATGGAGGCAATTCCTTTTTCACACAGGCCCAGTTTGTATTGGATAACTTTTTTGCTTCAATAAATAATATTATCATTAAAAACTGTATTTTGTGTTTACTCAGATTGCCTTTTTTATGTTAGATTTTGTTTTAATTTTTGAAACAATTTAGAATGAGAAATACACAAAAACAGAAGAACTCAGGATAGGGGCAAATACTTTTTCACAGCACTGTAACTAATCGTGAAAAGTGTCGATTACATATATTCCCGTAGTGTCAAGATTTTCTATTTACATATCGTTTTGTACATTGTGTGCATGAATAGATTGAATGCATTAGACAATAAAATATATAAATAAATTAAAAAAATTATTTAAATTAATCATATTATTAGCATATCAGAAACGTCATCCTACTATTCTAGTATTGTATTTTGTTGCCCAGTTTCTGTGTATAACTTATTTAAAATGTAAACAAAACAACAACAAAAAAAATATATATATAAATACAAATAAATAAAATGTAATAATGCAATTTTCAGCTTGTATTGGATGTGTAGCCTACATAAAGAATATGGCATGCAGTTGCCCCACAAAAAGTTGAAATCGGAATCGAAATTAATATCGCAATTGCAATATCAAGCAAAATGATCGTCAATGATGATCTGCCATAATCGCTAAGCCCTATATTAAATAGATCCCTAAAAAAACATGATCAATGTATTGATTTTTGCTAAATGTTTTACTCCTTCATTAGTTACAATGATTTAAGTCTCTCAAACCTCAAGTACAACTTCACATGGTAACAGTTCTTTGTTTATTTCTAGTCAGACATGACAAGACTTGCATTAGTGAGTCAGATCAATTCAGTAACCACAAAAGTCTTTCGATTGACTTAAAAACCCGCCAATTCGTTCGGGAATTGGACTACACTGTTATTTCTGTATTTTTGCAGAGTACAAACTGAGAGGACGACTTAGAGGAGCTATGTCTATTAAGGGATGGTTCACCCGAAAATGAAAATTCGGTCATCATTCACTCACCCTCATGTTGTTCCAAACCCATATGATTGACTTTATTTGGTGGAACAAAAAAGATAATGTTTGGCAAAATTTCAGTTTCATTGTACGGAAAAAAAATCGTGACGAAAGTGAATGGGGGCTGAGGCTAACATTATGCTTAACATGTTTTTTGTTTCACCAAAAATAAAAAGTCATGGGTTTCGAACGACACATTTTTCATTTTTGGGCGAACTATTCCATTAATGGACTTGTGGTTGAGCTAGTGAATCATAACCAGCTAAATAGAATCAAGCACTGGCTCTCTGAGGGGCAAATAAAAACCCCTTTTCAGTTTCCAACCCAACAGTAAAGAACTGGTTAATCACAGACAGGAAACAAATGATGCCTGGAGAACATCAGCACATGCCCTGAAGGTCAATGCTGTTTTATAAAGGCTGTTACAGAGGGGACCTGACCTGCACCCTGCTGGACGGTGTACCTCATTAAGACTAAAAGATGCTTTGATTTAGTCAAGCCACACTCCAGGGGAACAGTGCCCTTCTTTTGCACACAGCACGGGCCCTGACACCACATCATCTAATGGTGTTAACAGCGACTCGTTTATTCAACTGAAAGGCTGATTGTACCTGGATGCTCAGGCACTGTAATAGATCCTACATGCATTTAGTGGCCATGAAAACCAGCCAATTAAAGGGATGTAAAGGCAAAACACGACTGTGCAACTGCTATGAAGATATGTTGGAATATGGTATGCATGTCAATAATACCTTCTAAAGTCCTGCAGAGATATTTTCTAGTCATGCAAGTACAGCTACTATCTACTTCAATGTCGAAAGACTGAAATCTCCACAACATACATACATAAATCAAATCAGCAATAAAATCTGACAACAATGGTCTCATAAATGTATTTTCTGTAGCTCAAATTATTCTAAAAAAACCCTGTATTTTTCAGGTTGGTCCAGCTAATGCACATGAACGTTTCTCGAGCCTCAGATTTGCTCAAAGATCTGAAGTTGCATCACTATGACTTGTCGTGGTTTAACATGCATTGTGTGCAATTGACCGTTTAATAGCCTATTATTGATTCGTTGGGTGTTTTAAGTTATTTTAGAAGACAGCAGGCTGTAAATAGGCTAAAATAGGCAATTATTAATAAAAAAGTTACTAGATCTGCCAAAGTTCCCAAGGTTCATGCTATTGCTTCTTAATAAAAGAGTTTTGTGAATTTACAAAGCTCAAAGACAAAAATTTGTAAATGCATCGAGCACATCTGTATATATAACTCTTAATTTTCAGTGTTATATATCTAAATATTTGGTACTTACAGCATCTGGATGGACCAACTCAACACGCTTTCCAATATCTCACCAAGACAAAATGACAAAAACATTTGGGGCTTTACTGAAAATATTCCCTAATGCTGCTATAGATTAACCAAGATTCATAAATGCTTTTATTGGGATAATTTATGTTATTCAGCCTTATTGTCAGTGTTTGGGAGTAACGGAATACATGTAACGGGATTACATATTTAAAATACAAAATATAAGTAACTGTATTCCACTAGAGTTACAATTTAAATCATTGGTATTTAGAATACAGTTACATTCCAAAAGTATTGTAATCTAACGGAATACGTTTTACAGCATGTAATCTGTAATCTGTAGTGGTATACATTTGAAAAGTAATCCTCCCCCAACCCTGCCTATTGTAAAGTATTACCATTCCCAAGCATCAAACCTATAGATAGCAAATCATAGGAAGAAATGTAATCCATAAGGTCTGAATTGTATCTAATGAGCTGTTATCACTTGTGATTGATTTAATAACAGACTCCGAGGCTTCATGACTGATTTTACCTCCTGCGTGACACATTACACCAAAGAGAGAAGCTCCTGTCATCTCAACTGCCCACTGATTTATGATGATGCGTGACTCGCCAGAGTGGTAGCTGGTGCGCTGACACAATAGACGAGCAAACATCCAGCTGTCAGCTCTTCCAGAAAACACACAGAGGCAGAGAGACGTGCTCACACACGCCAGGGAATCCAAATACACTTACAGCCCTGAGCCCTGATGTGACATCACATTTTACCTCACAGAATTTGGTCATCCTATGCAATGTCAATGTGCACATGCAAGACCATTACATTTACATTTATGCATTTGGCAGACGCTTTTATCCAAAGGGACTTACAGAGCACTTATTACAGGGACAATCCCCCCGGAGCAACCTGGAGTTAAGTGCCTTGCTCAAGGACACAATGGTGGTGGCTGTGGGGTTCGAACCAGTGACCTTCTGATTACCAGTTTACCAGTTATGTGCTTTAGACCACTACACCACCACCACTCGTGCCGAGGGATGAAAAATCGACAGATTTTTTGTAATTGACTAGTTGGTGGGCTGTCTGAACAATTAGTAAAAAAAAAAAGTCTAAAAGGAATACTTGTAACAATAAAATGTAACAATAAAAATGCATTTCTGCTTGTCCCTGCTTTCTGGGTTAGGGAGGTGCTTACAATGAAATCGAATGGGGCCAATCCGTAAACGTCAAAATACTCACTGTTTTAAAGTTACAGCCACAAAATGAAAAACATGTGCTTTAACGTGATTTAAGTGTGATAAAATCGTTTGCTAATAATTTCTGTGTAAAATGATATCTAATTTGACAACTTCGTTACCATGAGAACGTAACAGCGTAAACACTAAAACCCTAAAATGACCGTAAAAATGATGATTTATACAACTTTAAAGCTCAAATAATACACAACGTTTAACAGAATTAATGTACGTGCTTTTATAAAATTGTAAGCTTCACATTTCTGTGTTTAAACACCCCAAAAATTGCCTCCATTCACTTCTATTATAAGTGCCTCAATGTAACCTCATTTTTTTTTTTTACTTTTTTTTAAAAGAAAAGAGGAAAAACATGAAATAAATTATTCTGGTAATTTTCTTGTATTGAACCAAGAACCCAGAATATTCCTTTAACATTCAATTTAAAGCCAAAACATCGACTTATCTTGCCCCATTCCTAATGGTAACCAATAACAAGAAGTATATCAGCACAACTGTACTCACACATGTGCCTTTAGTGTTAAAGAAAAGAAAACGTACAGGCGTTATTGATGCCAAGCTCCACAAACACACTGTATTGCCAGCAGATTCTTGGCAGAAAACAACTTCAAAGGCTGTCATGCACATACAGAACAGGGTAGGAAAGAATTGGAGACCTACAGGCACATCCAAATTGAATAAACATTTCCAGTTCTTCATTCTAATCTGTGAACTCAATGTGATTGCTAAATCTTTCCCAAACGTCAATCATCTTTGAAACGCACACATGCTTTTAATACTCTCGCAAAACACCAACATAGCCTACAAAGAGATGGAAGACATGAAAGAGACTGAGAATTCCCATCTACAGCACCATGGCAAAACTATTATATTTTCAACAGAGTTATGAATTTGCAGTCTGAACTGAACGAAGAGAGAAAAACAGAGCGCTGCCGGCAAAATAGACAAAACTTTCTATTGGTAGCGCAACATCATTCCACTTCCAACTAGCGATGTCGCAAACAAATAGCATGTTTGAACATATTGTGTTTAAATGAATCTGTCCAAGTTATCGGTCTGAATTAGTGGATACAAGACGACAAGGCACGCTCTAACATTCGTAACAATTATTTTCTATAAAAGGTGGGCGCACTCCGCCAAAGATCATTTACTCAAGCCATCACTGGATGACATATTGTTTATACACTCACTAAGCACTTTATTAGGAAAACTACGGTCCTAATAAAGTGACCGATGTGGTCTTCTGCTGTTGTACTCCATCTACCTCAAGGTTTGACGTGTTGTGCATTTTGAGATGCTATTTTGCTCACTACAATTGTACAGAGGGGTTATCCGAGTTACCGTAGACTTTCTAGAGCGTATTGTGCGTGAAAATCCCAGGAGATCGGCAGTTACGGAAATACTCAGACCAGCCTGTCTGGCACCAACAATCATGCCATGGTCGATGTCACTGAGATGTCTTCCCAATTCTGATGGTTGATGTGAACACTAATTGAAGCTCCTGACCCGTATCTGAATTATTTATGAATTGCACAGCTGCCACACGATTGGCTGATTAGATAAATCGCATAAATAAGTAGGTGTACAGGTGTTCCTAATAAAGTGTTCAGTGAGTGTACGTATCTTTCATTGAACACATTGTATTTTCAGTTGCAAAGGAGTCATTTTGTGGTTTGACAGCTTGAATGAATCCTATTCATGAGTACTTCGAGAAACTGCATAAAAAAAGTCGCCATTTGTAATCATTCAGTTTGTGCAGTTATGTCACATGTCACTTTGTTCATTCTTGAAGTACCACAAAGCATTATAGCTTTATTAAAGTTCAAATTATACGGAAGCAGATCATGTAAATAACTACAAACTCCGAAAACTGGCATTTACCTGTGTGGTCAGCGCCACTTCTATGAGTTGCGCGAATGTCCCGATCTAAGGGGGGGGATTGAAACTGCACCCGGCTGAAGCGCACTCTGTTACGAGGACGCTCGTCCCTCAAGCGCTCGAGCTTAATGCAGCTAGATTATAACGTGATGGCTCAAGACTTATTGAATCATAATATATGTCACACTGTGCATTTCTTATCGTGAAGAAAATTGGCAATACACAACATTATTAATAAGAGAGAGTAAGTTTTTTGGTGAATTAAAGATGGATTGAAGTGAAAATGAAGGTGAGAGAGAAAGTCTTAGTTTAATTCAGTGAATGTCATTTAGAGGTATTTTTAAAAGACTCTTTATTGTCAGTAAGCACGTTTAATACAACTTTTTATGTCGGGACACAAGCTGAATAATCGGTTAAGAGCTAATGATTAATCGTAGCAATAATTTCAGAATAGTCGAATAATCGTTCTAATAATCGTTAGATTCATCGATTATAAAAATAATCGTTAATTGCAGCCCTAGTGTGATATACCGGTGCAACATGGATTCAGTAAATGTTATATCACCATCTTGTGGTCTCCCAACACTATTATGCCACACTATTAAACAGAAGGCCAATTGAGTGAATTGGAAAGCATGCAAATGAGGCAAAATTTGCCGATCAAAAATATATATATCGATAATTAATAACTAATTACAATGAATTTTTCCAAAACATATGCTCAAATTGTCACGTTAGTTACTTTTTAAATATAATGTATCTGGAGCAGATGTATACAAAGTGGGAAAATGCATGCGTGGCCCGATGAGGGATGTGTTGGCGCTGTTTTGGCAGCACGAGGGGGACCTACACTATATTAGGCAGGCGTTTTTAATGTTGTGGCTGATCGGCATATGCCCCATTTTTTTTTTCAGAGGCATCGAGTATCAGATTCGTCTGTTGGAATAATAGGTAAGTATTTAGAATGGGTCACATTAACACACAATGTCTTTTTGCTGTTTTCTGAAGGATTATTACTTTTTCCATTTAACAACAGTGACTTTAGTCAAATCAGTTTTCTTATGTCTTCAATATCACTTTCCATCCTGTTAGCCTATTGTAATACCCCTTTAACTAAAAAAGCCTGTTCCTCAATGACATCATCCTCCAGAAAAACTGTGCGCTGTACACATCAGCAATATTAGAAAATATATTATGTATTCTGTTACTTTAAAACATTTCCCTCCTGATAATTAAAAACATATTATCATACTGATTTCTGTCATTTTATCCATGTTAAAAAATATCCAAATTCATTTCAAGCTGACCCTTTTGTAAGTGAACTCTGAATCCCTCATGGAGAACTTTAGCTCTTCATTTCCACCCTGTCAATTGAAAGTTATAATAAATAAGTTTAAGTGTCTGAGCTTGACAAGTGCATATTTCGAAAAGTCTGGAATATGCTTTACATTTATTCATTTGACAGACACTTTTATCCAAACCGACTTACAAAAAAGGAAAACATTATAAGCGAATCCTCTTAAGGAGACAGTAGTTTGAAAAGTGCCATATTACAAAGTTTAACTAGCATCAGAATAGTATTTAAAACAGGTTAAAGTGCAACAAGAATTTATGTAATATTTTTTGTATTATATTTAGTGACTGGTTAAGTGCTCATGGAAAAGATGTGTTTAAAGTCATTTTTTGAAGACAGAGAGTGAGTCAGCTTCACGGATGGAGTTGGGAAGGTCATTCCATCAACGTGGTACGATGAAAACGAAAGTCTGAGAAAGTGTTTTGGTGCCTTTTTGTGTTGGTACGACAAGGCGACGTTCCTTAGCCGACCGCAGGCTTCTGGTGGGCGTGTAGCTTTAATAGAAATACGTCCTTAAATTACAACACAGGCATATTCATTTTCAAGTTACAGAACAAAAGGCATTGCATAGCAGGTATGACCCATATCAGAGGGTAAACAACAAGCAAGATCCACAAAGAACAGCTCAGGTGGAAGTACACCAAGAACTCATGCATAAGAGTTCAAAGATCAACTCCATTTCACTCAGAGAAACCAATAAATTGCTACGCCAGCAGAAGGAAATATGGCCAAAGGAGATGAGTTGAATCTTCACACATTGCCACATGAAACAGACTAATCTTCAACCATTTGCGAAGATGCATGGCCTCAACAAACAGCGTCTAAATAGAGAATTATCCTCAGCAGGGTCTGATATTAAGGGGCAAAAAAGCAATCCCGAAAGTGACAAAAATGCCCCTGAACTTCAAAATATTTGGGCCAAAAAATGCTCTTTTACTGAATAATTCTGTGTTATATTTGTAACATCTATCATAGGTCTTAATTTTCCATTATAGCCCTATATTTGCCAGAAATATGAGTTAATGTTCATTTAATTTGAAGGGTAAGAGGTAGTAATAAATTCTAAATCTTGGACACGGTTTGTTTTATATAGTTTTATAAAAGTTTTTTTTTAAATGCCCCTGAAAATCAAATCCAGGGGGCAAAAATTGCCCCTTAATGTAAAAGTTAATTCCAGACACTGGCCCTCAGGTGTCTCACCAACACTGAATTTACATGATTTAATCATGTACACTGATTCTGAATGAATCAATAAAGAGCATTTTTTCCTCTTGATTTAGCTATAAATCTTTTTCAGGAAACATACATAACTTCATTGGTGAAATTATGTGATGAAACGAGTCAGTTAAGTGGCCTCAAAGTGATTTTATTGGTCCCTAACATGACTAATTTCTTGAGTTTTACATAATATATTTGTGTCACATCAGATTTTGTACTGATTTATGGACTCGGTAAGGATTTACAAAGGTAAGCTTTTCTGATGATTACATCTGTATCAGTTGAGTGATTCAAAGTCATAGTGTGACTATATAACCTAATATTTCTAAATAGCAGGATTTTTTTTAAATACAGCCATGTCATAATTATTCAAACCCTATTGCATGAAGCTGTTTCTTAAATATGTAAAGCTACACAAGTAATTAAGTCATCAATCTGAAATAGCACTTAAGTTTTAAAAGTTAAGTTTAGTGTCATAAGCAAAAATGTATTTCTATGCAAATAATGCCATTAGAAATAAGCTGTCACTAGCTGATTATTTCATTACACAAGAAAAGGTCATGGCTAAAAGTACATTTCCACGGCACTTCAATTTCCAATAGACAAAGTTGGAAGCACCATTCATACATTTTTTAAATGTGGTAATAACGCAACCTCCTTGGGTGTGGAAGAAACAAAACTTCACCAAGGGAAATGTTGACTTCAAGGAGTAATTAGGAAAGACCCGTGGAGTCCTGGAAGAAGGTTTTATGGACGTATGACACTAAACTGAAAATGAGTTTTAGACCCATGGGTAAGCAGTACATTTGGAGTAAGAAAGGCAAGGTGATGACAAGAACGACACCATCCCCACGGTCAAGCATGGAGTGGTGGTGGTGTAGTGGGCTCAAGCACTAAACTGTTAAGCAGAAGGTTGCTGGTTTTATCCCCACAGCCACCACCATTGTGTCCTTGAGCCACTTAACTAACTCCAGGTTGCTCCGGAGGGATTGTCCCCGTAATAAGGGCACTGTAAGTCGCTTTGGATAAAAGTGCTGCCAAATGCATAAATGTAAATGTAGGTGTGCCAGTCCTGTTATGGAGGTGGTTTGCGGCTGCTGGAAACGGCTATCATGACAATGTGACTGAAGCCATGGATTCTTTCAGGTATCAGGCCATTTTGGCAAAAATATGACGCCTTCAGTGTGTAAATTGATCACTGGACAAGACAAAGCAAGAGAGTAACACCAAAGATGCATCCAAGTTGTCCAAAATCTGGCATGTCCTTGAAAGGCCCTTTCAGCCCATCATTAAAATCCCATTGAAAGACTTTGGAGGGATTTGAAGGAAGCAGTGGCAGCACAGCAACCAACGAATGTCTTTGAGCTTTTGCTCATGAGAAATGTGTAAAAAATAATTTTGATTGCAACTGTATATTGGCATTTTTTTTTTTCAGATATAAATAAGGCTGTTGCACAACAGTCTTTCTCTCTACAAAGATATTTCTCAACACAACTTGTGTGAGTGACAGGGTAACTTAAAGGGGCCCGCACACTGGACAAGTCTGGCAGACGACATGGTGCTTTCTAAAATGAAACAATTGTTTTCTATGAAGGTACGCACACATAACACACACCTACGACCATCAAAAGCTCATTTGCATGTGTAAATAAAGAGCGACAAATTTGCTGCAAGTTTAGACATTTTTTAAGGGTTATGCCAGACTACATGCCACAAATGCTTTGATAAAATAACGTGCTGAACAATAATCAATATTTTATGACATGCCTATGGATTTATGTTATAAAGTTATGCTAGTTAGCTCTCTTTTAGCACGCAATAGCATACAATAGCATGCTAAATGCTAATTAGTAATTGCTCCTTAAGTAAAACATACAGCATGTTGTTTGTGTACCATCTTCAATCTAAGCAAAATCTACCACAATGGTAACCCAGCATATTACAGAATTGGCTCTATATCCTAAAATAACAACATTAAGCACAATTAAGTCACCCCGTTTTCTCATCTTGCACAAAAATGCATAAATGAATTGCTTAATTTCAAAATGTTTACTCTCCGTGTCAAATCCCACTCAAAGCATGCTGGGAACTACAGATCCCCTGCCCATGTTGTTACATACTTGATTGGTTCACATTTACCCAACATAATGCAATCTAGTAAGAGTGCGTATTTGAGAGAATTACATCAATCGAAACGAGACAAGATTATATCAACTATTATATTATTATATCATTATATCAAGAGGATCGACTTGGAAAAAAGATGCTATGAAAATGTAGGTTGACTGAGGCTGTCATTCTGCCTAAACATCTCCCTTTGTGTTCCAATAAAAAAAAAAAAGGAAAGTCTAATGGGTTTGGAACAACACGAGGGTGAGTAAAACATGACACATTTTATTTGCTGAACTATCCCTTTAATCCTATTTAAAGCCTTTGCATTAATAACCAGCACTGCTAACAATGCTAACTGCAAATCACTGATTGCAAAGCAGTGATTTCTTCTGATCTAATTAGAAAATAATAATCCCCCCTCCTCCATCCAGCAGCACCATATCCAGTTCACTAGCACTTAGCCTTTCGTTAGAGCAAATATGGAAGTGATTTTTATAAATGATGAAGACATTTTCCACAGGGAGAGTTAGATACTGCTGACAGACTGTGGAGCCGAATGTCTTTTCATCTGAGAGCCCTTAGCAACAGCTTCTGCTTATTCGCCTGTTGCTAAGAGGACAAATTCGACATTCCCCAAAAGACATCCTTAGAAAAACTAATTGGGGTGAATAAAACAATTGCCTTTCAAGACTCCAAACACAAAGCAGCACAAATCAATGTGCGAATGATAGCAGAGCCTGAGGGTGAAATGTTGAGATGGAATCAATGAAGCCTAATAAACAGGCAATCAGTACATGCGCATGATGGGTTCTGCATCGTCCTTGACCCATTAATCTTAACTAGAAGTCTTCACAGATTGGATAATGTGTTTTTAGGCTAGTTTCTTACATCGTTCAATTGCTTGGTCTGGACTTAATTTCACCCCATACCCTGCTGGTCTATTTTTATATCTTATAATTTGGCTCTGAACCACAGTACGTTTGGATGATCGATGTGAGCACCAGTGTGAGTTCTAGTGGCAGCTGGAACTTTGTAACAAATTGGGAGAAGCCGGCAAAACATGCTGTGTTTGCTTCACTTTTTACTTATGCTTTTGCCTTTTTGGTTTACAAACAAAGGAATGTTCCGGGTTCAATTCAAGTTAGGGTCAATGAACAGCATTTGTATCGTGGATACATTAAGGCACTTACGATGGAAGTGAATGGGGCCAGTCGCTAAACATAACAATACAAATGGTTTCAAAGCATAGTCACCAGACATAAACGTTATACGTGTTAATAATTTAGTGTATTAATATTACTGTTCTACATTATTTTATAGTTATAATATCGCTTATAGGGTTTGCCGGCGTTATATCATCATTAATAATTGGATAATCAGTTTGTTTTAGTCTTTGGCTATACTATATATGTGTAAATGGACTGGCCCAATTCACTTCCGTTGTCCTTGCCGTACTAAATGCCATAGCCATTTTCTGAAATCATGTGTTCGCCAAGAAATCGCCCCCAAGTCCGTTGGAAAGCACTGGCCTGGAGTAAAGAAGCATAATCGGTGTAAGACAGTGCATACAAACGCACTTAATTTCTCAATAAGACCACATTTTGCCAATATAAAATAAGAAAGCGAAATTAAACGGCACAAGGGTAACCATTTAGACAAGGCTACCATTTTCCAAAATAGTGTTGTCCGAACAATTAGTCGACTAGTCTGTGTTAAGGAGCCCATGAAAGTATAATTAAGCCCCTTTATGATCACGTGAACCCCATCGGATGTACGGATGCTAAGCGCAGCACTTCAACATGGCAACTAACAGATATTCAACAAATAACTAAATAACTGTATATCTTCTTGCATAAAACTATCAAAGAAAGAAAAGTAAGAAACAAGAACGGCTCCAATACAGAGTGGCACAAAACCACGCCGCGAGTGCTTCAGGGTGATCCTCGCTGCGCATTCAAAAAGCACTTAACTGACAAATTGTGGGTGCACATACAGTTCACATCTAGTTCACTATATTTAACAGTTTATTTATTTCACGCTACGCTGTTACCTAGTTGGTGAGATGCAATGCTGGTCCATTTTTACTCTCCGTGACAACGAGCTTATAGCTAACTAGCTAACCATGTAGCTATTATTATAGCTTGTCATCTGAGTGGAAGCTAATGTGTAAACATGTATTCACCAAACTGTTTTGTTCAGGATTCACAGTTTGGTACCCCCTTCAATCGAACAATTCCAGTCATAGCGCTTACAAAATGTACAAAACGTTGAAGGGTTCCCCTGAACTTGTATAGCAGAACATGGTGTAACACCGCTGCCGCTGTCCTAATGGACATAGAAAAGGTCTGTTTTCATTCCAGCTCAAAAAATAACTATATCGGCCACCATATCGGTAATCAGTGAATTTCCCCCTCTAAAATCGGTCTCAAAAAATCCCATTTCCACTACATGTTACAACTCAACTCAACTCGACTCAGCTCGCTTTACTGTGGAAAGTACCTGGTACCTGATGGTACCTGACCTCAGTCGAGGTTCCAAGCGAGCCGATACTAAATGTGATGTCAAAATCCTGAAGATCACTGATTGGTCAGAGAGAATTGTCACTACCAGCGTCACTGGATTTCCGACACGCGACATCAACCCGCTAGTTTTAAAGTTAGCAACAGCGATCACAGTATCATTTGTTCATGCAACTTTCGAAAAAAAAGAAATGGCTTTGTGACCACACCGCGGTCAATAAACAAGGTGCAGACGGTCCACTCGTTAGCGATGAGCAAAACGATAAAGTCTCTCAGGAAGTGTATCAGCTGTTGGACGCACACGGCTACCATCGGTCCTACCAACAGTGTAGGGAAAAGTAAAAAAAAAAAAAAGTAAAGTGACTATAGAAATATCAAGGAAAATTTAAAGTGGTTCGAACAAATGGACGCAATCTAAACCGGCGAGCAATGGGAGGGAGAGTGCCCTGGACGGTGGAGGATGGTACGTTTCATTACGTTAACTCTATACTCTGCTTGAAAGCTTCACTTTATTTAGTTGACCAGCGACTGGAAGCTTCTAAAACAATCAGGCCAATTTAACTGTTACACTTGTGTAAAATAAACATGCAACAACTGCTTTATGCAGCACCATGAGCTAGTAGCTAACAGCTACTAGTCAGTTTGTGTCATGTTTAAGATGTCACGGCAGTAGAGGCGGCGCAACTATGACGATCATCCTATAATCCCACCCACGCTGATGTGCTACTAAACTGCAGTGGAAATGCAAGCTCAGAAAAGTAAAGCGAGTAGAGTTGAGGCGAGTCGAACCTTAACGTGCAGTGGAAAATGCCATTACAGTGTTAAGCACAGCAAGTTATCCTCATGCAAAACTGGTCTGTTGTTGGACGACTAGTCGGCCACCCTGGCACATCCCTAGAAGCAAGGCTACTATCTTGACCAGTGGTTCCCAACCCTGTTCCTGGAGGCCCCCCAACACTACATACTTTGGATATCTCCCTAATCAAACACACTTGATTCAACTCATTAGCTCGTTAGTAGAGACTCTATGACCTGAATTGGGTGTGTCAGATAAGGGAGATATACAAAAATTGCAGTGTTGGAGGGCCTCTGGGACATGGTTGGGAACCACTTATCTAGATGATATGGAAAACAGATTTCACACCAACCAATCAAACCGAATTATGACAACCAAATTTCTAGTGCGAAACAGTACGTAAAACCAGATATCCACCTTTTTTAAATGATTCATGCAAAAACTAAACACTCAAAAACTGAAGCAAAGATTCAGCTAAAGCAAATCAAAGCCAAAATGCAACTGGCGCTGTACTCTGAGACCAGCTGGGCCATGTCTCTGGGGCAGTAATCTGTCAGCTTTACTTAACTGCTCCTGTGCTTTCCAAGATAACAGATGACCTACACTGATCAAGAGAGCTTAGGCTTATTTCAAGAACTGAAAACAGTACGCTGCTCATCAGCATACCTTTATACGTCCTTTTTGTTCCCTGAATTTGATGGAGAGATAAAAGCTCTTGAAGCTTAAGTATATTGGCTTTTAAAACATGGTTTGACAGTGCTAAGAAAACCTTATTTACATGGCAAGATAAAATTACACCGAGTGATATCAGACTTTATTGACCAGTAGAGAGATGAAAGCATATTAAGGTGCCATAAACACAGTGCCATTGCATTCAAAAACAACTAGACGGAGGACAACAGAACTTCAATACTTGAAGTACTTCAATATGGAGCATTGTAATGGAGCCAAGACTCTAGAACCCCTTGCTTGTTTTGGGCTTGTTTACAATTCAGGGCATACTCACACTAGGCCCGGTTGCCTTGTACCGTGCACAAGCACTCCCCCGCTGGCCTGCACTCACATTGCACTTCACGTTCCAGGCCTGAGCATGCTTGCGTCATTACGATGCAGCTTTTTGTTTTGAAGAAAACAGGAAGAAAAGTGCTCTTGCACAGCACAATGGAGTTCATCATTGTAATGTTAAGTACTTTGTGGCTTATTTGGAGTCGTTTGGGACACGGTGACACACGGCCCTCTCACATACCTAATTATCGACAGCATCGTACCACTGGAATTTATCCTTTTCATCCGATGAGCTCCCAGAATTAAGGAGTGCATCCTGTACCTTGAGATAATGAACCCGCAGTTTTTTCAGCTTGTCACGACATTGCTCAGTGTTTTTTTTTGGTATCCACGAACACAAAGATAGTCGCAAATTTTACCAAATATCTCTTCTTGTGTATTGTATCCAGTTGTTCCTGCATTCCTCTCATTTGCTCAAATTTCCAGTAAACACTGCAACTCTGCCGTAGACCAACGTGATCCCTTTGCCGCCATGTTTGTTAAATGGAACAGTCGCATCATTGACGTCATGTTTTGAGTTCCGTCCTCGGCCACGGTTAGCGATCTCACACTAGATGCGAACCGTGCCGGAGTCCAACTGAACCGTGACCGAGCCCACCTAGTCAAACGAACTGGACTTTGGGGGTAAAACGTGCATGGGCACGGTACTAATCGCCTAGTGCGAGTACACACTAAAAGTCCCATATCATGATCCAATTAATTTTTTCTTGTCATTATTGTGATTTTGGTTGAACAATAAACTGCATCTGGGTTTTTCTTTTTCATTTTGGACTCTTGTGGCCTTCATGTCTTTGAGAGAGACAAAGTTTATTTTTTACGTTCTATAAATCGATTTTAAAAATGTCCACCACTTTAATTCTTGGCATTGGCAAAATCCACTGTCGGTCAAGTTCTTATTTATAAAGTTTTTTTTTTTTTCAAAACATAGATAAAACTCAACAACGAGTCCTCTGTGTTGACACCCTCTAACATGCCAAAATGTATCTCGGCTCCAGACAATAAACACGTTTAAATTGAAACTATCAACACCAATGTATTGGCTACCTATATTTATCAGGCAATTATTGACCAAATAATAAAAAATACAAACGTTATGACGTTATGATATTCATTAATGCTGCATTATTATTTTAATATTGAAATTGCAATTTGGCTTTGCACAATTAATAAATCTTAAAAGGTTTAATATAAAAATTAAAAAAGGCAGTCTGCACTCAGCGATGTGTGAGCAAGCGGCGCCCTCTAGTGTTCTAGACAGCATTATCCATTTTAGCACTATTCAGAATTAAGGGGGTTTTGTGCATTTTGTTTAAAACATTTTTATTTTTCCATGATGTGGTTGACATTTCTGTGGAATTGCCCAACATGTGCATAATATGAATTTGTAATGACATATCATGTACAGTACATGCATGTAAATAAGCGTTCTGTTGTTTTGAACTGCAAAACCAGAAGTGCACAAATATTTTAGAAGTACAAAAAAAAATTTTCATTTGAAACATTTTATCATATTCATTTATTTTCTTGTATCTTTATCTTTTTATCTTCCATTTATCTTTCATTGCGGCCCTCTTTCAAATTTTGGCATGTCTTGTGTTGGAAATTATTTATTGTTAGAACAGTAAAAAAAAACTAAAAAACTGTATTTTCAAAGAGGTACAAAAAAGTAAATGGTTATTTTCTGACCAAATAAGTTAAGTTGCCAAATATTGTAATGGGGCTATAGGTTTTTGCTTAAACGTATATAACCTTTCCACAAAAAATGAAACCATTTAAGGTGTTTACATGACCTTATACATTATCGTTGAGCATAATAAGTGTAAGATTGTGCATGTAAACACAGAGCTATATGACAATGACATTATGCCAAAATAAATGACAAAAGTGAAAATAAAAACATCAAATTTCAGTTTACTACCACAAACGGCCACAATAGCCACATTTGCTTGCAATGCAACTTCTGCTTTGAGCTTTCGTTTGGTTTGTGGACCGGCTTCTACACAGCAGGTGTTTTGAGTGCCATTCTCTCAGCAAGGCTCAGTCGTGACTGACCCTCCCCCATCCTGCCTCATTTGGTCGTCTCTGTGCAGCTGGTTAGCTTGGACTCAAGCCCAGTATTGTTTACGGGCTTGCTGGAGGCAGTAAAGGAAGAAGGAAGGCCCCTGAGCTGAGCAGCCCTTCTAACCAAAGCAAACAGTGGCAACCTGCATTCCTCACAGCAAATAGACGGCTGGGAGATAAAGTACCAGCAGCCTTTTTGTTTACAAATTAACTTCACAGATGCATTGAGATGCTGTTTCGATTGATTCTGCATCAATCAAAATGGCATGGATAGAATGCATCCTGTAAGAAGAACATCCCCTAACATGCCAAAAATAAATCAAATGAAGGTTTAATTGATGCACAAAAATTCATAATCAAAGCTTTAATTATAATGCAAGAATGCATCCTGTAAGAAGAACGTCCCCTAACATGCCAAAAATAAATCAACAAAGATTTAATTGATGCACAAAAGTTCATAATCAAAGTATTAATTATAATGCAAGAATGCATCCTGTAAGAACGTCCCCTAACATGCCAAAAATAAATCAAATGAAGATTTAATTGATGCACAAAAGTTCATAATCAAAGTATTAATTATAATGCAAGAATGCATCCTGTAAGAACGTCCCCTAACATGCCAAAAATAAATCAATGAAAATTTAGTTGATGCACAAAAATTAATAATCAATGTGTTAATAAAAAAAGCACACAGGACAAAACGTTACAGATGCGTGCAATACGGGGTGCAAAATCTGACAATACATTAAAATATTTAGGTCAATAGGTTTTTTTATTGCGAAAGATGCATCAAGAATCATTTTGAAATTGCATTGCAACTGTCAAAAACAAACTGAATCATTAAGTACAAAATGCTTCCCACCATCATTTAGTGAGAGCTGAAAGCATTCATGCTTATTTTAGATTATTCCCACTTTGTGCTTTTTTTAAAGCAATGTAAAACATTATGCATGATTAAATAATGAGCAATGTTGTCAGTTTAAAAAAAAAAATGTTCACGTTTCTTTGATTTATGTCAAACCATGTATCGCTTTCTTTTAAATGCAAAAAGGGACGCTGTAAAAAAGATCCAGATGTCAAGGCAAGCACTAATAACACAACACATCAGAGAGTGATAAAGACTAAAACAGACACAGGGGAGGTGTAGATAAGCAAATTATTTCCCCTCCTCCATAATACCACCTCCTGGTGTGACTAGTCATTCACTAACAACAGTATCCATTACAATAATAATCCACATTCTTGTCAAGGTCACCCTCTCTTGAAGACTGGGTTGAGAAGAAAATCCAGATAGGCATTTAGAAGCACACTGGATTTCTGCCCCTCCAGACCTCAGTGGCGATACACCTTTATTCAAATGTGTAAGCATAGCACAAATCGCAGTTAAGAGCCAGAATCAACGTTCACTGCTGCAGTAACATAAACACGAACTTTGGCCCAGAATCCTGCAAAACAAACGCATCATATCTGGAGGAACAAAGGTCTATTTATAAGACCTTTCACCACATGTCCTTTATTCTGATTCTTGTCCATTTGAAAAATGCTTCCAATTTACATATTTCCATTTAAAAGTCAATTTGCATTACAAACTATATTATAAGCCTAACGATTTAAGTGAAAGTAAGGGTTGCACAAATGGTCTACTAGTCGAGCCCATTATGGGACTTTTCCACTGCATGGCACAACTCAACTCGGCTCTGCTCGCTTTTTGGGGGTTTTCCACTGTGGATAACACCTGGTTCTTTATTTAGTACCACCTCGGTCCAGGTTCCAAGCGAGACGAGCCGATACTAAATGAGACGTCAAAATCCTGCAGATCACTGATTGGTCAGGGAGAATTGTCTGTGCGCAAAACCACGCTGTGGTCAATAAACGAGATGCAGACGGTCCTCTCATTAGCAACAAACGAAACAACGAGAAAGTCTTTCAGGAAGTGTATCAGCTGTTGGCCACACATGGCTACCACCGGACCTACCAACAGTGTAGGGAAAAGTTAACCATCAAGGAAAAGTGGAAGTGGTTCCACCAAATGGATGCTATCTAAACCAGCGACTAATGGGAGGGAGTGCGCGCTGGACTCGGCCATGGCTGAAGTCCACGATGGAGGATGGTATGTTGTGTTGTTAACTCCATACTCTGCTTGAAAGCTTCACTTTATTTAGTTGACCAGCTACTGGAAAGTTTGCTTCTAAAACAACCAGGCCAATTTAACTGTTACACTTGTGTAAAATCACCATGCAACAACTGCTTTATGCAGCACAATGAGCTAGCAGCTAACAGCTAGCGGTCGTGTTATTGTTTATTGTCGTGCTTAAGATGATGTCACGGCAGTAGAGGCGGCGCAACTGATGATCAGCCTATAATCCCACCCTCGTTGAGGTGGCACTGCCGCTCAAGCAGTGGAAAAGCAAGCTCAGAAAAGTAAAGCGAGTAGATTCGAGTCGAACAGTAACGTGCAGTGGAAAAGTGCTATTAGTTGAGTCGAATTCGACTAGTCGTGATGTCATTCCACACTCAAACCACCACACAACGGTGAACATACTTAGCTTACCCTGGACTACCTGTAGCTGTTTGATGGCCAATCTGCATTATGCGCATGTGCAATACAGATATTGAGAAGGCACAATAGTGTTGTTAATACATTGATTCCAATTTACAAGATTTAAATTCCAATTCATTTGGGTATATTTCAGTTGTCACATTTTAGCTTTTAAAAAATATACTAAGTCCAAGTATACCATCAAAAGATGTCTTAAAATTGCATATACAGTTTTATATAGCAAATATTCTTACATGTTTGACATTTACATGGCTAATTTGAACTATTTACAAGTATTTACATTGATATGTAGAACAAGTGCTAAAGCGGTACACTCTTTATGACCAGCGGCAGGGACTTTGACAGTGTTTTGGTCGAATGGTGTTACAGCATCCGTGCTGATATGCGCGGATGCTGTAAATATTGGCACGGAAAATATTTATTTTGTTATTTTTGATCAACAACTGACAGTAAAGAACAGAAAGGATATTAAATGCAACATTATTCAACGACAAATGGAATGCATGGATCTATTCTTTGACACACATTACACAGAACGAGTGGAACCAAAATACTCTTTCTACACGCAGTGAAAAGTTCTTGGTGCTAAACTTCGCTACTACAATACACTGGTGAGTGAAATCTAAAAAATGACCAGCCAGAGGCTAATCACAGACATTTAGACACATTAATGTGCATTGTAGAGGGTTGCTCATTAAGCCGAAGATGAATGATCTATCAATGTAAAAAATCTACAAATCAAACTCTCAGACTGCCAACAATTTTGAAAACGTCATTCTGTGTTGACAAAGAATCAGTTTTCTCATCCCTAAAAATGAACATTCTGAAAGTAAACATGAAGTAAACATGAAAGTATTTTAATATGAACTGCAGCAGTGCTCATTGCATCATCTCATTAACTAGATAAACAATCTATTAATGTATGAATTAAACTCACTCAGACTGCCATGCATAATTTGTATTATATCCATGTACTCTCACCGGCCACTTTATTAGGTACACCAGTACATCTTCAGTTACATTTACATTTATGCATTTGGCAGACGCTTTTATCCAAAGCGACTTACAGAGCCCTTATTACAGGGACAATCCCCCCGGAGCAACCTGAAGTTAAGTGCCTTGCTCAAGGACACAATGGTGGTGGCTGTGGGGCTCGAACCAGTGACCTTCTGATTAACAGTTATGTGCTTTAGCCCACTACACCATCACCACAAGACACTTGACACTTTATCCAGGTTGATCCGGGGGGATTGTCCCTGTAATAAGTGCACTGTAAGTCGCTTTGGATAAAAGCGTCTGCCAAATGCATAAATGTAAATAAACGTACTCAAACCAGCCCATCTGGCACAAACAATCATGCCAATCAATCAAACAATCATATAGAACCGTGTAAAAGCTCACAGAAACATTTACTTCTCCACTGTGTTGCTTGCACTAGACTAAAAGACGAATGACATGAGCTCCACTGACACATCTTTTCTCTCCTATTGGTTGACTCTCCCCAATGTCGCTCCTCATTTGCATAAAGTTAAACATTTCTCAACTTTGTCATGCCACCCGCATGCAACACCCACATCTAGTCTCCAGAGGTCGCGGTCGCTTGTGCTGCCACAAGTTGCCAGCTCTCGACACGATCTAGTCGTTGCATGTGTGTACGGGACTCGACAGTGTTGACTATGTCAGATGTAGTCGATTAGTCTGTGCAACCCCTAGTGAAAAGTTTACTCAGTACATTCCATATGTCCTCATTTTGCTTTAAACAGCATGCGCTCAAGCTGGCATGGACTCCACAAGTCTGTGCAAAAACCGATGATCCATGTTATCCCAGCACAACTTGAGAAGGTTCCAATGTGCATCTTGTGTAATTCAATGTAAGTAAGGAATGCAAGTGAGTAAACATGACAAATGTCAAGTAGCTTATTTGATTAGTGACCTAAAAATAGTGCAGGATTGTATATATTACTAATTAATTTTATATCTTAACATTTCTGTTTTATCCTAAAACCTTATTAATTTCATAAACCCAGATTTTCAATGTCAATCTCACTGTATTTTAGGTGCAGCATGCTACTATTTATAGTTTAGGGATTTGAACAAAACCTTAGCCTTTTGTATTCAATGTATATATTTAGGCTGGGAGACCAGCTACACCCGTTTAAAAAAACCTGATCTGCTAAGAAGTGATCCAAACTCATTTAAAAGTTGTGATAAGACATTTCAACTGAACTATGATGCATCAAGTACTATTTAAGACTATCATTAAATTCTGGTTTACAAAAGCACACAACGATTGAGCCACTTCTATGTACCCACTTAAAAGACAAGTTGTTTTTCAAGTTGTTCGAATTCCCTGAAGAACCACAAGTCAACCATTTATGGAAGTAACGCATTTCACGTTTTCCTCTAAATAGAAGAAAACTCAACGTGGGTGGCACGCCATCTAACAGAGACAACACATAAATATATAGACTCAGGGAAGAAACGGCTTCTCACCATTCTGAACTTAAAACTGATTAAACTGATTCAGAGCTGAACTTGAAAATGGCCACTCTAGACATTTTTAAGGCATTTTTTGTGGTTTTGAAGTACTCTAGGTCATGGATTTCACACAATAGCATATACATTTGTGGAGCAGTGATTTTCTCTAACAATTAAACACCACATCTCTCAAGATTTATTTTTTGTTGACAGACCTTTACTTTGAATTACAGCTCCTCTTATGAATAACAAATAACAGCCAACCAGCATTTTAGGCCACGTCAACACTAACATGTTTTTGGTTGAAATATTTCAGTTTCCTAACACCATAATTTTCCCAAATATATGGGACTAGACTGAAAGTCTATGTTTCCTCTGGAGGAAAACACTGTTCCAGTGTGGATGAGAGGTGTGAACGAAAATCTGTACATTTTCAAATGACTACTATAATAGTGTGGACGTGGCCTTACACATGAACTACATTTTCCATTGTTCTCCTGCAGCATTCATTGGTCGATCGTAGGCCAACCACTGGTCCATATCGTTAACAGGTCAAAAGGGGAGTAGAGAGAGAAATGACACAAATAACGAGAATCTCAAAGATCACTTTTTATTTCCTAATTTCAGCTCCACTGCGCACTGATTTCCCGAAATGTAGAATGGCATGGGAAAACTCAATAATATTTACGAGGAAAGCTGTACGGTGTTTGGGTTGGGTTACAGTTTCTCCAGCCAATCAGGTATCGCTTATATCACTACATGATCCCTTGGAAAGTCGGCATGTTTTTTCCAAGAGTTACAGTACCATAGGATTGGCCCCATTATGCTATCTTGCTGACAAGCATCACCTCCCATAAAAAATTGTAGCATTTTGTTTACCTTCCTTTTTGGCGTGTTCTGAAGCGTGTTGCGTCAGCTATGTGGTAACCCGGATTTGGATCCCGCTTTGTAAACCAGGAAGTAATCACGTTCGCACAGTCGATACAGCGAGTGCGATTGGGAAGTTGCATTTTTCAGCAACATTACGTTTTCATTCCACTAATGGTTAGGTTTAGGTTGGGGGTAATATGCATTCCTCTTCACTGTATTACATCATGTGCTGCTGAAAACAACTTACTTAAAGATTCGCTTTTGGCCTCCCTCTATGGACATTTCTCCCAGAAATGGAGCTCACACATGCCCATGCACCCAAAAACACTTCCCTTTTTAAAATTAAAAAATATTAATGACTTATGCCCGGGCATCCTCCATTTCAGAAATTCTTAGACAGACTTAGGCAGTATTTTGAATTTAGTTCAAAACTAAATTACATTAATTTCACATATCGGTGCGCTTTCATTTCACGTTTCACTGCTGTTTCAATGTGAAATGTTCACTGTGTGGTGCTAAAAGAGAGTTAAATGTTCTCCCAAAAAGGTTAATGCTCTATTGCAGGGGTCTTCAACCATTTTTAGGCCAAGGACCCCTTGGTAGGTAGAGAGACCCCCATACTGTATAAAATTGAGTGTTGCATAGTATGCCTATAAAAACATGTTTATAGTACCATATAGGGATGCCACTGTGTGTTTTTGACGGTTAGATTACCATCTGAGAAAACGCAGTTAACCTGTTTTACGATTATTTGGTAAATGGTCTACAGTTTTATAGCGCTTTTTAACCTTAGACGTTCCCAAAGCGCTTTACACTGTGTCCCATTCACACACACGTTCATACACCAATGGCGGCAGAGCTCTCATGCAAGGCGTTAGCCTGCCATTGGGAGCAACTTGGGGTTCAGTGTCTTGCCCAAGGACACTTCGGCATGTGGAGTCGCCCTCCGCCCTGTCACACATTTCTTACAGCAGGCATTTATTGTTGAATGCTGTAAATATATACAAAAGCAATGCTTTAAATAATGAGGATGATTTAGACGCAACTTTTCAGGTTTACTCACTGATAGTAACTACACGCAAATGCACCGCACGCTGTCAGCATGCTTCGACATTACAAAAACTTGTAGCACACGTGTTATACCGTAATACCGTATACCGTGAAACCGTGATATTTTCTGAGACTGTTATCATACCGTGAAAATCTCATACCTTTGCAACCCTACTCGCCGGTTTAGATCACGTCCATTTGGTCGAACCAGTTCCACTTTTCCTTGATGGTTAACTTTTCCCTACACTGTTGGTAGGTCTGGTGGTAGTCGTGTGCGTCCAACAGCTGAGACACTTCCTGAAAGACTATCGTTTTGCTCATCGCTAACGAGTGGACCATCTGCACCTCGTTTATTGACCACGGTGTGGTCACAAAGCCATTTCTTTTTTTCACAATTCGAAAGTCGCGCGAACAAATGATACTGTTATCGCTGTTGCTAACTTTAAAACTAGCGGGTTGATGTCGCGTGTCGCAAATCCAGTGACGCTGGTAGTGACGATTCTCCCTGACCAATCAGTGATCTTTAGGATTTTGACGTCACATTTAGTATCGGCACGGCTTGCTTGCCGATCAAAAAGTATCAGTTACCACGTACTATCCACAGTGGAAAACCCCAAAAAAGTCAGCAGAGTCGAGTTGAGTCGAGTTGTACTGTGCAGTGGAAAATCCCCAAAAAACAGCAAAAATTAGATCTCATACCATACAGTGTGAACTCTCCTGATAGACTATAACGCTTGGCACTTTTAAAGTGAATGCAGGTCAATAGCCATACAGCACCACTTCAAAATTTATTCAGTTCAAAGTCACAGCACATCTATACAACATGTGTAATACAATTTGCTGAGAATAGCAGAACACTAGAAACCTGTTTCTGTCATGTAGAATTTTTTCAGAAGCATGTAGACTTCAGCAGTTTGTGACTCACATCATCAACAAGTCAAAGATGCCCGAAAAGCTAACAAACAAGGACTAAAAGCCACAAGGCACAGATTTGGATTTCATGAGGTCTTTAGAGACCACAGAGAAGGGCAGAATAATTTATAACTAATCCATCACTGCAGAAATAAGTGTATCCTTCGGCAGTATACAGAGTCCCAAACAATATCAGGAAAAGTACACCAACACAAGCCACATTAAAGCAGCATCAATCAGCTGTGGTCAGAAACAACATGGACTAAATACACTGATAAACTTGTACAAAACTTTTTAGGGCCAAAAGTTGTACACCAATGGGCATGTCTGCCAGTTTCGTCTCATTTGATTGGTCACGCAGTGACTCTTATGATGAAGTCTAGATCAGGGAGTCATTACTTTTGCAATTCTGTTTTGAGACATTACAGAAATCACACAAATAACTAAGTAAACAACAAGAGAGTGAGTAAGTGAGTGAAATATCCCTTTAATACTCCAAGCGCTCATTTTAATCACCAGCCAAAAAGATTATTACAAGCAGCAAATGTGAAACCCAGTTTTTCACTAGGCAACTCTCCAACAGCAATAACCATCAATTAAAAGAGTCACAATTTACGTCTTCAGGAGCTCGCTGTAATTTGTCATAGACATATTTTCCCTTTTTTATGTATAAGTGTGTGGATGTGCCCTGCATTCAAAGTGGAGAGGTGTGGCACCCAAAGCTGTGGTCAAGGATGACATAGATTATTGCAACATGGGAATGTAAACCTTTAATCTCACATCTCCAGCCTTGAAGCAGCAAAGCGTATTGTAGAGCACGCTGAAACCACATAAAACAGCCGCAGCATTACAGGCAGCTCAGACTTACAGTAAATAATACCCTTAGCTCTTACGTATGTGTTCGTTTAAGTGTTGCAGATTAGAATTGCGCAGTTCATGCTGGGACTCCTATAATGGGAAGGTGAGAAATAGTCCGATAAACTGCAAATAAATGTGAGAACGTGAAAAATTAGGAAATTTAAATAGAAGCACAAAATTAAGCAACTGCAATCACCAAAGAGAATAAAAGGATGAAATTTGCTTAATGTATACAGTATTTTTTAATTGTTTCAAGGCAAAAACGGTATACATTTAAATAAATATTATCCATCATATATCTTCAGATTGGCCATAAAATAAAGAATAATTATCAGTATTGCCAAAATCTGAGCATCCACATTGTTTTTAGTGTTGTATAAACATGGATTATGCAGCACGCATTTCACTCTAGGACATCAGAAGCATCTTCATGTATGAATCTTTACTAACACCTCCCTGTCCTGCCATGTGGCAATACAAAATTATATTATATTATATTCCTTGTTTGAAACCCAGTTAGCTAAAGTCAGAAGTTTAAATACGCCTTAGACAAATTAACATTTACATTTATGCATTTGGCAGACGCTTTTATCCAAAGCGACTTACAGTGCACTTATTACAGGGACAATCCCCCCGGAGCAACCTGGAGTTAAGTGCCTTGCTCAAGGACACAATGGTGGTGGCTGTGGGGATCAAACCAGCGACCTTCTGATTAACAGTTATGTGCTTTAGCCCACTACACCACCACCACAAATACACTTAAACTTAGTTTTTCACAATTTCTGGCATTTAATCGTAGAAAACATTTAGGTCAGTTTGGATCACTACTTAATTTAAAGAATGAATCATTAAATAACATTTTTCTTGGTCAAAGGGAACTTATGGGGACATTTAAATAGTTGTTATTAAGAATTCATAGAGGTTTTTTTTTTTAACTCTTTTGAAGTAGTATTTATGTTGTTTTGTTTCAAATAGTTAGGGTGATCTGTGTCCCCTTTGGGCAAGTTGGTCCCTGATAACACTATTTCAGTTCTCCTTGTACATATGCAACTGAAGTACAGGTACATGCATTTCTCTGGAGAATTAAGTTTATTTAATGAATTTATTTAACTGAATGAGTATATTGTGATGTACATCGATCAGCCACAACATTAAAACCACCTGCCTAATATCGTGTAGATCCCTCTCGTGTCACCAAAACAGCTCTGACCCCTCAAGGCATGGACTCCACAAGACCTCTGAAGGTGTCCTGTGGTTTCTGGCACCAAGATGTTAGCAGCAGATACTTTAAGTCCTGTAAGTTTTGAGGTGGGGCCTCCATGGATCAGACTTGTTGGTCATGGGTTGTGATTTGGGGAATTTGGAGGCCAGTCAACACCTTGAACTCTTTGTCATGTTCATCAACACATTCCTGAACAATTTTTGCAGTGTGGCAGGGCGCATTATCCTGCTGAAAGAGGCCACTGCCATCAGGGAATACCATTGACATTAAGGGGAGTACGTGGTCTGCAACAATTTTTAGGTTTGTGGCACGTGTCAAAGTAACATCCACATGAATACCAGGACCCAAGGTTTCCCAGCAGAACATTGCCCAGAGTATCACACTACCGCCGCCATCCTGCCTTCTCCCAACTAGGGGCGGCTGTGGCTCAGGTGGTAGAGTGGGCTGTCTACTGATCGCAGGGTTGGTGATTCGATTCCCGGCCCACATGACTCCACATGCCGAAGTGTCCTTGGGCAAGACACTGAACCCCAAGTTGCTCCCAATGTCAGGCTAGCACCTTGCATGACAGCTCTGCCGTCATTGGTGTGTGAATGTGTGTGTGAATGAGACGCAGTGTAAAGCGCATCTCTTCCCCAGCTAAACGATGCAAACGCACCCAGCCGTCCACATGATCTAAAAGAAAATATGATTCATGATTAATCATCAATTCACCATTGCTCTTTTTCCATTGCTCCATGGTCTATTTCAGACGCACACGTACCCACTGTATTCGTATTTCCACCAGTAGACAGGAGTCAGCATGAGCACTCTGACCAGTCTGTGGTTACGCAGCCCCATATACAGCAAGCTGCGATGCACTGTGTGTTCTGACACTTTTTTATAATGGCCAGCATTAAGTTTGTCAGCAATTTGTGCTACAGTAGCTCTTCTGTGGGATCTGACCAGACAAGCCTTCATACCCATCTACATCAGTGTGTCTTGGGCGCCCATGACCCTGTAGCTGGCTTACCGTTTGTCCTTCCTTGGATCACTTTTTCTAGGTACCAACCACAGCATACCGGGAACACCCCACAAGACCTGCCATTTTGGAGATGCTCTGACCCAGTCGTCTAGCCATCACAAGAATGTTATTCTGAGATGCGGGTTGGTACTGAGAGGGACCTACACAATATTAGGCATGTGGTTTTAATGTTGTCAGGACACCATGGACACGCCGTTCAAAAAAACTCAAAAGCTTCTCAAATTAGCATCGCCAAGGCCTTTAGATTAGACTGACCGAAAATGATGTTGATCTGATTTAATCTCTAGGAGGAGTTTGTTAAAGTATGAGGCCTGAAATTGGCTGTTGCCAGTAGGTGGCGCTATGACTATAACTGAATATTGGCATGTAGATTTTGTTCAGGCCAGTACTATTATCTAACATGTGAAGTTTGGGGCAGATTGGACAACAACTTCCTGTTTCAACCCAAAAGCTTCGCAATTTAGCATCGCCAAGGCCTTTAGATTAGAATAACCAAATATAGATATAGTAGATCTGATGAAATCTCTAGGAGGAATTTGTTAAAGTACGTGGCCTGGAAATGGCAAAAACGGAGCAAAAATTATATAATTTCATATAATTTTCAAAAATTATATTTAAAATGATAATTTCGTTATTTTACTAACCCAACTAATGACTCGTTGGCGCTTTATCAGTAGGTTGCACGACACGTGAAGCATTTTTTTTTTTTTTAGCTTTCACTTAAGAAGAGTTGTGCACTTTTTATTTTAATATATCTCTTTACATAAATACTATTTTCCACTTAAAAACTATAATTTCAGTTATTTTACTCACTGATGAGCAAAAGGTGGAGGCAGAAATGACCATGTACCTGCAGGAAATGGCCATTGATGGGGAAGAGGACCCGCTTACTTGGTGAAAGCGAGCGACAAAAGGTTTCCGTTCATGGCAAGATTAGCACGGAAATATCTGTGCATATGTGCTACCAGTACTCCATCAGAGCGGGTCTTCAGCACAGCGGGTAGTGTAGTTACTCCAATCCGCAGCTTATTAAAACCAGATAAAGTGAATATGTTGGTATTTCTGGCCAGAAACATCGAAATTTAAACATGGTCTATGGTGAAAGATATTAGACTTCTTTACGCATTTTTCAGCCATCTGTTGTGGAGCTATTCGATTTTGCATATTATTTTTTAAACGTTCATTTGTGTAGTTCATATGACCACTTTACAATATTTCAATAACATAATTTATTTTGTAGCCTGTGCTGAAGTTAATTGTGCTGCTAATTATAAGTGAAATGTTAATGCCGAGTTTCGGTCTGAGTGTTGTTCCGTTTTCTTTGTTCCCGTTTCATTTGTTGTTCTTCTATGTTTTAATAAATGTGTGTTATTCATATTCACCTTGTTTCTTTCATTTGATTTGACATTATGGATTTATGGCCAAGGAAATTTTTCTTTACAAGTATTAACCAGACAAAAGTTATTTGACGTTCAGCTGGTCTGGGTTTATCTTAAACTGCCGCTTCAGTGTATACAAGAGCTATGTGACAATGAGCAAGATTTTCTGAGACACTACAACTACTAATAATTCATTAATAAAGGCTATTTTCTTGTAGCCTACAACATAAAATACTTTAATCTAAATGTACAGTGTAAGACATGTAAAAAAAAGACAAGAAGCTAACCTTGTCAAGATCAATATTTGTGTAGCCCGCCTGACACAGTATTTTCACAGACTAACACGTCACGTCTCTGGCATATACTACAGTATTTAAAATAGCATATATGCATTAGTTATATTCTCAATTTAATTTACAGAGCAATCCCTGCAAAGTTTTTAGGTTAACTATAGAAGAGACTAGGATTAGTGAGTCACACTAGCAAGACTCGCAAAAGGGGGCGTGGCATCACGATGGTGGCTCTACATTGTGATGTTGGTCAGCCATCACGATGGACGATGATATCGTCCATCGGCACAACCCTACCTGGTACTTTTTTTAGTACCATATCGTCGAGGTTCCAAGCGAGCCAAGCCGATACTAAATGTGACGTCAAAACCCTGAAGATCACTGACTGGTCAGAGAGAATAGTCACTACCAGCATCACTGGATTTGCGACACGGGACATCAACCAACTAAATTTAAAGTTAGCAACAGCGATTGCATTGTCATTTGTTCACGCGTCATTGTTCACGGTCAATAAACGAGGTGCAGACGTTCCTCTTGTTAGCGACGGATGAAAGGACGTGAAACGAAAAAGACTTTCAGGAAGTGTCTCAGCTGTTGGCCACACACAGCTACCACCGGACCTACCAACAGCGTAGGGAAAAGTTATAACCAAGTGACTACAGAACCATCAAGGAAAAGTGGAAGTGGTTCATCCATATGGACACTATTTAGATCGGCGATCAAAGGGAAGGAGAGTACCCTGGACTCAGCCACGATGGAGGATGGTATGTTGTGTTATGTTATCTCTATACTCTGCTTGAAAGCTTAACTTTATTTAGTTGACCAGCTACTGGAAAGCTTGCTTCTAAAACAACCAGGTCAATTTAACTGTTACACTTGTGTAAAGTCACCATGCAACAACTGCTTTATGCAGCACAATGAGCTAGTAGCTAAAAGCTAGCGGTTGTGTTATTGTTTAATGTCGCGTTTAAGATGATGTCACGGCAGTAGAGGCGGCGCAACTGACGATCAGCCTATAATCGCACCCACGTTGAGGCGGCACTAAACAGCAGCGGAAAAGCAAGCTCAAAGTAAAAGAGTCAAGACGAACTGTAACGTGCAGTGGAAAAGTGCCAATTGTTTGAGATGACAAGGCAGAGAACAAATCCACTGTACATATAAACCAAACCACATATTTCTATAAATACAAACACTGTCCTGCATTTCATTTGTCAGACTCAAAGGACAGTGTAAAGAGGTGAGGTTTCAGACGTGACTTACAGTAAAAGTCTTCAATGATCACACTACGATGCGAACGGTTTATACGGAAAAGTGAAGCTTACGGCAATGAACACACGTCATAATAAAAGCATGAATCAAAATAAAAGCCAGATGCTTGAAATTGAAGAAATTCAATAAAAACATTTATAAAAATAATAACAATTATTAATGAATTTATCACAAGCAAGAAAAAAGCACAAAAACAAAATTCATTGACATGTAAAAAAAGTAATATTTTCACTTATTAAAAATTTTAAGAATTCCAACTTTGATGATTACATTTAAAAATATATATTTTTTATTAAATTAAACTTTAAAACATGTTCTGGAAAATAGTAATAATTATTTAACAATAATTATTAAAATGAACAATATTTATGTTCAATAGTACATTATCATATTAGCATATTTTTGCTGTGGTATCGAGAACCGTGAAATTTCACTGGCATCGGTACAGACTACTGAAACTACCGTGACAACACTACAGTGCACTAATACATGCTAGATGACGTTGAGCTACAATCACACTGTATGTCTCCATGTTGTTAACCTCTCTTAAATGTGCAGCTGATCAGATTGGGGGCCGCATCAAGCAAAGCACAAAGATATATTTTTTTAAATCTTCCTTATTCAGCCTTTATTGGATTTACAATGAATCTATCTAGATAGCGTTTGCTAATATTTGTATGCAAAACCTTGATTCCTCAGTTTAAGAAAAAAATTTAAATGGTGTCCAAATGTAAATTCGAACCGATAAAAAAAAAGAAAAAAAAATAATAATAATAATAATTGCCCAGCCCTAGAACAGACTGATATTTAAGTCATAATTCACAGAAAATCTTCCCCTTCAGAGAGATGGGTTACACTTTATTTTACAGCGTTCTTGTTATAGTGCAAGCACACACGTAATTACGGAGTAATATTACTTAACAACATGTACTTACTATAGGTTTATGGTTGGGGTTAGTTGCTTGTAATTATGCATAATTTACTGTTATTACTATAGTCACTCCATCCAATATTTATAACAAGGACACTGTAAAATAAGTGTTACAGAGAGCTGTTAACCGCCGTGGTTTCGCACTTCATTCAAATATGTAGAAATAGCTTATAAATGTATAATTGTTACCTTTAAAGTGCGTCCTCAAGTCTAAATCCTAACGTAGAAAAACCTTATAATATATTTATATAGATAATGTGTTTAACATCCATTTTTAATAAAAACTCAAACTGATTTTGGACTGACTTTGTAAAACAAACTTGTTCAAGGGTGACTGGATAACTTGAGATCTGAATCGGTCTAATTCATGAATGAATCATTCAGAAAGTTTATGCATTCATTCCATCCCTCATTTATCTGTCTGTGTTTGTTTATCTCCCTCTGCTCTGCCCTCTAGCTTTCTCTCTGCTCACATTGAGAGGTGAAATGAGGCATGCTGTAAATTTGCTGGCTGACAATGAAGGACAGCTGCTCTCGCTGCACACGCCTTTCATGAGCTGAATTAGCAGTGCGCGCTTTCCGCGCTCCCTTCCCCCACAATCGCTGCTGCCTTTGACACCCGTCCAGACATACTTGCAGTCGCCATGTACAAAGCTGAAGGAAACGCGCCACGAAAGGTCTTTGTTGCCCAGATCTGAAATTGCTTTAACTGCTGGTATTTTGCCACCTTGTATTTTTTTCCTCATGGCCTTTGCACCTTTGTATTATGAGCCTGATGACTTTTTTTTTTTACAGTTGAATCTCAGCAGTCTCAGCAATTTGATTTAAATGTGATTTTGCACAAAACAGGACTACTAGTATACCTAAAAATCAGACCCAAAGTAAAGGTGGGCATGATAACCTTGCTGCTTTAACCCTCTGGGGTCTGAGGGTATTTTGGGCCCTCGAGAAGTTTTGACATTCCTTGACATTTGTGCTTTTTTTCAGTTGCTTAAAAACATATTAATGGATAAAGTCTGATAACACTGTATTCAGCACAAACTGGGCTACAATAATATGTGAGCAACATGTGTGTACATGTTTGTATTTTTGAGAAAATAACGTTTATATGCGGGGTTTTTTAAGTCATTGAAAGAAGGCCATTTAACACATACTAAACATTTGTCCACAAGACCTTTGAGAACTGGATCTTGTAGCCTAGAGTTTTTGCTACACAATGATGTGAGAACCATCCTGATCACTCATTCATACAAAACAATATAGTAATTTAACTTTTGTAAGACACGTTTCGTGTTGAAAGCTCATATGTGAGGCGGCGTGAACCATCATGAATATTGATTGTTATTCATACCTGAGGAGACAAAAGACCCCTCCCCTGGGCCTATCAATGAGGAATGTGACAGAAAGAGAATGAATGTGAGGAGACTTAATGATCAAAATCAAGTTTTAAGTTAAAAGAAGTTACGTAAAAGTTACATCTTTCTTAATTTTATACCTACACTACACTATGTTTAATGGCTTAAACTAACGACTGCGTCTAACGATTGGTCGGGGGCAGATCTAGAAATAGATGGAGTGATGGTGGTGTAGTGGTCTAAGCACATAACTGGTAATCTGGTAATCAGAAGGACGCTGGTTCACGCCCCACAGCCACCACCATTGTGTCCTTGAGCAAGGCACTTAACTCCAGGTTGCTCCGGGGGGGATTGTCCCTGTAATAAGTGCTCTGTAAGTCGCTTTGGATAAAAGCGTCTGCCAAATGCATAAATGTAAATAACACAGAGTTATGGCTTCAACAGAAGCATATAACATTGATTAACAATCATGGAGCTCAGGTCATGTCTATATTTTATATATATATATATAGCCTAATATCTGCCTAGAAAATGTTTAATGTATAACTTAAATGAACAAACTCTTAAGTCTCAAAGGATAAACCGATTGAATGTGCTCAAGGTCTTAATCACTATAAATTGGTCAATACAAAGAATTAATTATAAGTCCACTTAATTGCAAGTATTAAATCTCTTAATTGTATAATATCCACTCGCCCCAGGGGGGAATATTCAGGGCCCCGGGAGGGAACTCTCATGTGATTAGTAACAGTAAAAGGCAAGCAAAGACCTCTTTTGTACTAACATGTTTCCATGAAGTTTGTGCACAGTGGAAACTTGGGGGAAGTACAGAATTTGACTTTGATTTATAGCATTTGGGTCATCAATACAACATTTGTTCTTGAGCGCTCTGAAATTGTATCATTTTAAGATGGCTACTGATCCTATCTACAATAGATTTAACTTGTCACAGCATGCCATTTCAAGAGACTAAAAAGCTTAGGGAGCAACCTTAAAAGCTTTAACCCAGAAGAGAAGTCAACAGGATAGGTTGTTTATGGCGACTGGAATTTTAAATGTTAGCCAAGTTACTTAAATCTTAACAGTAGCACCCTAAACTAGCATGAATGCATAGTCGTTCTTTCAAATGAATACTATGCACTTGCAAAAAGTTACATCATTTCATTTTCCAGAGATAAAAGGCAGATGTGTAAGTGACAAAGACGCACACTGGCATCAATTATCTGCTTGAAGTCTGAAACTGCATTTGAAGCTTCAGGCTTCTAATTGGAATTTCCTTCCCAATTTTTATGATGCCTGGAAGCACAGAAACCTTTCTACACTGATTAAAAGCTTGGGTATAAGCCCTACCCCCAAAGCAAGTTTAGAACAGTGAGTTTAGGAGGGTCTGAGCACCAACCCTGCCCCCACCCTCATTGCAAGGCCCTGGGAAACACACCAACAGACAAAACAATCCTACAGTTTCCTCTATTGATAGCTTGCACAACTGTAATAAAGAATTCACCCTAACAACCTTACAATTAAATCACATAGACAATTAAAAAGTCACAATGGTAAGAACCCATGCATTTCAATGTTATCTTTGAACAATAAATGTTGTTTATATAATTTTTTGAAGTGCACAAACCATCTCTGAGAACAAAGAAGTTATTTTAATAAGGTCGGAAATGCCAGAAATGTGGCTTTGTTGTTGCGTGGCCAATGAAAGTTCAAATCAGGTACGCAACAATTCGCTATTCCATGTCCTGCCTTCCATCCACATCCCAACCAATAAAAGTTCCAAAAAGGACAATAAAAAAAGCTCCAATTGCCTAAACCTAAAACAGAATGAGTTCTGCAAGAGGCATCATACCCTAGTGCAGAAGAAATAACTCTTTCACATTCAGATGTTTAGATCATTAATATTGACTCAAGCAATCAATACTTCAATAACACACTTTCCATTTGCTGCTAAATTGTTCAAATGCTCAAGCGGGCCAGCCGCGCTTACCTTTTCATTTTTCATCTTCTTCAAAGCTCTGCACTCTCCCCCGTCAAGCTCCTCGGGTTCGGATTTAATAGCTAACGGAGAGACAATTCCAACAGATTCCAATGCATTATTCCCAAGTTGCTCTGTCACACAGTCCGCATTCTGCATATTGTCAAATGAGGTGTTGCGCGCGATTCCAAATGCCTGAGCATTCGCGACAATTTCCTTCTCAATTGCAATGACTGCAACAGGTCCGCTTTCGCTTTTGTCCTTTTTACTTTTCCCACTCGATACATTCTTATCCTTTTTGCTGTTTGATACACCGCGGGAGGATTTCGCACCCTTCTCGTTGCCTTTTCCAGGCGTAGAGTTGCCACTTCCTCCGGAATTACCCGTCGCACCAGTAACGTCCACTTGGGTTCGTCCCTGATGCTCCTTTTTGGCTCCGTCTGAAGCAGGAGATTTGCCATTGTCTTTAGAATTTTTGTTGCGTTTCGATTTCGATTTGCTCTCTTTGCCCTGAGGGGCGCTAATGGGGCTAACGAATTTGATATTATCTGGAAGAGCCGCGACGGCGCTAGGTGGGGCTGCCATTCCGCCTCCGTCCTTGGTGCCAGACATTTCGAGTTTATCCTTTTCTAAGTCAGCGTCAAGGTCGATAATCAGATTTCCAACCCCGATATCCCACTCATCACCGCTGTCGTAAGTGTCCACCGCATTTGAGTCCACACCTTTCCCGCCTGCAGTGCCACCACTTAGGGACATTTTAGTGCCAGCGGCCCAGGTTTGTCACAGTAACGTCTGATCACTCAGACTGCAGGGATGTGGGGAGAAGGGAATCAGTAGCCTCAACGTATTGATGTCAACTTCGCAGCCGCCCACATTTTGCCCTAGAGGAGAGACATATAAAGAGGGATTATCCGTCTTGAAATTATACTGTGAAAACAAAATGTTAAGGAAATGCTATTTTTTTGCACTAAATATGGGCTCTATTTACCAAATTATGCCAAATAAAGATTGCAGAAACACAATTTTGACAGACTTATTTCTAGCCAATATCTGAGCAGTTGGTCTTCACTTTTCAAACATATTTATGTATTTTAAAAGACAAATTTTTTTTATGAATTATTAATTCAGGTTCAATGCATGCCAAGAAGGCTACATACAAGCTGAAATTGTGAACTAAACAAACATGCAAACATCAACATGAATAATGTTTTAGGGCTGTATAATATTTCTTATCAATTTGTGTAGTGATAGAGTGAATAATTCAACCAAGCCAATTGCCAATTATACTGGGCTATTTTGAGATTATTGGTAACAGCGGACAACTGTGCCCACTTGGCCAATAAAAAAGAAGAAAAAGTTATCTCGTTTTTGTACAAGTTTACAAATTTCGGTTTCGTCTTCGGTTTCAACTTTATAGCATTTTCTACCAAAAAAATTCAACTTATAATACTTAATCATTATTATTTATTTATCTTATATGTAATTGTTTTCTCCTCTTTTCTCCCCAATTTGGAATGCCCAATACTCAAAACACTCTAGGTCCTCGTGGTGGCGTAGTGACTCGCCTCAATCCAGGTGGTGGAGGACGAATCTCAGTTGTCTCCGCGTCCGAGACCATCAATCCGCGCATCTCATCACATGGCTCGTTGAGCGTGTTACCGCGGAGACCTAGCGCGCGCGGAGGCTTCACACTATTCTCCACGGCATCCACGCACAACTCACCACGTGCCCCACAGAGAGTGAGAACCACGTTATGGCAACCACGATGAGGTTAACCCAATGTGACTCTACCCACCCTAGCAACCGGGCCAATTGGTTGCTTAGGAAGCCTGACTAGAGACACTCAACACACCCTGGATTCGAACTTGCGACTCCAGGTGAAGTAGTCAGCGTCTTTACTTGCTGAGCTACTCAAGCCACTCAAGTTTTTTATATATATATATATAAATGAATTAATTTTTGATTCAAGAATATCAAGAGATTTTCATATATCAGATATATTATATCAGGGTCTTCTCTAGTTTATGATGTTTTTTGTATTATTTTCTGTCATTTTCAACATAATAGCAATCAACATGTTGGGTACACAAAATGACTTTCAAATATGAATATTATTTTAAAACAAAATTGTTTCACTGCTCATTTTTTTTAAAGAAATAATAATAAAAGATAATGATGTACTACGCGTGCCAAAAAAAACTCTTGAAAAAAATGTCAGCTTTTAATTACATTTACAACCATTTCCAAACAGTTACACCACATGACATTTTTTCCTTCAAGCTCCTGAAAAAAAAAAATTATCAAAAGGACTTTGAACTCAGTAACAGAAAACATGTTCATCATAGCAGAGGTGTGGTTCAAGTAATCGTTTTGTGTGAATGCATTTATTTTTGGATAGCTTAATAGATCCGGGCAAAAACATGAGTCACGTCATTAACCCATTTGTCAACATAATAATATATTGAAAAGTGGACAACTTTATTGATCTTTATATATCAAATATCTATAGCTTAAAGAGTTTTGCAAATCAAAATCATAGAAAGCATTATGTTACACTCTTAATTTAAATGCAAAAAGAATATTCAGCATAAAAAAAATGCTTAGTGACCTTCAGAACGTTTAGCCTATAGCCTAATATTACAGGCAGTTAATTTCCTTAATTTTTATTAGTAATGTAAGGTAAACATGAATGAAAATAATAAGGCAACAAAAGCAGATGTAACCTTGTTCTTCCACGTGTCTGCTGTTATTGGTCCTCATTCAAAGCCTGATGTGCGCCGTAAACTATTTAAAGCAACCATTCTGTTTTCACAGGTCATCTCTGCCTAGCGAGGGTACGGCTATAAGAAGCTAACAAAAGTCAAAGGAGCATGCACTTTGACCTCTGAGAGTGTAAATAATTAACACTCAAGTCTGCAGCGTTTGCCCCGCAGTGATGAGGGGGCTCGAACACACAAAGAGCTGGAAAACAACTTAAATGACCACAGAGTTCTAATAAAAACCCAATTCCACACGCTACATCTGTAAACATCAGATTAATTCTTGTTAGTCTTTCCATGTTTGAAATGCTTCAGCAAGCTTAACTGCAGATCAGGCCAGTGAGCGGAGGGTTTTGTTAAATATGCAGTAGCTTACATCAGCTTTTCATATAGTCTGAGCCCCACTAAAATGAATATTTAGGTTCTTGAGTCTCTGATCATCAAAAAAAAAAACACATAGCACTACTAAATGGTAAATGGTCTGCACTTATATAGCGCCTTTTAACCTTAGCGGTATTCAAAGTGCTTTACACAGCGACTCATTCAACCATTCACACACACATTCACGGCAGAGCAATGACCTGCCATTGGGAGCAACTTGGGGTTCAGTGTCTTGCCCAAGGACACTTTGGCATGTGGAGTCGTGTGGGCCGGGTATCGAACCACCAACGATTAGTGGACAACCCGCTCTACCACCTGAGCCACAGCCGCCCCTACTGAGCATATTATTTTAGACACTTTATTCTGAATTGTCTATCTTGAATGGCCAATGTGTTACTATTAGGGATATGCAGATAGATCTTGAAAAATGTATATATTATGGTCTTGAGTAAAAAAAAAAGATATATAGTTAAATTAATGCAATCTTCATTTGAATGGTTCCTAAATATATCCTTAAAATAAATTTATTTTAAAGTTTACTGCAGTTTTGGTTGTGTTGATTATTATATTTGTTAAATAAATGTCAATTCAACTGCATAGTTTGGGCCCTGTTGTGAATTTGTTTAAGGAAAATACTGGTTTCAATAAGTTAAGCTCAATCGACAGCATTTGTGGCATAATATTGATTATAAAAATTGGTTAAAAAAACACTCTTAGAATTTACATTTTCTCAAATTCACACAAAACTTTGTAAAAAAAAGGTGAAAGAGTTCCTTGAAGTTACACCAGAGCCTCACTGTAATCCAGATGTGCTTTTTTTTAAAGAAAAGGACGGAAGAGTCGAAATTAATTTATTTTGGTAATCAAAATTATGCCACAAATGCTGTCAATTGAACTTAACTTGTATTGATCCAGGAATATTTATTTAAATCATATTTTTGTAATGTGCTATATTAGAAGGTTCCTTGTTTAATTTACAGCACTGACGGAGAGATTTTTATAACATACAAGCAAAAAAACTGTATTCACATCAAAATAAATTATATAACAACTTTAAATTTAAATCCATGTATTTATATCTACAAAATGCATAAACGTAAATTAAAAGTTGTTAAACAATTGGTAATTTTGTGAAATTGTTCTAAATATATAATAAATGTAATCAATGTAAATCACACTGTTTTCTGTGAGTAATCGTGATTAAATGTGGTACATTAAAACAAACCTTAAAATATAATCAGAAATATATTTATTTTAAACTTTGTCATCAGTTCTTTTATTTATATGTTTTTGCGGATATAGACACATTTTTTACAGGTATAAATATTTGATTTAATTAGACATGCTCTAATTAAAAGTTATAAAAGTTTACAAAATAAACTTATGTGTACATTACCAATGCATTATTACACTATGCATACAAATATAAAACCAATTGAATTCTGAAATTTAATTTGCTTTTGACATTGTTTCAGATGTACAGTTGAAGTCAGAAGTTTACATACATTTAGGTTGAATTCATTAAAACTATTTTTTGACCACTCCACAGATTTCATATTAGCAAACTAGAGTTTTGGCAAATGGTTTAGGACATCTACTTTGTGTATGACATGAGCAACCTTTCCAACAATTGTTTACAGACAGATTGTTTCACTTTTAATTGACTATATCACAATTCCAGTGGGTCTGAAGTTTACATACACTAAGTTAACTGTGCCTTTAAGCAGCTTGGAAAATTTCTGAAAATAATTGCAAGCCTTTAGACAATTAGCTTCTGATAGGAGGTGTACTGAATTGGAGGTGTACCTGTGGATGTATTTTAAGGCCCACCTTCAAACTCAGTGACTCTTTGCTTGACATCATGGGAAAATGAAAAGAAATCAGCAAAGACATCAGAATACAAATGGTGGACCTCCACAAGTATGGAGCAATTCCCAAATTCCTGAAGGTCCCACATTCATCTGTACAAATAACTGTATGCAAGTATAAACACCATGTGACCACGCAGCCATCATACCGCTCAAGGAGGAGACGCATTCTGTCTCCTAGAGATGAACGTAGTTTGGTGTGAAAAGTGCAAATCAATCATAGAACAACAGCAAAGGTGCTTGTGAAGATGCTGGAGGAAACAGGTAGACAAGTATCTACACTCACCTGAAGGATTATTAGGAACACCGGTTCAATTTCTTATTAATGCAATTATCTAATCAACCAATCTCATGGCAGTTGCTTCAATGCATTTAGGGGTGTGGTCCTGGTCAAGACAATCTCCTGAACTCCAAACTGAATGTCAGAATGGGAAAGAAAGGGTGATTTAAGCAATTTTGAGCGTAGCATGGTTGTTGGTGCCAGACGGGCCGGTCTGAGTATTTCACAATCTGCTCAGTTACTGGGATTTTCACGCACAACCATTTCTAGGGTTTACAAAGAATGGTGTGAAAAGGGAAAAACATCCAGTATGCGGCAGTCCTGTGGGCGAAAATGCCTTGTTGATGCTAGAGGTCAGAGGAGAATGGGCCGACTGATTCAAGCTGATAGAAGAGCAACTTTGCCTGAAATAACCACTCATTACAACCGAGGTATGCAGCAAAGCATTTGTGAAGCCACAACACGCACAACCTTGAGGCGGATGGGCTACAACAGCAGAAGACCCCACCGGGTACCACTCATCTCCACTACAAATAGGAAAAAGAGGCTACAATTTGCAAGAGCTCACCAAAATTGGACAGTTGAAGACTGGAAAAATGTTGCCTGGTCTGATGAGTCTCGATTTCTGTTGAGACATTCAGATGGTAGAGTCAGAATTTGGCGTAAACAGAATGAGAACATGGATCCATCATGCCTTGTTACCACTGTGCAGGCTGGTGGTGGTGGTGTAATGGTGTGGGGGATGTTTTCTTGGCACACTTTAGGCCCCTTAGTGCCAACTGGGCATCGTTTAAATGCCACGGCCTACCTGAGCATTGTTTCTGACCATGTCCATCCCTTTATGGCCACCATGTACCCATCCTCTGATGGCTACTTCCAGCAGGATAATGCACCATATCACAAAGCTCGAATCATTTCAAATTGGTTTCTTGAACATGACAATGAGTTCACTGTACTAAAATGGCCCCCACAGTCACCAGATCTCAACCCAATAGAGCATCTTTGGGATGTGGTGGAACGGGAGCTTCGTGCCCTGGATGTGCATCCCAAAAATCTCCATCAACTGCAAGATGCTATCCTATCAATATGGGCCAACATTTCTAAAGAATGCTTTCAGCACCTTGTTGAATCAATGCCACGTAGAATTAAGGCAGTTCTGAAGGCGAAAGGGGGTCAAACACAGTATTAGTATGGTGTTCCTAATAATCCTTTAGGTGAGTGTATATCCACAGTAAAACAAGTCCTATATCAACATAATCTAAAAGGCCGCTCAGCCAGGAAGAAGCCACAGCTCTAAAACCGCCATAAAAAAAGCAAGACTACAATTTGCAAGTGCACATGGGGACAAAGATCTTACTTTTTGGAGAAATGTCCTCTGGTCTAATGAAACTAATTGAACTGTTTGGCCACAATTACTATTGTTTTGTTTGGAGGAAAAAGGGTGAGGCTTGCAAGCCGAAGAACACCATCCCAACCGTGAAGCATGGGGGTGGAAGGATCATGCAGGAGGGACTGATGCACTTCACAAAACAGATGGCATCAAGAGGAAGGAAAATTTGTTGGATATATTGAAGCAACATCTAAAGACATAAGCAAGGAAGTTAAAGCTCGTCTCAAATGGGTGTTCCAAATGGACAATGACCCCAAGCATACATCCAAAGTTGTGGCAAAACGGTTTAAGGACAATAAAGTCAAGGTTTTGGAGTGGCCATCACAAAGCCCTGACCTCAGTCTGATAGAACATTTGTGGACAGAACTGAAAAAGCATCTGCGAGCAATGAGGCAAACAAACCTGACTCAGTTACACCAGTTCTGTCTGGAGGAATGGGACAAAATTCCAGCAACTTATTGTGAGAAGCTTGGAAGGCATGCCAAATGCTTGACCCAAGTTAAACAATTTAAAGGCAATGCAACCAAATACTAACAAAGTGTATGTAAACTTCTGGCCCATTGGGAATGTGATAAAAGATATAAATAATTCTCTCTACTATTATTCTGACATTTCACATTCTAAAAATAAAGTAGTGATCCTAACTGACCTAAGACAGGGAATGTTTTCTATGATTAAATTTCAGGAATTGTGAAAAGCTGAGTCTTTGTCTAAAGTGTATGTGAACTTCTGACTTGAACTGTATCTCTGTACCAGTATCTCTCCCACACCTGGCTCACCATTTGCGGGAGAAGTGTCCATTCTGGGTACAGTAAATCCGTTAGCGTGCACCACACAATACGTTATTGTGCTAGGATGTGCAGTCAAGTTAAGCTTGTGCCTTGTGGAAATTTCTATATTCCAATTTTGGCCATAGGAAGTGGGGGAAAACTTTGTGCAAAAAACAAATAATGCATTAATTGCGTTACTTTTTTTTAATGCTTTAAACAGTCTACTATGAATTGCAGAATCTAACGTGTAAAATATCCCAGCCTTAAAATATAATTATATATTTCTTGCAATTTATTTAATGATAATAATGATGACATTTTAATCCAGTGCTAAATGGCTAAATGGTCCATTTTAACTTCAGAACCATGAAAACTACATTTTACAGAAGTATCATATTGTTATTGGTATAAGTGATAGCCTGATCTCTTGGTCTTGATCAAAAGTAATAATAATATCGCCCGTCACTAGCCATTATACCATGATTGCTTCTTTAAATTTTTACTCCAAAGTTACATCCCTAATGTGCATGAAGATGATTTGACTGCCATCCAAATAAAGATTTATTTTCTACCATCTACCAATCAATAAAACTAGAAGCAAGAGAGCCATTGGATTCTCTGGAACTATGTTTTGTAAATGGTAACAGCCCACCAAGAACAAGACACAAAACCTTGTATTGATTCAAGGCCCCTTCATTGGCAAGCCATCATTTGACGGCCGTGCGTGCACTACATAATCCCAGATGGTCATTCTTTCACAGTGGGTAGATCTAAAGACTGCAGCTGTTCGCCTGGAACAAACACCCAAAGGGGTCAAATTAGGTTTGTAACATCTGTAGCTAACCTGTGCACCAAAGCCTGTTTGATCCCTTTAAAAGTCAATGAGATGTACATCTTATTCAATCCCCTTATTTATAAACAGTGGAGTTAGGCTGATGCCAAGAACTATGCAGCTTGAATATATATATATAGTATTTGAATATATGAATATAATATATATTTTAGTATTTTGAAAACATGCTATATACAGTACATCAAGTTATGTGTTAAATGAGTGTTTTCTGCAATGAGAGGAATCATCGTTTCAACCAAAATGTTATTGACGTCATTTAGATTTAAGTGTAAAGCAAGAAATAAAATACAGTCAAAACCTAGTAAAAAGACCTAATGAACCTAAAAGGCCTAAATTAACAGGCATTTTTATCATTTTTATTTTATATGCACCAGTATAACAATAGACATCTACATACATTTATTTTCACTAAAACACATTTATAATGCCACAGAGGAGCTATAAACATTAAGTATTGATGCACACGAATCACTGAATCATCATTTTGCAAAGAATCGCGGAAACAAACGAATCGCGGATTTGCTATTCGCTATTATCTCTGTCTGAACACTCTCATACTCACGAGACACGATTAGTGGGTGCAAAATTAAGAAAATGGACAAATAAAGAGTCCATTATAATCATTGCAATATTCACAATGTTGGTTATAAACATGAAATGTATTGCAAATTAGAGGTTGACACCGATATCTAAGTGGAGGAAAAGGCCGATAACCGATTTATGACAGGGCATGTTTCTATACAGTTGCTTCAGTTTAGATTTATCTAATGAAACGAACCAAATTTGCACAGAAGATAGGACAGAAATATGGAAGAATATTGTCTGTCCGACATTTTTAACCGCTGTCATACAGTTGAACCAAGTTGTTCTAACTGCTGAATTCTCCAGCGCCGGCCACAGAGGAACAGGGAGGAATAATAATAATAATAAAAAAAACTAATCTCAACTATCAACAGATTTTTGCATATAACTGATACCTCCAAAAAGCAACAATCAGCACTGATATATCTATAAGACCGATATAGTCCTACGGATGCCACACTTTAACTTAAAATGCACATATAAAATAACACTCGCTTTCATATGTGATAGATAAGAGTGGTGCTGGCATAGTGGGCTAAAGCACATAACTGTTAATCAGAAGGTCGCTGGTTCGATCCCCACAGCCACCACCATTGTGTCCTTGAGCAAGGCACTTAACTCCAGGTTGCTCCGGGGGGATTGTCCCAATAATACGTGCACTGTAAGTCGCTTTGGATAAAAGCGTCTGCCAAATGCATAAATGTAAATGTAAAAAGATAACACAAAGCAAAATCTCACATAAATGCACCACAGTTCATGGTTATTTGTCATAGCATGACATCTAATAAATGAGGTGCATCAACTAGGGTTGTGCCGATGGACGATGATGGCTGACCAACATCACGATGTAGAGCCACCATCGTGATGCCACGCCCCCTTTTGCGAGTCTTGCTAGTGTGACTCACTAATCCTAGTCTCTTCTAACCTAAACACTTTGCAGGGATTGCTCTGTAAATTAAATTGAGAATATAACTAATGCATATATGCTATTTTAAATACTGTAGTATATGCCAGAGACGTGACGTGTTAGTCTGTGAAAATACCGTGTCATGCAGGCTACACAAATATTGATCTTGACATTGTTAGCTTCTTGTCTTTTTTTTTACATGTCTTACTTACACTGTACATTTAGATTAAAATATTTTATGTTGTAGGCTACAAGAAAATAGCCTTTTATTAATGAATTATTAGTAGTTGTAGTGTCTCAGAAAATCTTGCTCATTGTCACATAGCTCTTGTATACACTGAAGCGGCAGTTTAAGATAAACCCAGACCAGCGAACGTCAAATAACTTTTGTCTGGTTAATACTTTTAAAGAAAAATTTCCTTGGCCATAAATCCATAATGTCAAATCAAATGAAAGAAACAAGTTGAATATGAATAACACACATTTATTAAAACATAGAAGAACAACAAATGAAACGGGAACAAAGAAAACGGGAACAACACTCAGACCGAAACTCGGCATTAACATTTCACTTATAATTAGCAGCACAATTAACTTCAGCACAGGCTACAAAATAAATTATGTTATTGAAATATTGTAAAGTGGTCATATGAACTACACAAATGAATGTTTAAAAAATAATAAACGTTCAATACAAAATCGAATAGGTCCACAACGGATGCCGAAAAATGCGTAAAGAAGTCTAATATCTTTCACCATAGACCATGTTTAAATTTCTATGTTTCTGGCCAGAAATACCAACATATTCACTTTATCTGGTTTTAATAAGCTGCGGATTGGAGTAACTACACTACCCGCTGTGCTGAAGACCCGCTCGGATGGAGTACTGGTAGCACATATGCACAGATATTTCCATGCTAATCTTGCCATGAACGGAAACCTTTTGTCGTTCGTTTTCCACCAAGTCAGCGGGTCCTCTTCCCCATCAATGGCCATTTCCTGCAGGTACATGGTCATTTCTGCCTCGACCTTTTGCTCATCAGTGAGCATGGCTGTGGCTGCTCTCTTCACAAGAAGGCTGCCCAAAGACGACTTTTTTTTCTTAGGCGCAATATATTAAAAAGCCCGGATGAGTAGGCTACTAATTAGTTGGGCTAGTAAAAAAACGAAATTATAGTTTTTCAATAGAAAAAAAATATCTATGTAAAGAGATATATTAAAATAAAAAGTGCTTAAAAGTGCACAACTCTTCTTAAGTGGAAGAAATATTTTTCCCCCTTACGTGCAACCTATTGGAAAGCGCGGATGAGTCAGTTGGGATAGTAAAATAACGAAATTATAGTTTTTAAGTGGAAAATAGTATTTATGTAAAGAGATGTATTAAAATAAAAAGTGCACAACTCTTCTTAAGTGAAAGCTAAAAAACAAATGCTTCACGTGTCGTGCAACCTACTGATAAAGCGCCGACGAGTCGTTAGTTGGGTTAGTAAAATAACAAAATTATAATTTGTCATATAATTTTTGAAAATTATATGAAATTATATAACCCCCCACCCGCCCCGCCCCACCGACGATATCATCGTCCATCGCGATGTTTTACTGTCAACATCGTCAACTGCCAATTTAGGGGACATCGCCCAACCCTAGCATCAACAGTGATTCAACAGTAAACTGACTATAACATCATAATCGGTGTATGGATCCCTCTGCAACTGTCAAAGCATTCACAAAAATAACAGAGCTTCCGCAATATGTTTCTTCCACTGGTCAGCTTCCACCGGTTCAGGTCTATTGATTTCTCTGGGACTCTCCAAACGCAGAGTCAGGAAACTTTCAATATCAAAGTATGTTTGTGGTAGAAGCGCTACACTATATCGACAGAGAAAAAAAACACAGTTGTCTAGACCAAAGCTGAGCAAGAGCCTTTAAAACTTAAAGTAATGGGAGTAAACATCTAACTCTACCCAGAACTCAACTCTAAAGACAGTGAACAGCTGAAAAAGTAAACTTTGCATCTAAGATACAGGTGATAAGATTTTCCCTGGAGTGCTAACTCATCTCCACACAAGCACTCTACAACATTCCCATCCTAATAACAAAACAAAATATCTAGTAGAGGTCGATCAATATATCGGTTTTACCGATTAATCAGTGCTAATAGTAGCTTTTTGGAACTTTCTGTTTTTGGACAAAATATATGCAGATCGTTTTTTTTATTATGTATCCATTTCCCTCTGTGGCCGACGTTATTTTGAATAGATAAGCAAGTAACGTTCTCAAGGTTATAATTGGGATTTTGGTTGAACAATAAACTGAAGTTGGGATTTTATTCACGTATGACTCTTATAGCCTCCATGTCTGTGCTCGTTATAGAATAGTAACTGTTTAACATACTTTAATAGAAATGTAAAAGCTATCGGCCGATTAATGGGTTATCAGCATTTTCCACCACCGTAGTTATCATTAATGGCAAAATCCACTATCCTTTGACCTCTAATATCCAGGACCTTTTCTTCAATTATAATGTGGAAGAGCTTTGGTAAATGGCCTGCACTTATATAGCGCCTTTTTAACCTTAACGGTATTCAAAGCGCTTTACACTGTGACTCATTCACCCAGTCACATACACATTCATACACCAATGGAGGCAGAGCTGCTATGCAAGGTGCTAGCCTGCCATTGGGAGCAACTTGGGGTTCAGTGTCTTGCCCAAGGACACTTCGGCATGTGGAGTCGTGTAGGCCGGGATTCGAACCACCAACCCTGCGATTAGTGGCTGACCCGCTCTACCAACTGAGCCACAGCCGCTCAGTTGGTAGAACATTTGCTTATTTGAGATAAGCAAATGTTCTTATCTTAACATCACATATTTGTCTATAATTTGTGGTGAAACCACTCTTTTGCACCTTGGATTACCAAGTAAATACCATAGTATATGAATGTGGTAAGCACTCAGCACCATTGTATATCAACGTACAATAGTATTGCCATCGGATACCATCATTATACCATTTGGGAAGGTCATAACATGATTGCACTGTCGCCAACAACGTCTACCCGCCAACATCATTGGGCTAAACTGTATTGCCATCACATACGGTTACCACTTTAATCATACAAAATACTTTTCTATGTTTTCTAGCATTACAGATGTTCTGACACTTTGATCTGGTTTTGCTTTTATTTAATATCTTGAATAAGCAACCTTGAGGATATGTCAAACTCTTGAAAGCTCTTCGAAGTGTCAATGTTGCTACATTAAGATTACTTTCCAAAACCAAATCAACTCTTTAAGCTATCTTCTGGAAGCTGCTTGTCTTCAATAAGCTACATATTATGGTTTCTCTGCTTTCTAAAGGTTGTCTATACTTTTTTTGAGGATACTTGATATCAGTGCTGTCTCTTTAAAAAAGATGTAATAGAGTAACTGCATTTTGGAGAGCAATTCACACACACTGAACTGGGCCAGTTCAATAGCCAGACTTCACACAATAAGCACATTTACATGTACATTCTTATACAGATTATGCTTAATAAGCCGACAGCACATGTGGTCATGTAAACACAATAAACCGTGTTCCTTTATCGACGTAAAGGTCATAAATGGCTTATGAATAACCTGATCAACATGGGTTGATTTTTGCCAATTAAGCCAATATTGCATGCTATGTAAACACCTTACCCGGTGTACTTATTAGCTCATCCAATGTGCGCCAATGCGCACATGTTGAGCGCATGCCTCTTCACAGTTTGATGACAAAAGCAGAGAATAATGCAATTATTACAAATGTCATGTAACGTGGATTTCTAGCCATGTCAGATTTTTTAAATAAGCTGATTTAAGGGAGTAATCAGCATATAGGTGCGCATGTAAACTGACTTAGGGAGCGTTCACACTTGTAGTTTGGTTCTCTTTGTCTGGACCAAAAAAGAAAATGCTACATTTAGTCCTGGTTCACTTAGCGTTCATGCAGGCATTTTTAACACAGAACCTAACACAGATATAAAACAAAAGGCATCAGGAAAAAGTCACAACCTGATTGGACAGCTTTTATGTTGTATATTTTGCAACGGAACTTGCCGAACATCCAAAACATTGCTGGCTGCTGGGCGAAATACACTCGTTGGATTTATAGATGTCTATATAGTGGTATTTTTTTTACCAGCTGAGAACAAACGAAGAGCTAATAAATTGTGAAAAGGAGTCAAAACAGTACAGAAATTCCTCCATCCCCCTGGGTCAACAACTTTGGGGGCGTGTTGAAGCGGGTTTCGCCAGGGTGTCAAACAAGCTAGAACCGCTATTGCCAACGCCTGTCCTGAACTGTAATGGGCAACTTAACTCCTATAATGAGAAGAACCAGGTATGCTTGAGGTCAGCATTAGGCAAATGACTTCCTGTTATTGATCCGTTTAGACGTCTTTGGTCCATGTCATATATCAGTCGAACCGCACCAGAGTTCGTTTGGAAGTGGACCGAGAACCACTATTCAGGTGGTCTCAGTCCGCTTGTTTGGTGTGCACCAAGGTTCGGATAGCAGCGTTCACACTTGTTCAATTGAACCGCACTAACAGAGCAATCGCACCAAACCTGCCAAGTGTGAACACACCCTTAATGTGATTAGGTTTCCCATACTAAACAGTACTGTGGCAGTCCCACAGTACAGTGATTGTTTCAATTACCAATACCATGGTACTTTGATATATTATGATACGAAATGATTACCATATTCATATCCAATAGTATTTACACAGTATGACACTTTTTTGTTAGTGTTTTACGCCAAAATAAGATTAAAAAAAATAATGTATTACCTTAAAGGTGTGGTGAAAATATAACATGTATTGCCCTGTAGCCTGCAGCAAAAAATCATTAGCAACTGACCATAAAGACTCCATGCTAGTATTGATGTTTCGGTTTTGTCTCCTTTCACAAGTAGAAAGGCAGACCCTGTCTCACCTATAAATCACTTTTACTGCTGATTTAAAGGTTATGAGTTATGAACGTGAACAAATAATGACCATGTCCATTTCTATATCAAACCAAACATCTTTCCATTAAATTGTCTATCAAACAGAATGATAAAATAATTAAGAATCGCCATTAAATTAAGAAGATACGATGGCTTAACACTGAAGCCTTAAAAAGCACCATGGCTTCAAAGTTACTGGATATGGCACCATAATTATATCATGGCTAATTGCATGTCAACTGTACTTTTATTTAAAAATGAAAGGTACACCAAAGTCCCATGGAGTACCACTGATCCATACCATGGTACTGAATGATTGCCATTTGCATAGAACTAGAGGTTACCTCAAAGACTACCTAAAAATGAATGTTTATGTATACAAGAATACCTTGGTTTTTTTTAACTAGCCAAACTAGTGTTGAAACACACAGCTCAGCAGCCATGTCTGACACGAATGAAGGTGAACTTGTGACTGGAGAAGGGTGTATATTATATTGACTCCAGGAGTGGGTGCTTTATGTGAATGCAGATGTGGACTTTTACCAGCACTGAGAGTGATTCACTTTGACTCTAATGAATCTCACAAATCTGACACTCAAACCAAATCGAGCTTCTCCTCAGGTTACTACAATCACAGCGTGAATAAAACAAAAGTAACAGATTTTATCACCGTTTTAAACACATTTGGACCTGTTTTTTGTCCAAACAACCAGTGCATGCACAAATTTTCTCACTACACAAGAAAATGACGAATAATTAGTCGACTAATCGAGTGAGTCGTTATGCGTTATTAGATTCAATTAACTGAAAGTCGTCGCGCGTCACACAACAATGTTCTTAATCGTCTCCTTTAATAAATGGTCATTAATATTGTCATTGAACTGAATGATATATTATTTTCTAAGTTTCAAGCAGTAAACATGACGATTTGTTTTTGTTTTGCAATGTAAACACCTCACACATTTCTCGATTTTTTTTTTTTTAAGAAGAATCGATTCCAGATTCTTGATTCTTTTAAATCATTATTTGAAATACTCAAAGTATTATGACCTCATTTTTCTGTTATTTTATGTATTATTATTATTATTTTGCATTTCTTTTTAATGCATTAAACATGCTATATCTATATTTTGCATTTCTTTAATGCAGTGTTCTTTATTTATATAAAAACAAAAATATAGAAAATATCCTCGTGCAAAAAATGTAAAGCATCGGTTCGTGTTGCACGTAAGAAAACGACTCCCTATGATGGTCAAAGCATGTGTGAGCCATGACAACCGAGCTAAAGCTAACGGGCTAAAGCACCTCCAGTCTCCATCTGCACCAATAAAAAAGCCCCCCCCCCACCACACACACACACACACACACACACACACACACACACACACACACAAAAGAAATGAATTAATCCCAGCGCCACTTACCCCACATGCAAACCCCAATCCAGAGAATACTTATGTACATTCCATAGAGCAGGGTGGAAAGGCCGCTGGATTTGCGCACGGAATTCCGCAAATGACCCCAAAGCAGTGCACTTCCCAACACATCCAGTAAACTAGAGAAAGGGAAGGCCAGCGATTCGCTGGACTGCAGCCATCACACACACTCCTAGATCCCGTTCAAAAATGGCAACACTGAGCCGAAACTGGCATCGCGCGATCTCAATCTCAACGCTTTCTCCCAAAATGTCCTTCCTAAACTCCAAGGCGATAAATCCAACATCTCGACACGTCCATTTTCACGTATATTCAATCATTTTGTCCCCTGTCGAGTTCAGTCCTAGATCCCTCTCTCCTTTCAGTAGGGGAGATACAATGTAACTAAAGGACAGGAGAAGGAAGCGCCATGAAATCCAGGAGAATGATCCGGATGGATTGAACCCTAAACGAAGAGCGCGCGATAAGACGTGGAAACTGGATCCGTCATTCCATATCCTCACTGCCCAAGATTGTTCCTCAAGGCTTCAGAATGTGTAATGGGCTCAACACGTTTATTAAAACACTGAAAATGTAGTGCACTTTTCAAATTCCCCTTTCCCAGTACAAAAATTCCCAATTAGGTCTAAGTGTAACATATTACTTGAGTCTATGGTTCGGCTGTTTGGGTAAATGATAAATGCATTTGTACAATTTCAGTATAAATTCAGTCAAAAGCAACTGGAATGGTTGTGTGTGTGTGTGTGTGTGTGTGTGTGTGTGTGTGTGTGTGTGTGTGTATATATATATATATATATATATATATATATATATATATATATATATATATATATATATGCATAAAGTATAAAACAATTAAGTATATACAATATATACACTCCAAAAAATATTTTAGCCTATTTTTAAGATTTATGCATTTCAGTTTCGTATCAAAATGTTCAACTAAATGAAATTAATAAAACTTAAAATATTTAGTTTTTATTTAATTTTGTTAAAGATAACTCAATCCAATTTGATGGAATTGTGTTATGAAATTGCAATGCGTAAATCTTAATATTAGGCTAAAAATCTGTTTTGAGAATATACATTATATATACTTTCATATTTTATGTACTATTTTATATACATTCATTATTTGTGCCTCACTGTAACCCAGTTTTTTTTTTTTAAATCAAACTTTGATTTTGGTAATCAACATCATGCTATAGATGCGGTTGACTGATCCTAACTTGAATTGACCCCGGAATATTCTTTTACAGGGATAGTTCACCCAAAAAAATCATCATTTAATCACCCTTATGCCATCACAGATTTCTAAGACTTTCTTTCTTCTGCTGAACACAAATTAAGATTTTAAGAAGAATATCTCAGCTCTGTAGGTCCTCACAATGCAAGTGAATGGTGACCAGAACATTGAAGGTCTAAAAAGTACATGAAGGCAACATAAAAGTAATCCATATGACTCCAGTGGTTAAATTCATATCAAGCAATATTATAGGTGTTTTTTTTTATAAATCTCCACTTTCACTTTCACATTCTTCTTCTTTATTAATTGTTTTTGGTGATTTGCATTCTTTGTGCATATCGCCACCTACCGGGCAGGGAGGAGAAATTATAGTAAAAAAAGGACTTGAATATTGATCCGTTTCTCGCATGGATTTATGCACTGGAGTCATATAGATTACTTTAATGCTGCGTTTATGTGCTTTATGGACCTTCAAATTTCTGGTCACCATTCACTTGCAATGTATGGACCAACAGAGCTGAGATATTCTCCTAAAAAAGTTTGTTTGTGTTCAGCAGAAGAAAGTCAGGGTGAGTAAATGATGAGAGAATTATGATTATTGGGTGAACTACCCCTTTAAGCAAATTGCTATTTGTTTATGTGTGAGTCATGTCTGTAGCCACAGGTATTCTCATTTGCACTTCCTTTTATTCTGGGTTAACAGAGTTAGGCCTGTTAAACAGTGGTATGTGAGGGAGATGCCTGCGAGGAAAGTGCTGACTGCAAACAGGAAGACCGGCTGCTGAATTTCCTTCTACAACATTAGCCTCTTTTAAAAGGCCTCCTCATTCAAATGCAAAAACAGCAGCTTTTCATAAGATAATTAGTTCATTCACACTTGAATCATGCATTTAATGGCTCACAACTGTTTGTTTAAACAAATGTAGGAAATTGGAGTAGTTGATATTAATAAAAGGTCGTTGAATTGAGAAACATTATTAATTCGTAAAATCCAATGCATCAACCGTGCAAAGGCCACCTAAGGTGGTGACAATGGCTGTGTGAAACTGAATTTTGGAAGCTCTTCAGGGCTACCCAAGAAACTGTCTTTTGTACTTTGGCACAAAGGAGCCTCAGCACCCCGTAGGTTGGTTGAGATGACTTCAGTTTGATTCAGCCTTTAGCTGGTTTCTGACTTAAATCAAGGGAGGGTTTTCAAAAGGGTTTAATCTTAAACTCAAACTGAATAATCGCATAAAATGATGGAAAAGTAAAAGCAGCATAATGGCACACGTGTAATGAAAGGCTGAATCTTCTGAAAACGGTTAAGACATTTTCAGAAAAAATTCTCAAAATCAAACGAAAGGAATAAGAAAGTTTATTTTCTGTAACTTTAGGACAAAAATGGTTCTTTGCGCTTGACATTATTTTACATAACAATTACCCCCACCACCACAACATCAATAGCCTACTTTAATGAGAATGAGAGTTTTTTCTCATTACTGTAATGTGAAGAAAATAATGGTTATTTAAAATGTAAATACATTTGTAAGTACATCATGGTAGTATTTGTTAAACTGATTTTAATTCATTCAAGACTTTTCACACATTCCAGTAATGAGATTTTTTGCATTACATTTATGAGAACATGATTTTTTTTTTCACATTCAAGAAATGAAAATGAGTTTTTTTGCACAGTAAAGCAGTAAAAAAAAAAATTTTTTTAAAATGCATAAATGCAATAAAAAAAAAAAATTATTACAGTAATCAGAAGAAAAAAAAAACAAAAAACGTAATGGTCCTAAAATAGGCTTAATTTTGAGTATACATCATAGTAGTATTTGTTAGGCTATTAAATTCAGTAATTCGTTAAATTAATTCATGCTGATTTTAATAATAATCTATTTAGATTATCTATATAATAATAATAATTTTTTTCACATCCCAGTAATAGATTTTTTTGTGCATTAAAGCAGTAAAAACTAGATTTTTCAGCATTTAAGTGATAAAAAGACACCTTTTCACACTGAAGTTTTGAAAATAATTGAAGAAAAAAATTGTGCATTAATGCAATAAAAAAAGAAAAGATTTTTTGAGCAATTAAGTAATAAAAAGTAAAAGTTTTTACATTACAGTAATGTCAATTTTAAATATACGTCAAGGTGGTATTTGTTATATTGATTTTAAATCATGCTGATTTTAATAATAATATAAAAAATATATATATTTTTTTTACGCATGCCAGTAATGAGATTTTTTGCATTACATTTATGAGAACACAATTTTTTTTAACTATACAAATTAGATATTTTTCACATTCCAGTAATAACAATAAGACTTTTTGTGCATTAGTGGTAAAAAAAAATTTGTGCATTAATGCTCTTTTATTTATTTTTTTTGCATTCTAGTAATGAAAACAATTTTTGTTTTAATTAAAATGTAATTAAAGTAGTGAATTAGATTTAATTTTTTTGGATTACAGTAATGAGAATGAGGTTTTTAATGAGAATTTGGGGAGATATTGTGTTTAATTGTCATGATAACAATGCCAATGAAAAAAGTAATGGTCCTTAAATATGCTAAACTTTGTTGTTCTTTTGATTTTAGGCTGAAATATGAAATAAGAAATTTCTTTGTTAGATTCATCCTAAATATGAAACAACACTAACTAATCTATGCCATCTGTTATGCCACAGACTGCAGATGCTAGGTAACAAAATATCCTGTTGATATATTTACCCATGTAGAAATACACAAAAGACTTCGGTCCCGTTTTACACAGAAAGAAAGCAATACTGCATATGCTCATGTACAACCTAATGCAGTTCCCATCATGCAATAAAGCATTAGAAGCAGTCATTTGCTCTTTCTGGTGCAGAGATGCTTCTGTCACAAAGAGGCCACTCAATCACTCTGAGAGCAGCAGGCCCAGAACCTGAGAGGCTCTGGCTTTGACAGCCATTGTGGCCTAAATAACAAGAGTAGCTCCAACATGAGCTCTACAGCACAACTGGCTCTTTAGTAAGCAGAAAATTCCATGCTCAGCCAAGCGGTGCAGGTTCAGACTGTCGGCTTTATGAGCTGGAAATCCAATTGAGATTAAAAAGGAGCTAGTTAATTATATGGTGGTATTATATGCAAAGTAAGCCAGAAAGAGTACAAAGAGACTAAATAATAAGTCAAACTGCTTAAAGGTGCATTCAGTAAATTGTTTTTTTCACTTTAAAAAAAGTTTTACATCTAAAGAATTGAATTGTAATTGAACAAATGTTTAAAGGAATTTTACTTCATATTACAAGTCTTATAAATGCATACGCAACTTGCAATGAAAGTCTATTCAGTGAAAATGTTGACGTCTGTTGCACATTCATGGACGTTATGGGAGCTCGTTCACAATGGAACGTGTTCCTAAAATGTGTAATTTCAAGTGTGCAATTTCAACACCACTAGCGTCACCAAAGATTTCCAAAAATAATCACTGCTTTCAAATTGATTACAGAAAATGTCTTCCATTGGTTGTAGAAACAGACATTCCCAATACAAAGTCTACTACTTTTAACATCAAAAACATTACACATCAGCTTTAACATTAAAAATATATTGAAATACACACAAACACACAAGTAATCTTAAAGCCTTTTATTTCAGAAAATGCAATAACAGTCAATCAGGGAATGATTGCGCAGTTATCGTACTATTAGAGTTGATTCAAGTTCAGCCATCTATTGAATTCACAATTTGCTCTATATGAAGCTATATGCCTCAGTCGATGTGGGGATTCTCTGTTGCTCATCTCTAGACCAGCCTGGCTTTGTTCAGGTCATGCTGGCTGCATTAAACACTTCTTGGCGCTCTGGTGGCTCTGGTTCTCCAGTTTCCCTGTGTGAAAGAATGGGGAGGGGTGAGGTTAATGGTGATTCAAGTTCCAGTGACCTTTTCAAAGCTCCCTGTCAAACAACGAAAAGCTGCCCTGCTGAGGTGAGGGTTGGGATCAGGAAGGGGAATTTATGAATCCGTTTACACACATGCACACACTCCCAACACATGCTCTGTTATCATACATAGAGTGATTGAAATTCTGTAAATGTCATGCTGCCACTTCATTACAATCTAGATGATACATCTGTTACATGTAGTCCATCTGTTACATGTAAAGGGTGCAAGAAATTCTGAGAATATTGATTCAACTAGCATATAGTATATAACAGCAACAGTTTTGAGAATGGTGCATGGGTGGATGGATGGATGGATGGATGGATGAGAGTGGTGGGTGGGTGGATGAATGGATGGATGGACGGATGAGAGTGGTGGGTGGATGGATGGATGGACGGATGAGAGTGGTGGGTGGATGGATGGATGGACGGATGATATTGGTGGGTAGGTGGATGGACGGATGATATTGGTGGGTAGGTGGATGGACGGATGAGAGTGTTGGGTAGGCGGGTGGATGGATGGAGGGTGGATGGATGGATGAGTGGAGGAGGGTGGGTGGATGGATGAGGGTGGGTGGATGGATGGATGAGGGTGGGTGGATGGATGGATAAGAGGAGGGTGGGTGGATGGATGGTTGGATGAGATGAGGGTGGGTGGATGGATAGATGGATGGGATGAGGGTGGGTGGATGGATAGATGGATGGGATGAGGGTGGGTGGATGGATAGATGGATGGGATGAGGGAGGGTGGATGGATGGGATGAGGGAGGGTGGATGGGATGAGGGAGGGTGGATGGATGGATGGATGGATGGGATGAGGGAGGGTGGATGGGATGAGGGAGGGTGGATGGATGGATGGGATGAGGGAGGGTGGATGGATGGGATGAGGGAGGGTGGATGGATGGATGAGATGAGGGTGGGTGGATGGATGGTTGGATGAGATGAGGGTGGGTGGATGGATGGATGAGATGAGGGTGGGTGGATGGATGGATGAGATGAGGGTGGGTGGATGGATGGATGGATGAGATGAGGGAGGGTGGATGGATGGGATGAGGGAGGGTGGATGGATGGATGGATGGGATGAGGGAGGGTGGATGGATGGGATGAGGGAGGGTGGATGGATGGATGAGATGAGGGTGGGTGGGTGGATGGATGGATGTGATGAGGGTGGATGGATGGATGGATAAGAGGAGGTTGGGTGGGTGGATGGATGGATGAGAGTGAAATGTTTCATTTATTTTTAGGACTTGGTATCATGGGTAACATTATGTTGTTGTTTTTTCCCCAGACATGTTATATGGTAATACCATAGTATACTTTGAAGTACCTGGGAGAATGTAAATACCATGGTAAATGAATAAGGAAATCATTCATCAAGATAGTATCTGTCAAAATACCAATATGTTTGGTCCATTTTCCCAGAAGAGAGGGACTGTAAATTTAAATGCATATATCTCCTTAAGGTGTATTTTGTCAACTTTCTGGAGTAAATTCTCATAAAGATAACCTAAAGCTATAAGCTAATGTACTTCAGAGCTAAACCCCACCACAATTTTGATTTCAAAAGGTACCTGTGTGGAGTAGACTAGAACAGGTAAATGCAATTCCATTCACGTGTAGGGGATGTGTATATGCAATTGTTGTGTCTAAAGTAGACCCTCAAGGCATCTCCATTGCAGACTAATATGATCTGAGGGCTCAGGTCAGTTGTCCTCCAACTGTGTATGCTGTCAGATCCTGCAGTGGTGAGACCTGCCTTCACTAATACTGCATTATTGTGTCTAAGAGAGGCCTGTTCAAAGCTTTCAGCAGTCTTCATCTCTGAAAATGGAGCCACAGAATCAATAGCGAGGGAGATGAGGCTGATCTGGCTAGCATCATCATCTCTATTCTGGGAGAAAGCGCACACACTTATTTCCACCCTCAATCTTGGCTGGCTGCCTCCCCCCCCAAAGACAACGCATCAGATGTAAAGCCATAGCATCTGTTGACCTCCGACCACAGAATCTAACCCACACTTATGACATCAAAACTAGCTCATCAGTTGTTTTCTTTTTGTCTACCCAATAAAGCGGAGCTTTAAATAAAAACCAGTAAACAACATTTCAGAAAGATATGAATACAATGTTAAATATATACACTCACAGAGCATTTTATTAGGAACACTAAGGTCCTAATAAAGTGCCAGATGTGGTCTTCTGTTGCTGTAGACCATCTGCCTCAAGGTCAAAATGTTGTGCATTCTGAGATGCTTTTTTGCTCACTACAATTATACAGAGTGGTTATCTGAGTTACCGTAGACTTTCTGCCAGCTCGAACCAGTCTGGCCATTCTCGTTGACCTCTCTCATCAACAAGGTGTTTTCGTTCATAGAACGAAATATAGATCACATATAATAAATAATATATATTTATAAATCCCCAAACAGACTCATTTTTTGTTAAAGAGCAGCCTATCCACTGCATTAAATATGCTGTTGGGTTCGGAACAATATGTAGGTAAGTGAACTATCACTTAAAAATGACGAGAGCGCTTAAATCCAACATCGATGGAAAGACAAAACATTGCTTACTCCATATTAGCACAAAGAAATGTTACAGCACAAATGCAAATTGTCAGCAACCTAACAGGAGATGCACTTCTAGAGCTAATGGTTAGGTTGATTCTGTATTGCCTGGTGAGGCAACTTCTAAGAGGCCAGACATCGATCTGGCAAGATAATTTCCCACTGATTGCTCTGTTTGGGGGCTGCTGTGAAGCAGTTTATTTCACATGCTGCAGCAAGGGAGCCATCCCAATAATAGGCACAGTGTGTCCAGAGTCTTGCCGGGACTCCATCATCCACCTGGCTCTCTCCCAACAGCCTGTACACAGATCAGGCATTGAAATCCAGCCTACATGTAATTTTGCCACCCGATAGAATAACAACCTAGCAAACAGCACTAACATAGACCCAACCTGGTCTCATCTTAAGAGCCGTCACTGTTTGTTGGAGTGTTATTTGAAAGTAGAATGTAGCAGGGTCTCCACTGGAGTTTAAAGGGATTTTGACCCAAAAAATTGTATTCTGTCATCAACTCAACTTCATGTAGTTCAAAGCATATTTTCCCCGTGGAACACAAAATTAGTTATCTAGTAGAATGTCCTCTTTTCCATACAACGAAATGGCGATCAATGGATGGTAATCCCTAAACAGTACCATAAAAGTGGTCCATACCACTTGTGTGCAATATTTAAATTATTTTAGCCATATGATAGCCATGTCTGAGGAACAGGCTGAAATTAAAGTTGTTTAACATATGTCGTACCCTCTATGCTGCATGGTGGCCTGCTTTGTTCTGCATGTACACAGCCCGAATGCTAGTGTATTGGGAGAAAATTCCTTCATTTCTGAAATACAATAATATGTGGATTCAAAAGTATTTACAAAATTATTGCTGCATCAAAATATGACAAAGTTGAGATTTAGATGCATATCATTTAGAATACATGTTGCCTACCATGCAGAGAGAAAATAAATTATACTTGCTTAAATTATTAATAATAATTATGTTGGCATGTGAAAAAATACAATAAAATGAATGAATAACCACTAACTTGACCAACACAAAAAAGGTGTCTTTTTAAAGTGTAGAAGCTGGACTATACATTAACCTGCTGACAAATTAGAAGTGTTCTGTTTTCACAGCAAATATGATTATTTACTGTACACCATACTTGTCAAACATACGATCAAAACAACATACAGTTTGGAAAGGTCAGACTGGAAATATTGTTTTACTCCGACAAATAATATAATTAATATAAAGCTGTGAAAGCACAGAGTATATAAGTTGTAAACATATTTATTGCATGAAACAAACAAAATAAGTAGAATAGAAAAACAGCAGATGCTCCCGAAGAAAACAAGCTCAAATATAACGTGATATGTTTAGATCTTAAAATAATTCAAAGCTACCTCAGATATCCTTTTAATCATGCTGGTGCAGGGTCTCTTACAAAGCGGACCAATCACAGCCGTTGTTGTCTGCGTAGACTTGATGCATTGTTCGATTTTTGTAGAGGTTCGACTCTACGAGAAGTATAAATCGACCTTTAGGTCCATTGTTCTCCGTTTAGGCAATATTATTAGAAAAAATACACAAGCTTAGCTTTCATTGTAATGCTGATGATGCTCTGCTTTATATTTCCTCCAGACTAAATGGAATTTCAATGTGTAGCCAGGTTCACAATGTACGATTTTGGCCACGATTTTGCCATGTGAAAAAATTCAGGGATTTTAAAAGATTTCTCTTGTGGTATCATCAGTCAAACAGCTATTCCCCAAAAAGCAGCTCTACAGGAGAGAAAACTTGCATTCCTGTTCCTGCTACCGTTCATGTTTGTAGCTTGCTATCCTGCTTAGCATTTCTTTTCTTTCCATTTTCAGCATTTAATCTTTAATCTCCCATTTTTTTTCGCACACATTGTTTTTTCTGCTTTTATACTTTTTAAAGCAATACAACTACATGCCTTATACCGTGCAAGCCCACCTTTCCACTTCTATCAATCTCAAACCACTGGTGATCAGGAACCACATCAACAACAACAATTACGTAAGGGATTCATATCGATCTCAAACCATCGCTGATCAAAAACCACCACCACTACAACAACAACAAATAATTATATAGGCATAGTTATGGCATCTGCTCATATTATCGCTTTGTGCATTGCATTATACATGTTTCCTATAGCTCTTTCCGTCAGAAGTGAAGGATTGTCATGTGATTATTGTAAGGAATTAGTCAGGCTGACAGAGAAGTTCAATGAGTTAGAAACACACATTCGAATGCTAGTGGAGGTCAGGGAGAAAGAGAAGCAAGTGGATACTGTTTCGGATGCGGGTAGTACAGCGAGCAACACACACACACACTTTGATTCCAGCTGTAGAGTCCCCGCAGTAGGGCATCTGAATGATGGCTAAACAGCATACTCGTAAGCAAAGTGACACCACTCTCCCATTCCTGTTAAGATTTCCAATCGATTCTCCCCATTCAGTGATGCACCCACTGAGAATCATAATAAAAGCGCACTTGTTATTGGTGACTATTGTAAGGAACGTGGAAAGAGAGAGACTCTCTTTCAGCCACTATTGTTAAATGCATTTCCGGTGCCAGAGCGACTGACATAAAATTTACAAATGCTGGCTAATGCTAAACATAGATTTTCTAAGTTGGATTTTCATGTTGGCACTAATGATGTTCGGCTTCGCCAGTCAGAGAGCACTAAAGATAATGTTAAAGAGGTGTGTGAACTTGCAAAAACTATGTCAGACTCTGTATGTTCTGGCCCCCTCCCTGATCATCGTGGTGACTAGGTTTATAGCAGATTAGTGTCACTGAATGGCTGGACATTGTCTGGAGAATAGCATTGGATTCATAGACAATTGGAAGACCTGACCTGAAGAAAGACAGACACCAACCCTCCATGGAAGGTGCCGCTATCCTCTCTAGTATTGTGTCTCATAGTCTTAACAGTGAGAGTATTTCACTAACTAGGGCCCAAGTCAGGAAGCAGACAAACTGGCTGATCCGAACGTCTGCTAGCTGCCTTGAGACATCACACAGGTCACATAAACTACAACACATAGAGAATGAATCACCTGTATATCATATAGAGACTGTGTCTGTTCCCCGAACTACCAAACAAAAAACCTATTGCTATTTAGAAACAATTTGCCTAATGTCAAAATTGAAAATAACAAAAATGAAGATAAACATCATATAAATGTAGGATTACTAAACATTAGATTGGTTTCATCCAAATCACTATTTGTAAATTATTACAGATCATAGTTTGGATTCACTTTGTTTGATTGAAATTTGGATAAAAACAGATTAAAATATTAGTTTAAATGAGTTTATTCCCTCATGTTATTGTTATAATCATGAGCCTCGTCTGAAAGGTCAAGGAAGAGGTGTTAATACAATTTACAGTGATATTTTCAGTGTTACTCAGAGGAGAGGATATAAGTTTAATTCTTTTGAACTGATAATGCTTAATGTGACATTGGTCAGATATAAATAAAAAAATCTTTGTAGTCATTTGTTCTGGCAACAGTATATAGACCACCAGGGCAATATTCCGAATTCCTTCGAGAATTTGCTGATTTTCTGTCAGTTCTAGATGGTTGCTGTGGATAGAGCTTTAATCATCGGTGACTTAAACATCCACATAGATAATTAAAATGATACACTGGAATTAGCATTTATCGATATTCTCAACTCTGTTGGGGTTAGACAAAATGTGACGGGTCCAACCCATCTGCAAAACAATACGCTAGATCTAATTATGTCATATGGAATTGATGTTGATAATATAGAAATTCTGCCACAGAGCGATGATATCTCAGATCATTACCTCACCGCTAGTATGCTGCGCTTAGCAAAGGTATCTCAATCTACGCAACATTATAGTTCAGGTAGAACTATTCTTTTAACTACTAAAGATGGATATTCCATCACAGCATAGTATTAATGACATTATGAATTTCTTTACTGACAAAATGGAAATCATTAGAAACAAAATTGGAATTATGCATCCGTCTGCCACAGCACCCCAGAACACAAAAAAAATTTGGTCGATAAATACCAAACCGTCCCAAAACAGTGACCCTAGAACCATGAGAAATTTGAACCGTTACACCCCTAGTACAGTGACTGCATTTATCAGAGTTACAAATGACTTGCTCTTATCATCTCATTGCAGCTGCATTTCTCTTCTAGTGCTTTTAGATCATAGTGCTGCATTCGACACCATAGATCATGACATTCTCTTGGATAAGCTTGAGAATTATGTTGGCATTTGTGGACAAGCATTAGCTTGGTTTTGGACCTATCTCTCTGACCGTTACCACTTTGTGTAAATGAGGAACAGCCAGATCAAATTAAAGTTAAGTATGTAGTGTCACAGGGATCAATTATAGGGCCTCTGATTTTCTCCCTATATATGCTACCCCTGGGAGACATTATCAGGATACACAACTGTATATTTCTTTGAAACCCGACGAAATTTCATAATTTTCCAAATGAACAGTGTATAAATTATATCAAAAAGCAGATGGCTAAAAATGTCCTTCTATTCAATTCTGATAAAACAGAAGTACTAATTATTGGACCCAAACCTCAAAACATCATATGAAAAAATATAATCTGACTCTTGATATACTGTAACATCAACTTCGACAGCAAAAACGTAGGTGTTACAGTATATATGATCGCAACATAACCTTTTAAATTTTTTTTAAATATTTGTAGAACTGCATACTTCCACCTCAGAAATATCGCCAATTATTAATTTGCCAATTGCCAAAACTAATTAATGCGTTCTTGACCTCAAGACAAGACTTCTGCAGGTTTAGTAAATAAACTTCAGTTGGTTCAAAATGCAGCAGCGAGAGTGTCAACAAGAAATACGATCATATCAGCCCCATTTTATCAGCGTTACATTGACTACCTGTTAAGTTTCGTATTAATTAAATTCTGCTAATTACTTAAAGCTTTGAACGGTCTTGCTCCAACATATTTAAAAGACATTCTGTCACGCTATAATCCATCAAGCTCATTAAAATGGAAAAACTCCGGCCTGTTAACAATACAGAGAATATAAAATTCCACAAAAGGAGGGAGATCCTTGTCATATTTGGCTGGAATGGATTATATTTTAAAGGTGTTCAGAACTCAGACACACTCTCTCAGTTCAAGGCTAGACTAAAGATGTATCTATTCATCCAGGCATACACCTAATTTATCCCTAAATTTATAGATATGCTGCTTTAGTTAGGTCTGCCCAAACCGAAAACACTTATTCTTCAATTCAATTCTTTACTTCATTGCCATACCAAAGTAGCTGTCTGGAATTTTTCTTGGTGAGTAGGGCTGGGATAAACGATTATTTTTTAAACGATTAATCTAGCGATTTATTTTTTCGATGCATTGATTAATCTAACGATTCATTTTTTTCAGTCCGATTCGATTTCGATTCGATTAATCGACTTGTGACAACACCGGTAATACCAGTTTCATCGGGGGTGGGGGTGTATAAAATGTAAAAAAAAAAAACATTTGCCGGGAGTTTGATTGACTGGCGATCTGATCAATCAACCATAATACGCCATTTTTGTCCGACAAAGTAGTCAGGAGAGAGAAGATTAACGTCGGTGGATCTGAATTTGAATAATGGATTGTAGGCTACCGTACTGACGTCTTTCCGCGGTTAAAACAACAGTCCTTCTGATGTAGGCTACATTCATGTTTAGCCTATTTGATGCTATAAATTAACCAAGGAAAAGATGATCGGTTCACGAGCAGCTTTAACTGAGGCAATCTGTCACGACACATTAAAGAGCCACAAAATAGTAGGCTATTTATGGTTTAATTTTCTTTGAATGACCAAATTTGAAAGTTGAGACTTTATTAAATGTTACCTGCTTGGTCCTGTCTGTCAGCGCGTTGTCAGTGTCCTCTATGTATTTTTCACGACATTCATAGCTATAAGCGCATTATTAATAGCTATAAGTGAAAACTTTAGGAGTCGACAACGTATTATAGCCTACTCCAACATCGAGTGCAAAGTGGGGAGTTGAAAAAAAACTTACGGTGCTCTGTCATCTGCAGCTGCAACCGGGTGGCGCCTCTTCAGATGCTGGTGCATTGCCGTGGTGCTAGAATGGAAGGCCATCTCCATTTTGCAAAGACGACATATCACGGAATTGTTTCCTTTTAAATTAAAGAATTCCCATACTTTAGAGGAACGAGTGCATGCCGCCTTGCACTTCTGATAGTCTGAGGAGCCACTCGTGTTGCTACTACTCGCCGGCGCCGCCATCTTTGTTTTGGGTCCGACGAATCGACGCGCATATTTTGCGTCTAAGTATTTTTTGCGTCGACGTCATCGATGACGTCGACACGTTGTCCCAGCCCTATTGGTGAGCTCATAACAAAGATAATAGGGTACACATAAATTACAACAGATATTATATCAGCAACATTGATAACAACAATAGCAGTAAGAGCATCAGCATCAATGCAAAATAAGGACCAGCATCATCATAAAGGATCAAGATACCAAGTACTAAATACAACACAAAATCATACAGTCCATCTTTGTAAAGTGTTAGATGTAGTGTTGCCACCTGTCCCGGTTTTACCGGGATTGTCCTTCTTTTTAATAACCTGTCCCGGGAAATTTATCCACTCAAGGCTACGTGAATATGTATATTCAACTATCTATTTTCTCTCCACTTGAAATAGCCTATGCGTTGTGCACAGAGTGGTCCGTGTCTCTTGTGTATAGAATCCGCTATCATTGGCTCTGGGACGTGTGACGTGACGTAGGCTACGTCATCTAGCGCGTCTGTCTTCTTGGTAGCTAGCCAGTACAGGCGGCAATTTGAGAAGCAGTGTGAAGATCGTCGTTCGTTAGCGTTAACATGGGTGGCGACGAGACGGAAGACGAAGATGACAGTGTGTTCACAAAGACGAACAGGCCAGTAAAAAAGAAAATGAAACGTTCGACATACTTTAATAATGACTCCACATGGCTAAAGCCAACACCAGGCGACCCACTTTATGCTACCTGCTCCGTATGCCCAGTTAAAATTCTGGTTAAACATGAAGGCAAAACTGCTTTGGATGACCATGCTAAAATGTGGACTGTACTTTAGCTGAATGCATCCTGGCATTCATGCACAATGTGATGCAAGAATTTGATTCATCTATTACGGTGCTTGAGAGTGACAGTGCTACTGTGATTGACGTTTACTCTGTGATGAACCGATTGCGCAGTCAGCTTATCGCAAGGCGCACAGACAAATTCTATGGCAGCAAAGCAAAACAAATACTGAGGAGCCTTTTACCCCAGCAACAGGAACAGTTCAGGAGCCTGGTAGACAGATTTTTTGAGAAGGCAGTGCTGTATCTTGAGGATAAATTTGACTTCAATGACCAGGTTCTTGCACACATTGGCTGTCTCAGCCTTCACGGAGGACAATCACTCCAGTGGTCAGAGCTGGAAGTTTTAGTGGAAAAACTGGCCTTGGATGTTGAAGAAGACAAGCTGTATGGTGATGTAGTCATTCTGAATGAGGCATTACACACCATTCCAACAGACCTTACCCCAGACAGAAAGTGGGCCTATTTTTTTAGCAAGGCAACTGAATCCACTGAGCTGTTGAAAGTAGTTGCTTTTGTTTTTCCATACCAGTCAGTAATGCCTATGCAGAAAGAGTGTTCAGTCATATGGAGCGATGTTTGGTCCGATAAAAGAAACAGACTGTCAGTTGCAATGGTGAAGTCTGAGCTTCAGGTCAGATTGAATTTCAAATTGTCATGCACTGAATTCAAGACATTCATTGAAGAACAGAAACCACTGATAGCTGCAGCAAAGGAAACGCCAAGTATAAATGGAAGACTAGGTAAGCTAAGGCCCATTTATGTATGATTTTGTTATTCCAATGTCTGATTGAGACATACTAAATAAAAGTGGCTATAGATGTGGCTAAGGTATGGTAAATGCAAATCTAATGTCATCCCTCTACTTATTTCTTTAGCAAAGCAAAAGCAAGCACAAGCACCAGTATCTAAGCAACCAGGTAAGCTATAAGTCAAGTAAGATAAGTGAGAATACTTGAGATGTTTAAAATATTCACGACTATGCACAATCTTACTGCACAACGACCAATTGTGTCTTCTGAGTCTAATGTCTAATGGACATTTTGAGCAAAGCGGTGGCCGGGTCATTGATTTGTCCAGGTTTTTTATCAGACATAGGTGGCAACCCTAGTTAGATGCAGATATATAAATGCCAGAGGAATTAAGTATGCAAATAATATTACAGTAAGTACAATCAAGGAAACTTGTGGACTTCGATGTAATAGCTCTAAGACGTTTTCCTGAGGGAAGAGGGGTTTTTGAGGTTATTGGCAGGATGAGTAGGATCTTGCAGAATTTTCTTTCCTTTGCGCTACATATGGGCCACATAATGGTCAGAAATGGCAGTGAGATTGCATCCAATAATTCTTGAGGCAGAGTGTACAATGCCACTAATTAGCTTCCTCTGCTGAGCTGTTGGAGTTGCCAAACCACACTGTGATTGAGAAAGTTAGTGCGCTTTAGATTACTGCCCTATAGAAATTAAGCATACCATCCTTTGATACTCCAAATGTTGAGTTTTCTAAGGAAAAAGAGTCTTAGGTGATCTTTTTTGATATGGGTTAAATTGTCATCCCATTTCAGAGATGCAGAAATTTCAGAGATGCTTTCAACTCAAGGTCATTTATGGTCAGTGGCAGATGGACATTTTGTCGCCGCTGCAGGTCAATCGCCATTTCTTTTAATAACCTCAGTGTGAGGTTATTAACACAGCACCAGTCAGTCAGGAAGAACACCTCATTCCTGTAGGCTGATTTGCTGTTATCCATGATCAAACCAAACAGAATCCATTGAGCAAGGGAGTGATGAACCTCCAGTTGACTTATCAAACAGTTTGAATGGGTTGATTGTATTAAACGCTGAGCCTCATAGTCCACAAAGAGAACAAACGCATAGGTGCCAGGATCTTCTAATTATTGCAGAATATAGTGGAGGCACAGAGACATAGCATCATCCACAGGCCTATTAGCAGATTCCTGACTTCATATTCCTCAATTTTGAAAGGAGTCGGAGAACTGGTCAACATTGGCTGACCGACCGAGCTTTGGGTTTTGTTGTCAAATCAACAGTATCACACAATGAGATCATCCGGCAGTGACAGGTTATCAGAGATGACTGATGCTCTGGACTTATGGCGTGTGATCTGCTGCAGGCCTTTCCATACGTCCCTCAGGGGGTACAAACTATTCATGCGCCCATGCTCATCAAAAACCACTCTATGCGCGACACACATCAGGTTCACAGCGCAACAGCAGAGGGTCGTGTGAGTCGACGCGTCTGTCGCATTGTGCGGTTGAGCAGATGACATCCTACAGTTTCTTTTAATATTAGTTGCGTTTTGCTTTCAGAACAATAGCCTACTTGTCTGTAAATAAACTTTTTATTATAAAGAGATTATAAAGCTGGCATACATGGTCTTTAACATTCCACACAGCACTTCATATCACTGAACCTGCTGTACATTATTTTAATGATTACTTCAAAAGCTTTGCAATATAAACATCTTAAAAGTATGCACATACAATAATATGGTAGCCTACCAAACACGTTTTTATAGGCATTAAACGCAACACTCAATTTTATGCAATATGTAACAGGGGTCCCAGCTCTGTCTCTCTACCCACCAAGGGGTCTTTGGTCCAAACATGGTTGAAGACCCCTGCCATACACCATGAGTATCACTGGCCTTGAGTTTACTTTCCATCTTGTTCTTATAGTTAAGTTTTGGTTTAGATTTAGTTTCCTTTTTGATAGCTCTTACAAACTCGTATTTGGTAGCTTTGTACAATTCCTTCACTCCTGAATGTATTATATCTGAGTGATGATGACCAACTGCAGCACGTGCCAGACAGACTTCACTTCAATCTACTAAGACAGACTTCACAGAGGATGAATTGATGCAAACTCCAACATGGGATTCTTCATGAGCCGCTGTCTGAAGCATGGGCTCAGGATGGAGTTCACCAAAATGACATGCCATAAGCTTCCAGCCAGACTGCAATGCTCCTCACTTAATGATACCTATATCATCTTGGTCAAAGGAGAGACAACACTCTCTAAAGCTAGAAAATGAATTAACCACTAAAAAAAATAAAGCCTTCATCAGGCAAAATCAAAGGACAATGCATCTACGTGTATATCCTCTGTTAATTCGGGATGACTTTAAGGACTTTAACACTAAAATGTATTCATATTAAATCATTTTGTTTAATCATTGACCACAACACTAAGTTTACTCATTTTAACCACTAATAGTTCTAAACATAAATAACTAATATTGGCATTATATTCATTAATTTTCTGTTATAGCATAATTTCATGTACAGCTGCTCTGAAACTACACCTGTTGTGAAAAGCGCTATACAAATAAATTTGACTTGACTTGCCTCTTTATTGTATTGTCAAATTGTGTCTTCAGAAAAGGCTATTTTTCTTGAAGACGTGAGCAGTGAAGGGCTTTTTAAAGAGGGGTATCAACAAATGCACTCAATTTGGGGCAATAAACCGACAGCTGGTTTGTTGTGATGTAGCTCTAGAAGTATTATCCAGGTTAATGAGTTAAGTTGGCTTTGAATAAATGACTAGGCATAATAATGTGAGAAAGACAGGCTTTGTTGTGTTTATGAGATTGTCAAGTCAAAGCCTAATCACACACATCAGACAAACTCAGTTTCAATCATGGATGACGCACAGCAGAGCCAAGGGAGAAATCGCACTATCGTCTGGAGAAATCCATCTCATTTTCCCCAATCTAACTCTTAAGTACCTTAATGATTAGAGCATGTAACGAATGCTCATACACACTCACCGCTCCCTCAGTGCAGAAAATTCAACGTGCAAAAATCTCCTAAAAGGAAAAGCTGGTTTAATCGTAGGGAATTTATTGAACTTCCTCTTTCCTAGCAGCAAGACTGGACCACAAATGAAAGGGGAAAAGGCCACACAGAATGTGCACTTTTTGTTTTTCGTTTTCTATGCTGAGCATGCAGGAAAATCTACAGAATTCTTAAAATGGATTTAAGTATAGTGTGGTAAAGAATTAAATGAAGCTAAGAGTACTACACCGCCTTACGTAACAACACAAACGCTGAAACTGAGAAAAATAGATTCAATTTTGTTTGGTTGTCCAACAAAAATTTAGCATAACCCATCCAAATAAATGGGGTTGCATCCTGTCTCACCCATGCATGGTCGCAAATTCTAGTATGGAAATTACTGAATGCACAGTGTCAAATAAAAAAATGCATCTCAAGGCACCTGCATTCTGCATATATTTTTTTTAATGCAAGAATGCGTTCTGTCCAAATGGCTCCTATAAGACCTGATTTCAGTCATAACTCAATTTGTACAAACTGTGACATGAAATATGCTCAAATTAGTCAAAATATCTGGGTATGATGACTTCCAGAGTCTTAAATAGCTTGTTCCATAAAGCCCAATACAATTTCCCATTTTAGAAGCACACACATACATAATTCAGTACAGGTATGCAGGGGAATAGCAGTGCCTGGACATTTAAAACAGGGACACACTGTGTTTTATAGCACTATCTAAAACGCTGTGACATTAATCAATTCCACATGCCACAGAGAGTTTGGAGTTTGCCAAAATGTCAAGTAGAGGATGGGAATTTTCCAGACACATAAAGAGAAAAGGAAGAACAGAGAGTGATAAAAAGAAACATTGAGTTCAGTTGTGCAAGCTGCCAGGGAGCTCCAGACCGGGAGAAAAATCTGAGCCACCAGGGTCGCCCATACTAATGGGCCAAACAGAGAAAACAGATTAATCCTGCAGCCATTAATAATTCTTGCAACTGTTCCCTGCGAGGCAATTAATCAGCTCCCCTCTCTGACAGCAGCAGAGCCTGGGGCTAAGCACTGATCAAGGGCTACTGCTGGAGACACGACTAAACTCATTCACAATCACAATCATACCCGCACGGATCCCTGGAGCAATGTAGACATCATGAAAAAAGAAATCTTCTCAGATAAATGTACAAAACATCACTTCTGAAATAAAAAACATAACATACTTTTATCTTTGCAACGTATATCCATCTATCAAATCTATTCATCTATAAGGATGGCAATACCATGGAACAGTGATGATATCAGATGGTATATTTACACATACTATATAACACTGGATGATTACCGTAATCATTTACCATGGCATTTATATGCTCCAAGGTACATCAAAGAAAACCACAGTATTGCCATGCTACATGTCCAAAGAAACGTGGCACGACCATGATACCATGTCCAAAAGAAACATTTTCACCATGGTGCCATGTCCAAAAAACATGGTATTAACAAGATATCATACCCAAAACAAGGTTTTACAATGTAAAACTAAATGGTTTCGTCATAATAGCATGTTCAAAAACATGATATTAACAGGATATCATATCTGGTATTAACAAATGCCATGTCCAAAGCAAAAGTAGAAGCATAATATAATATCCAAAAATAAATGATTACCATGTTGAAAAAGAAACCCCATGGTATTACCATGATACCACATCCCAAAAAGTTTTAACCATAACACAAAAATAGTATTAACATGATATCACATCCAAAAATATGGTTTTACCATGGTACAGGGTCAAAAAAAACATGGTATTTTCATGGTACCATGTTCAAAAAACATTGTATTTAACATTACATCATATCCAAAAAACACTGTTTTACCATGAAAACCATCTAAAAATGGTTTCACAATGGGAGCATATAAAAAAACATGGTTTTAAAATGGTATAATGTTGAAAACAATGATATTTCCATGATATCATGACCAAAAAAATTAAATAAATTGTATTACCATGGTACCAATTCCAAAACAAAAACATAATGGCATAATATAACATCTAAAACACTGGGGGGGGGGGCATATTACCATGGTACCATGTCCCAAAAAGCCATGGAACAAAGTTTAAAAACCATGGTTTTAGCACAATGCCACGAACAACAACCAAAAAAAGGTTAAATCATCATATCCAAGTTTTTACCATGGTCCTGTGTCGAACCCCCGGTATTATTATGGTACCACGTCCAAAAAAAACTTTAATAAACATATCATATCCCCCCCAAAAAACAACATTTTACAAAGCTATCATCTCCAAGAATAATATACTAACATGGTACCATGTCCAAAAAACATGGTAATATCAATGTGCTTTTTATTTGTGAACAATCTACAGCTACCACCATGTTTAATATCATAAAGATTAAAATATCATTCATATAAAATCATGAAACAAATGCTAATTAGGCAAGTGCCTAAATGTTTCAATGGCAGTTGCTCTCTTTAAAGGACAATCTCAGAAAACTGTTATTCAAATCAAAAACCAGGTGAGAAAATCTTACATAAATGTGTTGTGGACAGTGACTCACTAAAGTCTTTGCAATGGAAATGAGGCAGATCCTCAGAGCAAACAGGGTAGCACAATTAGTCACCGCGCTCTTTACATGGGATATGATGGCTCCATTATCATTCATTAATGAGCACATAGGAGAACACAAGTGCTCCCCCACACTCAAACACACTGCTCAGCTCTTTGTTCCGCTCTCCTGCAAGGGGGATGGATGAAGGGAGGGCAGGAGAATGTTCATTAGCAGTGCAGTGGCAGAAGAAAAAGGAATGAGAGAAAGGGGAATACATTGAGGCTGATCTGGTGTAATATATTTCGAGGCACTGAGATCTGCAAATATGTGAGGTAGATATGTGACAGCACTGAGAGCTTCCTGAGAATGTTTAAGCTCAGTGTGGGCGACTCACAAACCACAGGAGCCCTGCTAACAGCCGTTAGGGGGTCAGGATGAGTGCTTTTTTTGCTCAGCCATCCTATAGCAACCCAGCAAAGCATGTTTAACGGTCAACTCAAGTGCAAAGCTGCTCTCTGGGGGGGGGAACCTTCCTGCTGCAAGGGCAAATGGACATATGTGAGCGTGGGTCAGAAACAGAGAAAAATGGCTTTTCTTTTAGTTTAAGTGTGGATTTAGCCGTTAATGCAACGGCTACGCTCAGAGAGACTCTATTTCGGTCATAACTCAATCTTAACCTCCTATAATGTTCGGGTCATTTTCTTTACCTGCTTAAAATGTAAAAACTGTGATAAATCAATCTTACCAAAATGCCTTTGGAGTCTTCACAAGTAAAAAGAATATATTACATTGCAATGTCAGAGTGGTTGATCACTAGGGTGTTGCTAGGTGGTTATTTACTAGCCCAAGTCAAAAGAGACCATCCCAAAGTCTCTATGACTCAGTTTCCACCTGGTATTACGATGTGTTCCGGGTGATCTGATCACATGTGGTTGTTAACACCTGTTCACTTAAATGCATCTCATGTGGCCACTTGTGTTCTGATTTGGAGGGGTGGGTCTCAGTTTCATGATGACACACATCAATCACTATGTTAGTGTGTTACTGCATGATAATGAAGCGCAACGATTTCAGAAAAGACAAAGCAAGCAAGAAAAAAAACGGCACGCTGTTCCTCCCAGATGCGGTTGAAATGTAATCTAAGCACAAATGTCAAGAACTATCCATTATTTTATAATATTACCTTGTAGAGCGGAGGAGGGCAGGGCCGGCCTGGAACAATGCACGCCCGGTCCCCAATCAGCCTGATGGGGGCGCGTGAGGAATAAAGGCGGCCGGTTGGAGAGAGAGAGAGAATGACACGCAGCTGCTCCATGTGTGTTTTTAGTTCAGTTTATTATTAAAACTATTATTTATATTGCCAAGCCAGTTCTCGCCTCCTCCATGCCCATTAACTACTTTACATTAGTGCCGAAACCCGGGAAGGAGGAGGGATGCCTCGTGGAGTCCTCGACAATGCCGACCACCCAGGGGAGCGCCGCTGCCGTCCGCTGGGGGACGGAGTAGCCCGACCGCGTTAAACGGCCCCCGTCCGCGAGGCGAGTGGGGACTGGACTCCACGACAGCCTGGTCAAAATAAGCCTATGGGATTTTTTGCTCCATTTTCATCCATCAGGCCGACCTTTATATTATAAGATAAACATGTTTTTGAATAAAAAACATGATTCTGTATTTTTGTCAAGCAGATACAATTTGTAAGTATTCTAATTATCTTTTTTTTATACTAAAAATGACACATCCACACTTATCCAAGTTTGAAACCACTTCTTTCAGTTTCCTAACATCTTCATTTTCCAAAATACGTGCTTTTGGTGAACACTTTCATCCCATTGATCCCATCTGAATAGGCTCCAGTTCGCTTTGTAAAAGAGCATCTTCTATATAACAATGTAAATGACTAAACGTTTTCAAAAGTCTCCGTTTTCGGTTGAGAAAAACTCCAGTGTGGATAAGAAAACGTAAATGTAGCAAAATCAATGAACACAGCCAAAATGAAGGGGTTACTGTATATTTACTCTAAAAGAATAGTGGTGTGTATATATAATAGGGAGTGGTGGTGGCGTAGTGGACTAAAGCACATAACTGGCAATCAGAAGGTCGCTGGTTCGATCCCCACAGCCACCACCATTGTGTCCTTGAGCAAGACACTTCATCCAGGTTGCTCCGGGGGGACCCATGTAGGTGGTTCTGTAATACAAGCGTTAAAATGCATAGTTTTTCAAATGATGGGTTAAAGTGTTTTGAAAGAATAACATTGCAGTGTGTAAGTAATAGTGTGAAAAATAAGTCTTTCTAAAGCCATAATCAGCCATAGTACCCATGATTTGTGCGAAAGTAAATAAAATGCACAGTTGTTGTAGTGCAGCAAAATGTAGAAAGTGGCACGTAAAACTTATTGTGCAAAAATGTAGTTATAGTAACGTTCATTCTGAGACTAGGTTGCCAAAATGACAATTCTGTCATCAATTACAATTGTCATTTGAATCCCATATGAGTTTCTTTGGAGTCAGATCTTTTCTGATCGATTTAGTTCACAAAACCAATCTGATTCAAACATAGCTATTTCTCTCACGAATGTGTTAAGGAGATCTAGAAGGGATGTCAAGGGTGTGTTTCACACCCAAACATTGCTTAGCAAAATCGAATGAGTTCAGAAAACTTGGAATATAGCACACAAGTCATATGGACCACTTTTATGATACATTTATGGTACGTTTGCATCCTTTTTAAAGCGTGAAAGGTACAGTTCCCATTCATTGATGGCTGGGTAAAGACGGCAAACCAGAATGATTTTTACAGAATTCCTGTAATCTAAACCTCTTCCAAAGATCCCATGAGTCCTGTGTCATATAGAAACCACACAAAGAGAGAGTAGTAAAGCTCAGCATTCGGAAGAAGTCACAGTCCTACTCAAGTCCCACAAGATGATGAAGAGAGCCCAGTGCATGCACGCAAGCCTCTGAAAAACACTCTGATCTAAATCCATCATTGTGAATGCAAAATCCATCACGGCTTATCCCGGTTACAGTTTGAGACATCTGAGAAAATATATTTTGGGGAGAGCCAACCCAACTTACTACCAGGGGTCCTCGTCTCGCTGGCATATGTGAACACAAATCAAATAGCAGCAGGAGAAGTTTTCCAAACACTTCTCCAACTGTTCGCTTTTCTGGGGTAATTTCTGTCAAGCATGAAAACTACACCATGTTGTTCCAAACCCATATGAATTTCTCCCATGGAACACAAAACATTATGTTTGGCAGAACGATCGCCTCAGTCACCATTTACTGTCATTATATGGAGAAAAACAAACATCAATGTAAGTGAATGGTGACTGAATCTAAAATCCTGCCTAACATCTCCTCTTGTGTTCCATAAAAAAAAAGAAGTTAATTGAGCTTGGAACGAAATCAGGGTGAGTAAATTATTTTCCATTTTTGAGTGAACTATCCCTTTTGGGTTTGTTCAAATTCAAAGTATAAACAATAATAACAGTGATGACTGCCATAGATGAGTGCAAGCAGCACTAATTAAATTAATTGCAAGTACGGGAGTAATCAGTTACCTGCAGAGAAGAAATCACTTTGTAGTGGCTATTAAATGCTATTGCTTCTTTGAGAAGACCTTGAGAAAGGTAACATGCAGTATTTATAGCGCTTCCTGTTGGGAAGTGTAGGGCAGGAAGCAGTTAACGGTGTGCTTGTGGTGGCTCTTTGGCATGCTGGAGGCAGAGTGACATTGATCCACCGGCTGCCGTCCATCCGTCTCCCTGACAGAGGTAACAGGATTGTTAATAAAAATGGAAATTGAGCTGCACTACCCCCTCTCTCTCTCACATACACACACACACACTCTTTGACCACATCCAGGGCTCGTGCTCAGCTGGCCTGCTCTGCCTGACATCTCCTTGCAGTGGCTAATCACTGGTTGCACTCTCTGCCGTGCAATGCCACTGAGCCAGAGATTGGATGCACACGCACATACACACACTATATAACCTGGCAATGGTGGAGAGGCGGGTCCCACTGATAAATGTTTGGTTATCACTACACTTATTAAAACATTTAAGGATAACAATTCAATCCAGCAGTGGAATATTACTCGTGGAATTCGATTAGGTTAACCCTGTTAACACAGGGTTAGCGAAAAAGAGTTAAAATTAGTGGAAACCGATGGGATTTGTAATGTCTGTTGCTGATATCTAGAAATCAAGGTAGCTGATGGCTGATATAATGATGATGCATTTGCAGTATATAAAAAAAATAAAAACAGTGAGATATACAACAACAGAAATAAAATAATTAAAATGTGCATTATGTTTTGATTAGGCTGGTTGGAGCTTTGGGAACTGACAGAAGTTGGGTTAACACTTCTGTTTATCATCCAGGCAGGAGCCGTAATTAACTGATGCGATATCAACACCAAAATGGCCATATATTAGCCAATTAATTGGAATGCCAGTCTTGCACTAGTTCAAATCAGAAAATGTATTAACAGCTGTGATGACCCTGTGTCTCCTCCTGATTCTATTGGGGCAGAGCTTGGGAGATTTGTATTGGTTTTCCTCATGTTAATTGATAATTAGTTAGAGTATATTAGAGTGTTGTGTGTTATTTGGGGGGAACACTCTCTGTGGGATAGTTATTCTCAGGATATGTAAGAGCTGACTGACTGATGTTTTTCTTATATCTTGTAGCTTAAAGATTTTGTCATGGTTATTTTGTTTATTGTTTCTTTGTTTTTCCTTCAGTATCCCTAGACTTATGTTTAATAATTTTATGGTTGTTGTGGTATTTGTTTAATTAAAATAAAACAACTTGTATTGATTTCGATTTTGTTGTCTGATCCCTCTCATGTTGCGGCTTGAAACGAGCTGGTCGTGACATAAAATTGGGGGCTCGTCCGGGATTGCTACATGTGTAGGTAAATGCATAATGTTAGAGTGTCCTCAGCTGTGTTTAAAATCCTTCCATTGAGACACTGTTTGTTATTTTGCCTTTCTTATTTTTTTTAAGGTTATTCTGGACGGAGGTTTTAAATCTCTGTCGGGGGGACGCTATGGGCTTTTGGTCTGAAATGCCAATTGTCTTCGAGTTCAGCGTTTAAATGCCGCCCCAAGTCCGGTACACCTTTGAACATTAGGTAGGTTTAGTTTGTTTAGTTTATAGTTAGGAACTGGAGTCTCTCATTTTTATTTAAGGTGACACTTTGTTGTTTTTCCAAATCTGTGTTGTTTGACGCCTGCTGGGTATGTAGATAATTTGAGGAATGACTTGTGGCAAGTCTTTATCTCATAACTAAGGTGGTGTTTGCACCCGGAGCGTGTATGTGTGGCGATCCCTCGCAAAGTGGCTGATGGTTGTATTTCCAACGCTCTAGTTTAGCATGTTTGTATAGTTGTGTTTGCTCTGTTGCCTCTTTTAGCAGAAATCGAGGATTTCTTTGCATTTCCTTCCAAAAATATGATTGTGTCACATATACAGTGCTTTGATGTGGAGGTAACGAGTAATGATAAGAAGCTTAAAGAAACAGTGAAAGGCGCACTTTTCCAGCGGGGTGTTTTAGAGGTAAGAGCTCAAGTTATTCATTCTGAAGTGTCTTTAGACTCTCCTCTTTATGATTCTGACAAGTTTAGTGAGGTGTCTTTGCAAGAGAAACAGTTATGTGTTGATGCGGATAAACTTCGTGCTGAGCGTGATGCTTGTACACCTGAAAGAGAAAGGGTTACGTAAACTGGAGTTACAGTTTGAAAAAGGGATGAAAGAGTATCAGCTGAGGAAACCGGAATTAGAGCTGAATGCACAAACAGGCCTCGTTTTAGCAGTTCAACATTTTGAGGTATATGCTAGTTCGGTCTGTGGTCCTATTATTGTATATACGGACCATAATCAGTTGACATTCTAGCTCGAATGTGTGGTAAGAATCAAAGAATTATGAGATGGAGCCTTGTTTTACAACCTTTCCACTTACAGATTAAACACATACGTGGCAAGGATAACATAATTTGCTGATGGTCTCTCACGGGTGTAAGATGTCCCATTAGTGTTGGGCATCTTTTATTATCTCCATTCTTTCTTTCTCTCTCTCTCTCCCTCTCTCTCTCTCATGTCCTAGGGCCCAGTATTCTGAGAGCGAAATGGAGTGGGATTTATGGAGATAAGTACCAATGCTATTGTATATTCATATTTAAACAGTTGTTTTGTATGTGTACTATGTTTGTTTTGTTTTTTCTTCTTTTTCTTTAGAGAACCTCCTTTTGGAGTGGGAGGTGTGACAACCTTGAGTCTCCTGATTAAATTGGGGCAGAGCATGGGAGATTTTGATTGGTTTTCCCCATGTTAATTGATAATTAGATTCATCTTAAGGAGACAGTAGTACAAAACGTGCTCCATTACAAAGTTTCAACTGCATCAGAATAATAGTATCCAAGACAGATTAGAGTGCAACAAGAATATATACACTGGTGGCCAAAAGTTTTGAATGATGTACAGATTTTGCTGTTTCGGAAGGAAATTGGTACTTTTATTCACCAACGAGGCCTTCAACTGATCACAAAGTATAGTCAGGACCATCACTATATTCAAAAACTATTTTTTTTTTTTTTTTAAATCTAGACACAAATTTTAACTATTTCGCTAACCCTGTGTTAACAAAGCCTAATGAAATTCCACAAGTAATATTCCACTGCTGGATTGAACTGTTATCCTTAAATGTTTTAATACGTGTAGTGACAACCAACCATTTATCAGCGGGACCCGCCTCTTCACAATTGCCATGTTATATAGTGTGTGTATGTGCAAGTGTGCATCCAATCTTTGGCTGAGTGGCACTGCATGACAGAGTACAACCAGTGCCCCATTTCCAGCAGCCATCACTCAAGTCAAGTCAAGTGGTTTTTATTGTCGTTTCAACCATATACAGTTAGTACAGTACACAGCAAAACGAGACAACGTTCCTCCAGGACCATGGTGCTACATAAAAACAACAAAGGACCAACATAGGACCACATGAGACTACACAACGAAATAAAATACCTATATAAACTACCTATATATACCTATATAAAGTGCACGTGCAAACATGTGCAAAAAGTACAGGACAGTACAACAAATTACTGACAATGAACAGGACAATAGACAGTGCAGCGCCGACCAGTACTCAGTAGTGCAAAAAGATGACAGTTTCTAAAAATGTAAACATAACATACTATGAGATAATGTTCTATGCACATAGCAGTTATTGAGGTAGCAGACAGTTATAAAGTGACAGTTATTAAAGTGCAACTCAGGACACGTGTGTGTGTCAAACCAGTCTCTGAGTATTGAGAAGTCTGATGGCTTGGGGAAGAAGCTGTTACACAGTCTGGCCGTGAGGGCCTGAATGCTTCGGTACCTCTTGCCAGACGGGAGGAGGGTAAAGAGTTTGTGTGAGGGTGTGTGGGGTCAGTCCACAATGCTGGTTGCTTTTGTGGATACAGTGTTTTTTGAAAATGTCTTTGATGGAGGGAAGAGAGACCCCAATGATCTTCTCAGCTGTCCTCACTATCCTCTGCAGGGCTTTGCGGTCCGAAACGGTGCAAGTCCCAAACCAGGCAGTGATGCAGCTGCTCAGGATGCTCTCAATAGTCCCTCTATAGAATGTAGTGAGGATGGGGGTGGGAGATGTGCTTTCCTCAGCCTTCGAAGAAAGTAGAGACGCTGCTGGGCTTTCTTGGTGATAGAGCTGGTGTTGAGGGACCAGGTGAGGTTCTCCGCCAGGTGAACACCAAGAAATTTGGTGCTCTTGACGATCTCCACAGAGGAGCCGTCGATGTTCAGCGGAGTGTGTTCACCTTGTGCTCTCCTAAAGTCAACAACCATCTCTTTTGTTTTGTCGACATTCAGGGACAGGTTGTTGGCTCTACACCAGTTCGTCAGCCGCTGCACCTCCTCTCTGTATGCTGACTCGTTGTTCTTGCTGATGAGACCCACCACGGTCGTGTCATCGGCGAACTTGATGATGTGATTCGAGCTGTGCATTGCTGCACAGTCGTGAGTCAGCAGAGTGAACAGCAGTGGACTGAGCACACAGCCCTGGGGGCCCCAGTGTTCAGTGTGGTGGTGGTGGAGATGCTGTTCCCGATCCGGACTGACTGAGGTCTCCCAGTCAGGAAGTCCAGGATCCAGTTGCAGAGGGAGGTGTCCAGGCCCAGCAGGTTCAGCTTTCCAATCAGGTGCTGGGGAATGATTGTGTTGAATGCTGAGCTGAAATCTATGAACAGCATTCGAACGTATGAGTCCTTATTGTCTAGGTGGGTGAGGGCCAGATGGAGGGTTGTGGTGATGGCATCGTCCGTTGAACGGTTTGAACGATCACGCAAACTGCAGTGGGTCTAGTGAGGGGGCAGCTGGGTCTTAATCTGCCTCATGACGAGCCTCTCGAAGCACTTCATGATGATGGGTGTAAGTGCGACGGGACGATAGTCGTTGAGGCAGGACACTGAAGACTTCTTTGGCATGGGGATGATGGTGGTGGCCTTGAAGCACGTTGGAACGACGGCGCTGCTCAGAGAGATGTTGAAGATGTCGGTAAGAACATCTGCTAGCTGGTCTGCACATCCTCTGAGCACTCTGCCAGGAATGTTGTCTGGTCCAGCAGCCTTCCGTGGGTTGACTCTACGTAGAGTTTTCCTCACATCTGCCGTGGTAAGACAGAGCACCTGGTCGTTGGGAGGAGGGGTGGACTTCCTCGCCATCACGTCGTTCTGCACTTCAAACCGAGCGTAGAAGTCGTTCAGCGCATCTGGAAGGGAAGCATCTTTGTCACAGGCAACTGATGTTGTCCTGTAGTTGGTGATGGCCTAGATGCCCTGCCACATGCGCCGCGTGTCACCGCTGTCCTGGAAGTGACTGTGGATTCTCTGGGCGTGTGCGCGCTTTGCCTCTCTGATTGCCCGTGACAGTTTGGCCCTAGCTGTTCTTAGGGCTGCCTTATCGCCTGCTCTGAAGGCAGAGTCTCGGGACCTCAGCAGCGTGCGCACCTCCGCAGTCATCCACGGCTTCTGGTTGGAGCGTGTGGTGATGGTCTTGGAGAAAGTGACATCATCAATGCACTTGCTGATGTAGCTGGTCACTGATGCTGTGTATTCCTCCAAGTTGGTAGAATCGCCATATGTTGCAGCCTCCCTGAACATGTGCCAGTCAGTACACTCAAAACAGTCCTGAAGAGCAGAGATGGCTCCTGCTGGCCAGGTTTTCACCTGCTTCTGAAGCGGTTTTGTGCGTCTGACGAGCGGTCTGTATACTGGAATTAACATAACAGAGATGTGGTCTGAGTAGCCGAGGTGGGGCGGGGCTCCGCCCGGTACGCGCCTGGGATGTTTGTGTAAACAAGATCAAGCGCGTTAGCCCCTCTCGTTGCAAAGTCCACATACTGATGGAATTTAGGGAGCACTGTCTTGAGATTTGCATGGTTGAAATCTCCGGTGACAATAAACAGTCCGTCGGGGTGAGCGTTCTGCAGTTCAGCTCATAGCCCCATACAGTTCACAGAGCGCTTCCTTAGCGTTAGCGCTGGGGGAATGTAAACTCGGTTATGCAAACAGTGGTGAATTCCCGTGGTAGATAAAAAGGTCTGCATCTAACAGTCACAAGCTCCAACAGCGATGAACAGTAACTAGAGACTAGCATAGAGTTCTTGCACCATTCCGTGTTGATGTAAACACACAAGCCACCACCGCGAGTCTTACCGCGAGAGAGCTGTATTTCTGTCGGCACGAAACGAGGCGAGCCCGTCTAGCTGAATGGCGGCATCCGAACTCTGTCGCTGAGCCACGTCTCCGTGAAAACAAAGACGCAGCAGTCTCTAAACTCACGCTGCGTAGCCTGCTGGAGTCGGATATAGTCCAGTTTATTGTCCAGGGAGCAAACATTTGAGAGCAGGATAGACGGGAGAGCCGGCCGGCTAGGGTTTGTTTTTAGCCTAGCATGGACCCCGCCCTCTTTCCGCTTCCGCTTTCGCACACCGCTTACGACGTCCTCTCCCCGGCCACCGGCATCAGGCGACGCCGAGGGCTGGAGGCCTGGTCTCCGCAGCAAGCCGAGTACGCGTAGCGCCTCCTGCAGGTCATCATGCAGCTTGGTTTTTGCATGAGTCTTATATTTGAGTAGTGTCTGGCGATGGTAGACACGAACACTGGTTGCTCCGATGTCCATGTGTTGCAAAAGTCGGGCTTTTTTAACAAAAATAGCACCATTGTGGATCCGGAGTGGCCGCTGCGTGCTACCGCGCCGCCATCTTGGATATTCATCTTGGATACTCCAACACCTTATCCTTGAGTAATCATGCTAAATTGCTACTTTGGTACTAGAAAATCACTTGCCATTATATCAAACACTGCTGAAAGCTATTTGGTTTGTAAAACGAAGCTTAACATTGTCTTTGTGTTTGTCTTTGAGTTGCCATAGTATGCAATAGACTGGCATGTGTTAAGGTCAATATTAGGTCCAAAATGGCAAAAAAGAAACTCAGTCAATCATTGTTTTGAGGAACTATGCTTGAAATTGCCAAAAAAGATTTCATACAAAATGTGTACACTACAGTCTACAAAGACAAAGGACAACTGGTCTCTAGTTTGAGAAATAGACGCCTCACGTGTCCTCCGCTGACAGCTTCATTGAATTCTACCCGCTAAACACCAGTTTCACGTAAAACAGTAAAGAGAAGACTCAGGGGTGGAGCCTTATGGGAAGAATTGCAAAGAAAAAGACACTTTTGAAACAGAAAAAAAAAAGAAAATGTTAAAGATAATTGGAAAAGAGTGTTATGTATCTTAACCCCATTGAGCTTTTATGTTATCTATTAGACTGTAAGGTGCGTGAGAAGCCCGACAAGACAGACACATCTATGGCAAGTGCTACAGGAAGTGTGGGGTGACATGTCACCTGAGTATCTGGACAAACTAGTTTAAGGAGTTCTGAAATTATTTTTTTCAAATTGTAATAGTAATGTTTCATGTTATTAATGTCCTGACTATATATTGTGATCAGTTGAATGCCACTCTCCAAACTTTTGTCCGCCAGTGCACATATGTGTATATATATGTGCATGGTCAAGTGCTCATGGAAAAGATGTGTCTTTAGCTGTTTTTTAAGACAGAGAGTGAGTCTGCTTCACAGATGGAGTTGGGAAAGTCCTTCCACCAAGGAGGTACAGTGAAGCCGAATGTCCGGGAAACAGCTCAGATCAATCGTACAATGGTAGCAATGGGCCAGCACGATTGGACTGATATCTCAGCCTGGCCGATTAATCTGCCGGTATTTGGCAATGTTGATATTATCGTATCGGCCAGACTGAGATATCAGTCCATCATTAGCTAAAACACTTCTGAAAATTTATTTACCAAGAAGTCACCATTAACAGCTTATTTGACCATATAAAATACCATCTACTATCATTAGTAAAAAAAAAAAACTTCAGACAATATATTAACAACATAGATGCAAAAGTAGATTATTGAAAAACAGTTACTGTGGCTGATGGGATAGTATCAAAATTACCAAAGATATACAAAGCGAACAAACTCCAACCACAATATCTTTGGTTTACTTCATCTGTCAAACGCCGATATGGTGGAATAAGTCCCGCTTCCTAAATAAAAGACCCAATCGTCAATTGGTAAAGTCATCACATCACTACAGATGTTAAACAGAAAAAGGACCTGAAGTACAAGAATGGGACCCGACCCGGACCCGGCTGACCATTTAAAATATGGACCCGGGTCCTCGGGTTTGGGTGGAACTGTGAAGACCTCTACTGCAAGGCATTATTGGGTCATGACCCACCAGTTGAGAACAACTGGGTTAGTATATACTGGTTATCAGCCATAATAAAGACAATTATGGTTACCGTTGTTGGACAAAACAGTGCATCACTATAAACAAAACTAATGTTTTCGTTTTAAAAAGCACTATAAGCCTTGCATTAAATGTAGGAGGCATCAAAGCTTGGTGTCTGTATCATTTGCTTGTTTATCAAGGGGGAGATCAACGAAAGATGATTTTACCCCACAAAGCCAGTCTAAATGTGGATTTACACACAAACTGGGTCAGTTTGGCTCCCCAAAGGCTGTGCGCACAGACAGTGGAATTAAACGCACTTGGTAATCATCAAAATGGACTCTCGGGCTGGAAGGTTACATGTTGTGTGCTAAGTAATTGACTGGCAAGGTAACTATCACAGTCTGCAGAGAAAAGCTAATGGCAGAGTGCAATTCAGAAGCATAGCTGATTTGTTGGGTGGAGAGGAGAATAAACAGAGTGACGTGAGGAGCTCAGCAGACGGTGTGACGCTTCATTGAGCAGCCCTGGAAACCTGCTAGTCTAATGCCACAAAGCATTATTATACACACACAGTCCATGTGAGTAGTGCATTACTAACTACAACACAGTCACTGCTTTTACAAATCAATGTATCTTAAGAGTGCACTCAATGACGTACGGTTACTTTTTAGACATACAGATGGAAACTAAGGCGTGTTTCCAAGAATATTAGCTACATTACTACAGTTTTATTTACCACAAACATCATATTTTATACTTATGAGTATTAAAGCCCATATGACTATGGATGAGTCACCATTCACTTCATTACATCTTTTTCCTTACAATGGAATTAAATGGTGACAGAAGCTAGCACAAAAAACTCTGTGTAATGTGGCCTTCAAGTAAAGTCGGAAAATCTATTATAACTTGCTCTGTCTCCGAAATTACCTTTTTGGCTGAAGGCACCAAGCTGTATAATTTTCACCCAACCCCTCATCCAGCCAAATGTCTCTATATCCTGTTATTTAACACCCACAAAACACATTTTAATCAATTCCCGATAGATAACATGTAGTCCTGACCACGATTGTTTTTATGGATATCCTTAAATTGTAAATATGGCACATTACGGAAGTAAAATGGGATGCGAACGCCGCATCATGTCTACTTTAAAAATTGTTATCGTGAAATGGGGTTTACAAAATGGGTTGCATGACTACTGGCTTTTAATAGTCGACTAGTCGAGCTAATTAGTTGGGTCGAATTCGACTAGTCGTGACATCACACAAAGTTGTGCTGATCATGTTGAAAATTACTAACTCATCTTTATCAAAGAACATTTGAGCCACTTCGCTCTTTCAGTGCAGAGATATCATCCTCCGAACCTGCTGGCATGTTGCCGAAACATAGGATTGCAGGGGAAGTGTCCTTTACAATCACGAGTAAAGCGATAACTGATTGGACGAATCAGTAATATTCATGAGGAAAGCACTACCTGATTGGTCAGGAAAACTATAACCCAACCCCTAACAAATCAGGTAGAGCATTCCTCATTAAAATGAACGCGCCTTCCCTAGCCATCCTATGTTTCGGAAATCCGCCACTCACTGTATTTCCTACAGAGGTTTCGTAAACCATGTGGAAAGCGACTAGTCGACTTTAGGCTGACAGTCTTGACAACATTAGTAATAGTCGACTAGTCTATGCATCCCTTGGTTTAGAAAAAAGATAAAAAAATCTCAATCTTTCTTAAACATCATGGGAAGCAAAACACATCGGCAACAACAAAAAAATGAAACGTGTCAGAAATCCTCAAACTCTTCAAAACGTAAAATTCCACAAGTGCTGTTTTCAAAGCGTAAATGTTCCAGCCAGAAAACACAAAGCCTGTAGGCAGTATAAACATGAGCACTCAGGGCCTCTTCAGCTGAGAGAACTAGTCCATACATGGGGACACAGAAGCAAGGTCCCCTCCCCCACCCCACTGTATACGCCACAAAGACAGAAAGATCCGGCTGCTATGTAGGGGGTGAGGAGATCAGACTGCAGATTATCCTGCTGAGAGGGGTCTGGGCTGAGCCGAGGTGGCTGCAGACAGCTCTCCGAGTGTAAATACACTTCTTTCAAGGGCACAACAATAAGCTCAACAAGAGCTATGGAGATTAAAACAAGCTCTACACAATGACGGGCCAGAGCTGTGGGAAGCGCTGAAATGTAAAACAAAGAGTCATTCTGAACATGGTGTGGTTTTTATCTGTGCACTTTCAAGGGCACCGAAACGAAACATTGTAGATAAGATCTGATAATTAGCATAGGGAAGTGCGTGCTTGTGTGTAAGCTTAGTCATCAAGATAGCTTTCTTCATGCGGAGTGCATTGGGAAACATCAATAAGAAACTACTCAAATTATGTGATCATTTTTTAAACCCTGAAAGAGTTGAAGAAAATGTAGGTGATAAATTGTTAAAATTGTAAGAACTATAGATTTGCTATATTTCATGACACAAAACATACACACTGCCTGATAATATGTTCATATGAGACATGTCAGAATACATAGTTCACAATTTTAAGGCCCATTTACAATGAGCGCCAATTTTCGCCACAAAAAAAAGACAATCTTGTTTACGTTAGTGCACTTACAAATGGAAGTCTGCTTACAAAAGGAAATTTGACCCAGGTATTTAAGCAATTTAATTCTTCTATACAAAAATGTGTTTTATTTGAGTTGTAATTTCTAAATAGTCGTTTTATCAATGGGACTAAGGTACTGTTCTAGGCGGATGAACTTCTAGGTATACGCTAATGCAATTGCTTGAGCTGAACAACTTTACAACATTGCATGGACAACGTTAGTTACTGATTCTCCACACTAGTATCATGTTAACATGATCTATCTTTATGTCTTGTGACTGTATTTTTCCAGTCTTCAACTGTCCAATTTTGGTGAGCTCTTGCAAATTGTAGCCTCTTTTTCCTATTTGTAGTGGAGATGAGTGGTACCCGGTGGGGTCTTCTGCTGTTGTAGCCCATCCGCCTCAAGGTTGTGCATGTTGTGGCTTCACAAATGCTTTGCTGCATACCTCGGTTGTAACGAGTGGTTATTTCAGGCAAAGTTGCTCTTCTATCAGCTTGAATCAGTCGGCCCATTCTCCTCTGACCTCTAGCATCAACAAGGCATTTTCAGCCCACAGGACTGCCGCATACTGGATGTTTTTCCCTTTTCACACCATTCTTTGTAAACCCTAGAAATGGTTGTGCGTGAAAATCCCAGTAACTGAGCAGATTGTGAAATACTCAGACCGGCCCGTCTGGCACCAACAACCATGCCACGCTCAAAATTGCTTAAATCACCTTTCTTTCCCATTCTGACATTCAGTTTGGAGTTCAGGAGATTGTCTTGACCAGGACCACACCCCTAAATGCATTGAAGCAACTGCCATGTGATTGGTTGATTAAATAATTGCATTAATGAGAAATTGAACAGGTGTTCCTAATAATCCTTTAGGTGAGGGTATATTTATTTTCAACTATTTGTGTATTCATATCATTTTAAATGCAAGTAAACCACTTGCATCTGTGACTACATATATGAGATTTCACTCACCAGTGTTTGAGATCTTTTCACTCTGTGCTGAGAGCAGCCTAAATTTGGTGTGACTCTCACCATGTAACGTGTGTCCAAATACGAGATCCACGCATTTGTCATTGAATAATATCTTTTTTAATATACGTTATGTTCTTTGCAGTCAAAATAATCATTTAATCCTAATCACACACTGCACAGATTCTGTAAAGAAGCTATTCGACCAAAACAAACACTTCTGTCAAAAATCACTGGTCTTAAAGAGAGAGTACCGTTTTAACACTTGTTCTACATATCAATGTAAATACTTGTAAATAGCATAAATGATGCATGTCAACAACAAATACATAACAAATACATAACTAATATATATATATTTATGCCAAAAACTGTAGTGAGCAGAATAGCATCTCAGAATGCATGTCGAACCTTGAGGAGGGTGGGCTACAACAGCTGAAGACCACATCGGGTTCCACTTCTGTCATCCAAGAACAGAATTGTGCATTCCGAGATGCTATTTTGCTCACTACAATTGTACAGAGGGGTTATCTGAGTGACCGTAGCATTTCTGTCAGCTCAAATATATACACCGATCAGCCTCAACATTAAAACCACCTGCCTAATATTGTGTAGGTCCCCCTCATGCTGGCAAACAGCGCCAACCCGCATCTCAGAAAGCATTCAGAGATATTATTCTCTCCACAATTGTACAGATTGGTTATCCGAGTTACTGTAGTCTTAGGTCAGTTTGAGCCATTCTCTGTTGACCTCTCTCATCAACAAGGCATTTCCGTCCGCAGAACTGCAGCTCACTGGATGTTTTTAGTTTTTGGCACCATTCTGAGTAAATTCTAGAGACTGTTGTGCGTGAAAATCCCAGGAGATCAACAGTTACAGAAATACTCAAAGCAGCCCGTCTGGCACCAACAATCACCCATGCGATAATCTAATCAGCCCTAATTTTAACGAGCATTACTTTAAACACAAATTACTTCTTTAATAACTTACGAATTAGGTTGTACTGACCCTGGAACTTCCATCAACTGAATCAGAATGCATTCCGATTCATATCGGAGGACAAACAACATTTGTTTCCTCTTGAAAGTGCATTTGTTACGCTCGGCAAAACAAAACCTCAACCAATAAGATGAGTGTTTGGGTCATGTGCGTAAAACCAGCATTCAAAACAGATGGGGAGCTATTGATATAAGAGTACAAGCGACATAAAAGCCCTAGCATTAACAAACAAGTAACAAATATGGGGGATTGTTTAACAAAAGTTTTGAATATTTTTGGGGTGACAATAAAACAATTTTGAGCATCAATTAGATTCATTTTGTCATTTCGCTCTTGGCGTTATTGCCCTTAACGTGTTTAAAATAGGAGGTGAACAGCTGATGCACAGCAGCAGAGCAGTAGCAGCTCTCCCCTCCAGAGACAAGCATGATTGCATTTCCAAAAATAAAGCAAAAGGCTCTCTAATTACTGCAGTCATGATCTGGACCTGGATCTTCAGTTCAAAATGCTGTTTGATTGCTTAACAAGGACTTATTTTCAAGTCTTCCCTGCCACACTTCAATTATGAGTCTGATTCACATGGAAAACCATGTCTAGTTGCTTTCAACTACTAGAGAGATTCTTGCTGACAGTTTGAGAAAGGATTTCTCTTTGACTGTGAAAGGCCAATTAAAAGAAGGGAATGTCTGCCATGTTGTCTTGTTTACTGCAGCCTTTTGGGGAAATTCCAGCCATATCTCAAGTTCCACAAAGCAATGCATTCCTCTCACAGTCCAGGCAGTGGCTGCTGTCCAGGTAAAAGAGAAATAGTCTAAATTAAATATGACAGCAGAACTACAAGATATTTCGAGCTCCCCAAATGCATCCAATATGTTTTTCCATTGTGTCAAATATGACATGCAACAGTTTATAAGCAAGGAGCTTTTTCACCTATGCAACCAAAGAAGGGGACGAGAATATTACATCGTTTCTCAAACAGACACAACTTGACTATTTTCCAGTGAAAATACATATTTCTGTCCTCACCGATATCGAAATGCTGCATGAAGCGTAAAAATCAAAGCCAATCTAAATGTTTGTTTTTCCTGACGTTTTCTGCAATGTGGAGTGGGATTTTAGACCAATGGAAGCCAAGTGTTATAGGAGTGGTGGTGGCGTATGGGCTAAAGCACATAACTGGTAATCAGAAGGTCGCTGGTTCGATCCCCACAGCCATGTGTCCTTGAGCAAGGCACTTAACTCCAGGTTGCTCCGGAATTGTTTTTATTGGTAAAACTATTAGATATGCACGATAAACTATTATCAAACATAAAATTAACCTAACATGAAAAAGTTCTAGTTTTAACTCATTTCACAGTCAATAGCCGCTTTTCCATTATCGGGCCAGTGAGACAGGGCTACCAACTGATCAGCCGGGGCCAACAGCCTCGGACCTCAAACGGAGAGATCAAAATCGATCTGCATTCTCACCATCGGGCCAATAGCACTGCAGCGGTGCCTTAAAACCCGCCCTTAATATGCCGTCCAGGTGCCAACTTCACACACCCCACCCATTTCACACGCAAGAGGTAAAATCAAACCGAGGGTATCAGACTCTGGAGAAAACTTAGCACACAAAATGAACTTGGCTTTGTACTGTGCCCGCAAAATTATAATTTTTTTCCTTATGTGCTCGATACACAAAACAACTCGGCAATTTCGGCAACAATATACTTAAATCGCGTTTTCGTTCGTCTACTGGCCAGCACTGACGATTCTCCCTTCTCTGTTGAGGTAAGCTGGTAGCTAGATATGAAAAATTGGGGAATGAGTTTCTTGCTGCTGAAACCTCTGACCTGACTCAGCAAAACTTCGTCTTTGACATAGACTCTGCCTCAATCCCTGTTGGGCTTCTTTGGCCCAAGGGTAATTGGCGGGCCAAGGCACTTTGCCGTTGGCCCAGAGGAAGCCCAGAGGCGGCACGATGAAGATCCGGATGTGACAGTGGGAATGCAACTGGCCCTGGCATGCACTACATTTGGCCTCAATTGTGGAAAAGTGGCTAATGTGAAGGTACCTTTATGGATGTTAAAATTAGACAGTGTAGAGTAGGTTTATTCTGAAAGGTAATCTGGAACTTAACAATTACACAACAATTGTAATTATTAACAATCTTTTAGATCACACTTTTTAGATAATCTAATATGATTACTTAGAGCATGTTTGATGAAAACCACAGTTTTTGTGTATTAAGTACCAATTTATACTCATTATACATGAGTAAAAATGAGATCATCAAACAACTATTTTTTTTTTGAGTATCTGAATCCCCATATGTAATCATGTAGCCTATAAAAAGTACCTGTAATCTTATTACACGCATTATAAAATTACTCTTTTTACAAGTACTTTATTTTTTGTAACCTGATTACATATTAAAGATGACATGTAGTCCATTATAACCCGACATGTAGTCCATTATAACCCAACACTGCAAACAGACAGCTGACTTGTTTCTCTGAGTCTCCAGTGAAAACTGGTCCCTGGGTTCATTCAAGCCTGGAGTTTAGAGTGAACAGAAGGGCCAGCTGCTCAGAGATAAGTGCACATTATGGATGGTAATGGACACAAATTTGTTGTGCAATAAAAGACTGTGAAAGTAGCCAAAAGCCCAACTCACTAAGCACGGGGAGCATAGGCATAGTCAGTGCATGAGAGAAGGGGTCAAAACCTCGACTAGACCCGCTTTGAGATTGATAAGAAATAAGCCACAGAAATCGATCAGAGCACGCTAACATTATTGAGACCATAAATCAAATCAGCTGGATGTGTTTGAATATCATCACTTTGGAAATGCCAGGATTTCATTGCAAATAAGAATCTTTTTTTAAATTAAAGCTGACAGAATTAACACGTTAACACATACGATTAATTTAAAAAGCTTAACATGTTAATTTTTCTTAATCGCGATTAACGCATTTATCATTAATGCAGCATAAATGCATATTGGCCAGGGCGTAACCTTTGTAATGTGTACGACTGGAGTCATTACACTGACACACACACACACACACACACACACACACACACACACACACACACACGAAAGCCCCTATACCAAGGTAAGTCTACAAGCTTAGCATAAAATAGTGTAACACGGCGGTCTGTTATGCTCTCTCATTTGACAGAGCCGCGGAGACACAACAGCGCTTCTGTGATAAAAAGATGGAAAAGACCTCTTAATGCTATTTGATGTACAAAACAAGCTTTTTAATTACCACAGAAGTCTTAACTATCATGAACACACAATGATAGCGCTGCTGGCGTTGATGCCCTGACGCAAATCATGAACGCAACTTAACGACTGCTGTAGGAAAACCGATAGCAACAGTCTAACGGCAGATCAACATTGTGGAGGATGAGAATTTAAGAGATGTAAAGCCCATTGCAATGAATATGCAACCTATGGGGAGACTAGTTATTTTAATTAGTCAAACTCGGTTAGACTTTGAGAAATGTTTGATGTTTCTTAAATTGGTGCTATTTTATGGCATTTCTATCTTTATACTGTGGAAGGCTTTGTTTGGAAAATGCCAAAGCATTATATTGTTTCATTTTGTTTTGTTTTCTACCCTAAGAAAATAATTATATATAGTGTCAAATTTCAGCATTTTCAAAATCTGCTTATAAAATCGCAGTTAACTACAAAACATTAGTCACATTTAGTCACGATTAAAATATTTAATCGACTGACAGCATTATGTTTAATTGATTTGTCTGGTTAAATAAAGGTAATAAAAAGAAAAAGTCTGAGGAGTGATTCTTTATAGAAACCATGAAAAGCCTACCGTTACCTTTGAAGTTTCCATTACCGTTTCATGAATAAATTGAGTTTTTAGGAATGGGTAGTTGATGCATAAAATGTCCATGAATTGTTTTTTTTTTTAAATCAATGGTAACACTTTACTATAAGCTTCATTGGTCAACATGCATTAGATATAATAAACAAACAATGATTTAGTTACATGTCATTTATCAAAATACAATAGTTAATTGTATGTTCATGTAAGTTCATATTGCATTAACTAATGATACCATACAAAAGTATATCAAGTATAAATGATATAAAAGTGTATGTAAAAATGAACTTTAACCAGTATTAATAGATGCTGTGAAAATATAGTTCATTGAAGTTCATGTTGACTATTGAATTAATATTAACAAATACAACCTAACAAGTGTAAATGGTAAAACTGATATGAATGTATAAGGGAAAGTGTATATTGCAGGTGCTGTAAGTGGTCACCATTTCTTTTAATCACCATTTTGACTCCCCTAGTTCATTTTAAATGGCTCAGTAGTGTGATATATACATATTAAATGTACTCAATTAGTGAGGTCATAAAATTTTGAATATACAGAATATGAATAAATAACATGTAGAAACTTATATTTCTAAAAAAGTGTGGTAAAATGCTGTCACAATGCAGGAAATGTCAACTTCCCAAAAGTATTTCATGTCATCTTTAACTGCATTTAACTGTGATCTAGGTGCATATTACTCAAAAAGACATAAATCTACATATTCTAATAATTTGCATTAAACCTCAGAGTATGTTTACAGTGTAGACCTGTTGTTGTTGGTAGTTCACATTGCCAGAAAGTTCTGAAATGATGCAGCGACTCTTATTGCATGCTTGAGAGCACATGCAGCAGTAGCCAGGGCACCTAGACTACATTTGGTAGGAAATGTGTTAATGCAATATTCATGGCGTGCATGAGGAGAGAGGAGCACAACGTGGCTTTGAGGACTCTCAAAAGCCTCTTTCACACTCAACAGAACAGAAACTTAGCGTGAAGGAAAGGAACGCATGATGCACCATGCCCTACATTTCACACGAACAGCAGTAAGCTTTACGATGGTAGTCGTGACCTCTGATTACTAAGTAAATTTGTAATTTGACACTGGATTCCATGTACAGATTCCATGTCAGGCATATGGGGTATCGTTTGAAAGCTTAGAATCTGAACATTTAATATTATATAAAATAACAAAATAAGGGCTGAAAACATCCACAAGTAATGTAGTAGGAATATTAATGTGAAAAGTCATTAAAATGGATACATAATGCACTTAAATGGAGAGTATTAAATATAAGTCATATATTAAATGAAAGCTCTCATTTTCATACAAACGTCTTTTTTATGCACTGATCTTAATACAGCTTTAAGCCCCAAGTAGCCAAAAACTTTATATCAGCTTTTATCTTAGACAGCTGTCTACAAAATGAGCAATTTTTTTTTACTTGTCTGTGAGCTTGCTTGGGTGATTAATCCAATTTTATATCCAAGATGTCCAGAACAAAATATGCAGTCCAGCAGGAAATGCATGCTAAACAAATCATGGGAAAAATATGTAAATCGACTATTGGTGATCGCAAAGGGGAGAAACTCAGATTTTTAATGACAACTAGATTGAGCTAATAGTCCACTCGGAGGCCGAGATATTCAATGAAACAATGGGAGTGGTTCAGAAACTGAAAATTAAACAATGTCTATGGACGAGCACATCTGTGAGAGCTAAAATGCGTTAGAGCGCCACCTACATTTCACATCTTTTTCCTAGTACTTGCTGCCATCTAGTGGAAAAAATAAGACCTTTTAAAGGGAGATTAAGTGAACAGAACAAGAATTACATGTTTAAATAGTTAAATTTTTTGCAATTAGTCCACAGTATGTGTGAATGGTGAGCTATTAAATTTGACTGTGAAAAATTGCAGGCGGCAGCCCAAAAATGCACCAGAGTTTAATATATAGCAGAGACAACTAAGCCATTTGTAAGTATGTACTAACATTGTGGCACTGTTTGAGCATTGTGACCAGCCCGACACAGCAACATAGGTTCAACAAATGGCATGAGTTTGGGGCGGGATTATCTGTTTGCTACAACCAATGAAAGAGGGGAGTACTTTTCTAGAATCTGTTAGAAAACAGTGATTATTTTCAGCAATTTTGTGCAGCTAGTGGCACAGAAAATACACACTTCAGCTTTAAAGATACAAGGTGCAAATGGGCAACAACTGTATCCAGAGACCAGCAACTCGACTCTCATCCATACTCAGCCTTTCAGTTTCCTCCTACCTCCATTCTTTTTCTTTCCCTCTCAAAAGCATTAATTTTTAAGAGCTTAAATGGCCACATTGGCAGAGACTAAGGGCACTGAGACAAGGGTTCCTACTTCCAGTAACAAAGTAGTGAATGTATTTGTCGACAGATGAGCCTGTAAAAACACGCTCAACAACACCAGACCGAGACCTTGTAATCTTTATCATCATATGGTTTAGGACTCCAATACTCCCACTCTCTCTGTTGATAATGCGTTATTGCAGTTGGCTGTTGTGTAAATTAGAATTAAATTAAGATAAAGAAGAGGGCTCTCCGCCTCATATCATTATTCAAATGTGCTGCAGTGGGGAAATTAATCTGCAGACAGCATGAGAATCATGGGAGCAGCTGGCAGCCCACACATAGACTCGGTCTCCATCGCTCTTTCAGAGTACTCAAGCTTTTTTAACAGCGCAGTCATTACTGATAACAAATGGAAGGAAACACTATGCTAGACCTGCCACTCGGGACCACTGTGGTGCTGCCATTTTGTTGGGGGACACTTTACAGTTGAAGCGTTTAATTGTTTTTAAATGTAAAATAAATTTTTCCTTTCCGGGGTTGAGGAAGTTGTAATCAAAAATTTGAATCAGATTATGCTACTCATTACATCATGGAAAAAGTAATAACATGACACAACTAGATAGATAAAGCTTCAAGACAAACTTTGATGTTGGCTTGACAAACTCTTTTTCTGAATGTTTAAATTGGTTTTAAAAGCTTAAAGTTTTGGTGAGATTTGATTGTCCGCTATGGGAAAACCGTACACTGGATTAATTTGATAAACAAAAAGAAATTAAGCACGATAAATCAGTAGTCTATGAAGAGTTTGGTGGATGTAGCTTGAAAGCTTTAGGAGTTATTACAGTCAAAGTCAAAGGGAATTTTGGCCTGTTTGGAAGTCCGCTATGGGAAAATCGTAAGTCCGAACAGCTAGAAAAGACATTGCAACCCATTTCAGAACAGTCTGAAGGTCTGTGCTAAGTTTGGTGGATGTAGCTTGAAAGCTCTGAATTATTACTGTACAGTCCGAAAATCTGAATGGAAGTCAATGAGATTTGTGGCCTGTTTGAAAGTCTGCTACAGGAATACTTGATGTCTCATCAGTTAGAAAAGACATTGCAACCAAAGTGAGAACAATCTGAAGGTCTGTGCAAAGTTTGGTGGACGTAGCTTGAAAGCTCTGAGGAACTTGGAAATTAGTTCCTGGTTTAGGGATTTTGGAAAAACCCTAATACGCTTAAAACATAGAACAGGATGTTAGCTTTATCAAACCAACATAATTACTTTACTAATTAAGTTACTTTCTAAAACCCCTTCAAACACTTTTCAAATGGAAAGATTTGGTTTTCCACTTAATTGAAAAAAAAAAAAGTATATTTCTTTCTGCCACAAGTGGCTAAAAGAAATGACACTTCAACTTTAAAGACCCCATGATATCTTTTGACGAGTGCCATTTTCCTTCCTGTGCTGGCATAAATCCTATGAAAACAGAAAGATAGGGCAGGAAATATCCAAGGGCTCATGTAAGAGTCATCATCAGTATTTTTGGTCCATTTCCCCAGTAGAGAAATACTTACATTTTAAGTATATCTGCTCAAAGTTTGCCAACTTTTAGAAGTACACTAGTATACAGATGGCCGCAAAGTAAACCGACACGAACTAAGAGACAAAACTCCAAATTTGATTTCATTGGGTCTTTGATATTTTTGAAATGGAGGTATGAATCCAAAAATGAGCTAAATTAATTTTAATTGTCAATATATTCCCTTTTGCCAAACATGGCTTACTTGGTTATACGAATATGACCTATGAAAATGGGATTTTGCGCTACTAAAAGCAAGCTTATCCAGCTATTTAATTGAATCAACATATCAATCTTCTCAAACCAGTTTTTGCAAGTTAATAATTTAGTACAAATCCCAAATTATATGCAAAGCTTCCCAAAAAGTAATTCAGCTAACCAAGAAAAGCACCTCTGAAAAATAAGACCCGGGTCTCTTTGCATTATTTACTTGCATTTAATGCTTGACTGACCCATGATGGATATGAGGAGCTAAGTCACGGTCTACACCAATTCCCAGCTAAGTGCCAACTGCATTCTTGGGTCATCGCTTGACCGCACAGGACCTTCAAAGGCTTATTTGTTTGGTCTTCTTCGACACTGTAAAATCGCCCGTCTCCACCATTCACTTTTCATGTACACATACTTTTGTGTGTTTATACAGCACACCGTTAAAAAGCCAGCAAGTCTTCTTAGAACTGAATGGTTGTTTCACAGAGACAGATACATACAAGCTCATCAAACCACTTGTGGATATTTTGAACATGCACCATGATACTAGTGAACAGAGCTTAGAAATTAGCAATTGAAAAGGTAAAATAAGTCATTTTAGTGGTAAGCTTGACGTCCATTGCATGTTTATTAAGCACTAAAAACAATCCAAGTTCTAATGTGAAGGACGTCAAGATATTTCCAGTAAAAGGCCTTACATTTTGGGTTGTTTATTACATAAACATATTAGGTAAGAAGATTGGAATATGATGCATAAAATGAATCAACGACTTCTATGACACTTTTGAGTCCTTTTAATAAGTCCTATCAACAGCCATTTTTTTTTAAAGGAATATTCATAAAAATGAATCCTTTCGGTGTTCCACAAAAGAAAAAAGTCATATGGGTTTGGAATGACATAAGGGTGCATAAATGATGACAGAATTTTCATTGATGGGACAAAAATCCCTTTAAAAAGGACAGAAAGGCAGAGAGATCCCTTCCATGAACACTAAAAGTCCTCTTGTTCACTGCATTCTTCTCCTCCACGTTAGTGAAGCAGCCAGCTCCCAGATGCCCATTAGCTGTGTGAAAGATCTGTAATAAACACAGCCTGTCACCTCTGAAGCCTGCTGCACATTTCCTGGGTAATATATAACCCAACCACCACCCCACACACACATATTCACCCTTCCCCCACCACAAGGCTCAATTGACCTGAAACCTGATTTCTGTCGAGCATCTCAGCAGCTGCTGGAGCAAGGAATTCCACCAAAGCCAGATAGCCCTGGAAAATACATGAATATCAAAAAGGAGTCCATGAATAAATCAAAACCTCTCTTTTTACTTTCCCCATGGATGAGGCTGAAAAAAGGTAAAAGAAACATGGGCACAGTAGGGAGAAAAAGAAAGAGCGATAAAAAGACAAGCGATCAATGTGCTCGTTTTCTCAGGCTACTACTGTAGACCCTCAGTATTGAGGTAACTGGTGGGTGATAGCAAAGTTGCTTTCAAGGCAAGTCAATCAACTCGGCGGCCATCTTTGTAACACTCCCGGGCAGACTGGGCAGCTATGTCAACAAGCGGCATAAAAGTACAGCTCCTATCTACTTGACTGAAGAAAGACCGAAATCTCTAAAATGGTTAGACAAGATTACAATCAAAGAAAACATTTCAACTCAGTAGTAAAATCTGAAAGCATTGTGCTTCTTTACCTCAGATCACGATAAGAAAGTGCTATTTTTCAGGCTGGTTCTGCTAAATCGCATGCACGTTCTCAAGTTGATTGACAAGCAATGTCAGTCTCTAAAAGGTGTTTGGCGTGTTTACCTATAAGGCAGGACTTCTTTTGCTACACCTGTTGGCCGTTCCAATTTCTCCCGTTCATTTTAATACAAGTGGTCCTTCTCTGTAAAAACTGTCTCGTTGGGCCATCATCAGGGTCACAAATTAAAGGGGTAGCACCCCAAAATACTGTTCAATTAATTACTCTCATGTTGTTGCAAGTGTTTCTTCAATAAAACACATAATGACAGGTTATCCAGAATAGCAGTATGTATTCACTCAGTATGATAAAAAGATGCACTGAAAGTGTGTTGTTACACAGAAGAATGAAAGTCACACAGCAAACCATCCCTTTGACAAAAATGCCACAGAAATATATCAAGTTTAACTTAAATTCAATACATTTTAAAATAAAATGTCATACATTTCATAATATTACAGATTTACAGCTACTTTTGAATTATATATTTGATTTTAGGAGTAATTATCGCCTTTTAATGCGACATCAACAATGTCGGCAACATTTTTTGTAAACAAATATTTTCTCTGAAAATTGTATCTTATGGGTCATTTCATCTCATGGGACATAACACAAGATCATTTTAAACTGCAATAATTCTGATTCTGATGATGAATATTTAATGACTTGAATTACTCTAACTAATTAAATATTAAAATAATTTAAATATTTATAAATCAAATAATCAATGTACATTTACTTGAAAAGCCTAACTGCATAAGATGTTCATACAAGTACGTATCAAGTGAAAATAAATTTGCCAGTGCCACAAGACAAAAAAAAAAAAAGTATATTCGTAATTATTAATTAAGATACATTCTCTGAAAACAAATCTAAATATATTATGCAGTGTAGCTCCTCAATTAAATTTATATTTTTTAAATTAAAAATAAAATGTTTATATTAAACTTTATAAAAGTGTTCAGTATCATTTTAAAGAAAATGTTGCACATTTTTTAAATTATATACTGTAGATTATAATAAATGGAGACTCTCAGCCTAAGAAACTGCTAAAAATATTTTTTATTCTTATTTTTCTTATAAGGTGGCTTTGAAAAACTGCTTTTGTTTTGTTTCGAATCATGTCACCTGTAGCTGAATAAATTTTTGCGTTGATACGACAAAGCAATATAAAGTTAAAACATTCCAAAAATTATTTATCCTAGTGCACAATAAGGTCTCCAAGTGTCCAAAAGCCTCCAAACAAATAAAACATAATAATTGCACATAATAACTAATTACACATGCACACACAACAATGACTAAAGCGTTTGAATAGCAAGCAGACATGATTTTAGTAATGAGATTTTACAGAAGGAGTTTCATAATGTGCCATTTGAGTCATCATTGAGTCTGTTTCATGTACTTGGCGCAATCTCCTTGTGGCCATTTTTAACAGTCACCAATCACATGTCTCTGTCCAAATATGGATGACTTTTTGCACCGATCTCAACCAATCCGATTGGTTTAGTGTTCCATGGCGCTACATCATTTACGATGACGCTACATCATTTACGGTAGCGCAAAACTGCCAGATAGTCAAATGATGTGTGCATTGTATCAATTATCTATGCATCCGATTACCTTGTGTGTGTGGGCCCATTTGAAAGATAATCGCCTCCTCCAAGTAATGCAATGCATTATGTATATTTTATGTTCTGTTTATTATTTGTGAAGTTATAAGTGAAAACGCATGAAACAAATGTCAAAGACATATAATTTTATTCGCTATATTTTACGCTTTGAATTTAACTTCCCAACAAAATATGACCCAATGGCTATTTGATGAGTTTGATGTTTTTACTTATAAGATGTATAGTGCAAAATTGTTTCATAAATGATTAAAACTGAACACTTCTGATTTGTTTGAAAATGTCAAAGCACTTGTTTATTTTTTGTCATAATATCTACATGCATTGTAAAATTAGAGCTAAGCTTTCAGACGATACCCATTCTGTGTTGGGTGAAGACTGTAGTTATTCATATTTTGACCATTTTTCTCTGGGCAGCCGGCAGGCTTAACTGAGCTTAAAGGGTTAATTGTAAAGATTAATAAATGATCAATTAAGTAAAAAAATGTCACTTAATTGATCGATTCAAATTTCACATAATTAGGCAAGACGCTGTGTGTTTTTATATGATTATAAAAAATATCCAGCCATAATTTAAAAAAAAATTGCCACTGAAAAGTGGACTTCCCACAGCCCATAATAAATGTACAAGCTGAAAAGTGGACCAGGCATGATTCAGATGATTCTGTCTTAAGTCTGGCTACATGATTATCCTCCAGAAATAAGAACTTCAGGCAGTGTGTTTATTAAAAAAGGCTTACACAGTTGGCTGATCCAGACAAAAGAGGTTGCTTTCAAGGAAATGAATAGACCCATCTAATAATTCAAGTCATCAAGGTAGATGTGCTCTGCTTGCTAGAAGCATGCTAGAACTTGCAAGGCATGCTTGTTTGGACACTGAAGCCATATTGATTTGAATAAAGAAGGGAGAGACAACATTTCTCCTTTAAAAGGCTGGCATGTAACAGAATCACAATTGTAAACTTGCAATATTCACACATGGCTGAAGCCACTCGTCAGGATATCTCTGATAGCTCTGTGCGGCAAGAGTGACCTTCAGTGCTCAGACAAGGTTAAAAGATTCAAGCGCCTCATAAGCTGAAACCTTAGCACAGCTTTTAATACAGTGGTTTTAACCAGTAAATGGAAATTTGGTAAATTTCCCACATCTAAATGTCAGCAATTCAACCAACGAGAAGGAGATGGATGGGTTTCTATTATACGAGTCAATTTTAAGTAATAGCATTGTGTTCGGAGATAGGGCTGGGTAATATAACGAATATTTACGATGTTTTCATGAAGATTTTGATGCTGACATTAAATTAAGCAACATATCTCATATTCTCATATATTTAATGTGCTTTTCTGGCTTTTAAGTTTCCTAAGAGTTGCCATCCTTCTTGTTTCTGACTTGCGAGTATGAGAGCAAAAGCATTAAAACAACGTTTTACGGTCAGCTGAATTCATTTCCCTCATTTTTTCATCAATTCATAATTGATTTAGCAATGCATTTGCGTCATCTTTTCAAAAATGTTCAGGAAAAGTCTCAGAATGGGATGTTTCATGTATTAAAATGTTTAGTATTAGAGCTTCAAAACTAATATTTTAAATGGCCTTTAAACTTAAGTAAAAAAACTACTTGTACGATTAAAACATTTATGGAGCAGTTGCATTTAACTTTGCATGCCAAAATTCGGTGGACGAAGGCGAGGGCAAATTTTGAGTGTGTGTGAAACCAGCAAGAAACCAAGCAGCCTTTCTGTTCTGGGAGAGTGAAATTAAAAATAAACTTGCCGCTAAAATAATATCCATTTCTATTGTGATTATTTAATATTGCGGTGTAACTCCGCCCAAGCCCGGCTGAGAAAGGAGGAGGGTTGGTCTCCCGCCAAGAGGCCGTATAACCTGGCAAGAAACCAAATGGAAAATGGATCAAATTCATGTGATCATGCTAACGCATCCGCGGCAACCGATGCACAAGCATTGGGTTCCCAGGGTGCTGGTGAGAAATGAAACGGAAATTCGAACGTACTGACAGGACATCACGTTGGGCAGAAAGAGATCATTGCCCTGTAAAGGCGAATTTTGAGAGTATATTCGTATATCAAGCGTTTCCATTCAGGATTTCTTATACACAATTTCAAAATGTGCAACAACAACAACAAAAGAGCAAAACAAATCAACACAACAAATTTGCCTGCCAAAGTTCAACAAACTTGAACTCATGTGAAATTTGCGAAGGGAATTACTTCCCCACCGGAAATCCAACTTGAGAAATTCACGATTGAGAGGATTCCCATTGTGATGACCATATTTCGGCCGTGTAATTTCGCCATGCAAAGGCAAATATGACCCACCTTTAAAACTCCTTGCATTTTATCTAGAGTTCATGTTTCCTAAAGAGTGTGTCAATAGTGTAGTTTTGCAACTTGCAAGTATGAGTATTAAGAAAGATAATTTAGTAGCGCCTATAAGTAGTAAAAATGGTGTCAGAGTTGGTAAGTTTGATTCATTACTGTGAATCTGTTTAAACTGTCAATTTCAATGAATCGACTCATAACTCTGATACATCGATTTGTAGGCATCATCACTGAATGTTCACCGAAGTCTTCCTTTTAGTGACATTTTGATTAATTTTAACTAGAATTTTTCTGTATTTTAATTACATGCTTTTTTTTATTAAAACATTATATTAAACATTTTAACATCTATATGACAACATTAGCTGTTTGGGTGAAATGACGGTTCTGATTAAAAACAAAATCACAGTTTTAAGCCATTTCAGAGCAAATACCTAAATACTGAGCTGTTTGTTAAATGGTCCAAAAATATCTAGATATAATCTGTTTAGCTATATCACCCAACCTTACTCAGAGACCTTAAGCATAATTTGTTTTTTATCACTAATCCATACATTGTCCTGCTTTTGGGACAAGAAAACCATAGTCATTTAAACCATAGACTGTAAAAAGATGGACGACGCCCCTTCGCTCTTTTCCATTGGTGAGAACTGAAGCCGCCAGTGTCCCGATATGGCGCTGACATCTTGGGACTTGAGTCTGCGCAGTTGCGATTTCGGGACCAGACCTGCGCAGTAGTGAGCAGGAAGTAAAGCCGCGAAATCAAGGCCCCGCCCTCACTCTCGCTGAATCAATCGCAAGCACACGCCCCTGCACTTTTGACTTTTGTGAAATAATGTGTGAAATAATTAATTATAGAAATGTAGATATTACATTTAAAGCTCCAATCTCCTCAGTCCTCCGAAGATCCCGAAAAATAGTCAGTTGGTGCTTCAGTGACTACTTCGCTCAGAGAACCTGTCAATCACAGCTGTCAATCATGATGTCACAGTGCCATTTTTATAGCATCAAATAACTAACTAAAAACAAACACTTGAAATTACATCAACGTGATAGAAACTACAGTAAATGACAGAAACTATCTTTGGAAAAAAGATATGCGAAGTGTAATTTAATTGTTTAGTTGGTCTCACGTCCCGTTGAATAACATGGGGTTTATGACCTATACTAGGACCAGTCACCGAGGGGCGATCGAGATGTTTTGGCTTCACTTTTGAGGGCTTGTGTGGCACACTTGATTTAAACCAAGACAAGGATACTACCCTGACCCTATGTTGGATAAACCATGGAAAAGACATGGGGGAGGTAAAGGGCAGGCCATCTCAGTGGTTTCTTCTCACTCTTAACTACCCCACCAGCTTATCAGTCCATATCCACCCCACCCCCCATTCACCCCATGAGGAGTTCACAGAGGTCGGATCTCCCGAGAGCTCGAGAGAATGGGAGAATGAAAATGAATGGAAAACGTTGGCAAGACACAAGGTCAAAATGGATATAAAATTCTCTATTATGATATGAAAAGCGAGAGGAGAATGGAGGGAGCTTCCAACGTTAGAGGGAAGGATTGCTTCTGAGGGTCTGGCTTTGTGGTCCTTTTATGTGAAAACAAAAGTACTCGAACAGTGAGCCGCCAGGGCTCTTGTAAAAGCAATCACCCATGCTTGTCAAGGATGCTTTCCACCCAAGAATTCACGCGTTTCACTATCGTTGAAGTTGCAGGATTAATTGATAGATGATGTTTATCTGAGAAGCTAAGCAGGTTACATCTAAATGTGATTAAGCAGGAACCGTCACACTGATATTATCCAATGGTAAATTAAATGCTTCCAGTCTTTATGGTGAAATAATACCAGCGTTGACAGTCGTGCTACTGAAGAAACACTGGAAATATCGAACATCCTCTATTTTCCTCAAATTGTTAAGATCACCAGCTTTTAAGTAGTGTTTGGTTTTCTTCTTCTCTGCAGTTTATGGCCAAAGGAAAACCAGCTGAAAGGAACAACGAGCCACCTATGGTACAGCAGTACATTTATGAATCATTCAGTCAGACAAATATTCCTATGGACCTATTCACCCCCCAAATATTCATCCGATGACGAATTATTAAGTTTAATGTTAAAACTTAAGTAGTGTTCTTTTGTTTTTTACTTCACTGCGATTTATGGAAAAGGGCAAACCAGCTGAAATTTACATTGCGACACCTAAAGTACCATAAATTTGCTATCCGTTCAGTCCGACAAATATTAGTTTCACTCTCTTTGGTCCCATTTCCACCTGGTATTATTATTATTATATAATTACTTATTTTTAAACACAGTTCACAATCGTATTTTATCAAACTACACAATGATGACTGACATTATAGATATTACAGTTTTAACTTCTGTTAATGCCTGATCTTTTGTAAAGCTGCTTTGAAACTGTGTGTGTTGTGAAAGAAGCTAAACAAATAAAAATGACTTGGCATTAAGATGCGCTTCAGGTGATCCGATCGCGTGGTCAGCCCTAAATACAGGTCTAAACAGGGTCTAAAATGTTTTGTAATCGAATCACAGAAACCAAATACGAATGTGTTCAAAAACACGTGTCCAAATCGTATTGAAGATGTAAACGCTAATCCATCCTGTATGCGTCTTAGCAGCAGTGAAGCGCCCCCCCTCACCTGTCAATCAACCATTGCACTAAAACAAGAGTTTAAACTTTGCATTTTAAAAGTTGCTTTAAAAGGAAATAATTGTCCGATCGGAAAATTTAAAAAAGCATATACATCCACAATCCCGAGTGCTTCACGGATCTCCTTTAGTGTGTCTGATATCAGCACAGATGTAAAGCACAAACACCTGAAGCTCCTTTAATACAGGTAATCCGCTAAAATAACAGATCATTCTTGACATGTTGCATTTGCGCTTAGATTACATTTCACCCACATCTGGGAGAAACAGCGCGGCCGTTTGTTTTTTCATGATTTCTTTGTCTTTTCTGACAATGTTGTGCTTCAATATCATGCAGTAACACAATGACAGTGATTGATTTATGTCATCATGAAACAGAGACCCTCCCCTGCAAATCCTGACACAAGTGGTCACAGATGATGCATTTAAACAACCAGGTGTAAACAGCCATGTGTCTCACCTGGCCACATGTGATCGGATCACCCGAGACACATCGTAATACCAGGTGGAACAGGGGCCAAAGTGAATACTTTTACAATTCACTTTATTTTTATATTTTGTTCTTGGTGTAAACAGGCTTTTAGCCCAGGTTTCTCAACCACTGGGTCGCGACCCACTTGTCTTCTGGGTAACGAGATCTTTTCTGTCATGAGTACAAATTACCAATTAGTAGGATAGAGTTGTACATTTGCAATGTTTGGGGCAACAGTGACCTCTATTGTCATGTCATGTTAATATACTCAAGGTTTACGTAAACGACCGCAAGTAAGAGGCCGAATTTCTCTGATGTCAATTATTAGCTGTCCAATTACACTAATCCAGCAATGCTACGAATCGTTCTTTTTGGACAAGGTCACTTTACGTAGCATTACATGTGCTAGCTCAACGCATTACCATGCTAGTCTGAATGCAATCCAATCTCTAGACATCATCATTTCAGAGAGGCCGTCCCAAGTAGCCACCCAGTGGTGTAGTAGTGTCTAAAGAGGTAAGCATACGGTGAACTTATGAAGATAATTGATACAATTGATATATACCACTGTTCTGTTTAATTAGTACATTTAATTTTTAATTTTCTCCCCAATTTGGAATGCCCAATTCCCAATGTGCTCCAAGTCCTCGTGGTGGCGTATTAACTCACCTCAATCTGGGTGGCGGAGGACGAATCTCTGTTGCCTCCGCATCCGAGACCCACAATCCACGCATCTTATCATGTGGCTTGTTGAGCGCATTACCATGGATACATAGCACGTGTGGTGGCTTCACACCATTCTCCGTGGCACCCTAGCACAAATCACCATGTGCCCCACTGAGAGCGCAAACCACATTATAGCAACCACAAGGAGATTACCCCATGTCTCTACCCTCTCTAGCAACCGGGCCAATTTGGTTGCTTAGGAGACCTGGTTGGAGTCACTCAGTACACCCTGGATTCGAACTCGTGACTCCAGGGGTGGTAGTCAGTGTCTTTACTCGCTGAGCTACCCAGGCCTCCTAATTAGCATATGTCTTAAAATTGTATTGTAAGGTAGTTCTGTTACCATACCATGGTAGTTTCAAAAAACATGGTATTTGAATGGTATATTGTTATGTTAATACCACATGGTACATTTTTAAAGGGATGTAAAATCAAAGGGGTTTTAGTAAAATATTAAATATTAATTTAATTAAAATGAATTGGACAACCTTTATTAAAAGCCAATAGAATTAACACAGGAACAAACTAAACTAACAGAACGAAGACTAAATTTATGCTAGTGTAATAAATCACATTTGACTGAAACAAAATCACTATTCTTGGACTGATTGTGAATAAGACTGCATACTGAGCATACTGCAGATATTGGCAGTGTCTCAGCTTGCATTTCCAGATGGAGATCACGAACCTCTCAAGTCTACATGTATGCAAGTGTGCACATGCATGCATTTAAAGGGATAGCTCACACAAAAATAAACATTTTGCATAATTTATTCACCCTCATGTTGTTCCAAACCCATATTCCAATTTCTTTTCTTTCTTCCATGGAACATAAAATGACATGGTGATTATATAATGACAGAGATTTCATTTTTTGGGTGAACTAAAAATTAAATGTGCATCTTAAGTGTAGAGAAGGTGTAAAGCCAGAGGAGCACATGAAACGAGGCAGACTGGACTTACAAATCTTGTGCTTTCCTTTCATGGGAAATTTCACCACCAACTCCAGGGGAATGGAGCAAATGAAGACAAATGGAGAAGTCGACTCCTCGCTGATCTGGGGATACTGAAGAGAGAGAGAGAAAACAATGAGCTGTGTTGAGCCACTTGGTTACAGCTCACAGAGAGCACGGCGGCTTTGAAATGCTTCTCTTCTCCATAATTGATAGACAGCACACAGGAGAGGTGAAATTGACTGGCACTTTCATAAGAAAGGTGACATCTATCTTATCTGTCGTGGGAAAGCACAGGTCATCTTATTTCCTCCTGACCATCAGAGAGTGGTATGATTGTATCATGGAATTCAGTAAGCACAAGCTTTTCACAACACCCCCCCCCCCTCCCGCCCAACCCCCCACGCTAAAGGCAAGAGAGAGAGGATGACACAATCAGGGCTTTTAAGGAGGATTGCAGATATGAGCTCCCTGTGCAGACTTGAGTTGTCTCACAGGAGATGTGGATAAATGCAGTCAGTGCAAGATTTACTTGTACTTGCATTGTGATACGCCCACATATCTGATAGCAGTGCTTGAGGAAAAATGTTAATTCAAGATCTAGCTGTTTATTTATATTTCTACATCAACATTTGTTACATATATACATGTATAAGGAAAAGTGTATATTTTTAGATGCTGTGACTGGTTGCCATTTCCTTTTGAATGATACGAACGATATAATCAACGCTTCAGAGCAGTGACGCTAACAATAATGTTAAAGGTGCGATATGTATATATTTACTGTACTAAAGCATAACATAATTATAATATGTTATCAGAGATTTAGGAAACATGCTAAGTTGAAATACTGGCTTCTCCGAAAACAATGCTACAGCCAGTATATTCTACTTCTGAAATGTCTGTTCTGGGCCAGAATATCTAATTGTGTTTTGGCCTGTGTGATCCCGCCCACTGACCATTACCCAATAGTATTTCAACACCCCGGGTTGCCAGATTTGAAATAAGTTAGTGGGCAAACACAGCGTGCTGCAGTCATGGAAGCCAGTAATATATCTACTGTAGCTAAGATGGACAGAGTTACAAAAAACTCCACATGAGCTGGTTTATAATTTGCAAACAATAAAAACATTGCAAACGTATACCTTAACTGATCAGCGTACAGTGTAAGGCTCGTCGCTTGCCATTGTCAGTTTGCTCATTCCTGTTGCGTGTCCTCAACCTGGCAACCCACATGAGCTTTGAGTCTGGGGAGGAGGGGACGGGGTAGACAACTCTCTCCAATATTTAGAATTTGGACAGCAGTAACAATTTTCAACGCTTGATGTCAATGTTACATATTGCTCCTTTAACCTGGATAGTTTAAATTAAAATTCGGTTATCATTAACTCACATTCTTATGTCGTTACAAACCCGTATGACTTCCTTTCTTATGTTTAACAAAAAGAGATGCTTGGCAGAATGTGTATTCTCAGTCAGCTATCACTTTCATTGCATCGGTTTCCAATCAATGAAAGTAAATGGTGACTGAGGCACCAAATGTTCTGACAAACATCTCCTTTTGTGTTTCACATAGGAAAGTAATGTCAACCTGGTCTCATAGCATCATGTTATTATACCTTCATTTTTGCGAACTGATTTTCACATGGCTCGTAAGCGTTGCAGCACTTTCCGGGCGAAGGTGCTACAACAACTTTTCACACAAATCACAATTAAAACAGCAGATTATCATACTGGTTTATCAGATTATTAACACTTTTTGCCCTGTTCCTTACACAATGCTACAGTATATTATGATATCTAAAAACTTTTACTATGCAAACACTTTTGCTAATAACACTTATTCATAAGAAAGGGAAGGACCCTCAACATTATGGGAATTATAGGCCAATTAGTCTTATTAATCAAGACAGTAAAATATTAGCTACATTTTTTGCAACTCGTATTTTAAAATCATTGCCTAAAGTTATTCTTGTAAGGCGATCGATTTTAACAGTTGCAACTACATTTACAAGCTTGTTCTGGCGCAATCAAATTGGCTTAACTGATAAAGCAATGCACTTGCCATGCAACAGACTGGGGTACGAGTCCTGAAGAGCATGCATGTCTACATACGAATTGAAAGTGTCATAAAACAACAAAATATGATACTGAACATTTGTGATTATTAAACCACAAAAGGCAATAATTTTATAAAATAAATTATGTCCTGTTTGTATTGTGTTCGGAGCGGTTCTGTGATCCACAACTCAGTGCTCAGAGTGACGGATGCATTTTGAGTTTCGATTCAGTTTGCTTGCGCTGAGCGAGTTATATTTAAAGCACACCAGATTCACTTTATTTTCACTTTTGCATAGTTTCAAATACGTTTGGCCACTACAAGTTAATATACAAAAATACACACAATGGCATTGGGTATTTGTGGACAGAGGAGCAGATGTTAAAATGAGGAGCATGTAATAAAGCTTCACACAGAAACATTCATGCATTTGTCCGTCAATGGTCCGCTCGATGGTTTACAATTATTTGATTTAATTGGACCACATAGGAATACCCTGTGCAATTAAGATTTATTACAGAAAGATATTACGATTATATAATAATAACACTATATTACGATAATATAATATTCAAGTTGACTGGGCTCCAAAAATATAATGATGTTGAATAAGATGATACTATCACAAAACGGACACTATGGACAAAAACAGGTAAAGAGTGGACAATGTGAAAGCAAAAAATGGCAATGTTTATCCCAAGCCTCTTGGTTTCACTCTTTAATTTATTTATTTATTTGTCTTTTTAAGAGGACACAAGTGTGGTTTTTGGGTTAACTATCCCTTTAAGTGTGTGGGCAGAGACCCATTTGATGGGTGCCAGCGGTCATAAAGAGTCCATTTGGATCTCAAATTAACCAGTGAATAAAAGTAAAAGAGGCGGCGGCTTGTTTGACCAAAGAGATCTTAAATCACAACAATTGAATCTCAAGGTAAAGAATTGGAGAAAACGTATAGACACAATGGAGGGGATTTATATAGAGTATATATGGCTCATGTGCAGAATTGTAATAATCTTGATCAAAGGCTGAACTCAAAAACCTCTCCCTTTCATCCTTGAATGGCTAATTAGGAGTTAATGCTGCAGAACCACTATGGCCGGTTCTCCCCTCCTCCATGTTATAGTTTCAATACCTGGCTAATTGCAAAGGCATGTCACATGCACATCAATCTGCTGAATGAAAGCTTACATTAAAGGCTTCAATTGTACCGAGATGATAAGATACAATTGGAACATCAAGTATTAATTGAATATTCAGAGTTCAACACACGCTCTATTGACAGCATACTGTACGTGGCTCGCACAGAAAATAATGTTGAAACAGTTTGTCAGAAAGTATGGAAAACATTGTTATTAAACAGGAGGGTTTAAGGTAGAAATGTGAAGCTTGTATTTTTATTAAAGCGTTTTTACTCTTCAATAAAAATAAATCAAATGAAATAAAGTTTTTTTGAGATGTAAAGCTGTAAATTGTCTTTTTGAGGTGGGACAGTTGGCAGTGACTCACTTTAAAGCTTATAAAAGGACCCAAAAATGTCATAAAAGTAGTCTGTGCGGCTCGTGGTCCATATTCCAATTCTATTCTCTCATTGCGCTCATGAATGCGCAACGGGCATCAAGATATTCGGTGAAAATGACTTCAATTTCAGTTTCTTAACCAAACCTGTAGTATGGCTTAAGACAACTTGTAGTCACACGGACTACTTTCATGATATTTTGGGCACGTTTTTAAGCTTTAAAATGACACTATCAACAGCCATTGTATTGAAAAGACAGACCGGAGTACTCATTAAAACATCTATTTTTGTGTTCCGCATAGGAAAGGTCATACAGGTAAATTAGGGATGGGCAATTTTTTGTCCTTTTGTAGTCGAGTAGACTAACCCACAAAAACAACAAGTAATCGATTACTCGTTGTGGCAGGGCGGATGGCGGGCCGGGTCGTGATCATACACACCCGGTCCCGTATTAGGCTAATGAAGCCTCCGAGGTATAAAGGTCGACTGCAGGGTGTCGTGCGGGAGAGAGAGATCGTTAGCGGACATGTCCGTCGTGAGTGTATGATCACGACCCGGCCCCGCCCTCCACCCTGCCACACTCGTTAATTAAAATGTAAGTTAAAAATACCAAGTTTCACACATGTGAAATTAATATTTTGTTTAAATCACAAATGTTACCAATTATTAACTGTGCAATATAAAAATAAAATACAAATTAAGTAAAACACATTTATACTCCCCTGGAGCTTACATCCTGTATGCACCAATGCTGCATACATTAGAGTATTACACATATATAAACTCAGTGTCTTCATAGTATAAAGGCTATCACATTTGTATTATTTCACATGTTAATATTCAATATTCTTTTTATCAAATGTGCTCTGCCAATGTTCAGATGTTTAACACACATACCGGTCTGATAAGCTTCAGAGTTTCTCGTACCGCTTCACCTTTCTTTCCAACCATAAAAGCAGATCCTCATCAGTTCATATGCATGACTCCATCAAGAACCAAATACCAATAGAGTATTGCTTGAAAGCACACAAAGATGCCACCATGTCTCCTCCTCTCATCCAACACCTTGAGAACACATATCCACAGCGCCCCCAGAGGACTCAATTGTAACTGCGATATTTGGCGAGAGATCCATAGGGAAAATACAGGATAATTCAGCATTGCCCACAACAGGCAAATGCGCAAAGGAAAATACATTTGCGATATTCAAGTAGTGATTTTAATAGTTGACTAGCTTGTGCAAAACATCCCTAGTGAGAGTTATGACAGAATATTCCTTTAAAGAGCCAAACAAGATATAAAGTATTTCACTGACAAGCAATGTACTTCAAAATGCTGACAAACCAGCAGAATGTGAAATGTGATCGCAGCCACAACAATCTGCTGACAAGGTGCCAGATGAGTGGAAAGGCCTTATTATTTCACTGGGCTGGGATTCTGCCAGTGTGTCACAGCAATAAGCACTGTGATGAGAGATTCAGATTGTCCAGCACAGAGGAGGGCATCATAGGGTGAGCAGCCCTTGCCAGGGAACATTACAAGATTAGTGAGCAGACACAGCCCACCACAGCCTATAAGCCTCCCAATGTCCCCAAACAAAAGCCCGGTGCTTTAACCAGCGAAGAAATTAATGTGAGACGGCCGTCTGCTCATCACTGCAGAGCTGCAGCCTTTCAGCAGATGTCTGCAATTAGACTGCCGAGGCAGGCAATCTCCTGCACTGTGGCGCAGTGGTAATAGGGCCTGCCTGCTTGGCTGCACCCAATCTAAGCCAAATAAAGAGGCTTCATTGGCACAGACGTCCTGATAAAGGAGGCGCACTAAGGAAGAGGTCCTTAAAAAGAAAAATGGAGAAAAAGCCAGGCCTTTTCACTGCTTTCATACTCAATTTCAACATAATTAAAATGTACTTCACAAGCACAAACCAATGACTTGATGGAAAATAAAAAGCTTAGCAGCCTTTTCAAAAACAAAACAAAACTGTAAACCCCTGCAAGCCAAAGACCATCTGGGAGCTACACTGAGAAAAAATGCCTGAGCTGCATTCCAGCTTCATGACAGCTAACAGTGAATAATAAATCATGTAATTGAGATGAATATTTCTAAGCTCTTTACTGCTTTTACACCTCAATATTAGTGATAGACAAGTTCCAAAAACTACAAGTAACTAGGGATGCACGGATACCACTTTGTCTCTTCCGATCCGATTCCGATACTGGAAATCTCAGTATCGGCCGATACCGATCCCAAGCCGATATGGTGGTTTTTTATTTATTATTTGCATAATCAGTTTAGAATATCTTTATATTATTGTGTGGAACTAATTGGGAGTCCTCTTAAATATATAAAGAAACAAAAACCTCTAACTACAATTTATATTCAATGTATATTTATATCTTAATAAGAAACACTTTATTGTTAACTAGTATACTGGATAATGTAGCAGCAAAATTAACAGTAATTCCAGTCTTCAGTAGAAAAGAACAAGTGTTTAATTTTTGCCTTTGTAATACAGTAATACATCTCAATCGTGCACCTTTAACTTTTAAACCCTCATGCTTTTATTTTGATACTCTGAACTCTCCAGGACGTCCTGTATGGGTCTTTTGTAGGCAAGTTCACAGTAGTTTAATTCGCTTCTTATTCAATTTCTGGTAAAATGCACCTCCGGTGCCGTTCTAAATGTATATTATAAGTGAACCGAACTATTGAGCATCTAAACCTGAGATGTTGTTCTTGAGTAACGCTCAAATATTGCGCACCGTGTGAAGGCTAAAAAAAGCCGCGAGTTTGTGTGCGCGTGTGTGTGTGTGTGTGTGTGTGTGTGTAAACAGAGCAGTGCCATTCAATAACGCGCTGGACCTGCACGTGTATTTTATATATTTATTAAACACAGCCTATTGTGATTCACAGAGGTATTATGTAAGAGGGAAGCCCCACTATTACAGCGCAATTCTGCTGCAGATTGCGATAGAAAGTTAAGGAAAAAACAGCAACTCTGGAATATAACTCTGGAAGCAACTGAGAATAAAAAAGCAAAGTCTTGCTATTATTATAAAGATGCTATATTTGTTAATTACACGACCGTTGTGGGGAAATTAAGTTGTGTTGAAAACGTTGATTACAGACCGAGCCGCATATACACAGGAGTAAAGAGTATGCCGCTTATACATTGCATGTACATAGGAAAGCCACTTTCTCGCAAAAAGCCACTTTTTGGTGTCTATGTATACATAGTCTATTTTTATTAAAATCTATTCCTACACACATTTCATTAAGCATAAGCAAACAACAATTTGCAGAATTTCCCCTTTGGCAATTTTTTAAGTCAAGACTGATAGGTAATGTAATCGATATCTAATAATGCAATCCATAAACATTCATTGTAATCTGATTATGCACAATTAAACATGTAATGTTATAAAAGTACATGATTTTTATAATCTGTTTATATTAATACAAATGACATGTAGTCCATTACAACTCATCATGAAACACTCACAGACCATTCACATAATCAGATGATTTGTACTCCTGTCGAACTCTAAATTGAGAAACCACCGTGGACAAAAAACAACAACAAATAAAGTTATGGAAACGCACTAATTTAGATTTATGGCAGGCAGCGCTAGTCTCCTTCCAATTTGAGGGTTCGACAGTGATTAATATTTAAACATACTCCTCCACACACAAACACAACTGGTGTCAAGTAGGAGTGCAAATTAATAATATAGCACTGTCCGACACTGCCACTAGTTTTTACATAATTTATGTCCCAGCCACAAGAAAATTCATGTTCGGCTATTACCATTCCACAGGCTGCCTCTCTGTCAATCAAGCCGATGGCAAACACTTACCCTAATGCATAGTGAACAGGTAACATACCTCTTAGAGGAACCTGTACAAAACTTCTACAAGCAGTTGAGCAGTAGCCTGGAGGGGTAAAAAAACATTGCGGTAACACAATGATTAGCCTTGTTAAAAGAGTCACTGAATCAGGCTCCTGCTGCAAACCAATAAGCAAAATTAAACACTAGCAGGCTTCCAGTGGAGTTGGCTGAATTGCAGGTTCTATATTATCTTTAGGCAGACCATCAGTTATTGAAAATAAAGGTTTATCTAAAAGGGAAAAAAGTTTTATAGGATGATGATAGATTTTATGATATCATTTATTTCTGTTGGTAAGATTTACATGAGCCACATTTTTTGCTCCGTTACAGGCCCATGAGCTCTGCCTATGACCTCACCTCTGAGAACAAACCACAAGCAACGAGAAAACAAGACCGCCTAAGATTCAGCCAGACGCTACATAGACGCCTACAACGCTTCTGAAACATTCTCACCTCCCATCTGGCTTTATACATTGTGCACGACAATCATTCTGTCAGGGAGGCATGTTAAACTTAATGTGCGTGCACAAAAGGGCAGAAAATATGATTAATGCATGTTAATATTCAGTAAAAGCCAGTATACATGCTATCATGAAAATACAATAATTTTGGTGACTTTAACACACCTTTGAACATCAAAAATGTCATTTTTAAACTTTGTGATTGGTTGCAATAGCAAGAATGGAAACGCTTGTAGCTGCATACATAATTAGTGAAACACAGTCTTCTGTGTTCAGTTTTCTTGTGACACATTTCTCGTTTTGGCAAGCAACATTATGAAATGTATTTTTGCGTTACAAAACCAGAAAAGTGTCCGAATATAATTCAGTACGCATTGCATTCTCAACGTTGCCACAAGGGGTGCTACAGTGGGAATTAAGCCCAAAGTATACTTCGGTCAGACTACGGGATGCGTGACGCAAATTTCGCCATAAGCAGAGTGCTCGAGCACTGAACGCACATACAACGATTTTTCTAACCCTGCGTCTTTGAACGTGCAGGTACCTGGAACTTTTTGCACTTAGTGGGTCCAAAAGGTGGCAACACTCACATTCGAGCTGTTGAAGCCACGAAGAAGTGGTAGAAGATGTAATCTCCGCTGAAGATCAGGAGACGAATATGGAAACAACAACATTTGCATTTGTATAACTCGAGTCCGTAGAATATAAAAGACATCTTTATGTGTCCAAACTCCTGAGGAGAAATAGTCCAGTATCTCATAGCAGCCGTAGCGTGCATGCGCCAACTGTCTGTGCATACAAGCTCAGTAAAATGAAGTATATTTTGACAGGCTCTCATTTGGCTGTATGCAGACATTAAGCGTTTGAGTCCAAACTGAAGTATACTTTGAGTGTAGAAGACAGACTATAACCCAGTGTTCTCATGATGTATTTCACATTTCGACATGCAACAACGTAAAACTCATTCCTGCATTTCGAAACCAGATATATGTCAGAATGCAATTAATAATGCAACACAAGTACACATTGCATTCTCAGCATTACCGTAAGGGGTGCTCTAGCGGGAATTAGTGTAGTGTAGCACTTGAGCAGAACAGAAATGCCCACCAGCTTTCCACTGGAAAAACTGCAAAGCTAGCATCAGAATAACTGTCAGAATCTTTCTTTCAAGGCACGACAGCAGCAAAACTCAAAACACAACAAACCTCAAGCCTCTAAAAGGGCTTCACATCGAGATCCAATAAAAATCACAGCATGGGTTTTCTCAAGAGTATTATTAACGGGTAGTCTTTCCATCTGGATCAAAGCTCTGCAGGCAGTTTTGCTATTAAACTTAATGCATGTTTGAAACAAATCTTATCAGCCCCACAAATCTCTGCTCATCTGTCAGCATGGACTTTGTCAATAAGTACCACTTAACAACAACATTTTGGTCCAAAAGAGTGGCCTTTTTTTAGGGTCTCACCTTGAAGTCTCAACACGAAATAACAGATAGGGTTGAGGTTGTCAGTAAGCAGAAGTGTACGTTTGCTTTGATTGTGGCTCTTGTCTAAAGCCCATATGTGTCCATTGAGAACTGCTGGAAGCCGTAGCCCCCGTGAACTTCCGGCTGCTCCCACAAAGCCCCAAAAGAGGTAGAGTAACTGTCCACGAGAGGATGCCTTTCATCCACATCCCCCATGGCTCGGTTGACACCTCATTAAATAGAACTGGAGAAAATTGGGCAAAAGAGCAGGGATGGTTTGGCAACAACCATCAACAATCAGCTGAACAGGGAAACAGTTTGAGGTCTGCACATGCATTAAGTTTAAGCCTAAGCCTGAACCTGGCTCGTATTTGAGTCTGTGGGACCCAACCCAACTGGTACGGTCAAATTATCAGCACAATGAAAAAAGGAAAAAGTATTATTTATTAGAATAATTCTGTCAATAGATCACAAAAAATAATCATGACAAACCTCGTGATTTTTTGGTGTAGTTAAGAAGGATAGTTCGCCCAAAAATGAAAATCTGGCAACCCTGAGCATGTTAAACGCTTGTGGAGACGCGTTAGGTCCCAATGCAAGTTAACTGAAATATCCAATGAAAAATAAAAACGCTTTTACGATAAATGAGCCGCGGGCCACATTAAACCATGTGGAGGGCCCGATACGGCTCCCGGGCCTGTTCTAAACCCATGATTTTCTTTCTTCCATGAAACACAAAAGGAGATATTAAAACAGAAAGTTAGCCTCAGTCACTTTTCACTTTCTTTGCATCTTTTGTCCAAACAGTGAACGTGAATGGTGACTGGAACTGTCATTCTGTTGAACATGTCCTTTTAAGTCCCATGGAAGAAAAAAAAAAAATACAAGTTTTGAACAATGTGAAAGTGAGTAAATCATGATAAAAATGTTGTAATATTTTGGGAAATACTGATAAAGGCACTTACAAATGGAAGGAAATGAGGCCAATCCATAAACATTCAAATACTCAACGTTTCAAAAGTATAACCACACGACATAAACAATGTGTGTGTTAACATGATTTTAGTGTGATAAAATGTCTTACTAACCTTTTCTTTGTAAAGCTATAGGCAATTTTGCAACTTTGTTGCCATGACGACGTAATGCATAGATTTAAACAACTTCACAGCTCAAATAAAACACAAATTGTAACAGGAAAAATGTATGCAAGGGCATTTATAAAATTATAAGCTTCAGATTTCTGCTTTTAAATGCTCTAAAAATTTCCTCCATTGACTTCCATTGTAAGTGTCTACCTGTGGTAATCAACATTGTCACAAATGCTGCCGATTGAACATGCATTGAACCCTTAATCTACTGTCCTTACTTTGGATTTAGTGTTAACATTTTTTTCTCCCCAATTTGGAATGCCCATTTCCCAATGCGCTCCATGTCCTCAGTGTGGCGTAGTGACTCACTTCAATCCGGGTGATGGAGGATGAATCTCAGTTGCCTCCGCATCTGAGACCATCAATCCGTGCATCTTATCATGTGGCTTGTTGAGCATGTTACCACGGCAATCTGGTTGCTTAGAAGGCTCGCTTGAGTCACTCAGCACACCTTGGTTACAAACTCACTACTCAAGGGGTGGTAGTCAGCATCAATACTTGCTGAGCTACCCAGGCCCCTCTTAACAGCGATTATTAGCACTTTGTTATCAGTGAATGTGGTTTCATTTGATTTTTCTTAAACATTCAAATCAATCAACGTTCATTTATAAAGCATGTTTAAACACAACATAAGTTATTCCAAAGTGCTCTACAATAGAGAAAATGAAACTATAATAAAGAGGCAAAATATCAAGAATAAAAACAATAAAACACCAAATGCATAAGAATCACAATTAATAAACATCCACCATTTAAACATTTTCAAAAGCAAAAGAATACAAATATGGTCTGCTTCATCTAATGATGAAGCAGACCTCACAAGATAGGGGAGACTATTCCAAAGTTTGGGTCCAGCCCACTGATCTATATATATAACTGGATAGCTCATGACGTCACAACAGTGAAGCTACTGCGCCGCCATCTTGGTATTCCCTAACGTTCTGTATTCCTATGGGTCTCAATGGGAAATCGTCTGTTTTGGTGAGTAATTTTTACCTATCCAGTCACATAAAAAAAATGTTTTATGTCTGCATACACTGTATCACAATGCAATCTTCCTAAATATGTAATTCATTATTTATTTTGACTTTCATTTTTCCCCTGCTTATTCTAAATGTGAGTGTGTTATGTTACTCTTTATTGCAGCAGCATTACGTTCAGCGGCGCACGTGATACGTGTTCTCAATAGAAACAAGTTTAAGAAACTTGAGGTAAGATATCAGTAGACATTTTCAAACATATTTTTAGCAGGCTTTAAAGTTTTTATTCTGAATACATAATTATGTTTTGTAGCTTTTGTTTACGTTGAACGTGCATTGTGGTTATTTTCTTAGGATAAATGAATATTAGCTATGCAGCTAACGTTAACTTAGGAAAATAACCACAATGAATAACAGTATAACTCACTAAGTTAGCTTTTTTGGTCAAGTTGAATATCTAATTGCAGATCAACACCGGTTACATATGACAAATATAATGTGGGCTTTCATTAATTCTCTGTGTGTGATTTGTACTTTTTGCAGTGCAGGCCTGAATACGGTCCAGCTCACGGGCATCATTTATAAAGTGATCAATTGGAATAGACGACGAGGAGCAGGGCTGGACTGGTAATCTGGCCTACCGGACATTTTTCCGGTGGACCGACGCACTTTGGGGCCGATCAGGGTGGACTAGCCATCGGGAGAACCGAGCGGGCCGCTGTGTCGTCTGCGATAAGCTAAAACGAGCCGCCGCCGAACACTCTCCCCCCCAACACATTTTTGGCCAGTTATGTCAAATCCCGGGCCGATTTCTCTTCCCAGTCCAGCCCTGACAAGGAGCACATGGATATTGTTGAAAATAAACAAGGTAAGAAACATATTTTGATAATTAAGATATTATTTTAATTATTTAACATTTTATACTTTTATATTTGACTGTCATTCATATGATTTTGAAGCCTGAAAAGGAAATCATACCCTTATTTTATTATATGACTCAAGCTTGTAAAAATGTGTATAAATGAATTAGTTAGTTTGTATGGTAATTATTCATCATATTTATGAAACACCTAAAACAGGCAATTAATTGTCATAATCACAATTATTTGATTGATGCCTGTCATGCAAAACATGAGCTTATTGATGTCATAAAAGATCAGTCTTCTTTTTTATTCCATTAGTTACACCTGCTCTGAGTCTTCTGTAAATTTTTAGTTTATATGTAGGGTTACGTCGTACTGAAGTTTAATGGTGCAATGCTCAAATATTTAGTAGTGCGTAAATTGTGACTTCATGCCCATTTACGCCACAACTAGGCTAAGTTTAAACTTTTGTATAGCTGGTGCAACCGGCCGCTGATCTTTATATCAAACTTTTCTTTTTTCTTCAATTTTGCAGTACAAGCTTGCCCAGAGTTTTCTTAAGCCGTTTGGAGTGTGATGCAGCACATGTTTCCTTGGCAATGAAGTGGAGGCTGATGTTTGTGCAGCTTTCTGCAATGCACTGAGTATGAAGATGTGATTGTTGTATGGTTCTAGGTTGAACATGTTTGCCTCAAGTTCCTTGAATGCAGAACCACCATGGAGATCCAGAACCTTTGTGGGGACAGAGATGGGCCTTGTGAGTGTGTGCTGTTGAAGAAATCTCTCAGCTGTCTTGCAGACTTTCAGGACGCTGTCTGACGGTCTTATAAATCCACCTCAGGACTTCATGTCGATCAGTGTGTTCATCTTGGGAAGAGCTCTCGACACTGAGTGCTGATAAACAGGTAGTGCACAGAATCATCTTCATAGTTGTTTTAACTGCAAAGCCTGCTATGTGCCCTACCACAGCCTCTTTGAACATGGGCAAGCTGGGAAGAAATACAGTGATGTTTTTCTCTGTGTCTTCTGTTTCAGGCTGAACGTCACTGCCTGAAATGCCAGCATATCAGAAGATGTTGCCTCCAGTGTCACTGTGCTATCCGGTGGAGAACTGTTGCCACTAGCTCTGATGGCATGTCTTGCTACCATTCTTTTGAAAGCTGAATAATGTGGGATTGTTGTTAAATCCATTGGCAGATTTGTTCCCACATATCTGCACATTTTTATTGTATTGTTCAGTTTAAGTCAATTTTGTGTGTACTTGGAAGCTTTTGTTATTGAACAAATAAATATGTATGATTTCCTTGTGTGCATATGTCAATAAACTTATTTCTAATTATGATTTAAAAGATCAGGGGATTGTTGAAATAATTAAATTCTCACAAGCTGGTATGTACATATTCCAGAAATGAATGCAAATGGATAATTCCATTAAGTAAAGGTAAATTAATTTATGTGTGTGTGTGTGTGTGTGTGTGTGTGTGTGTATATATATATACACATACATACACACACATACTGTATATGAACTTGTGTGTATACTACGTTTCTATATTTGATTCTTCTGGATTTAATCTGAAGAGGTACTGTCTAGTTACAATAACAACACAAAGCTAGTCGTTTTTATTAACAACTTTAAAATTTGTTGATGTGCATGCCCCCTAAATTAGTTCACATTTACTATATAATCTAGTCAAAAATGGTTAATAATGTTGGCAAATTATGCAGATGTATAATTTGTCAACATTATGAACAATGAGCATCAACAGATTTAAACTATGAAGGCAGAGAAACATTGCATCCTGTAACAATCTGCAGATGGATAACTTTGCTTTAAAAGGGGTATTAATACACTCTGGTGTTGTATTTTTACTGTTGATTATTAAAGATTATGATGGTTATGCCCACTCTACATGGGGATAACGACTAATGTGTGCTTAATATGTACATAGTCATAAATTACAACCTGTGGGCACTTTAGCCGCATCCTTAAGTGAGTGTTGTTTCGCGGTTAAACGCTGCACATGCCGCGATGCCCTCTGTCAGTAGGGAATAGTAAGATGGCCGCCAGAGCACTTCCGGTAGCTTCACCTACTGCTGGCAGTTTAGAATTCTATGAGCAATCCAGTTATATATATATATAGATCAGTGGTCCAGCCACAGAAAAGGCCCAATCACCCTTGGATTTACATCGACAATGGGAGACAGACAAAAATAATTGATTGGACGATCTGAGCACTCTGGCTGGAGAAGGTCAGAAATCTGTTTTGGTGCAAGACCAAACAATGCTTATTAAACAAAAAGGATTTTAAAATGAACCCTGAACTTTACAGGAAGCCAGTGAAGATATGCCAATATGGGGGGAAATATGAACCCTCTATTTTGAGCCTGTTAAAAACCTGACTGCCACATTTTGATCAATTTGTAAGCAAGATTAAGCAGATTGAGAAAGGCCAATGTACACTGGAAGAAAGTGGACCTAACTATGCTTCCAAGACAGGAACTGAAGACACGGGACAGCCTAAAATCAACACTTCAGTTTTACCTTCATTTAACTGCAAAACATTATTCACCATCCAACTTTTAATGTCTTCTAGGCACTTTAGCAGATTCTCAAATGGGCAATTAGTGTCTGGTCTAGCTGGAAGGTAAACTTGAAGTCATCAGCATAGCAGTGGTTGCTTGTTATGCTTAGTAAAGGGTCGTTTTTCACCTGTACCATGAATGGAGGCTGTATGGAATCCAACAGTTTTTCAGCTGGGTCTGTTAAAGAACTGTGGCCCAGTCCCCAACCCAAGAGCTCAATCACCAAAAGCAGGTGTCAGCCTCGACCACAGCCACTGAAACGAGGCGCTGTTAATGCACCTGACATTCTCCCGTTTTATTCCAGCCAGCCTGGTGTAGGAAGCCTGAAGCTGTCGGTCAGAGGAAGACACAGGCTGTGCAGGGCTCACCTCATCATCCAGTCACTGCAGTGCTATTCCATCAGCATCTGTCTTCCTGACAGGCTGAGCAGAGATACCTGCTGAGGGTGCCGTGCGTCAGAGTGTACAAACTCCACTGTGTTATTCGGAGTAGGCATGTCCCACTCAGCCAATCCCACACTGGTGGATCAAAGACGCAGGGCTGCTTTCATCCAATGTCTTGATTCTTGTCAGGGATACACCTTTTTCAGGAAGGGATGTCACACCCCCTTAGACACTATTCCTTAAAATACACCTATTAACCCTCTGGGGTCGACGGACGCGCCGGAGCGTCCTGCTGGATATTTTCGTCATTACAGCAGAAACAACTTAAAATACTCCATCATGTTTGGATATACAGATAAGTTTAAGACATCATTAGAGACTATAAAGGGTCTACTTTTATTTGTGTACACTCACAATAACAACAAAACCGTGTGCTTTTGTAAAATAAATTAAATAAAAAGGGTGAGCTTTCAGCTGTCTCGGTGTTCACGAGCATATTTCAGAAACATGTCACTAAAATGAACTGAAACTCCGCGAATATTTATCACACAAACATAAAACATATGTCTAAAGAAAGCTTAAAATGTCTACTTTTAAATAAAACTATTCAACTTTTTTAGGTGCTACTAGTTACAAATCAAAAAGGGAAATTGCAAATGCACGCAGCAGTCTCGTTCGGGTCTCAGGAGGTTAAATACAAGGCTACGGTTGCTGTGTGCACAACACAACCAAATTAGCAGAGCAAATAAAAGCTGAAAACACCAAGGAAATAAGCCACAACAAAACAAAAAGCCACAGCACATCGACATTGACTTCCACACGACTTAAAATACAGTGCTTAAAAATATTTATTTTCAGTTAGACGCAATGCACGAGAGATCAGGAGGCTGTTCGGAAGATGCAAAGAGATGCTCGTCCCACTGCAAGTCACTACAAGAGATCCTCGGTCAACACATCACACGAGAGCATTGACCAGGGGACTAAGCATTTCCCATAAGCGCTTCGCCATCCATGCGGGGACTACAGCAAGAATACAGACAATTTCCGTGGGAGCAAGACATCTAATAAGTGCTTCCAATACTCAAGAATAGCTGAAGGTACTGTGGTGTCATTATCCGTTTCAGATTCGAGTTATGTGCAATGAGTCTTGTTGTGTTGTGGCTTATATCCGGTGTGTTTTCAGCTTGTATTTGCTTTGCTAATTCACTCCTCGGCCAACGCACATGAAACACTGAAACTAAGTGACACTACCAAAACGTAATCCAGTTTAACATACTGTGTTCAAATTCCAGTATTAGGGTTATAAAAAGACTCAACCATTTTAAAACTATATTGGTTGACTACTAATTTGAATATTGGGCAGGGGACAGAAGGGTGCTGTGGTCATGAGTCTGGTAGACATCCTGTGGCTAGCTGAGCTTGTCATTGAGTGCGTCAAGACTCCTGCTGGCTACAATATACACAGTGCTGCGGAGTCACATGCTGCCTGAACTCTCCAGCATGGCAAAACGCCTAGCATGGGAAGAGGGAGGGGGTGTCAAAGCAAGTCTCCACACAGCAGATAATGAAGGCAGCTCCTGGAGAAATTGAATTCCTAACAACCACATCCTTCCACATTACACTGACAGGGGAAAACAATGACAGCAGGGGGAGGATGGGTAGGGCGATAAAGAGCACCGAGAGTTAGAGAGAGAGAATAAGAGCGAGAGAGAAATAGGGCTGTCTCGATTTGGCTTGGATCCAGTTTAGTCACTCCGGGTGTCTCTCCCAATGAAGGAGGGCTTTTCACCATATAAATATCACATTACCACACAAGGAAACAGAAGCATGAGCTGGCCTTCTAACCTGCACTAACGAGGGTTGCAAAAGCTCTGCCAACCAGTCTGCTGGTCTGCTAATAAGCAGCAGCTTAACAGTTTTGGTACAGTACAATCTTTTCCATAGAACCAAATAGGGCAGTCAATAAATTGAAGAATTCATTTTGATTATTATCATGATTTTCTGTAGTTAACATGATTATCTCTAATTTTGAGTTTGCTGAAATGTGTGTAACCTATAAGATTTGTTTTCTTTTTAAATGCAGTGTATTCAGCATTAAACCTCAGAGACTCAAGCATTGATATTGATGGTATGTATACATTTTCTCCTCCTTGAAAGGTCTTTTAGGAATCCACCATTTATAAAAAACGGTTACATAATTTTTTATGCATATTTTGTTTTGGAGTGAAACTATTGAGGACAATTCATATTGAGGATATATTTGCTGGTGTAATCAAAATAATATTAATAAAAAAAATACATCAATGTAATGTTGTAGTGCACCATGATTAACATAAAATAAAGTTTTTTTTTTGTTTTTTTTTAAATGGCAAAACAGAGAACATCTGAAAATCACGATATAAATAACATTATGATTTACTGCATAGACTCCACCATGACCAGCGTTGCACTTTTGCTACACTTGCAAAAATGTCTTTAAACGTATAAAGCCAATATTTGAGGTATTTGATTTCTTAATCATTAAACATGTTGAGAATTAAGAAGCCAAGCACGCTGACACATGAGACACATAAGCAAAACAAAATGACATGGTTGCTTCAGAAAATGTGCTTCACATGTCGCATTTGCTTTATTGGACACTATTGGTTATAGGTTTAGGTGTGGATTTAGGGCATGTATGTTCTGTTCTGCTAGGCTGGATCTAATAAGGGTTAATGCATTCAGCTCCACTTTTAAAGGGGTCAATTTGACATGAGGAATCAAATTATCCTTGATCTTTTGAAATATAATTTGTGCTATAAAAACATACTGTAGGTTTCAGAACTGAAAACTTCCTCCTTAATAGAAAAAGAGATTTCATTTTAACCAAGCTGCAAAAACGTCCCCTTTGTTATTTGTGAAACTTGTGATGTCACAAGAACCAAATACATCTGCCTCTTCAGGAAGACATCAACGCCCATTTTCGTCATTGCACCCTTGGCCCCGCCCACTGCTTCTCAGTCAGTCACACAGGTGAGAGGAGAGAAATTGGACTGTCATGGGAGATTCATCCAAAGGGGACTTACACAGGACAGCTTCATATGCCTATCTGGATTAAACGTGCACTAGAGGAAAGTCTTTGACCATTTTCATGCATCTCGCACTGCTTTTAAAATACGTGATGTTAAGTTATATCTCTTAAAAGAAAACCCCCCATTCTGTTTCAGCCGTTTTGCTGTTGTTCGGTTTAGAAGGCATCCTGAACCGTTATTGCACCCATCTGTGCCATTTTTAATTGTTGGTCTTCTGTAAACATGCACTAGATGGACATCTTTGATCATTTTGAAGCATTTCTGGCCATGTGCGCCCCGTTTTCAGAGCGGTACAAGCACAACTTTTAAAAACGGTCTCATTCTGCAGCTTCCACTGACTGGGAGAACCACATGAAGATATGAGATGTGAAGAGCAGCATCTCTGCTTCTGCCTGTTGATGCCAGCTGAAGCATCACTGTGGATTGGTTTACGTTTGTGTATTTAGAACAGCGTCTCATGAAGGAAATGTTACTGAAAGCTGGGGCTGTTAAAACACAATTGGACTGCAAAACCGTAAGTAAACAATTGAATTCATAAATATTTTATATGTCATGACCGTTTGATAGTTTATGCTGCTGCTTGAGTGAACGGTTTAACATATTCAGATGAAATGTGTTGGATGTCCATTATATGTTAATCCTGAAATATAGTTTAATAAATGTTGTGGTCTTGTGGAATTTGTTCATTTTCTTCAGATTGCATTTCAAATATGGCTGCATTGAAAAGGCTGCACGATGTAAGCCAATCATAACAGTGGGCGTTTACATTGAAGTCTAAAAGAAGCTTAAACTGAGCATTTCAGACAGAGGGCCAGAGACAGAGTGGAAAATGATTAGATATTACTAATATTTTTGGTGCAAAAATGTTTGACTAACATTATAAGTGGACCTCAGTGAGAAAATTATATTTATAAATGGTATGTCATGACCCCTTTAAGAAAACTAAAATATACATTACAAGGCCACAACTACATTAATACTTTTGATCATGTTATCGTTTCTATATGGCGTACTAGAGAGCATTTTTCAAAAGTCAATTTCAATGCCCATGAGAGTTGTAAACGTAGCAAAATCAGTGTTTAACCGAAAACGCATTAAAGGCCATTCACACTTAACATATTTTTGCAACCATCTGAACCATTCGAAATTGTTGTTTTTTTTCCTATGTAAAGATTTATTGAAAAAACATTTTTTTCCAGCATCTCGTAAAGGACTACCACGTTTGTAAAATGCGCCGTCAGGTTAAAATGAATGCCAGCATTATGTTCTATTTGTTGCGATCAATCTAGCTTTTGTTAATGCAAGAGCACTTTTAACCAGAGAAGCCTAAATGGCCTAAACTGGAAAGTTACAACTTTAAATTCTGATTGGATGAGCCAAATTATTATAAACGCACACCTATCAATGCACATTTAATATCAACACTAATGTTGCTTAGCAAATGCAATTTCCAACAGTTAGGGTAATGAACTATATTGCATGGAGGGAAAATTGCTATTATTAATGATAAATTTAACCGTTCCGTTTATTGACAAATTTACTGCAACAGTTTATTTAACATTGGTGTCTTTTATTATATTGCTGCCACTGTTTTATAAAAGGAACAAGCCAATCAATCTGTGCGTTACAGTGATTTTTACCATGGTAAGGGTGTTTTAGGTACTTCACTTGACATTGTGCATAATTTCACCCTTATCTGTGGTAAAATCTGTATAATGCACAACCATGGCTTACCGTTTATTGGAAAACTGATTATTCGCCACTAAATTATAATTGGATGAATCATGTTTGAAGCTGTTGTTAAATGGGCTATAAATGCTGCACATTCTACAATTTTCAGGTTTCAATGACCATAGCAACACTAATGCAAGAAAGCCCTGTAACAAATTCATTTATAGTATATCAGATATTATGCCAATAAAACAAAAATCTACTTTCAACACACTCTTTCATTCTATGCCTTAAGTGACTGCTTTTTAATCAACCCATTAAAGCAATGGAGAGCCAAGATCTTAGATTGACACCTTGCGTGCGCGACACACACACTCAATGATGGAGTACTACAGAAATAGCACAGCCTGCCAGCCTGCTCAGTCAATACAGATCAATACAGCACTCAGCTACAGTGGAGGGGAAATTGGTTCTTTTTTATGCTCATATGTGACTGAAAACAAAAGTACCATGTTGACAGACAAATGAAGGTGTCTGTTAGGCCCTTGACAAACCAGCCAACAAAGTGACATTGGACTGACAGATATTAAGGGCTTTTTTTCCTCCTTTAGATTGATACCATCAAACTGAACAGAGTATCAGATGTAGAAATGAATGGTTATCAAGAGAAGCTGCTTATTGCAATATTTAGGGCCCGAGCACCGATGGTGCGACGACACTATTGTTCTCCTAGGCGTTTATAATTTTTTTCTCAAATGAAAAATCGCATTTTTGAGGGCCTAAACATACTCGAAAACTCATGAAACTTTACACACGCATCAGTACTGGCGAAAATGTACATCTGATAGGTATGGAAAAATGGCTCGATAGCGCCACCTACAAACATTCAACTATATGCGCTTTACGTTACGTTTCAACTACATGTAAGAAAATCGGTACACATGTGTAACATGACAATACCTACAAAAAAGTCTCTTGGACCCATGACCTAAACTCAATATTATATTTGGGTATTCTAATCTAAAGGCCTTGGCGATGCTAAATTGCGAAGCTTTTGAGTTTTCAATGCACAGTGTGGCCGTGACTTTCTGACAAAGTTCGATGTTTAACAATGAAACAGGTAGTTGTTATAACTCATACATACAATGTCCAATCTGCCCCAAAATTCACATGTTTGATAATAATCCCGACCTGAATACATCTACGTGCCAATATTCAGTTATAGTCATAGTGCCACCTACTGGCAACAGCCAATTCCAGAACTTGTACTTAAACTCCTCCCAGAGATTTAATCAGATCAACATTATATTTAGTCAGTCTTAATCGAAAGGACTTGGTGATGTTAAATTGCAAAGATTTTGAGTTTTCGTTGAAGGGCGTGTCCGTGGGGCTTGACAAATTCGGTATAAAACGAGTCACATTTTTGAAGCCTAAACATGCTCAAAAACTCATGAAACTTTGCACACATCTTAAAAGTGGGGAAAATTGACATCTGACACTGGTTTTCGAATTAATGGTAGCAAAATGGCTCAATAGCGCCACCTACAAAATTTCTACGAAGCAGCCCTCACGCCACGTTTCACCCACACGTAAATTGGTAGGCATATGTAACATGTCAACACGTACCAAAAAGTCTCTCAGAACAATATCCTAAACCCAACAGGAAGTCAGCCATTGTGATTTTTCCCAGTTTCTGCCATTTCTAGGCCTCGTACTTTAACAAACTCCTAGAGATTAAATATTGGCGATGCTAAATTGCGTGTCCGTGGCGGCCTGACAAAGTTCGATGTTTCACCATGAAACAGGAAGTTGTCATAACTCAAACATAAAATATCCAATCTGCTCCCAACTTAATATGTTTTATAAGAGTCCCGGCCTGAACACTTCAATATGCCAATATTCAATTATAGTCATAGCGCCACCTACTGGCAACAGCAAATTACATGTTTTACATGGTGATACACACTTAAAAACATTTAAGTGCTAAAAAAATAAAAATTAAAAAATTAAATTGGAGTGACATTCCCTTGGCACAGCAGCCCCAACATCCACCAGGGTGCGAGGGCCCGTTCATCACTGATTGAAGCTTTAATTGTTTTTTGTTTTTCTTGAATGGAGGATGGATGGTCTTTTCACCAACAACCTTTGGTTTTGTTTGTTGTGTTTGGAAGCAAATATATATATAAAAAAAAAAAAACATACATGAGTTTCTATGGTTAAAAAACCCCAGTTATTCGGTGTTTGGAGTTCCTGTAGGCAGAGTCCAAAATTAACATTCACCAAGTGCCAAAAGACCCCAAAAACTGCCTTTGGTGGGTTACATCATCACTGGGCAGCTCAACATAATACACTGTTTAAACCGCAATCTAAGAACAATAGCCTGATCCTCACTGAAATAAGCTAATTATAATCAGAGCCAAACACTCCACTAAAAGAAAATCTCAGTGAAAGTCAACTTCTTCAAATTATCTTTACTTTCCTCATCGGAAAATGATGCTTGGCTTTGTTTCTTTCATCGTTGTAACTGCGGAACTCTTTGTGGCAAGACATTCTTGCATTAAGCACCAAAACAAACAAGGAACAAAATCACTACTTTTTGTGATATATTGACATAGACACTGGTGTCTAAATCACTGCACCAAGAGAATAAAACACACCATTTAGCACCCTTATCTCATGAACATTTTGTGACCGTGAAAACATTCTAGCGAAACAAAATTACATGTTCAATTTAGTTGTAAGACATCAGCTCACTTTTCATTCAAAGTTATTTTTGGAACCCTTTCAACTTAAATATTGTTATAAATTGCAAACAAATACTGATGACAATAATAATAATAATAATAATAATAATAATAATAATAAATTATTATTATTATTATTATTATTATTATTGAATTTTAAATACAACTGTAATACATTTAAATCGTGCACATTTTAAACCCTCATGCTTTTATTTTGACACTCTGAACTCTTCAGGACGTCCTGTGTGTCTGTTTGTAGGCAAGTTTACAGTAGTTTAATTTGCCAAATTCTGGTAAAGCACCTCCGGTGCCGTTCTAAATGCATATTATAAGTGAACCGAACTATTGAGCATCTACATTGGAGATGTAGCGCTGAAATATTGCGCACCGCTATGAAGGCTAAAAATTGCCGTGAGTGCATCACCAGCCTGTGCGTGCGTGTCAACAGAGCAGCACCATTCACTAACGTGCCGCACATACTATATATTTACTTATTAAACACAGCCTTTTGTGATTCACAGAGCTATCGCACGTCTTCAAGTGGCTTTGAATAAAATGCACGAGTCATATGAACTGCTTTAATGGTGTTTTTATGGCTCTTTTAAGTCATTTTTGGAGCTTGACAGTAACAAAAATGACTAACACACAGTATCGGATTTGGATCGGGATCATCAGACCGATACCTGATCCATTTAAAAGCTTCAGTATCGGAGCCGATACCGATCCAAGTAATCAGACTAGGTTTTTTAGGGGAATATTAGATGGAGGTTTTAATGAGTAAAACGTACCTCCTTAGCCTAAAACTTAAATCTAAACCTAACTGATAGTGTTCTAAAAGCAAATGAGAAGTACATAAAACAGACATCCTTACCCTAAACAACACCTAAACCTAAACTGTCCTAAAAGCAAATGCAACAAGAAAAACACCTTTTCTGAAGCAACCACGACATTACATGTCACCTCGATGACACTTTTGTCCAACACTATCAGTTAAGCTACTACAGAGGCTAAGAAGTATGAAACAACAAAGTGATTGTCAGCAGTGTAAATCTCGTAATTTAAATCACTGACGAAATGATTGTTGACGAAGGGTTTTTATTTCGTCAACATTATCAAATATGAGACGAAAAAAAGAGGCATCTGTAATGTTTAGGCAGGCTCAGGAGCAGGAACAAGAATGAAAACAATGACAAAGATGATGTGGAACCCAAGTGCAGTTTATTTGCAATCCAAACGTGAAATAAAAACAGAAAGAAATCAGAACCTAGACTTGACTAATAGAAAGAACAATGGCACAACGTTACACCAACAACAGCTACAAATAATCAACACACGACGTCCCAAGAAAACTCACCACTCTCTACAGCCTCTCTTCAAAGCTAACCCCATAATTCATACAGACAAAATCATCACTCATACAGAGATACAAAACATTGATGAAACGCACATTCGACCAAGAACCAAGCAACACAAAGAACGCAAGGAAACACCAAAGACACGCAAGTACATCTCCAATATTGTGCTCAAAGTGATGATGTATTAATTAAATAATTTGGGTAATCTGATAGCAAATCTATGTAGACTCAAATAAGTATAAATGGTTCTTAAGGTATTGTCAACAGACTCCATAAAGTTCATTTTCACTGTACTGAACATTTATTTCACATTCTGTCATCTTTTCACCAACCTGTCTCATGTATACATGTGTTAGATTAGATTTATGTTTAGAATAGTAATAAAGTTTGTCTGTGTTCAAAGACGATTTGACTGTGGTATATTTTGATAAATAATCTCATCCCTCTTTCTAAAATATTTAGCTTCAAAGCTGTACCTAAATACGTGTGATATTTTCAATAAGCCATGAGAATAATATCACTCCAATAAGGGAATTAATCATAATCCCCTTATTAAAGCTAATTCCTTACAGTAGAATTTGTGAGCTGAAACTAGACGTTGCTAGACGATTTAAATGGTGGAGAATCTATTAAGACCTAGTTAATAATCTAGTTATTTGTCATTTATCTAATTTATAATGGTTGTTGAACGAGACTAATTCCATGATATATTTCATTACCTAATAAGGTACAATAAGGACAGTTTAATTTAGTCCATAGCTCACATATTTCGAGACCCTAAAATTCCCTCTTGAATGTCGCATACCAAATATCCTTACATATAAGGGTGTGAGAACGAGGGCAATTTAAAGTCGCATTTCCTTTATTCCCAACATATGTGCCCTTTATTCCCTTGCATTGTGTAATGCAGTTTCCATAAAAAAAAATACACGATACACGCAATGCAATATCCTAAACGGTCAAAACATGGAAAATTAAAAACAGTATCTAAAGCATGAAGAATTCAGAATACAGTAGGCTAACTTCTGAAGAGCAGCATTACATTTATCTCTGATTTATAATACCTGATCTGTTCTAATCTGAAATTCTCTCATCTTCTGGCAACATACTGCTGAAGCCAGTGAATGCAATAAAAATGAATTATTTCCAAATATTTCTTCCTCAAATGTAAAAAACGTTAATTGAATCATTAAGGAATAGAAAACATTTGATATTTACTTCCTTATGATTCCCATCCCTAGTCCGATTAGACACTTAGAGAGGTGTTTCAATTAAATCTAAGACTAACCTCACTCCCCAGGTCAGACACATCATTTATGTCTTGATCTCTGAAATAAAGAAGGCGCAGGCACGAGCAGATGATGTGCACTACCAGTAATCCTGAGAGCTGGGGGGGCTCATTGATCAATATCCCAGTGCGCTCTAATTCTGCAAGACTGTTATATTGCCTCTAAACAGATGGGCCATGGTGTAGGCTTGTCTCTGAAAAACAACCCCCACCAGCAGCCTTCCTCTCTCCCCTTCCTCCAGGCTACCCACTGCAGCTACAAAAGCCAGTCAAGCCTATTTTCCTTGAGTGGGAGGGGGAACAAACTACAACCAGAGAGGCCACAGAGTCCACGCTAATTCTCTTTCAGAAAGGGGGTGGAGGGGGACAGGATGGAGGGATCCACACTTCTCGTTCAAGCTTTTATGGGAGGCTTTATTTATACCCACCCTCTCTCTCTCACTCTCTTTCACTAGCTCTCTCTCTCCAACCACTATTTCTGCTTCTCAGACAGGATTTATGGTTGGCCTCTGAGCTGTGAGCACTCAAACAGAGGAAAAAAAGGCGCTCACACCGCCTGCACCTCCAACACATCTTTTATGACACTCCAGCGGATCAGTGCGGGAAAAAAACCCCAGAAAACATCCACTGAGCAAACACAAGAGAGAGGATTCCAGCAGATTCCATTCGCCGATTATTACCACGGCCAAGAACGCAAGCCCAAGGCTGAAAAAAAGCAGACGGGGAGCGACTCTATAGGAATTGTCCGACAACTCTCTCGGAGCTCTACATAATCGTCCTGTGAGTGATCTAAAGGAGAGCAATTACATTTCATCAGTGCTATTTATACATCAGCGGAAAACGAGTGTGCATAATTTAGACACCAGTGTCTGTGTCAATATCTCATTAAAGCTAATGAGACTAAGAGGGTGTGGGAACACTGGCGGTGGCAGTCACAGATGTTTGTGCTGTCAATTTTGGCTCCAAATAAAACACAGAGACAAAAGAGAGGCGCTACCACTCATGCTCAAAGCCTGTCATGAATTCCAATTATAGTAATCTAAAGACATTGAAACAGTAACCAAAGCACCACTACCAAATGATTTAACCCAACAAATTGTGAAACTAGTCGCACTTAGCCGTAATTTTAACTATCAGAATAAAGTCTGGTCCATATTCTAGCTTGTTCTTGCCATTTAAAAACCACCCACACTTAAGCCTAGTATGCACTACATGAATCAAGCTCGTCTGCATTGATGTCTCGAGTCGGCGACTGGTCTGTGACAAGAAGTCTCGAATCTTTCGACAAGCGGTCTTGTTGTGCGCGCCCTCCTGCGACATGCTGAAAGTAGTCCCAGACGCTTCGACAGTTTTCAAAACTGTTTGATACCTAGACGTTTTGTCGTGAGGTTTGCACACTGTCCTGACGAGCGAGAGACTATGAGCCACAGCCAACGAAATACAAAGAGAGTGCAAGAGGAGGGCAAGGAATTAGGAAGCATAAGACCAAAAATATTTGGAAAACAAAATGAAACTTCACCCACATCTCCCTACATGCTGTCTTTATTATTTTTAGCTGTTTTTATTTAAAATAATTCCTTTGCAAATTAGCACATATACACGTAAAAACGGGCGAGAGCCATTCTTTCATGTTTGTTGAAAGATGAGACAAAAATAATAAGAAAATAAAAAATGGAACCTCACCCACATCTCCCTAATCGCTGTTTTTATTATTATCAGCTGTTTTTATCCTTTTTTTCCTTTGCAAATGGTGCCAATAACGAGCGAAATCTCTTTCATGTTTGTTGACATGTTATCAAGAATAAACTGCTCAAGTTTGTGAATGAATTTAGTTATCATCATTTTAAGAACCCGTTTGAAACGGGATGTAATGGCCGGCTTTTCGCCAGTTCCGTGCAGATTTAAAGAGAAATAAGAGTACGCTAGGAACATTTCAAAACGCGAATGCATGAACATGTACAATAGGGACACAGATATGAGCAGCATGCACATTAGAAGCTCAAATACAGATGTTGCACTAAAATAACTTTGCTCTTCTTAATTCTGCTCTAAATGTCATGTTTGCGAATTATTAATAGTTAAGAGAATAATTACTCTTTTGTGCTTTTTATCATTCAGTAAAACACAGACGTATTGATTGATGTACATCCTCATGAAACCAAAAACTATCTCCTCGAAAATCTAACACAAGTGGTCAAAAATGGTCTGCACTTATATAGCGCCTTTTTATACGGTAGTCAAAGCGCTTTTCACTGTGACTGTTTCACCCATTCATACACCAATGACGACAGAGCTGCCATGCAAGGCACTAGCCAACCATTGGGAGCAACTTGGGGTTCAGTGTCTTGCCCAAGGACACTTTGACATGTGAACTCGTGTTGACAGGTGGACCTGCGATTCGTGGCTGACCCGCTCTACCACCTGAGCCACAGCAATATTAGCACACAGTTTTGAAAGTATACCTATATAAGCAAAAAAAAAATTATCAATAGAGCACATAATTGAATGCACGTAAATCAATGGGAAAATATAAAACGATTGATCTGATGTCGTTTATAATCAATATATAATCAGTATAGAATCAATATACAGTATTTCAATTATATTGCATCAGATACTATTTATGCAAATATACAAGTAGTTTGAGAGTGTATAGAGACAGACTTGATTGCATCATTCGTAGTGCGTCAAGTGAGAGATCAGTTTGTGCTGAGCTTGTTTAGCATGTTTTGTGAAGTTGAAATAATGAACTTATGGCTTCAAAAGAAACATACACCATCGATTTACAAGCTCAGAGCTCACAGCAGATTGGGCTTTCAAGCTTTCAAAGTTGCTGTTAAAAATCCGCTCCCCTATGGAGAAAATAAGATGGATTTTTAATTCGGAACCAGACTGTTTCGCTCTATTCATATACTAACTTCCATGTTGTTCCCAACCCGTATTAATTATTTTCTTCCGTGGAACACAAAGGGAGATGTTATGCAGAATGCTAGCAACATTCACCATTCACTTTCATTGCATCTTTTTTCCCCATTCGTAACTCAATGGTGACTATGGCTGTCAGTCTCTAACATTCTTAGGATGGTAAATGAAGACCGAATTTTCATTTTTGGGTGAACTATCCCTTAAACTTGCATTGAACACAGTACATCAAGCATCTGCAGCCTGATCAGTGCATCAACCAGCCCATATGACAGAATCATTCACCTCTCCATTCAAAAACAGATGTAAAATCATTCAATGCATGGTGGACTTTGCCAATTGATGTTTGGTTTGGAGTTAGACAGACTCTGTGAGGTTCATGCAGACAGAGTAGCTGAGTCTGGCTGACATTTACCCCTGAATAAAAGGGAAAAGATCAGAGCCTGAGCTGCAGTAGACTTCATTGATTTATAATTAATCAAGGGCAGAGCTGGCTTTCAATATTGCACCTGGACATAACCCTCTTTTCAATCCCCTATTTGACATCACTATGATAATGGATGTTCGCTTCAAACATGCAGCTATCAATGTTAGTTAAGTGTGTCATACGAAAGTAACTGCATGAGATGAATTAGCACAGAAGGATTTGCTTCAGTGTGGCAACAGTCAAAATGGTAGTAGCGAGCTGCCTGAGGTTAGGGAGACAGTGGTGCATTGCAGCATCTACTGGCCGAGCAGCGAACAACATCCTATAACTATTTAACATGCACTAAAGACACAAATTAATGAGTTTGTGTGGCTTTTAGTCCACATCTGGTTTGCTTTGAAGCCACATATAAGCTAGTGTACTCAAAAAATTTTAAGTAACTAAAATGCACACATCTAAAATGTATAGTCAGTCTCTTTTAGAGAAATGGAGCAAAACATTGATGACTCATCTTGTTCGCAGGGGCATATAGAGGTGAGTTTTGCCCAATAAAGTTCAATTCCCCCTCCCTTTTATGGAGTCTTTAAAAGCAGTGAATCGAAACGAATGTTCTTCGAGAGAACATCAAGTACATTTGTAAGAAATATCTGCAATTGTATCCTCATGGACAAACACAATTTTAAATGTTTGAAGTCAGCAAAACCAGCATCTCTCAAAAAGAGTGGATGACTCAAGCTTATACATCTCGATTCCCCACAATAGAAAAAAATATATTATTCAAAAAGAAAAGGAAGCCTTTTCTAAGAACCATTAGGATGTTTTGCATTGTGACATTATATTCATGAGAACTTTCAGTATATATTATTTCCAATGCAAAGTATTTATACACCAAGGTAATATTGTTTGCACTGCCTTATCTGTCATTGTCATTACTAGATTACACTAATGAGAATTTGGGGTGAAAATGTGCTTAACTGTAGGGGTGGGTAAAATATAGCTTTTCCAATGCATCGCAATATTCGCTTGAATCTATTCTTGAATCCCAAGATAGATATTTCACTGTATGCCAAACCCTCTACTACAATTGAGAAAATAGCTACTTTCACGGCATATTGAGAGTAAAAGTTGTTTTCTGTGTAATGCGCGTCCAAAGACGAGATCCACGCGACCCATTTCTCACTGAATAATGTCTCTTAATACTCCTGTTCTCTACGGTCAGATGTTTGTCAAAAACAACAGAAAATAAACATTTTAAATCTAATCACCCGTAGGACAGACGAGATGAAGCCATTCGAGTCTCGAACATGCACTCGTTTACAGAAGCTCTTTAGAGAAATGCAGTCCTCTTAAAGAGACGGTACCGGTTTTTAAACACGTGTTCAACAAAACAATGTAAGTGCCTGTAAACAGAACAAAATACACGATTAAACAATAAACATGTAACAATTAATAATATATGCAATATATTTATTGATTGAAAACATGGATTGTCAATTTAAAAGAGCCAAAATGATGGAAAAGGAATAATTAATACAATTTATATTTTCGTATTGTACCTGGTTAGAAGGTCCCCTGTATAATTCACAGTATTAGCTGGGAGAGAGAGTTGATTTAATATGAAGGCAAAAGAGACATTATAACTGAAATATACCCTTATGAATCGATATTGAATTAAATCGAGAGCTTGTGAATCGGAAAATCTATATCAACACCGGCCCTACTTAACTTCAACTTGGTCCTTAAACAGGCAAAATATAATGTCTTGTTTTTTTTTAATCATTTGCTGCAAAAAAAAAAAAACTACAATATTTAGATTCTGGGGTGATTCATGACACCGAACCATGCAGTATGCACTCAAAAAAATGTTTTCATGCATGTTCACTTCACTTAATTGAAAGTAAACTAATGCAACACAATTATAGAACATTTTATCACAATTTATATTCATTGTGTTCTATTCATTTAAAGTTGTAAAATGGAAGTTTACTTAATCCATTTGAGTTGGGAATACACTTTTTTGGTGTTAATATAGCATTGATGACCATTCCATTTCCCAGCATGCTTTACATGGGACACGATAGGGACAGCAAACGTAAAAATTGTGTGTAATTTATGCATTTTTGTGCAAGATGAATTTAAAGAGGGACACTTGTTAATATTTTGTTTTGAGGGTTACCATTAAGGTGAAGAGTGGAGCTTCAGGTAGATGTCGCACATAAAATCGATTGCTTGCTTTGATGTTGTGCTAACCAAAACATAGTTACTACACTACACTCTGTAGTGCGTCCTAGCAGCATGCATTTACAATGCTAATATTCACTTTCACTAGTTAGTACATAAAGAAATAAACACGATTGTGGCAGGGCTCTCCTCCGCCCCTGGCAGCGGCTCCAACGCTCCAGGCGGTCAGGGAGTCCAGTCCCCACTCGCCTCACGGACGGCGGCCGTTCTCCGCGTCCGGTCTACTCCCTCCCCCAGTGGATGGCAGCGGCGCTCCCCTGGGGGAACGGCAGTGTCGAGGACTCCGCGACGGGCATCCCTCCTCCTTCCCGGGCTTCGGCACCAGTGTAAAGGGGTCAATGGAAAGGAGGCGGCGAGAACCGGCTTGGCAATATAAATAATATTTTAATGAATAACTTAAACCAAAAGACAAACACACACGACGGACATGTCCTTAAACTATCTCTCGTTGCACCACCGTCTGCCGTCGGCCTTTATCCCTCTTGAAGGCTTAATTAGCCTTATAAGGGACCGGGTGTGTATAATCACAACCTGGCCCCGCCCTCCGACAAAGATTTATTTGAGTTACAATGACATGTCTAATTTTGTTGATTTTACCCAATGCAACTAGGTTATTTTTATACAAAGTGTTTGTGTTGAGAGTGCATAGTAATTTTAAGTTAAGAAAACTCATTTCAAACAATGTCCACGATTGAATTAAGTTCAGCCAAAGAGCTATTTTAGAGTGTGAAGTACAGCAGAAGCGACCTCATGATAATGGCAGACAGTTCTACAGCAGAACTAATTACACCTCTATTACATGGAGACTGCGACGCAGGGAGAACAGGAAATGAGGCGGGACGTGTACTGTAGGCTACAGAAGAAGACTGCTGGGGAAGCAGACACAGACAGAGAGAGAAAAATGCTTTGTGTGCCAGAATACTGCTGTGTGCTGCTCACTATAAGTGCACTGTGAGCATTCACAAATGTGTTTGAGGGAGAGAGAGAATATTGAGCATGATAAATGAAGAAACATACTAAATTAAATTGAGAAACAGTGGGTGAACAAAAACAAAATAGGGCACGTTACTACTGCTGCCATGATCAGTAGAACTGGAACTCAAACATCGCTTCTAAAAACAATTCAGCTTAACGCCTGATTTCTTCGGAAGACAGTTAGTGAATAAGATGCATGTTTTTGTATTGAAATACCATGTGTTAACGTGGCACAATTTATTCATTTTTATCCCCTTTTCTCCCAATTTGGAATGCCCAAATCCCACTACTTAGTAGGTCCACGTGGCAGCGCGGTTACGCACCTCAATCCGGGTGGCGGAGGACAAGTCTCAGTTGCCTCCGCTTCTGAGACCGTCAATCCGTGCATCTTATCACGTGGCTCGTTGTGCATGAAAAAACACTGTATCCGCAAAGCAACCAGCATTGTGGACGACCCCACACACCCCTCACACAAACTCTTTACCCTCCTCCCGTCTGGCAAGAGGTACCGAAGCATTCGGGCCCTCACGGCCAGACTGTGTAACAGCTTCTTCCCCCAAGCCATCAGACTCCTCAATACTCAGAGACTGGTTTGACACACACACGTGTCCTGAGTTGCACTTTAATAACTGTCACTTTATAACTGTCTGCTACCTCAATAACTGCTATGTGCATAGAACATTATCTCATAGTATGTTATGTTTACATTTTAGAAACTGTCATCTTTTTGCACTACTGAGTACCGGTCGGCGCTGCACTGTCTATTGTCCTGTTCATTGTCAGTAATTTGTTGTACTGTCCAGTACTTTTTGCACATGTTTGCACGTGCACTTTATATAGGTATATATAGGTACTTTATATAGGTATTTTATTTCGTTGTGTAGTCTCATGTGGTCCTATGTTGGTCCTTTGTTGTTTTTATGTAGCACCATGGTCCTGGAGGAACGTTGTCTCGTTTTGCTGTGTACTGTACTAACTGTATATGGTTGAAACGACAATAAAAACCACTTGACTTGATGACACCGCAGAGACTCACAGCATTTAGAGGCTCATGCTACTCTCCGCGATCCACGGTCAACTTAACACACGCCCCATTGAGAGTGAGAACCACTAAATCGCGACCACGAGCAGGTTACCCCATGTGACTCTACCCTCCATAGCAACCGGGCCAATTTGTTTGCTTAGGAGACCTGGCTTGTGTCACTCAGCATGCCTTGGATACGAACATGCGACTCCAGGGGTGGTAGTCAGCGTCAATACTCGCTGAGCTACCCAGGCCCACACATGGAGCCCAAAGGAGTTTAAAAGATTTATAGTAGGTATATAATTACAGTGATTAATAATCAAAATACTAATGAAAAAGTCGTCTGCCATGTAATGCAGTTCATTAGCCTAACTGTATGTGATATTGTAGATATGCAGACTTGCTGTCATAATATAGAATTAAACTAATGTGGATTAGAATGAATCTGTTAGGGAAAGGAAGTGTTTTGTGTGGTTGAATGGAGACGGATACTAACCTGCTCTCTAAACTGCTCTTGAGAAAGACAATCTGTGACATTGACACATCCTAATAGACAGCCTGTAGGATACTCTGTAGGAAACTGGGGCACTGAACAATAAAACAAGACAGATATTAGAATGAATTGACAAATGCCTTTTTCCACCACACTTTTCAAAACGCAACTTCTTTTAGGTCTAACAGCTTTAGAGAGTATCATGAGCATTTATCTGAAGATATTAAACTTACCATCTTTGTAAATGTGGCGGTACATGGCCTCCACTTGTGTTATCTCCTGAGGAGTGGGTTTGTTAGCAGCAGCAGCGATCCAAAGGCGCCCCCTGTGGGATGTGTACCATGTTCTGCCTTCTACCCTGCACAAACACAAGAAACAGACTTTGGGATGAATTGTGCAATGCTAAATATACATAAAGGCTCACATTGCAAGAAAAGACAAACAAAAATATCATCATAAAGCTAATTAAACGGGCAGACAACACATAACGAAAAGACCCAATTGCAATTTTCTTACCAACATTGACACTTCCAATTGAAACAGGACATTTAAAATGGCTCGTCTTTTTTTTGCCAATAGCCTTTAGTTTAGTTAATATACATTGACTAAAAGCCACAAACCAATTTTGATTTCAACCGTTTAAAGCACATGCGTGTAATTTTATGGAATGGAATTATTTTCCTCATTTTAATATGCAAAGTCAACAAAAAGTAAGCCGTTTTTAGTGCTATTAAAGCCTGGTTTATACTCAACGCAGCGCTTATTTGCTAGGATTAATGATGTCATTAATGATGTCATCGCGGCTGATGCCTGGGCTTCGTGAGGCTCCGTTTTGCGCAGTCGTGCACATGCCAATGTTTTTAACTTTACGGGCGGTACGCAGTGCTTCAATTCCGTTGGACGATTTCGAGGAAAGCAGTAAAGGCACATGTGCCTGTTCTTTTAAGGCAGATTAAATGAATTATCTGTGGCAGCTCCTCAGTTCTTGTTTAAAAAGACAAGTTTGTTGATCCACACCTTTAGCATACTGAATAAAAAAAAGTCTAAACCAGTCACTAGGGTTTAGTTTTATTCAAATATAATTGAAAAGCACTTGTTATTTTATACTTTGTAAAATAAAGGTATCTTTATTAACCCATGTATAAATGTAACAGAGTTCATACCATTATTTTCTCTTGATTTGGCAAAAACAACAAAAGGTAACTGTAAACATCCTTGACGCGCTGCGGTGCCAGACGAAAGTATAAACAAGGCTTAAAACATTGCTGTTTGTTTGAGCGGCCTGACCAGCCCAACATCGCAACATTGGCTTGACCAATGGTGCGAGTTTGGGGCGGGACTATCTTTTTGATGTGGTCTTGCGGTCTCATGCCCTTCATTTTTCTGACCCTGTGAAGTCCACGAGATCGTAGGGTGTCCCATTTCACATTTTAGCCCTCAGATAGGTGCTCATGGGGGCCTCCTTTTTGGCTTCTGTTGGCCCTACAGCTGAGCCTGCACCGGTGCGAGCTCCTAGCGGTCTACTTCCCAACAGTCCCGCAGCTGATCCTCTTGACCAATCACAGCAGACTGGAGTTTCAGATTTACGACAGTGTATGACCCATGTTCTCCTTTCCATGCATTTGAGTTCTAAGCACCTGACTGCAACCACCCAGGTGTCTGAATAATGTTTATTTGTTCTCTAAATATTGAAAACGCTTTGTAGTTGTTGTTATATGCACACTTTGATTTTGATTACATTTTCACGTGTTCCTTATATATTAATGTCATGACTTTTCAAATACTAATTTGTAAAACTGTATGTATATCTGTCCCAAATGCATGCTTTGCAACATATGCACCCCGTAGCGTCCCATCTGTCTACACTCGCTTAAACCACTTAAATCCGGACTCGGAGGAGGACCACAAGAGCTTAAGGACTGTTCATACCAAACGTGTTACTTCCGAATGAGCTTCTGAATGGGAACAATGCATTCCTATGGTGCCATTCACCTCGGGTCCGACAATTCGTCTGCCGACAATCCAAATGTTTTCTTTTACATAGTGGTCCGATTTAATTTTGTCTGCATGTGATGAAAACTGGCTGACCAATGAGATAACAGCTTTTCGTAATTTTTCCAGAGTCGCTGCAGCTGCTCAATCCAGTGTGTTGGTGGTGCTAATGATTTGGCAAACAACGGCATTGTAAAACTGTATGGCTAGGAAGCCTTCATCAGGGTGTGTTGGTGATGCGCCCTGATGAAGGCTTTCTAGCTGCAACACGTTGGTTCGTGGTTTTTAATTATTTTGGCCATTGTTTAATAAAGGCTTTCTTAAATGTTATACTCAAGTCTGAGTGCATTGGATATATCCTGTTCAATGAGATAGATCATTACAGTATGCTTTTAAATATCACAAACCTCTGTGCAGAAGATGCATTAAATGAAAAATATATACACTATAATAAGAGAACAGCTACAATGTACTTTACTGGAAGCAAGAGCGCCTCCTCCTGTACAAAGGTGAAATAATTTTTCATTTCATTTTATTTATAGACTCTGTGTGAACTTTAGAAAGTTAGTCTTGCAAAATCGTCACGGTTGTGGTGTGGACAGGCCTTTAGGTTCCCATTTGGGACAGTGCATAATGACACTTCTGTTTTAAATCTGAACTGTACCTTTTAATGCCCTTGACAAGCAGTGAAGCCCACGGCTGATGCATGCTGAGACACCAGCCTCCGTCTGCGATCTCCTGCAGCTCTCTGTCCTGCAGTCGAAGTCTGCTGCGCTCACTTTTCTGCGCACTGCTCACGACCTTTGATGAAGACTTCCGTGAGGTGTCGCTACCGCTCATATGAACCCACTAACATTCAACAAAAACACACATGAGCAAATGCACATATACACAGACCAACGCAAATACAAATAGCACTCTTTGCAGTTAAAGGGCCCCCCAATAGTATTTAGACACTTAAGCCGCACTTAAAAATGAGTGTCATTGCAATAATAATAAAAACACATTAATGCCAACAAAGACAAATATTACACCAAGTGGCATCTGTAAATAAATGATGCTAGAGCTTGTTTCAGAACTCTAACATCAGTTTCCTGAGCCAATTTTGCAGTGATTTTTAGTGGACGTACGAAGTCCACTTTAATTAAATGCCACTTGGTATAATGTTTTGATATCTAAAGACATTCATAAATTTTTGGGGCAACTGTTACCATCATAAGGTAATAAGATACATGTGAGCAGTTTGTTTGCACCCACCTCTGGTGCTGCCTGCCCAATGTTGGGGTTGACAAGCTCTCTGAAGTGCTGTCGATCAGTGGCAACAGAATTCTTTGGTGTCTGAACAAATGACCCAGTGTTGATGGCTTTGACTGTCTCATCAAACCTTTTACAACCAAAATAATGACAATGATATTGTGCCTCGTCAATCATACATTGTAATCCATGCTGCCTTAAAGTCAAGTCAATATTATCATATTTATGAGTTGAGTGAACATATGTTGTAATTGCAAGTGGAAAATTTTGGATTTTCTGTTAACCTTAAAGGGACGGTTCACCCAAATATGAAAATCATCTCATCATTTACTCATGGCACCATCATGCCATTCCAGATGTGTCTGACTTCCTTTTTTCTCCTGAATACAAACAATTTTTGGAAGAATATTTCAGCTCTGTCAGCTCCTAACCATACAATGCAAGTCAACAGGTTCCAAAACGTTGAAGCTCCAAAAAGCACATAAAGGCAGCATAAAAGTAATCCATGAGACTCCAGTGGTTAAATACATATCTTCAGAAGAGATATGATAGGTGTGGGTGAGAAACAGATCAATATTCAAGTCAGTTTTTACTATAAATTCTCCTCCCTGCCCAGTAGGTGGCAGGATGCAAGAGGAACGCCAAAGTAGCCAAAAACAAAAGACCTCTTAAGAGAGCAGAGTGCTTAGGGGGGCTGTTTGACAGTGGAGATTTATAGTAAAAAAAAGGTCTTATTTATTGATCTGTTTCTCACCCACACCTATCATATATCTTCTAAAGACATGGATTAAACCAATAAAGTCATATGCGCTAATTTTATGCTGCTTTTATTTGTTTTTTGAGCTGTCTCGGACCCTGTTGACTTGCATTGTGTGGATCAACAGAGCTGAAATATTCTTCTAAAAATCTTCGATTGTGTTCGGCAGAAGAAAGTCAGTCATACATATCTGGGATGGCATGAGGATGAATAAATAATGACAGAATTAAAATTTTTGAACTGGGGCATGTCAAGCAATTCTTTCAATTTATTTATTTTTTCTCCCCAATTTGGAACGCCTCAATCCATGTGGTGGAGGACAAATCTCAGTTGCCTCCGCGTCCGAGACAGTCAATATACGCATCTTATCCCGTGGCTTGTTGAGCACGTTACCACGGAGACATAGCGCGTGTGGAGGCTTCACGCTATTCTCCGCAGCATCCACGCACAACTCACCACGCGCCCCACTGAGAGCGAGAACCACACATTATAGCGACCACGAGGAGGTTACCCCATGTGACTCTACCCCCCCCTAGCAACCGGGCCATATTGGTTGCTTAGGAGACCTGGCTGGAGTCACTCAGCACGCCCTGGATTCAAACTCATAACTCCAGGGGTGGTAGTCACCGTCATTACTCGCTGTGCTACCTAGGTCCCCATGTCAAGCAATTCTTTAACAGTACACAAAATTTACAGAAAGCTTGCAAGAACACACTAGATATTTAGACAGTTTATGAGGGTGAGCATGACAAAACTACATTTCCCATCATTCTCTGTGGCAGCAGAACATAAACAGACATATTTAGCAAACTCACACAATGACAGATAGTATCTTACTTTTGATAGTATGGACTCAAATTCTCCCCCTCATTCAAAACTCGTCGGCCTGCGAAGTCGAGCGTGATCTTTCTGTCTTTGCGGGATGCGTGCCGAAGCTCCCTAAGTTCCTCATCCCGTTTGCGCAATGCTTCTCGCTCACCTGGTGACAGCCATTGGTTGGAATCCGTCGCAAAGTAATCTGACTCATCATCCAAGACTTGTGTTCTCTTAACACTAAGAAAGAGAAAGAGGTGTCATAACAGATTGTGTACCATAACTGTAGCCCTAATCTCAAAAATAAGCATCAAGTCTGACACACTTAGACAGGAAGGGGTCATCTGATTGACCAATATTTGAGTGCAACCTTCATCAGATGGTCTGAAGTTGAGACTAGAATAACCCTTGCGATCAGATCAATTGACTAATATCACAGTGTACTGCATTTCGACAGGCAGACCTGTTCTTGTCATACTCCAGAAGTTTGTCTTTGTGCTGTAGAGCTTTCTCCAAACCGGCCTTCATTTTGGCTTCTTGGTGGGGCAGAAACTCCCTCTCAGATCCCTCTGGGTCAATACAATTTGAAAATGAACATTGACAAATGGAGAGACTTGTTATAACTCAAAGAAATGCTGTTTATTATTCATTTCTCTAAGATCATTTCTCACCTCCCATGAGTTTTTTACGGAGCTTTTGGCTTTTGTTGGAGTCCCGCTGCAGTATCTCCTGTTCCTCTTTAGTACAGACCTGAATTAAATGTTAAAAGCATTCATAATTTAATTAGTTGTCCATCAGACTCTCAAAATCAGATTTACAAGGTCCATAATATATATTAGTCAAGATACAGACCTCATGCATATGATGAATACATAACTAAGTGTATTACAATGAGACATTAGCTGAAATTAAATCAACAAATTTTATTTTTTATTTTTTTAGAGGTGAATCTCACGAGTCTTATTTCATTCCTAAATCACAAAAACAAAAGATAGAGAATGTTTTTAGGGTCATTTAAATTTTTAAGTATTGTCTCATCTTAATATATTTACAACATTTTCCTTTCCAGTTTTCATTATTGCGATGCAAAAAAATTTTATTTAATTCCAGCTATTATTACAGTAATGCAAATAATAAATATATATATATATAAAATAAAAATAATTATGTAATCATTATAGGTAAGTAAATTAAATGTAAAATATTTTAAATTTAAAAACTGTATAAATGTACTTCTAATTATCTATATTATAAAGTAGTTTATACTTCATTGTAGTTTTAATTATGCTGATTTTATTCAAAAGCAAATCATAGATACAGGATGATTTCCATTACTCTGTATTTCAACAATATAAATCTACAATGATGACCATCATTTTTAATAATGACAATAACAAACAAACTGCAAGGTAACTGGTAAAAGATCCTGAAGCATTAAGGTAATGAGCATTGTGCTTAAAGGGACAGTTCACCCAAAAATGAAAAATCTCTCATTATTTACTCACCCTCATGCCATCCCAGATGGGTAAGACTTTCTTTATTCTGCTTAACACAAACTGAGATTTTTAGAAGAATACTTCAACTCTACAGGTCCATACAATGCAAGTAAACAGGGTGCAAAACTTGGCAACTGATAAAAAGCACATAAAGGCAGCATAAAAGTAATCCATATGACTCCAGTGGTTTAATCCATGTCTTCAGAAGTGATATGATAGGTGTGGATGAGAAACAGATCAACATATAAGTCCTTTTTTTACCATAAATATCAACTTTGACTTTCAAAATTAAAATTTGAAAGAATGTGAAAGTGAAAGTGGGGATTGATAGTAAAAAAGGACTTCAACATTGATCCGTTTCATATAATTTCTGAAGATTTGGATTTAAACTCTGAAAACTTATGGATTTGTTTTTTGTGGCCTTTGCAATTTTTGGAGCTTCAAAGGTCTGGTCACCATTCACTTGAATTGTATGGACCTACAAAGCTGAGTAATTATTCTAAAAATCTTCATTTGTGTTCACCTGAAGACAGAAAGTCATACACATCTGGGATGGTATGAGGGTGAATAAATGATGAGAGAATTTTCATTTTTGGGTGAACTGTCCCTTTAAGCATAGCAATGCAAAATAACCGTAATGGTCCTAAAACATGCCTCATTTATCAAAAATATGCATGCAAAATATATATATGGGTCTATCACTAATACAGACGGTTTTGTTGAGAAAGAGACCATGCTCACCAGACTGCCACAGAACATACAGGGTCCTGACCCCTCCTGCTCACACACTATACGACCACAGCTCAGACAGTTATTGATGAGGGAGTGTTTCTGACCCAAACAATCGCAGGGTTGCCGGCCAGGAAGTAAGATAGCCAGATGATCACTACCCTCTTTGGCATACAGATTCACAAACTTGTTCTTCTTTTTCACCGATGAAGAGCCGCTGTTCTCGTGTGCCTAAAAGCAAACACACCTCTCTGTAATTCTTTCTGCCCAATCAGCCTGAAATAAATAAAGCATTTTAGGTGCTTAAATAAGGTCACACACCTTCATCATGTCAATGGGGGTTTTCACAGGCTCTGGCTCTGGTTGAGAGACAGTCACAAACTCTTGCTTATTCCTTCCCTTTCGTTTTGTTTTCTTCTGGGTGTCTTTGGGTATCATATCCAAACCTTCTGGAGTAGAAAAATAAAATATATATATTTAATTGACAATGACACAAAATTACAGTGGGGTGAAAAAGTCCCAATATTTACCCATCACTGCCTCCTTCATGAGGACGAGCTCTGGACCGTCAGGTTCTGGTGTCCGACAAGACTGCCATCTCAGCACCAGCTCATCCACAAACTCTTTCTTCTTTCCCTCAGTTCCTTGTAAGAGATCCCCAAGATATTCCACAATTTCATCAGCATTGTCAATGGATAGGATGTACCTGAAACCATGAAGTTTAGCTCAATTTATTGACTTTTCGTACAGTGCTCAATTATTAGCAAAGAAAAGACACATATGAAAATGTATAAAAGGCACACATCACACATCTACTGTAGGTTTCACATGAAAGTGTTTCATGAAAGTGGCCCATATAATGGTATGAATAAAACTTGTGAAAGATAAATACAGGCTTGCAACATGCTGTATCTCATCAATCATTACAAGAAGACATGCATCTAATATAACAGAATATTATGATATACATTGATGTCATATACATTGGCGGCCAAAAGTTTGGAATAATGTACAGATTTTGCTCTTATGGAAAGAAATTGGTACTTTTATTCACCAAAGTGGCATTCGACCATTCACAATGTATAGTCGGGATATTAATAATGTGAAAAATTACTATTACAATTTGAAAAACAAAAATGCTCAGAACTTCTTAAACTACTTCAAAGATTTCTCATTAAAAAATCCTCCATGTGCAGCAATGACAGCTTTGTAGATCCTTGACATTCCAGCGGTCAGTTTGTCCAGAAACTCAGGAGACATTTCACCCCACACTTCCTGTAGTACTTGACCCTTCACCCCACACTTCCTGTAGCACTTGCCATAGATGTGTCTGTCTTGTCGGGCTTCTCACACACCTTACAGTCTAACTGATCCCACAAAAGCTCAATGGGGTTAAGATCCATAACACTCTTTTCCAATTATCTGTTGTCCAATGTCTTTGCCCACTCGAACCTTTTCTTTTTCTTTTTCTGTTTCAAAAGTGGCTTTTTCTTTGCAGTTCTTCCCATAAGGCCTCTTGAGTCTTCTCTTTACTGTTGCACATGAAACTGGTGTTGAGCGGGTAGAATTCAATGAAGCTGTCAGCGGAGGACATGTGAGGCATCTATATCTCAAACTAGAGACTCTGATGTGCTTATCCTCTTGTTTAGTTGTACATCTGGTCTTCCACATCTCTTTCTGTCCTTGTTAGAGTCAGTTGTCCTTTGAAGACTGTAGTGTACACCTTTGTATGACATCTTCAGTTTCTTTTGGCAATTTCGATCATTGTATATCCTTCATCCCTCAAAACAATGATTGACTGATGAGGTTCTAGAGAAAGCCGTTTCTTTTTGTTGCCATGTTTGACCTAATATTGACCTTAAGACATGCCAGTCTATTGCACACTGTGGGAACATGAATTTAGCATGATCACTCAAGGATAAGGTGTTGGAGTGATGGCAGCTGGAAATGGGGTCTTTCTAGATTTTATCAAAAATGACTTTTTTCAAATAGTAATGGTGCTGTTTTTTTTTACATCAGTAATGTCCTGACTATACTTTGTGATCGGTTGAACGCCACTTTGGTGAATTAAAGTACCAATTTCCTTCCGAAACAGCAAAATCTGTACATTATTCCAAACTTTTAGCTGCCAGTGTATTAGAAAAAACACACATTCATCCATTTCTGATTATTGACTACCCAAGCATACAAATCAGGCTACTATTAAATTTGTTTATAAAATTATCACCACATATATCTAACCATTCTTACACGTATTAAAATGTACTATGGTCATACCATGGTACTTTGATGTACAACACGGCACTGAATGATCATGGCATTCACATGATACTGTTCAAGAATACCATTTTGTTAAATGAACATGGTTATTATGCTAAATAAAAAAATAATAAACTTGATTATACCATGGTACTTTCGGAAACTTTTATTGTTGTTGGGGCAGGCCCACAATTATTAATTCATACAGCACTCTACAAATAAAAAGCTTTGTTGTTTAATTTTTGATTCCCTGCCCAAGACGTCAGTTTGCACACTTTCCGGTATGTGACATATGAGCTGGCAACTGATAAACGTCAAGAGAATTCGCCTTCAAAATTCATAAACATTCATTAAAATGTACTTACCGTACAATGTCGTCGCTTACATCCAAACCAAATCTATTTCTTAACGTATCAACAGCCCAGCGAAGCAAAGAGTCAGTCATGATGAAGTTATTAAAGCAATAATGCACTGCAGTTTATGTTTTATACAGCTACCGCACGCAGCTACAGTCACTTCCGGTCTGTGTTTTTAAAATAAAAGTCTCCATGCATTAAAAGTCCTCAGTGCGCCGTCATATTTGGCAAGTACGGAATTGCACTTGCGGTTTTGTTCCAGTACGAACGAATTTGGTCTTGTCTATTTTGTGTATACTTAAAGATGTTGGTGCTGGTTGCAACAGCTGTTTTTGTATTATTACTCAACTAAAGACTGATTGTTTTTGGTAGCAGTGACTGCTATAGCCTACTTAAAATAATAAATAACTTAACATTTTCCCCATCTTTTCATGGTTTCTTTGTATTGTGCTGTAGGAAATATGGAAAAAAAAATATATATATATACATAATTAGCACATTATATATATATATATATATATATATATATATATATATATATATATATATATATATATATATATATATATATAAAATGCATCATCCATAACTGTTGTGATATATGAAATATAAGCTAATTCTTCCTACTTTGTTTCTCAATACACTGCATAAAATGTAATAATAATAATAATAAAAAACTTTATTCTATAAACCTGTGTGATCCATTAACAGGGTTGGGAGCAGGGCTGGACTGGTAATCTGGCATACCGGGCATTTTCCCGGTGGGCCGACGCACTTTTGGGCAGATCAGGGGCGGACTGGCCATCGGGAGAACCGAGCGGGCCGGTGGGTGAAAACGGCGCCACGATATACAGGAAATACCCCCACTCAACAGTTGGGCCAGTAGCTATGTAAAATTCTGGGCCGATTTCTCTTCCCAGTCCAGCCCTGGTTGGGAGGGTTACTTTTGAAATGTATTACACTACAGATTACAGAATACATGCTGTAAAATGTAATTTGTAATGTATTCCGTTAGATTACTCAAGGTCAGTAACGTAATCTAAATACTTTGGATTACTTCTTCAGCACTGGTAGATTTTTTCACTTGTTTTGACTATAAAAACTCTGTCAGTACAGTAAGACAAAATACACATGTTGAAAATACAGGTGAAACTCGAAAAATTAGAATATCGTGCAAAAGTTCATTCATTTCAGTAATTCAACTTAAAAGGTGAAACTAATATATTATATAGACTCATTACAAGCAAAGTAAGATATTTCAAGCCTTTATTTGATATAATTTTGATGATTATGGCTTACAGCTTATGAAAACCCCAAATTCACAATCTCAGAAAATTAGAATATTATGAAAAGGTTCAGTATTGTAGGCTCAAATTGTCACACTCTAATCAGCTAAACACCTGCAAAGGGTTCCTGAGCCTTTAAATGGTCTCTCAGTCTGGTTCAGCTGAATTCACAATCATGGGGAAGACTGCTGACCTGACAGTTGTGCAGAAAACCATCATTGACACCCTCCACAAGGAGGGAAAGCCTCAAAAGGTAATTGCAAAAGAAGTTGGATGTTCTCAAAGTGCTGTATCAAAGCACATTAATAGAAAGTTAAGTGGAAGGGAAAAGTGTGGAAGAAAAAGGTGCACAAGCAGCAGGGATGACCGTAGCCTGGAGAGGATTGTCAGGAAAAGGCCATTCAAATGTGTGGGGAGCTTCACAAGGAGTGGACTGAGGCTTCAAATGCATCAAGTATTCCTCTTGTCAAGCCACTCCTGAACATGACAAACAAACGTCAGAAGCGTCTTACCTGGGCTAAAGAAAAAAGAACTGGTCTGTTGCTCAGTGGTCCAAAGTCCTCTTTTCTGATGAGAGCAAATTTTGCATCTCATTTGGAAACCAAGGTCCCAGAGTCTGGAGGAAGAATGGAGAGGCACACAATCCAAGATGCTTGAAGTCCAGTGTGAAGTTTCCACAGTCTGTGTTGATTTGGGGAGCCATGTCATCGGCTGGTGTTGGTTCACTGTGCTTTATTAAGTCCAGAGTCAACGCAGCCGTCTACCGGGACATTTTAGAGCACTTCATGCTTCCTTCAGCAGACAAGCTTTATGGAGATGCTGACTTCATTTTCCAGCAGGACTTGGCACCTGCCCACACTGCCAAAAGTACCAAAACCTGGTTCAATGACCATGGTATTACTGTGCTTGATTGGCCAGCAAACTCGCCTGACCTGAACCCCATAGAGAATCTATGGGGCATTGCCAAGAGAAAGATGAGAGACATGAGACCAAACAATGCAGAAGAGCTGAAGGCCGCTATTGAAGCATCTTGGTCTTCCATAACACCTCAGCAGTGCCACAGGCTGATAGCATCCATGCCACGCCGCATTGAGGCAGTAATGTATGCAAAAGGGGCCCAAACCAAGTACTGAGTACATATGCATGATTATACTTTTCAGAGGACCGACATTTCTGTATTTAAAATCCTTTTTTTTTATTGATTTCATGTAATATTTTCTGAGATTGTGAATTTGGGGTTTTCATAAGCTGTAAGCCATAATCATCAAAATTATATCAAATAAAGGCTTGAAATATCTTACTTTGCTTGTAATGAGTCTATATAATATATTAGTTTCACCTTTTAAGTTGAATTACTGAAATTAATGAACTTTTGCACGATATTCTAATTTTTCGAGTTTCACCTGTACATTCTCTGAAAAACCTAAAAATCTGATGCAGTGTTGTTTCTAATACAAGATAAATCAAACTGATCTTGTTTGAATGTTTTTTAGATATTTTTACAGGAAAACAATACAAAAATTATTATCAAGAATATGATTTTTGCCCTAATATCAAAGATCTTACTAGAAAAAAGAAATTATGATCCAACGTGAATTTTCTTGATAAGTAAATATGATCGTGTCTGGTAACATGTGCATGTAAAATGGCTAAAAATAGCATTTTAGCTTAGCGTAAAGCTAACAATTTACACAAGAATTATTTATATTTCTTCTGCTCCAAACTTACTTCAAACGTACTTCTCTGTCTGCTCGTATGAATGTAACACATCATAAGAAAGTGTTTCACCGCTGTTCAAATGCACTTTGGATCGCATCATTTATATGTATAAATGTTTTCCATAATGAGAGATGGCCAGGGTCCCTGATCGTCTGCGTGAACATGCCTTTTGGATGCTGCATGGAGACATGAGGACTGCAGATGTGGCCAGGGCAATAAATGACGATGTCCGTACTGTGAGACGCCTAAGACAATAGGGAGAGAAGGAGGACACCTGATCGTCTTTGCAGTGGCAGACCACGTTTAACAACACCTGCACAGGATCGGAACATCTGAAAATCACACCTGCAGGTATGCGTGTGTACCTGCAGGTACAAGATGGCAACAACAACTGCCCGAGTTACACCAGGAATGCACAATCCCTCCATCAGTGCTCAGACTGTCCTCAATAGGCTGAGAGAGGCTGGACTGAGGGCTTGTAGGCCTGTTGTAAGGCAGGTCCTACCAGACATCACCGGCAACAATGTCGCCTATGGGCACAAACCCACCTTCGCTGGACCAGACAGGACTGGCAAAAAGTGCTCTCCCTGATGAGTCGCGGTTTTGTCTCACCAGGTGTGATGGTCGGACTCGCATTTAATGTCGAAGGAATGAGCGTTACACCGAGGCCTGTACTCTGGACCGGGAACGATTTGGAGGAGGAGGGTCCGTCATGGTCTGGGGCGGTGTGGCTGTGTGTCACAGCATCATCGGACTGAGCTTGTTGTCATTGCAGGCAATCTCAACGCTGTGTTACAGGGAAGACATCCTCCTCCCTCATGTGGTACCCTTCATCCTGACATGACCCTCCAGCATGTCAATGCCACCTGCTATACTGCTCCTTCTGTTTGTGTGATTCCCTGCAAGACAGGAAGGTCAGTGTTCTACCATGACCAGCGAAGAGCCCGGATCTCAGTCCCATTGAGCACGTCTGGGACCTGTTGGATTGGAGGGTGAGGGTTAGGGTCATTCCCCCCAGAAATGTCCGGGAACTTGCAAGTGCCTTGGTGGAAGAGTGGGGTAACATCTCACAGCAAGAACTGGCAAATCTGGTACTTTTGATTTTGACCCCCCTTTGTTCAGGGACACATTATTCAATTTCTGTTAGTCACATGTCTGTGAAACTTGTTCAGTTTATGTCTTAGTTGTTGAATCTTTTTATGTTCATACAAATACAGTATTTACACATGTTAAGTTTGCTGAAAATTAAAGGAGTTGAAAGTGTGAGGACGTTATAGCATTTAAAGGCAGCATAAAAGTAACCCATGAGACTCCAGTGGTTAAATCAATCTTCAGAAGAGATATGATAGGTGTGGATGAGAAACAGATCAATATTTAAGTCCTTTTTTATTATAAAGTCTCCTCCCTGCCCAGTAGGTGGCAATATGCACAAAGAATGCACATTTTCTCAAACAAAAGAAGAAGAATGTGACCGGGAAAGTAAAGGTGTGGGGATTGATAGTAAAAAAGGTCTTAAATATTGATCAGTTTCTCACCCAAACCTATCATATCACTTCTGAAGACATGGATTAAACCACTGGAGTCTCATGGGTTACTTTTATGCTGCCTTTAAATGCTATTTGGACCTTTCAAAATGTTAGTACAAATCACTTGCACTGTGTGGATCAACAGAGCTGAGATATTCTCCTAAAAATCTTCATTTGTGTTCAGCAGAAGAAAATAAGTCAAACACATCTGGGACAGCATGAGGGTGAGTAAATGATGAGAGAATTTTTATTTTTGGGTGAACTGTTTCTTTAAGAGCTCTTTAATCTAAATATTAAAAGATAAGATGAACTACAGTATGCATTTTGAAGCCATTTTTTTTTTTTGTAAATTTAGACAAAAACTTTTGATAAATTATTTAATAATATAACATTTTAAAATTATACATATAATAATTCTACTTTAACATTAATTAAAAAAAAATATATTTCCCCATAATTAATCTCCATGTGGCTGGGTAGAGATGCTGTTTCGGGTCCAAGAACATAAAAACGTACATTTTGGTCTGTAAATCACATATAGGGATTGTATAACTTCAGAAGACGTGATATATTGCATGAGTCGTATTGACCACTTGTACTGTTGTTGAATGATGTTTTTTGTCCTTTTAGTGCTTGACAGCCTGGAGTCACTTTTCAGGGTGAATAAATTCTCATTTTTGGGCAAGTGTTCCTTTAAAGATGTTAAAGCCTGTTGGCAAAAACGTATTTCTTATACAAAGTATTTAATTTAAGCAGTATGGTATTAGAGTCCTTGTCATGACTAAGGGATGTTAGGAACGATGCACAGCTGAGTGACTTAATATTTTTATCATTAGCAATTACTGTATATTATTATAATTTATCATAACGATTACAATGAGCACAAATTAATGTTATTGTGTTGAATTAATCGTCATCTATAATGAAAGCATTTTGTGTTCCAAACAGCATCTGAAATCTTGAATCTGTTTGACAAACCAGCACATATTAAAAATATAATTATAGCACATCTAAATAAGTCTGACTATTTTTTTCAAGTCCTACAAAAATATGTTTATTTGTTAATATACAGCAATATTTTAAAAGAAAAAAAAGCTCCACTTCTAATGATATCACATACTGTACACTGACTGATTTACCAGCAGTTCAGAATGAATATGCATCGAAGTAATTTGAGTATGACAGACTACAGTGATAACCACAGATCAAAAAAGACAGGACATATAACTGGTACACATTTTTTCTTCTGTGAATAGGACTAAAAAAACAACACAAAAAAGACTAGAATTATTTTATCCGCATTTATAAAGTGCTCAGAAGGTTACAATTCTGTCTCTGGTGCACACTTTAAAGGGAAAGTTCACCTAAAAATAAAAATTCTGTCATCACTTTCTCACACTCTTGTCATTCCAAACCCTACATACTGGGTGGAGACTGGAGAGCTTCAAAATGGACACAAAAGCACCATCGTGACTTTGGTTTCAGTCTCACGCAAAGCTACTGGATCTTATGACTTCAGAAGGCACAATATCACATGAACCGCTTTTGATACTGCTTTTATGGTACTTTTGTATCCTTTTTGAAGCTTGAAGCATTATGCTAAACATCTCCTTTTGTGTTCTATGGAAGAAATGGAGTCAAACAGGTTTGGAAAGACATGTGGGCGAATAAATAATGACAGAATTTTCATTTAAGCCGAATTCAACGTGACCTCTCTACATCAATTTTAGAGAAATACATTAATACATAATGAACTGTATTGTTACATATATTACAACACACTCTAAGAAGTAAGAACTAACGACATATAGGGTGTGCAAATGCCTCAGTTGAAGAAATCTTTAGATATGGCCTCTACAAAGTTGGGGGCTGACATTAAGATGCCAATGGTACAGAGGATGGTGAACAGAGAAAAGGCCATGAGACAAAGACGATCGATGACAGATGCAGCAAACTTCCACTCATTACACACAGTCTCTTCCTCATCCTGGTCCCGAAAGTGTCCGGCAATGTACCGAACCTCTTCCAAGATTTTGGACAGTTCACTATCTCCATGACCGCTGCTTACGGAGGGCGCCTGAGCCCCAGGGAGAAGCATATCCTCCTCACCTGTGCCGACAATTCGACTGCAGATGACCCCTGAGTCCGGTGAAGTGGCGTAGTGAATAGTGTCCAATCCACGGAAGCCGATGTACAGCAGGTTTCCGTTGGTGGATTGAGCTGCTCCTGTGCTGATGTTCAGATCCACACTGGAAATGCTGCTGCGCGGCTTTGTGTTGTGGCAAGCTGAGCGAACTTTATCCTCGCCGGGCCTCTTCATCCGCAGGAACCACGCGCACCAGTTTAATAGCACCACTCGTGTCTAAGAGGAACAACCAAGCACATTCAAACTTCAAGTTCAAGTTCAATAATGATTTTAAGTCATCTACATGCTTGTATGACAATTGGTTTAATTTAATCAAAAGCAAAACATATTTTTTTCCCATTTGAAAAAGGTGTTTCGCCAATCATGCAAGCTCAGTTTCATTGCTGCAGGCCCAAGATCTCCAATTAGGGGTGGAACCTCTGAAAGAGGGCAGGGTATCTCCAGACAGGGTTAGGGTTAAGTTAGGGGCTCTGTATACCTTTACTGGTGGTTTGGAGCTTGGCCTGCAGTTTCATCCTTCTCAAATAATGTTTAGTTGCTTTCACCTAAATACCAAATCAGATCATATGGTAAGTAGAAATAAAACAATCTTAAGGGGCTTACCCATTTCGGCATTTTTCCTCCATCAGGATCATGGTAGTGGTATTGTAATACCCAAACTGTAGCTATCACAGACAATCCAACAATAACCATAGTGGTGGCAAAATACTGGGCTGGTAAGAGGGAAGAGAGAATTACATTAACATACTAACATACTAGAGAAAAACTTCCCTGAAGAAACAACTACAGACAAATAGCATAATAGCAAGTATTAGACATTGTCTTTAACCTCCTGAGAGCCCCTGCATGACTGCTGTGTGCATTTTCTGTTTCCCTTTTTGATTTTGTAACTAGAAGCACCTAATTAACAAGAAAAAAAATTAATAATTTCTATTTAGTTTTCCTAAAAATTAATGTCAACATATGTGGACACTGGGACTACATTGTGAAATTCTAATTAACACTAAGCTATAGAAAGTATGATTTTTTTCATCAAATCCAGGAGTGTTGGTTATTCATGTTTTTGAGACGTTACAGACATTACAGCTGATTTTCTGTAAAGATGAATAAATAATTGTTTTTCAAAGTAATGTCCAGCATCATCCAATCACAGCCAACCATGTTAAAATAAACAGTAGCATTATACAATTCTGAATCTATGTACTGGTTACCATCGTCCCATGTCTGTCAAACATGTCGAGTGATCCAAACATCATCTGCAGTGTGAAACTGAACTTTTGGTCGGATTTTAGGATTGAATGCACTTAGCCGCATAGAAAGATATAGGATACTCCCTTGCTCCCTATCTAGTGAATGACTAAACCTCCAGTGTGCTGTCTGTTTTCACTGGTCTCAGAACAGTTGGAAATGCACCTTATTTTCTTCCAACTCCATATAAAACCTCTGAAAGCAACATTTTTCAGCTTTTGGATAAACTAATTTATTCTCAATGTGAAAATGCACAGTAAATATATAGGAACGCATTTACTAATGTAAGGTGATAACAAAATTAAATAACAAAATGTATATTTTAAATTAAGCGGAATGACCCACAGATGTATTAAGGTTTATAGCAAAATAACTAAAAAGAAATTCTTCTTCTGAGGAAATGCAGTTGCAGTTTCCACATATGTGGACATCGTGTTTATCAGGCCGCTGACGCACGACAAAATAAACAATTTCTTATAGCGGCATATCAAACGAAACTAGAGACTCCACTCTATACAACCAAACAGGTTTCAATGAAAAAAACATTGAGATTTCTTACAAGAGGCACTTTTGTTGGCGCTACATCCATAGGAACACTACATGGAAATCGACGGCATGCTGTTGTGTCACGTGACTCGGTGTGGCAGAAGTTAACCCTTTAAATGACAGTCTAGAGTCTTGTGAACAGTATTCAGTCGGTTTTTATTCATGCGTTGCATACAGCGAAGTCCACGCATGTGAATGCGGGGTCGCTAGAGGTTAAAAGGGTCATGACATGAGGAATATCATTTTTTTGATCTTTTGACATGTAAGAGTGCATTGCACTTAAAAACATACTGTAAGTTTCTGATCTCAAAACTTCATTTAAACTTTATTTAAACCAAGAAACTGCTTGTTTGGATTTTCCCTAATTTGTGACTTCACACAGACGTATAACTCAGCACATGACTGTCTCTACAGCAAAACAGCAATGCCTACTTTTACATCATCGTACCCTTGGCCGGCCCACTGGCGTTTGGACAGAAAGCTGAAGAGTAGAGAATGAGGGCCTAATATTCCTGCATTTTATGGTTATGACTCATTAGCGTGTATTATAGAGTATGTGTTTTCAGCTCATATCAGCGTGGATTGCTTGTGATCATGTCACAATATGATTCAAGCTTTGCAAAGGAACTGTTATTAAAAGATGTGGCAGTTAAAAACACTTTGGATCACAAAACCGCAAGAAAGCAATTCCAGGGGGCCTGTGTTGCTCAGTGAGTAAAGACACTGACTACCACACCTGGAGTCAGACGTTTGAATCCAGGGAATGCTGAGTGACTCCAGTCAGGCTTCCTAAGCAACCAATTGGCCCGGTTGCTAGGGTGGGTAGAGTCACCTTGGGTTCACCCCACCCTCGGTGGGGTGCGTGGATGCCACGGAGAATAGCATGAGCCTCCACACGTGCTAGGTCTCCGCGGTAACGCGCTCAACAAGCCACTTGATAAGATGCGTGGATAGACTATCTCAGACGCAGGGGCAAATTAGATTTATCCTCCGCCATCTGGATTGAAGTGAGTCACTATGCCACCATGAGGACTTAGGGCACATTGGGAATTGGATCGGATGCAATGTTTTGGGTGGGCCTTGTGTAAATCCTGCATTTTATTCCTTTTATTATTATTGTTGTGCTTGTTCATTCTCGGTCTAATGAACGAAAGAACTAGGTCGCGAGTACAAGCGGCCGAAATGGGCTTCCTCAGAAGGGTGGCGGGCTTCTCTCTTAGAGATAGGGTGAGGAGCTCAGTCATCCGTGAGGAGCTCGGAGTAGAGCCGCTGCTCCTTTGCGTTGAAAGGAGTCAGTTGAGGTGGTTTGGGAATCTGGTAAGGATGCCCCCTGGCCGCCTCCCTAGGGAGATGTTTCAGGCACGTCCAGCTGGGAGGAGGCCTCGGGGCAAGACCCAGGATTAGGTGGAGAGATTACTTCTCCACACTGGCCTGGGAACGCCTCGGGGTCCCCCAGTCAGAGCTGGTTAATGTGGCTCGGGATAGGGAAGTTTAGGGCCCCCTGCTGGAGCTGCTGCCCCCGCGACCCGACTTCGGATAAGCAGTTGAAGATGGATGGATGGATGGATGGATTGATTGTTCATTCTCTTCTGATTGAGTTTAAATATATATACTGGATGTTAGCAATCATAACAGTGGGTGTTTACATTGAAGTTTAAAGGAGAAGCCGGGGTGAAAACTGAGAGTTTTAGACAGGATGGAAAATTATCATATGTTACTACATTTGGACTGTTTTGATGCAGAAATTACTTAACTAACATTATAAGTTAGTAAAGGTCAAATAAATGAACCTCTGGGAAAATAATAAAATGGTTAAAAAACTAAAAACTCATGTCATGACCCTTTTAACGAATGTTGCAGTTTATACACAAGATAAGCTCTGTTGACAGTATCTGTAGCATTATTACCACAGACTGTTATTTCAAAATACCTCAGAAAGAAAAAAGACCTTTTCAAAGAAATGCATTACAGTGCAAGTCAATGGGGAACTAGCTACATTTTGTTTTGTTTTACAAACAGAGCTATGAGTCAGACTTATTTTCTGCTTTATAGGGGACGTTAAATTCATATTAGTCAACTGGTTTATTTAGATGAATCAATGTTTCAATGAACCAATTAAAAAAAAATATTCACCAATTTATATGAGTTATGACTCATACTGTACGTTTCCCAGGAATCCCCATGAAGATTTATTTTTTATTAAATATTGCTGCTAATCAAAATGTCTTCAGTTAAGTTATAAGATGTATAGATTATATATATATATATATATATATATATATATATATATATATATATATATATATATATTTAGATATATAGATTGTCAAACATTAAGTCACAGACTATGCAAATCGGTTCAACTGAATCATTAAAAACACAACTGTATACAGGAATGATTTTCTACCGATCATACATCATTACAGGTTGCACTTACCTATTAAAGGCACAGAATCTGATGTTGCTGGCATTATCTCTGCTACCAGAAGCATAAAAACTGTCAATGAGAGCAGGACAGTGATCCCTGTCGATAAAATAAATTATTACACTCTGCAAGATATAAAACCATGACACTGGAGGAATAGATATAGGGGAGACCAAAGTAAGGTGACACAAGTGATATATCTGAGACAAAAGTCCAATGGCACATGTGCTTGTTTTTAATGTTTAATTGTTATCTATTTAACACTTTCTTAAATCAGGATATTTTGTGTGAATGTATCCTCCAAACTAATATCGCATCCCCCAAAAAATAAAAAATATGTAAACATCCTCAAACAAGATATCTGCAATTCACCAAGACAAAACACACATATATTACACACAATGTATGAAATTACAGACATACATTCTCAGAAAACAAGCCACACACCAACAAATTTCAATTCAAATATATATTTTCTTATTGAAGCAAAAAGTTATCCAACTCCTGTATCACTCATGGGAAAAACAAACTGCCCCCTAAACTTAATAGCTGGCTGTGCTACTTTCAGCAGCAACAACTGCAACCAATCGCTTCAGATAAATGGAGATCAGTCTTTCACAACGCTGTGGTGTAATTGTGGCCCACTCTTCTTTTCAGAACCGCTTTAGTTCAGCCACATTGGAAGGTTTTCAAGGATGAACTGCCCGTTTAAGGTCCTGCCACAGCATCTCCATTGGGTTCAAGTCAGGACTTTGACTAGGCCACTCCAAAACGTTATTTGAGCCATTCAGAGGAGGACTTACACCTGTGCTTTGGATCATTGTCTTGCTGCATAATCCAGTTGTGCATGAGCTCCAACTCACGGACTGATGACCGGACGTTCTCCTTTAGGATTTTCTGGTAGAGAGCAGAATTCATGTTTCCCTCAATTCTTGCTAATCGCCCTGAAGCAACAAAGCGCCCCCACACCAAAGTTATAACCGTAGTTATGATGTTCTTTTTGTGGAATTCTGTGTTTGATTTGCACCAGATGTAACGGGACACCTGTCTTCCAAACAGTTCCACTTTCGACTCATCAGTCCACAGAACATTCTCCCAAAAGGTTTGAGGATCATCGAGGTGTGTTTTGGCAAAATTCAGACGTGCTTTAATGTTCTTCTGGGTTAGCAGTGGTTTTCGCTTCACCACTCTTCCAATGGATGATATTTTTGGCCAGTGACTTTCTGATATTGGAGTCATGAACAGTGACATTTATTGATGCGAAAGAGGCCTGCAGTTCCTTGGATGTTGTCCTTTTCTTTTTGTAACTTCCTGAAGGAATTTTGGAAGGTCGGCCACTTCTGGGAAGGTTCACTACTGTGCCAAGGTTTCTGCATTTGGAGATAATGGCACTCACGGTGGTTCTTTGGAGTCCCAGAGTCTTTGAAATAGCTTTGTAACCCTTCCCAGACTGATGATTCAATCACCTTTTTTCTCAATTTCTGGAATTTCCTTTGATCTTGGCATAGTGTGCTATTAGGTGAGACCTTTAAGCCAACTTCATGCTGCTGAAAGTTATATTTATGTGTTGATTTGATTGAACAGGGCTGGCAGATACTTTTTCCACACAGTCCCACTTGGTATTGGATCACTTTTTTGCTTCAATAAATAACAATATCATTTAAAAACTGTATTTTATTGCACTTACTCATATTGCCTTTGCTTTATGTTAGATTTTGTTTGAATTTTTGAAACAATTTAGTATGAGATATACACAAATCAGGATGGGGGCAAATACTTTTTCACACACTGTATATAAAAATGTGAAGAATATAAAATCTTATATATATATATATATATATATATATATATATATATATATATATATATGTGTGTGTGTGTGTGTGTGTGTGTGTATAATATACATATATAAATGACTATATTAGGAAACTAATTCCTAAATAAGCAGTAACAGTTAAGATGAGACCTAAATGTTTCAGACACAGTCAGTTAATCCCTGGTAATTAAAGTATTGATCTTGAACCTTACAGAACAACATCGGCCAATGCCAACGTAATACTGGCAGCCTCAAACTAATACCATTTAGGAATCACAAAATGAAAAGAATAAATTGTGCCCTGCTGTGATTTTAGATTTAGTCTCTTCCAAATGACTCTCTTGTTCACTAAAGCAGGCAGCATCCACTAAATTCAGCGGGCCAGATGAAATAGAGGTATTTGGCCTTCAGAGCTGTCTTGCAGCATTAATCACTAAAGCGATCACTGGCTAGCCATTAATCTCACTACATGCCACTTACAGTAGCTTTCAGGGATGAGGTCACATAAATTGTGTGCCTGTGCTCTTTGTGCTGAAGGGAATTTCATATGATGCCTATTTAGATTTATATATTTTACTCAGTCAGCAAAAAAGAAGGACGGTTGCACTGACATGAGTGCAAATATTAATGATTTCTCAAAATGGCATATGTGATATTTATGCAAATCCAGTTATGGCAGAGCTAGAGTGAATCAGGTTAGGCTTAGCTCCCACAAAAAGCCCTTTTGTGTCATTTTTATCCTATCCCAGGCTTATAAGCTGAGACAACTAAGAGTAAACCGGTTGTAGGTTGATTCCCCCAAAAAGTGTAAACACTGTGGGTCTCTGGTGCTATAAAAACATTCCTCTCTTTGTTTGGCACAACCAATGGCATAACCAATGGCACAACCAATGGCATAACCAATGGCATGGTTTGAGGTGAGGCTACCTGCTTGGCTGACCAATGGAAGATGGATTTAGTATAACGGAGACCAATTTGAAAACAGTTAATATGTTTGCAATAGAGCACAATATTGAATGCCCACTTTTTCAGCCATCTTGGATTGTTTTTATTCATCATACTTGCATTCGTTTCAGTTTTATTGCGACATTTAATGGGTGCGGTATAGTATCTGATATAATTATATTAACACGATAGTGGATATATGAGAGATATTTTTCAACTCTCCAAGCACGAGTCTGGTGAAACCAAGAATTGAAAGTTCTACCTGTCAATCAACCGCTGCACTAAAACCAGATTTTTTTTATAAATCACCAATTTGGCATGCCCAATTCCCAAGTCCTTGTGGTGGAGTAGTGACTCGCCTCAATCTGGGTGGTGGAGGACGAATCTCAGTTGCCTCCGCGCTTGAGACCGTCAGTCCACGCATTTTATCATGTGGCTTGTTGAGCGCGTAATGCGGAGACAGAGGTTAAATTGGGCCGGAGCGCATTGGAGCGCAGCTCCGCCTCCTCGGGTCCACAACACACCCTGCCGGAGCTCAGCTCCGTCTCCTTCAGCACCAAATATTGTTATTCCACTTAAATTATTTTTCATCTCCTGACTCCTGGCAAATGCATGGCATATGAGACTGAATAATTAGCAAGACTACACAGAGACACCCAGGCTACATGGAATTATCAGACGTCATAAATGCATTAATCGCTGGTTCAGCACCCCGCCCACAACCATCAAGGGAAAACTGTCACTATTCTATGCATAACAGCGACGTTACCATGTAAACCTGCTAACGGCTAGAATGATCGAATATAAAAATAGCATGTAACTATAACATGTTATATAAATAAAGCATGTTAGTTTATATGTTAAATGAACTACTAAATGAAGAATAACATCAGCTGCGTGAGCATTTAAAGTAATATATTGATTATTAACAGTTTGCATATATTGTAGGTGCACAACAGTGAGGCCAGACTGCTCATGTCTGTACTTATATGAGCCTATTATTATCATCCCATTTGTTACCTAATATTACATATTTATACACATATTACACAGATTACACAGAAGGAAAGGCTCCTCATTACCATGGATAGGTCAGTGTGCTAGTCTTACTAATAATAATAATTATAAATTAATGTATTTATGAAAAATAAATACTAGCTAAAACACATCTTGAAACTTTAAACGGCCACTGTTGATGTCTAATAGATTCTACCTTTAGATTATTTCATATGAAACTGAAACTTTTTGTTAATTTATTATTCAGTTTTACTAATAATAATAAAAAAAAAAACTTTATAGAACGTTTAATGTTTCTCGCAAAGCGGGCGAGTTTACTCTTTTTTTTCTAAAACTTTACCCGTTTACATACGTAGTGTCATAATGTGTTTCTCCTCGATGGTTTTTCAACACTCAACAGAATAACACAGGCTGCATGAATATGATAAATAATTACTGCAAGAGTTACATTTACATACAGGTGCGATTCTAAATTGCACAAATAAAAAATACATTTACATATTCGTCTCTGGCTTGCAATATTTTCAAACATAAATTTTCCGAGGGTGAAATCCGTTGCCTGCCTGTTAACATTCAAGGTAAAAAAAATAATAATAAAATAAGTGAATTGTAAAGTATTTGTCTTTGTTTGAATAACTACTCAACCCTACCTTACACATTAATACTGGAAAAAGAGCCCCTTTGGTGTAAAAACACATTAAGTCATTTTAAGGCGGGATTTAGAATGATGACCATTCACCGTAAATAAGGGCTCCCCCTCCCTACAAAAGCCAATTTAACCACTGTGCGGAGACATAGCGGGTGGAGGCTTCGCGCTATTCTCCACTTCATCCACGCATAACTCGGCACACGCCCCACCGATAGCGAGATCCGCACATTATAGCGACCGTGAGGAGGTTACCCCACATGACTCTACCCTCCCTAGCAACAGGGCCAATTTGGTTGCTTAGGAGACCTTGCTTGAGTTGCTCAGCATGCCCTGAATTCAAACTCATTACTCCAGGGTTGGTACTCAAGATTTTTAAACTTTGCCACATGTGGCTAAATGCTAAAGTGCATTTATATGGACAAAACTTCATCAGGATGTCTGCTATCCAAATGCAAGCAGTGACAGTGTGACACAGATGAGAAGGACACTCTTCCAGACGGCTCACTATAATTAAATGACTGGCCACTTAGGTCACAAAAAGTCTTTGAAATGTATAATGGCCAGTTTCTTTTGGCCGGGCATTCACAGGGACGTTCTTAAGTGGTGTGCGGCGTGCCGGGAATGTCAGTTGGTGAATCCACCGGCCACCCCAAAAGCGTCATTGCGCCCGCTGCCATTGATCGAGATCCCCTTCGAAAGAATTGGAATGGATCTCGTCGGGCCATTATAGAAGACTGCACGCGGGCATCGCTTTGTATTAGGTTCTGGTGGACAATGCAACACGATATCCAGAAGCAGTACCTCTCAGCACGTAGTGTTGCGGAGGGACTCTTCAAAATTATCTCCCGGTTGGCCGATGCACTTTAGGGCCGATCAGGGGCAGACTGGCCATCGGGAGAACTGAGCCGCAGCGTTATGCAGAACGGGCCACAAAACAGCGCCACGGCCGAAGGGGGCAGCGAAATGCTCAACAACTTTTGGGCCGTTTCTATGTAAAATGATGATTTCTCTTCCCAGTCCACCCCTGCTCCCGAGTGTCAGAACTCACACAGTGTACAACCGGCTTAAGCCATGAACCAAACCAACCAGCTCCGAGGTAAATCACAACATAACAAACTTTGATTTGAAGCAAAAACGTTTTTGAAAATCAGACAAAAATACAAAAGGTACAAGACTGCGTGCTCGACGTCTTTCATGAGGGCATGAACTACAGTCCCATTGCGAATGACGAAATAGAATTACAAACAATAGAAACATTTTTAACTTTTGATTTAAGATATTGATTAAAGTATTGAAAATATCTTAATAGTTTGAGAGTGTAGGGAGACCGATTTCGGTTGGTCAGAGCTCTTTTAGTGCACTTTGTTGACCGAGATTCTCTGATTGGTGGATCTGTCTCTGATGGATTATGGGTAGTGTAGTTATTCAACACATATTCCGCTATTAAACAAGATTGTTTAAAAATTAAGTTAAACTAAAGTGGACTGATGGCTTCAACAGAAGCGTATACAATTGAATAACAACCTCAGAAAATTAACAACCTCGTAAAAGAAACCAGAGAAAATAAATGTGATTTATACGTCCTGAACCTGACTTTTGGTGGGACAGTTTCCATTTGGTTTATGCTAGTGGAACAGATATTAAGCACTTCACCTTTAAATGTAAGGTGAATTTTCATCTGAATGATGACTTCATTTTGAAATCACATCTAACAATGACGTTTCAGAATGATGGCAATGACATTAAGCGTTTGGCTTACCAAGCGAGATCTTCTCTCCTGAGTCAGCAGGCAACAGAAAGACCAGCAGGGCCAGTGTAGAGATGAGCACACAGGGGATGAGCAGATTCAGACCATAGTACAGTGTCCGTCTCCGCATTACAACTGTAAATGTCACATCTGGGTATGGCTCCTTACAACAGTCATAGAATCTCTCATTCCGCCGACCTGGAACCTCTGCACATAGAATGTGAATCACCATAAGCAAAAGAAGAAGAATATGAAAGTGAAAGTGGAGATTGATAGTAAAAAAGGACTTAAATATTGATCTGTTTCAAACCAACAAGTATCATATAGCTTCTGAAGACATGGATTTAACCACTGGATTACTTCTGTGCTGCCTTTATGTGCTTTTTGGACCTTCACAGTTTTAGCCACTATTCACTTAAATTGAATGGACCTACAGAGCTGGGATGCTTTTCTAAAAATCTTCTTTTGTGTTCAGCAGAAGAAAGAAAGGCATACACATCTGGAATAACATGAGGGGACTAAATTATGAGGGAATTTTCATTTTTGAGGAAACAAAAGTTCTAGGTTGACTGTTACAAGGTTAAGGGTCAGAGCAAAGATGACTAAGAATGGCTATACCTAGCAAATATCACAACATCCCACCACATTATTCACCATTATATTGTTTGTGCTCAGAAAAAAAAAATCTGTAAAAACTGATCACTGATCACAATACTGTATACTGCAAGTGCAGTCATAAAGAATTATTGTGCTACCAGACGCATCTGTCTAAATACGATGTTATATAGATAAACTTTATATATACATATATATATATATATATATATATATATATATATATATATATATATATATATATATATATATATATATATATATATAGATATATAGATATATATGTAAAGTGTGTATATATATATATATATATATAGATATACTGTATATATATGTAAAGTATATATATATATATATATATATAGATAGATAGATATAGATATTGTATATATATATAAAGTGTATTGTGGCAGCGGGGGCATGGTCAAGCCCGTCCGGGAGAGAAAGCGGTAAGGGCTCACACCTGAGCTAAATTATGTCTAACACCTGTCTCTAATTGCAGTAGAGCGAGGAGAGCGGATAAAAAGCCAGCAGCCACAGAGCAGAGGGAGACCGACCTACATGTATATATATAGATATACTGTATATATATGTAAATATATAGATATAGATATAGATATTGTATATATATGTAAAGTGTATATATATATAGATATACTGTATATATATATTTAAAGTGTATATATATAGATATACTGTATATATATGTAAAGTGTAATATATATATATATATAGATATAGATATACTGTATATATATAAAGTGTGTATATGTAGATATAGATATACTGTATATATATATATATATATATATATATAAGTGTATAAATATAGATATACAGTATATATTTAAAGTGTATATATATATAGATATAGTTATACTGTATATATATATATGTAAAGTGTGTATATATAGATATACTCTATATATATGTAAAGTGTATTGTATATATATATATATATATATATATATATATATATATATACATATAGATATTGTATATATATGTAAAGTGTGTATATATAGATATAGATATACTGTATATATATATAAAGTGTGTATATGTAGATATAGATATACTGTATATATATATAAAGTGTGTATATGTAGATATAGATATACTGTATATATATATAAAGTGTGTATATGTAGATATAGATATACTGTATATATATATAAAGTGTGTATATGTAGATATAGATATACTGTATATATATATAAAGTGTGTATATGTAGATATAGATATACTGTATATATATATAAAGTGTGTATATGTAGATATAGATATACTGTATATATATATATATATATATATATATATATATATATATATATATATATATATATATATATATATATAAAGTGTATAAATATAGATATACAGTACAGACAGTAATAAGCAAGATTCCTGAGAAATGCAAGCTTGTAGTACCACCTGTTTACTCCAGAGGGCAGTAATTGAAATTTCAGCTGTGTGGCAATGTGCATTTTATACAGTGAACAAAACAACCATCCAGCAGACAGAAGAACACAAACATGCGTTACGTTCTTGCGATCAAACACTTGAAGGAGCGCAAATTCGAACTAAGGGATCTCAAGATGTGTTCTAAGTATTAAACTATATTTAACTTGACACAGTGACCTAAAATATTTATATTTATGATGCAACACACCCGAGACGCTAAACAAGTATCTGTCTGACGTAGGTGTACATTGACGGGCTCTTAAACAAGCCCTCATAATAAATCTCCAACTGACTGACAAATTCACTTGTGTAATGGATTGCTGTGAACTGTGTGTCAATGATTGACTTATGATCAATAATATGGTTTATTGTTTCACATAGTTTACACTTTACGTAAAACTGTATGTAAAATAAGATGAAAGTGTAATATTTTTGTAACACCTACCTACGAGGTCCCACTCTCCATTGGCGATATATCCTGTGATGTCCGCCTCAATCATCTGCAGATCCAGAGACCATCCTCCATATGTCCAGGAGCCAAACTTCAAATCACACCTCTGAACATCAAAGGGGAACCAGCGGACATCGATGTGGCAGGTGCTTTTGAATATCCCTGTGAACGTAAATGTGAGTGGACTGGTGTGGAATATACACTGTAACTGTTGGAAGGTAACAGAAGTTACAAAATAAAACAAATTTAAGATAACTTTGTGTCATAATCATAACTACAGCATCAACATCTTCGATAATAACCACACTTTAATAATAACTACTTAAATACCTCTAACCGTGTATAGCAATATTGTGATTCTTGCAAATAATGTACCAAATAATTATAATACTTATCCACTTTATTGATCATTGTTATTGTTATAAAACTATCAATAATGTCTTAATTATTGTTCTAAAATAATTCAATCAGCTTCTTATGGAAAATCTGAGAAAATAAGATATTTGAGCATAAAATTCCATTATGAAACTCAATGGTGATGAAAATGAACCTCTCTAGAGAATCAATCTATGAGATGACTGCCATAAATTGAAGGTGCCGTTAAAGATATACGTTAAAAGATGTAATCTAGCTTTAGGCAGTTGATTGTTCAGGCAATGTCTTACTATTTCACCTTCCATGTTTCATTGCTTTGCCATAAAGCATAACCGGACTTCTGATGAAGCTTTATGGAGGTTCAAGAGCATGCAATCTCTTCAATGTCACCACAAAATGAATGTAGTGCAAACTCAGTGCCAGGAGCACATCTACTCGTGAATCAAATGTTTATCTCGGAATAGAGCCCAGTTCAGCTTTGCACAGCAGGAAATGCGTGGAGCAGAGTCAATGACGCAGTGGAGGTGAATGCTGCACTGGTGAACCTACACCCACATCAAATAATTCAGCAATGAAAATCTCTCTCGGCACCAAAAATAGGGCTGTAAATAATTAATCATTGTGGAACATTAGGTAGATGCCTCTGTGTGTAAATTAGTGAGAATTAGGTGTATGGTTTATTGTCTAAGTTGAAAAGTTATTGTCTACTGATTACAGAAATACTCTATTATTTATGAATGATATTAAGCAATGTAGGGATGGGAAGCATAAGGAATTTAAAGGGACAGTTCACCCAAAAATGAAAATTCTCTCATATTTACATTTACATATTTGGCAGACGCTTTTATCCAAAGCGATTTACAGAGCACTTATTACAGGGACAATCCCCCCGGAGCAACCTGGAGTTAAGTGCCTTGCACAAGGACACAATGGTTGTGGCTGTGGGATTCGAACCAGCAACCTTCTGATTAACAGCCCTGTGCTTTAGCCACTACGCCACCACCACCACTCTCATATTTACTCATCCTCATTTCATCCCAGATGTGTATGACTTTCTTTCTTCAGCAGAATACAAACAGAGGTTTTAGAGGCATATCACAGCTCTGTAGGTCCATACAGTGGACATCAACAGGGTCCAGAACTTTGAAGCTCAAAAAAGCACATAAAGGCAGCATAAAAGTATGTCCTCACAATGCAAGTGAATGGTGATCAGAACTTTGAAAGTCCAGAAAGCACATAAAGGCGGCATAAAAGTAATCCATGTGACTCCAGTGGTTAAATCTATAGCTGTGTCCCAAATGACACACTATGCACTTTTAAAATATACTATGCAGTGTAAATGCAGTAAAATATACTATGTAGTATCGTCCCAAATGGAACACTTTTTTTACTACACGAAAGAGTTGATGTGGTGCCGCTAGCTTTAGTGCATTAGCCACCCTCAGTTCACCACTTGTAGCGTAAACAACATACATATTCACACAGCTCATGGTGATGTAAAGCATTCAACTCACATTGGTAAGGTGCTGTATCCAGTGAAGTTTTGCTAACTGCTACATTCTTCATTATTTACAACTGTTTTGTCAGTCCAGCAGCGCAGCCAGGTAACTCCGCCCCTTCCGCTATCTACGGCAAGCATGAAGTGGCCAACATTCCACACTCCATTTAGATGGTTGAAAAAGTGCATCATCTGAGACGAGTACTCGTAGTACACTTCTTTTTGCTGCATTTCCCATGTTAACTTACTACTCACGCTACTTACACTACAAAATGGCGCAGAATAGTGCAGACGTGTGCGGTTTTGGACGCACCTTGTATCTTCAGAAGTGATATGTTCGGTGTGGGTGAGAAACAGATCAACATTTATCTCCTTATCAATTTAAATTCTCCTCCCTGCCCAGTAAGTGGCGATATGCACAAAGTATGCGAATCGCCAAAAACAAAAGAAGTAGTATGTGAAAGTGAAAGTGGAGATTGATAGTAAAAGGCACTCAAATATTGATCTGTTTCTCTCCCACACCTATCATATCGCATCTGAAGACATGGATTTAACCACTGGAGTCATACTGATTAGTTTTATGCTGCCTTTATGTGCTTTTTGGAGCTTCAAAAGTTCTGACCACAATTCACCTGCATTGTATGGACCTACAGCTGAGAGATGTGTTTTTTTTTGCGAAAGAAAGGACGTCAAACCCATCTGGGATGGCATGAGGGTGAGTAAATGATAAGATCATTTTCATTTTATTATTGTGACACCCTCACAGGAAGGAGGACAAGAAACGGAGGATACAACGTAAGGTAAGGGATTTTTATTCGTCTGTCTGACAACCACTTTATATATACACACACACACACACAAGCGCACTCAGTTGGCTTGCTCTGTTCCCCTCTGTCTCTGCTCTCCGGCTGTTGGCCTTTTAACCGCTCTCCTCACTCTACTGAAATTAGAGACAGGTGTTAGTCATAATTTGGCCCAGGTGTGAGCGCCCTTACCGCTTCTCTCTCCCGGACGGGCGCTTGACCACGCCCCCGCTGCCACAATTATGAACTATCCCTGTAGCAATTCTTGATTCTATATATAACATTGTTTTTTCTTGTTAAAGTACGATTTATCAAATCAAGAACCACTTTGACAATCAGTGTCACCTAATGACCCATCTAATGAGACTTTAAAGTTGGAGTCATTTATTGGTGAATCACGCACAACTATTCATGATGTACCAGGGCTGGACTGGTAATCTGACATACTGGGCATTTTTCAGGCTGGCCGTTGCACTTTGGGGCCGATCAGGGGCGGACTGGCCATCGTTAGAACCAAGCGGGCCGGTGGGTCAGCAGCAAAATAAGCTAGAATGGACCACAAAATGGCACTGCTATAAGCAGAAAAGGACAGCAAACACCCCTCATCCCCCAACCCAAAATAATTTGGTTCCAATATTTGGAACAGGAACTACTTCTTAACTCCCCAGACCTAGTCATTTTGAGGTGTTAAAAATGATTTCAGTAAAACCTTATCTGAAGCGTACCTGGCGGAAGATACTGGCAGGCACCAGACGAGTTCACCAGCACATTAGTATGAAAGGTGGCATCAAACCTTTCATCAGCACTGTAAAAAAACAGACAAATCTTTTTAATTATATAGAGAATGCAACAATTATTTAGTAACACCTAGAGGAACACTTTTACTCCTGAATAGTTTAGTGCAGTTTTGCACCACTGATTATTGTTATGCAGCAAGCACCAGATTGCAGAAAAATGTCCAATCAAAACTGCCTTCAGATACTTGTTCTGATATTATGAATGTATCTCATACATATTAATTCTCAAAGGCTAAATGGACATGAGTGAAGGCCAGTTCAAGATTAACTATATCACTCCCAGGGAAATAGCACAAGCACTGCAGTATTAGCAACTCTTTAGGCTGCATTATAGTAGACAGAGACAAATGAGGGCTCAGACCCTTGTTTTCATTATGGCATAGTGCAAACTCAGTGTCCAGCTCTTTTTCCAGGCCATTTACTATCCTTCCAGAAATCCTCAAAAAACATAGGGTTCAGATTTGAAAAGCTATATCAAGTGCATATAGGAACTTATGTAGAAACTGCAGATCGCTATTAACAAACCTGTTATACAGTAAGATGTCAGGCTTCCAGATTTGATTATCAGGGAATCTTACACTCGCCACACCGGGATATCTAGAAGTGTTCCACTGAAGATAGTAGTCATACCAGTACTGAAAAAAAGAGAAACATGTGTTCATGTTTTATGCCAAACTCATTCAGTTTATACTTCAGTGAGTCAGCACTTCTCTTCATGCACAAAAGCCAATCAGGAAGAATATGGCTATGATTTAGCTGTTCAGTTAACTAAGATGAATTGGCTTACCAGCTGTAACCAAATGTTGGTTGTAAGCACTTGATTCTTCTCATCCTGTAGATGGAGAAATGTGTACTATTATGCAGTACAAGAAAGTGGAAAGCTGTGCGAAGGACCATTCCAGAACCATCCTTAAAGGGACAGTTCACCCAAAAATGAAAATTCTCTCATCATTTACTCGCCCTCATGCCATATCAGATGGGTATGACTTTCTTTCTTCTGCTGAACACAAACTGAGACTTTTAGAAGAATATCACAGCTCTGTAGGTCTATACAATGGAAGTCAACAGGGTCCAGAACTTTGAAGCTCAAAAAAGCACATAAAGGCAGCATAAAAGTAATCCATACGACTCCAGTGGTTAAATTCATGTCTTTAGAAACAATATGATACGTGATGGTAAGAAACAGATTTATAGTCCTTCTTTACTATAAATTTGCCTCCTTGCCCAGTAGGTAGCGAAATGCATGAAGAGTGTGAATCGCCAAAAACAAAAGAAGAAGAACTCTTAGGAGAGAAGAGCGCTTAGGAGGGCTGTTTGAAAATGGAGATTTATATATAAAACAAAAACAGTTGTTGTGTTACACTGGAGTCGTATGGATTACTTTTATGCTGTCTTTATATGCTTTTTTAAGCTTCAAAGTTCTGGCCACCATTCACTTGCATTGTATAGACCTACAGAGCTGAAATATTCTTCTAGAAATATTTGTTTGTGTTCAGCAGAAGAAAGAAAGTCATACATATTTGAGATGACATGAGGGTGAGTAAATGATGAGAGAATTTTCATTTTTGTGTGAACTGTTCCTTTAAATTATCACATGTCACATGCTTTTTAAACAGATTGGCAGTTTACATAGTCAACATAAATAATTTGTGAGGTGATGCATGTAAACCCCAAAATGAAAATTCTGTTATCATTTACTCACTCTCATGTTGTTCCAAACCCATATGACTATCTTTCTTCAGTGGAACATCAAAGGAGATGTTACGCAGAACGTAATTCTGAGTCACCATTCACTTTCATTGTATGGAGAAAAAAAAAAGATGCAATGAAAGTGAATGGTGACTGAGGCTAACATTCTGCCTATCATCTCCTTTTGTGTTTCACGACATGAGGGTGAGTAAATAAGGGTTTGAAATAACATGTGGTCATGTAAATGATGACAGATTTTCATCTTTGGGCGAACAAAACACAACGTGTAGTACCCCCCCAAGCTGAAACAACAAACTTACCACATCCATAATCTGCATGAGACTGAAGCTGAAATGCACAGTGAGGGAGTGAGTGTCATTAAACACGGGTCTCTCCAGTGGGTTATAATCTTTCATCAGATCTCTGTAAAGTCTTCTCTGATGTTCTCCCTGAAGTGTCACTTTCAAAGAAAGAACAGTGTGAATGTAAAACATCCAGCACAACCATTTTAAAACAGGTAGTTTGCCCCAAAATAAAATTCTGCTATTTGCTCACCCTCGTGTCGTTCCAAAATCATGTGAATTTTTCTTTACTGCAATATGAAAGGAGATGTTTGGCAGAAAGTTAGTCTCAGTCACCATTCACTTTCATTGCTATTTTCTATACAGTAAATGTGAATGGTGACTGAGACTGAAAATTCTGCCTAACTTCTCTTTTTCTGTTCCTTGGAGGGTGCGAAATGATGACACGAGGGCGAGTGATTTTCATTTTGAATGAACTGCCCCTTTAAGACGGAGCTGCAGAATTTATCTTGGAGACAATCATTGTGGGCTGCTACTTTAACTGCATGCAGAGGAGATCTGCACTGGCAAGTGAATGGGATATTCAGGTGAATGCTTGCAAATCAACAGAGGCAACCGCTCCAGCTAATTGTATGTACACCCATTGATCTGAAACCCTCATCAAAGCTTTGCTGTTGGATTTCAGCAATTAAACCTCCACCACAAAGTCTGGCTTATTGCTCTGAACCATTTGCCTTAAAGGGACAGTACACCCAAAAATTAAAATTCTGACATTATTTACTCCTCATGGTGTTCCAAAACAGTGAACTCTCATGAACACGCAATGACTTCAAATTTGGTCTGTTACTCACACAAAGTTGACATATGGCTTCAGAACACTTGGATATCTGGACCACTTTTAAATGAATTTTACAGTGTTTTTTTTTTTTTTTGTGATTTTGGAGCTTGATAGCCCCTGTCCTCATTCACTTGCATTATATGGAAAATTAGTGACCAGAATATTCTTAAAACAATTTCCTTTTGTGTTCTATGATAGAGAAAAAGCCAAACTGGTTTGGAACAACAACTGGGTGAGTAAATGATGAAAGAATTTTCATTTTGGGGCGGGTGAACATTTCCTTAAAGCGCGTATCTAAATCCATGTAATTTTTCCAAATAAAATATACCATTTACTTTTACATTTATGCATTTTACAGTGCACTTATTACAAGGACAATCCCCCCGGAACAACCTGGAGTTAAGTGCCTTGCTCAAGGACACAATGGCAATGGCTGTGCGGATCGAACCAGCAACCTCCTGATTAACAATTAAGTGCTTTAGCCCACTACACCACCACTCTACACCACTGTACCAGACTACAGATGTTTAGTATAGACTAAAATACCTTGCAGACAACTTTAAATGTACCTCATGAAGAAATGAAACATATTTGAAAGTTAAATTACGTCCTGTAAGCAGAGAAACAGAACTGCTTAGATAACTCAATCACTGCCGTTCTCATCTGGCTGAATAAAAAATGTCCCTTTTTCTAGTTTAATTCCCTTAAGATCATATCCATTCATAATCTAATTCAACCCAGGCCATCCTCTAGATTACGCTGGGCTTTTACCCTATTCAAAGTGCCGTCTTTTGTTATTGAGTGTCAAAGAGAGCTGAGCTCCCTTGCCAATATCAGAGACAGGATATTGTACACAAAACAAAGCATCCAGTGTAATCTCATATTAAATGTATGCAGCACACTAATGCAAATAAGATGAAAAGTTCAGTCAAATACTTTCTGTAAAATACTAATGAACTATCAGAAGTAAGTAACCCAGGATGAGGCTATCTATTAATTCTGCAAGCCACAGTAATTACATTAATTAAGATAAACAGGCTCCATCAAGCACATTTAGCATATGCTCAATACCTTATACGTAAGCTTATGTCTATTTTGCTTAAACGTCCTATATAGGATTAGGATGAAGAAAGAACACAGTATATATTCTTATTTACTATTAGAAATCATACAGAGGGGCCCTCAAGTCAGAGACCAAATCTGTGATTTAAAATCCCATTTAAACCTGGAAATAAGCTAGTTTTAATATCTGTTAAATCTTTAAAAAGAAGAAGTTATAATGCAAAATGAAGAAGAAATATTTAAGATTCTGCATTTATTCTATAGGTCAAAATTTAAGCAAATTTGCTACTCCTGTTAAAAATAGAATCACATATGATGCTCTACTTAAATCATGTCTTAAGTGCAGTTACATAAACTGACAATATGGATCATGTATATATATATATATATATATATATATATATATATATATATATATATATATATATATATATATATATTGATGTACACATTCCTCTCATAAACAAGTCTAATCAGTAGCTATTGTTTAAATGGGTGTCAGTACAATATACAACTCACATTTAATGGCAGAAGGCATTAAAATGAACTGAAACAACAATTGCTGTCCAAATATATCCAAGTAAGCATGCAACTATGTATCGGAGTTACCTAGAAATGTTATTTAACTTAATATCTTAAGATCCATGCACCATTAAAGCCAACTATTCAAGGCACTCACCACTCCATAAGCAAGTTGTAGTAGTGAAATACAGAGTATATTCCCAAATTCCCATCTTCAAATAAAAAATGAATAGCAGAAATGAGAAGGAATGCTCGGAGGAATTCTAAGTGATTCTTCAGTGTTGTAAAGATGCTCTCTCAGCTTCTTATGAACTGAAGTGAAGAGCTATCAACAACACAGGCGCGATGCTCCGCCTCTTCAGGCTGTTTAAATTTTACAGTGTAATGACGATCAATCTCTCTCTCTCTCTCTCTCACACACACACACACATAATCTTGTGGACATTCCAATGACTTTGTTTTTAAAATAAGTTAATTATATTTCTTACATTTTGTACAAAATCACAAAGGAATGGGTTTTCTAACATAATTTATAAAATATTCTAAAGAGCTCGAGCATCCTCGTATAGGATCAATCTGGATAAAGTATAATTTAGTGCATTTAATGGTATTATACCTTATTTATCTCTCCATTAAAAAAATTACACCATTCCTTATAATATAAAATAACACATTTTATGTTGCCTTCACTAAATACATTCTACAAGTTCATACATGAAGAAAATATAAATTGTGCAGGGTTTGTGGAGTAACAGAATACATGTAATGGGATTCACGTATTTAAAATACAAAATATAAGTAACTGTATTCCACTACAGTTACAATTTAAATCATTGGTATTTAGAATATAGTTACATTCAAAAAGTATTTGGATTACTGAAGAGATTACTTTGCATTTTATTGTCATTTCTTTGATTTAATATTTAGTCCTTTAGATGGAAAACGTTTATACATATAAATGATGCGATCCAAAGTGCATTTGAACAGCGGTGAAACACTTTCTTATGATGTGTTACATTCATACAAGCAGACAGAGAAGTACGTTTGAAGTAAGTTTGGAGTAGAAGAAATAGAAATAAACCTTGTGTAAATTATTAGCTTTATGCTAAGCTAAAATGCTATTTCTAGCCATTTTACATGCACATGTTACCAGACACGATCATATTTACTTATCAAGAAAATTAATGTTAGATCATAATCTCTTATTTTCCAGTAAGACCTTTGATATTAGGGCAAAAATCGTATTCTTGATAATTATTTTTTGTATTGTTTTCCTGTAAAAATATCTAAAAATCCTTAAAACAAGATCAATTTGATTCATCTTGTTTATAGAAACAACACTGCATAAGATATTTAGGTTTATCAGAGAATGTATTTTCAACATGTGTATTTTGTCTTACTGTACTGGCAGAGATTTTATAGTCAAAACAAGTGAAACAATCTACCAGTGCTGAAGAAGTAATCCAAAGTATTTAGATTACATTACTGACCTTGAGTAATCTAATGGAATATATTACAAATTACATTTTACAGCATGTAATCTGTAGTGGAATACATTTCAGAAGTAATCCTCTGCAGGGGAAAAAAAAGAAAATTACTTGTCATCACAAGTATAACCACTAGGTGGCTGCAGAGATCCACAAATACATGCCTGGTTGTAACACAATTAATATGTGTATGTAGTGGATGTTCCTCTGCGTTGTTTTATTTTTATTCTATGATATGTTTAACACACAGTTTTCCACACAAATCTGGTCATGCCAAAGGTGATTTAATTATAGCACCTGTGTGATAAAACACATAAACAGAGAGGCATCGTTATCTGCAACATATTCTCTCTTGCCTGTTAATCACAAAATACATTTTGATTACACCAGATAGTCAATTACAGAACACACAATGAATGCAATAAACATTCTATTAATAAACTAAAGTATATCGTTAGCGTTCCTAGAAAATATATATAATGATACACATATTTTATACATATATATATTTATCTATTAATTAACCGAAATGTTAGCCACAAACACGTCTCACACGTGAAACACACCACGCCGTCATCTCACACAGTACACTATTTACACGTTAACAGCACTCAAATAAACTTTAACAAATTGACAACGCGAACTGACGGTTAAATACAATATCACATTGAATACTTTTTCACATTTGCTCATTTTAACATGCGATGAAGGGAGCTCATGAAATCGCACCTCTCCTCTCTAATAGCATTGCAGGAAAGAGGACGAACTCTGATTTCGCTGCTATTTTAATCTCTCACCTACGTATGACGTCAGCCGACGTGCATACAGAGATCATTACCTTTCATAAGAGCATGCAAAATACTTTCAAAATAAAATACCCCAAAACAAATAATAACAATTAAAAAGGATAACAAAATAAAATAACAAAAATGACTTATAATCTGGTGTAACAACATATCCCTGCTACATGTGAGTGTGTGTGTGTGTGTGTGTGTGTGTGTGTGTGTGTGTGTGTGTGTGTGAGCGTGTATTTATCACTTTGTGGGGACCAAATGTCCCCATAAGGATAGTAAAACCCGAAATTTTTGACCTTGTGGGGACATTTTGTCGGTCCCCATGAGGAAAACAGCTTATAAATCACACTAAATGATGTTTTTTGAAAATGTAAAAATGCAGAAAGTTTTCTGTGAGGGTTAGGTTTAGGGGTAGGGTTAGGTTTAGAGGATAGAATATAAAGTTTGTACAGTATAAAAACCATTATGTCTATGGAAAGTCCCCATAAAACATGGAAACACAACATGTGTGTGTGTGTGTGTGTGTGTGTGTGTGGGTTTATTGATTTTATTTGACAAATTGAAAAAAATTGCTCTGTGTTTTAGTCCCGCCCATTCATTTCCAATCGTCGGTCAAATTTGACCGCAAACAGCACTAGTGTTACTTTAGACACAAAACCTCAACTCATCTAATTCAGTCCAAATTTTTTGGTGTGTTCAGATGACAAATGTAGGAATAGTATCCAAGACTTGGACCACTCAGATGAAAGATACAATTTTTATTAAAGAAACCAAATTTAAATGGGTCACATATTACCCGAAAAATAAATGAGGGTTAAACGGAGAGGCGTTTTTGCCTTTAAAATATGTCAATGGAGTCTAGGTATCAGGCTCTCTCTCAGCTAACATACAATATAAGTAAATACAAATTTCACTCATGCATTATAAAACAATTTTAACATAAACAATCTTTTCACACAATAGAGAAAGTGCTTGTTGCGTCTGCTTGCGCTGTACATGATCGACACATGTGCACATTTACACGCTGTTCGCTTCCCATCCCGCTGATGTTCGCCGGGAGGCTTCATGCAGGCTGTTTCTGTGTAGTGTTCACATAAACTTGTTTTCATAAAAATCAGAAATGTGCTAGTCGCAAATATTGAGACACACGTCAATACGCTGCTCATTCCCCGCCGTAGGTCCCTGGGATGATGTGCAAATGTGTTTCTGTGTGTTGTGTTCACACAACAAATATTCTCACACAAAAGAGAAAGCATTCGCTGTATGAGACACACACACATTCACACGCTGTTCACTCCCCACCAGATTTTTACATGAAATGTTGTTGTGTGTGTGATCTGCATCACCGATTCATTCCTGTGTGTATTTGTGTGTGTGGGTGTGTATGTTCTACATTTTGGATGTGTAATGGTTTCACCCCTTAATTTCTGTCTGTGTGTATTCTGCGTTGCGGCTGATGTCGTGGCAGATTCCCCACAACAGCCATCGAAGCTCAGTCGAGTCAAAGATTTCTCTGAGGCGCAAAGTTCTGATACCAAAAATAGACTTTGTTACAGAGTAACAAAGCCGAGGTGGTCCATGGAGCATCTAAAATAACACTTCAGAATAATGCATTTTATATAAGGTTTCTGTTCCCCCTTATCTCTTTGAGTGATGGCCTCCTCATCCAATGAAATCGTCTTATGCCTCCCTGGTTTCATCTTCGCCGTCTCCCTTCTAGCTGGTCACCCTTGACCCCAATGTGCTTCAATGATGGCAAAAGCATGAGTATTTCATTTTCTATGTATAAAACACACTTTAATCACTTAATGTGGTTACATATTTTATATTGACTAACTATCCTTACTTCGAATAGTATATTAAATGATTTCCCATATCACAGTCGTTTCATCTCATTTCTAGCACTAATCAATGCACATATATCATCTGCCTTTTTTTGGACACCAGGCAGATCCTGTCTCTGACCTTAAGTCATCCTTTTAATATCCACACACGCACACCTCCCTTAAAGTCAAATAAAGTTGAACAAATAAAGGCTGTCCACATACATGTTTTTCATCTCATTTCTAGCACTAATTAACACACATATATCATCTGCCTTTTTTGGACACCAGCTCTGCTCCTTTGGGTCACACAAAGTTTGACAGAAAGAGGCTGTAATTCTCCCTAGAGAATCCAAGCTTCATTTTTCCTTTGTTTTGCACTTTGATTATTAAACTGAGTAAATGATCATTAAATCAATATAGGAATGATTAAATATCTAACATAATGAATGCAATTCACAATGTTATTATTATTAATAGTACATTGATTAAACATTGTCATTTTTAGATCATTGCATACATAATAATTCAGTGATCAAAAATGGATTAACTGAACGATTAAATAAAAATATTCTATACTGACTTTTAAAATGACATTTTACAACATGTAATCTGTAATCTGTAGTGGAATACATTTCAGAAGTAATCCTCCCAAATGTGTCATGCATTGGTGGCAGATTCCTTTCCTCTGCAGGGGTTAAAAAAAAAGAAAATTACTTGTCATCACAAGTATAACCACTAGATGGCTGCAGAGATTCACAAATACATGCCTGGTTGTAACAAAATGAATGTGTGTGTGTGTGTGTGTGTGTGTGTGTGTTTATTGATTTTATTTGACAAATTGAAAAAAATTGCTCTGTGTTTTAGTCCCGTCCATTCATTTCCAATGGTCGGTCAAATTTGACCGCGAACAACACCAGTGACACAAAACCACAACTTATCTAATTCAGTCCAAATTTTTGGGTGTGTTCAGATGACAAATGTAGGAAAAGTAACCAAGACTTGGACCACTCAGATGAAAGATACCATTTCTTTAAAGAAACAATATTGAAATGGGTCATAAATTACCCAAAAATAAATGAGGGTTAAACAGAGAGGCGTTTTTGCCTTATACTGTACAGGCTCTCTCAGCTAATATACAATAAAAGTAAATACAAATTTCACTCCCATGCATTATAAAACAATTTTGTTGCAGCAGGATTTATATAAGAAACAGTCATTGATTAATTCAGTTTTCAATTCACGTTATTGTACACGGGCTTCAACTAAGTCCTTGTCAACTAAGTGGGAGTGGTGGTGGTGTAGTGGTCTAAACCACATAACTAGTAAACTGGTAATCAGAAGGTTGCTATTTTGATCCCCACAGCCACCACCATTGTGTCCTTGAGCAAGGCACTCCAGGTTGTTCCCGGGGGATTGTCCCTGTAATAAGTGCACTGTAAGTCGCTTTGGATAAAAGCGTCTGCCAAATGCATAAATGTAAATGTAAGTCGTCGGAAGGAATCCCCATAGCGATTTTTGCAATGTCTCGTTCCCTTCATCTCAGGGAACCGAGGTTACATGTGTAACCCGAGACATTTCCCTGTGTGTTTATTCCTGTGTCATCTTTTTGTTCTGTCTGTGTTGTGTGTTGTCATGTCAATGTGAAGCACATGGTGGAGTTTGTTTTTGCTAATTGCTTTTTAACTTGTTTCCCCGGCCACACACCCTTGTTTAATTATTGTTTGATTAATTAGGTGCACCTGTCTCTCATGTGTCTGTCTCCCTTTAATATTTTGTCTGTCCTCTATAGTGTGTTTGCCAGTTTGTCTTCAGCGTTCCTTCGGTCGGTTTGTCTCTCAGTCTTATTTTTCCCTCCCGCCCAGCACATGTTCAGCGGCCTGTATCTTGAGAGCAGAGACTTGGCAAATGGCCCACTGCTATGAACGAGCAGCTAAACAGATGTATATATATATATGATGTCACAGCATCTGTGAGCTCGTCCAGATTGGTGTCTGCAGCTTCAAAAACACTCCAATCATTGCAGTCAAAGCAGGCTTGTAGTTTATAGTCTGCTTCATTGGTCCATATCTTTACAGTCCTTACTACAGGTTTAGCTGATTTTATTTTCTGCCTGTAGGTCAGAAGAAGATGAACCAGACAGTGATAAGAGAGTCCCAAAGCTGCTCTTGGGACAGAGCGATATGCATCCTTTACAGTGGTGTTGCAGTGATCCAGTACATTTCTGTCTCTGGTGGGGCATGTAATGTGCTGTCTGTATTTGGGCAGTTCACGGGTGAGGTTGACTTTGTTAAAATCACTGAGAAAAATGATAAGTGAGTCCGTGTATTGTTGTTCCGTGTCTTTGATCTGATCAGCCAGCTGTTGCTGCGCTTACGCACGTGTGTGGCGGGATATAAACACTCACCTGAATAAACGAGGAAATCTCACCCGGCCAGTAGAAAGGCTTACAGTTGATAACGAGTGCTTTCAAATTAGTACAGCATATCTTCTTTAACCTTGTTACATCTGTGCACCAACTTTCATTGATATAAAAGCATGTTCCACCGCTTTTCCCCGTTAACTCCGCAATGCGATTCGCTCTGAACAGCTAAAATCCCGGCAGATGTAACATGCTCTCCAGAATGGATTAACTCAGCCAGGTTTCTATGAAGCACAAGGCATCAGAGTTTGAAAAGTCCTTGTTTGTATGGGTGAGGAGATGTAGTTTGTCCGTTTTGTTAGGAAGAGAGCGGAGATTCGCTAGATGAATACTTGGCAGCGCTGTTCAAAAGCCACGCTGACGGAGCTTGACCAGCGTGCCGGCTAGATTCCCTCGCCTGCATCTCATAGTGCGCTTAAACAACACTGCTGCGGCTCCAATAAAATGTCCAGAAAAACTTCAGAATAGTCCAAATCCGGGAAAAGACTGTCTGGAATGTGCAGTTCGTCCCTGGTAAAACAACAGAAAAACAACAAAACAACAAAAGAATTGGAGAGCTCCACACCGAGGTTGCCATCCATAGTGCCATCTTGAGAAGTAATTAGAATTGGCTGAAAGATTCAGGGGACCTGCCCTCCCAAATAAATCTTATCTTCATATACCACCAAAATTCCCAAAATTCCCTGGTTCATTTCTTAACGCAGCAACACAAGCAGGTGGTGGTATTGGTCAGGTTATTATTTTAGTAGAATTTTGGTGCATCCTTTGTATTAATATTATCGTGTTGATTGGTCCATGCTTCTTGACAGTATGAGATTCTAGTAGTGATTAAAATTCTAGTTTAGTTATAATTATGGTGACGCAATGACAATGTAAACCATTTGCCCTCTTCTTTAACCCTTTAAGCTGTGAAGGTGTTTTTAAAGATTTCCTGTTTCAGTGGCATACCCAAAATTTAAGGCTTTTAACTTGAGAAGAAAAACATGTTTGGTATCATTGAAAAGAAAACTTTAAAAAATATATAGAATTATAATATAGATTATAATACAGTCTGAAACTCTCAGCCTAAGAAACTGCTGAAAATTCCAAAAACATTTAGCCATAAATTTTTAGCTTTTTTTTTTTTCTTCAGATTTTTCAGATTTGACATTATAAATCTCTAGGTGTAAATAAGGTGGCTCCAAAAAGCTGATTTTGTTTTGTTCTCAATCATGTCAATTGTCTCAATCATGTCAATTGTCAAAAAATTGTGTTGATACAACAAAGCAATCAAAAATTATAGCATTACAAATATAATTTATCCTAGTGTACAAAACGTCTCCAAGTGTCCAAAAGCCTCCAAACAAATAAAACATAATAATTGTACATAAGAACTAACTACACATGCAAACACAACAATGACTAAAGGTTTTCATAGCATGCAGACATGATTTTAGTAATTAAATTTGACAGAATTAGTACATTTTGAGAATATATCGAGTTTGTGTAATTTACATGGCACCATCTTCTGGTGGCCATATGTAACATTGTTATCCTAACAGATATTTGACACGCATGGGGCAAGATTGGATCTACTTTTACTGGTCAAGATACATTCAACAACTTACTTTTGTGGCAACAAGATGGATATTGTGTTATCTGTTGAAATGATGTGGGTTTGCAACAGGTTTTAGTGTATCTTTATATTTCCTCTGAACTATAGAGGCCTAGACTGGTCTAGAGATGAATATCAATATATTCTCACGGGTTAGGCTATTTTCTGAGTCTGTTTCCCAGAAGCGGCCAATAAAAATGAATTGATAACAGGCACACGCATTAGTAAACGAACGCCGCGTTCCTGTGGGACTACCTCATCGCAACTCTAACACAATAAAACATCTCCTCCCACTCTGATACATTAGCACTGTCAGATTTCACAAGTATACCCTCACGTCTTCTGCCACTGAGAGAAGCCCAATACCACAGCGAAACAACAGGTTCAAATAGAGGTTGAAATTTGACTGTATACTGCATTCATTTACATACTAACAGATAATCCTACTCTAAAATGTAGGTCAATGGCAAATATGTCTCTGAAAATGAACATTTCTATATCAATATATTTCTCATTATATTTTAGATATTTCAGATTAACTATATTGATATTGCAAACACATAAACGGTTTTCAAACATATTTGACAAGATACTTTTTTTTTAAATTCAGCCTTTTAAAGAGGCATGCCAGTATGTATTCATTTAACGCACACACCAGAGTTAGAGTGGACCCGTCTTCACTAAATTAGGAAAAGTGGACCACAGTCTTGGAAGTGTGTGATTTATATTAATATTTAATATTCTGCTCAGCTTGCTTTTGAGAAGTATCTTAAGTTTTTTTTAAATTGCTGTAATTAATGAATTAAAAAAATTGTAAAAACAATAACAAACAATATATTATGAAATCCCTTGGTTTCATAAAGCTCTAAACTGTACTGGCCTCCCTTGCATTTTAAGGAATTATTTTGTATATGTATCAGAAGTCAGACCCATCACAGTCAGGGTTTGATTAATTCTGGTAAAGGGGAGGGGCTTCTTTTGATCTTGTATTTGCATACAGATGAGCTCATGAAACTGCGAAGCAATCCTTTATGTCCTGAAGACATGTCTGGAATACCAACATCACAAAAATAAATGTCTAAGATACCCAAATCTGCAATTTGGTGTAACTGCTCTTGCTCTATCTACTCCGAGCGGGATTCGAACTGGCGTCTCCGGCATGCGAGGCGGGCACGCTAACAAGGAGGCTAAAGGCTACAACCCTAGACTCAGTCGCTAATGTGCCTCTTGAGGCCAGGGGAGTGAGGTTTATACATTGCACAGCTACCTACCAGTTGTCTACCATTACATTAACCCCCCTAAACCTCACTCCCATCTGGGTCACGGCACCACTGAAACCGGTCCTACTCAACCCGCTCCGAGCAGGTTTTAAACTGGCATCTCTGGCATGGGAGGCGGGCACGCTAATGAGGAGGCTAAAGGCTACAACCCTAGCATTAGTCACTAATGCGCCTCTTGAGGCCAGGGGAGTGAGGTTTATACACTGCACAGCTACCTACCAGCTGTCTACCGTTACACTCACCCCTGAAACCTCACTCCCATCTGGGTCACGGCACCACTGAAACCGGTCCTACTCAACCCGCTCCGTGCGAGTTTTAAACTGGCATCTCTGACATGGGAGGCAGGCAGGCTAATGAGGAGGCTAAAGGCTACAGCCCCTAGCATCAGTCGCTAATGCGCCTCTTGAGGCCAGGGGAGTGAGGTTTATACATTGTACAGCTACCTCCCAGCTGTCTACTGTTACACTGGCACACCGAACAATAGTCTCTACAAGAGTGTGCCGTTTGTTTGTTTTTTTCAGTTCATTGAAGATAAACAGATGCAGAGCTCCAGCCAATCACACTTAGATGAGTGATGGGTACGCAGTTGTTGAATTTACCAGAGCTGATGAACCAGTCAGCAAAGTTGAATTTGTTTTTCAGTTCTGCTCTGCCTCCAGATAACCCTTCCCTGATCAGGATAGCGCTGGCAGCCAGAGGTGGCAGACGCCAGTGTGATCGAGCAACTGAGACTCCCTCCACCTCGCCTTTCTGTTCAGCGTTTAAGTCACAATAATTAGCCTCTTCAGTCTGGACACCTGCACAACTGACACTGTGAGACAAGTGTGAAAGCTGCTGGTCATTTTGACTTTGGGCAGATCAGAGAAGCACAGACTGATGAACACGATGAACACGATTGAGATTTTGCATGTTGATAGTTTGCTATTTTAAAGAAATGTTCCAGGTTCAATACAAGTTAAGCTACATGAACAGGCACAATGTTGATTACCACAAAAATGTATTTTGACTCAATCCCCCTTTTCTTTAAAAAAAACAAAACACTTGGCACTTACAATGGAAGTGAATGGGGCCAATCCGTAAAAGTTAAAATACTCATTGTTTCAAAAGTTTAGCCACAAACCATAAACAATATGCACTTTAACATGATTTTAGTGTGATAAAATCACTTAATAACCTTTTCTGTGTAAAGTTATAGCCAATTCGACAAATTCGTTGCCATGATGATGCTATTACATCAAACCCTAAACCCTAAAACAACTGTAAAAATTACAATTTAAACAACTTTGCAGCTCAAATAATACATGAGTTTGAACAGACGAATTAATGTAAGTGCTTTTATAAGTTATAATCTTCAGATTTCTGCCTTTGAACCCTCTAAAAATTTGCCCCATTCACTTCCATTGTACGCGCCTCACTGTAACCTCGATATTTGCTTCTTATTTTTATTTTTATTTTTTTTAAGAAAAGGAGGGACGAGTCGAATTTAGTTTTTATGGCAATCAACATTAAGACCTTGACTAGTTTTGAGCCCGGAACATTCCATTAAGTAATTTTATAACAGTTTTAGAAACAATATATTTGAGATGTTTTGAGACTACCCTTTGTGAAGAAAAACAATATTTCTTTAATATTTCAGTTGTCTCTCCCAGACAGGTATAATGGAAGAACTAAAAAATAAATAAATGATTAGCTTAATTTAAAAATCTCTTTTTAATTTGACCCATAAATAGGCATTTAAAAATGTATGATAATTGTTTAGAAATGTAGTGAAATATAACAATAGAATAATAAATGTAGAACTCATTTTTAAGTCTAACTTTAAACCTTCAATTTCATTTTGCCAATTGCTTTTTATTGATGCTTTTATTTTGAATAAGCAGAAATGAAATAAAATAATAATCTTTTATAAATACTTCTGACAGACTTGTTATATGTACAACTTTCATTGGTTTTTATTGTAATACAATTTCTTCCAAGAAGTTGTGATGATAAAGCATGTTGAAACAAGCTAAAATAAATCATACTCCACAGTAACCAGCAGAGGGCGATGCTCGATTAATGATTGCACATGGATCCAAATAGTGACATGTTAGAGCAGTTTGATACCATGTGCACCTCATATCAGAAAAAAACATTGTAGTGTTGTAACGTAAAGGTGTCTCTAGCACTGAAGTTTGATTGTTGACTTTACTAAATCATGAGAATATTTGGAGTAACATGGGCCTATATCTACAGTTCACAGCTAACTTTAAAATCATTTTAAATTTGCAATTGAAAGCACTTTAAAATATGAAAGAAGTTATTTTTATCCCATTTATCTTGGCTATTGCTAATGGTGCAACTCATGAGTATCTTTTCAAATCGACCACTGTGTTACGGTCAATGGACTTGTATTGTGCATATTCAATATATTGAGCTTTTTTAATTACTGTTACTATTAGCACATACTGTACATTACAATTATGTTCCTACTACGTGTTTATGCAGCTTTGGCCTCTGTGTACTTCTGGTTTAATTGTGTCTGAACGAGTAATTTGTTTAATTGACTACAAGTGTTGATCTAGCCACTATATCTCAAACATTTGAAACCCCTTCAGCAATGCATAGCAAGTTGTTGTTATTGTTTGAAAATGTTATTGAACAATGCCTGAATTAGCTCATGTAGAATGCAGCTCAGCACTCCTCCGAGACTCATTACATACAAGCAATATAGGAGTATCAGTTTGTTTACTAAATGCATGTTTTGTGAGTTCAGGACTAATTGCATTTTTACATAATCCTTTAGAAAAATAATACACATACAGTACATATGGGTCAATGATGGGACTGTAATTTTTTTTGTCCATGTCTAATTTATATTATAAATGCAATTTACACAAATCAGTTATTTGAATACACCTCTTCTATGATGCACAAGTTTTTAATTACTGAGTTCAGTCATTTTCATATTTTGCTATGGGGGTTTATAGTAAAAAGGGTAATTTGGTGTAACCACCCGGAGACAGTAAACATTTTTTTATTTTAAAATATTTGAAAAACATTTGTGTCACCAAAGTCATGTGCTGTAACCAAGACGTAGGTAGCATTTTTGTTATCATGTGACAAAATTAATTCTGTATGCATGTATGCATGTAAGTATGTATGTATGCATGCACGTTTGTTTGTATGTATGTATGTATGCATGTATGTATGTATATATAAAATATGTATGCATGTATGTATGTATACACTCACCTAAAGGATTATTAGGAACACCTGTTCAATTTCTCATTAATGCAATTATCTAATCAACCAATCACATGGCAGTTGCTTCAATGCATTTAGGGGTGTGGTCCTGGTCAAGACAATCTCCTGAACTCCAAACTGAATGTCAGAATGGGAAAGAAAGGTGATTTAAGCAATTTTGAGCGTGGCATGGTTGTTGGTGCCAGGCGGGCGGTCTGAGTATTTCACAATCTGCTCAGTTACTGGGATTTTCACGCACAACCATTTCTAGGGTTTACAAAGAATGGTGTGAAAAGGGAAAAACATCCAGTATCGCGGCAGTCCTGTGGGCGAAAATGCCTTGTTGATGCTAGAGGTCAGAGGAGAACGGGCCGACTGATTCAAGCTGATAGAAGAGCAACTTTGCCTGAAATAACCACTCGTTACAACCGAGGTATGCAGCAAAGCATTTGTGAAGCCACAACACGCACAACCTTGAGGCGGATGGGCTACAACAGCAGAAGACCCCACCGGGTACCACTCATCTCCACTACAAATAGGAAAAAGAGGCTACAATTGGCAAGAGCTCACCAAAATTGGACAGTTGAAGACTGGAAAAATGTTGCCTGGTCTGATGAGTCTCGATTTCTGTTCAGACATTCAGATGGTAGAGTCAGAATTTGGCGTAAACAGAATGAGAACATGGATCCATCATGCCTTGTTACCACTGTGCAGGCTGGTGGTGGTGGTGTAATGTTGTGGGGGATGTTTTCTTGGCACACTTTAGGCCCCTTAGTGCCAATTGGGCATCGTTTAAATGCCACGGCCTACCTGAGCATTGTTTCTGACCATGTCCATCCCTTTATGGCCACCATGTACCCATCCTCTGATGGCTACTTCCAGCAGGATAATGCACCATGTCACAAAGCTCGAATCATTTCAAATTGGTTTCTTGAACATGACAATGAGTTCACTGTACTAAAATGGCCCCCACAGTCACCAGATCTCAACCCAATAGAGCATCTTTGGGATGTGGTGGAATGGGAGCTTCGTGCCCTGGATGTGCATCCCACAAATCTCCATCAACTGCAAGATGCTATCCTATCAATATGGGCCAACATTTCTAAAGAATGCTTTCAGCACCTTGTTGAATCAATGCCACGTAGAATTAAGGCAGTTCTGAAGGCGAAAGGGGGTCAAACACAGTATTAGTATGGTGTTCCTAATAATCCTTTAGGTGAGTGTATATATAAATATGTATGTATGCATGTACGTACGTATGTATGTATATATATAGCATATATACTGTATATATATATTATACTGTATAAGCGTATACAAATATGCACAAAGCAAACTGGCATGTATTGGCTGCCCAGAGAATACTGGAAAAGAGAAATTATTCTAAACTCATGTATTCTCTCTCTTTCTCTGACAGTAGACAGTCCCATGCTGAGCATTGCATGCATGTCCTGTGTCACTGCACATCAGCTTCTGCAACCTGCAGTCCCCAGTCAAGGCTCAAATCAAATGAATCAGCTGTTTACGATGCACAGACACACATTCATTTCTTATAGGGATAATATGCTTAGTATTCCTTTGAAACATATGAAACATTCAGCAGATTTCTCCCCTTTACACATAATGCAAAAGAGGGCATCCAAATAGAAGTGTGCAACAGATTGTTACAAAAACAGAAAAAGACAAAGACAGAAAGCAAGACTGCTGATCTTTAATAAAACATTTTTTTTAATATATTTGTGTACAAGGAAATAAAGAAGAGAATAGAAAAATGTTGAATGAAAACTGCATTAGAATAGAATATTTAAATAGAATAGAATAGTGTTTTTACCAATATATTGAGAGTGCAATGTTCACGCAATGTTTACAGATTGGTAACTGAAGACAGACTGAGTCTGAAAAACAGTATTTTACTCCTTAGACTCACCGAATGCCATTAATTGATGTGCAAAACACATTAGTGCAGTAGCTTTCCAACCTGGTCTCATTGGAACCCATTACTATACCTACATTTTAGCAAAATTATTTGTGCATAGCTCGCTGTATAATCGCAGCAGTTTCCTGGTGAATTGAACATTAGAGGCATTTCAACAACAATGACAATATTACTGTAATGATAAGATTCAACGTTATTATTATTTGACATTTTCTGAAGAAAATGTGAGTGGTGCTTGCACGTTCAACCTTCACCACTTGCATTTTCTTCTGAAAATTAACTTTGACTTTGAAACTTCACTTCAGTGATATTGTTTAAATAATAAGAATACTGTTATAAATTCATATGTGAAATGTAAAATGTAATAACTTTTCATTTCTCCCAGACAGGAATAATGGAAGAATTGGATCACCTTAAAAAAAAAAAAAAAAAAAAAAAATATATATATATATAAATATGCATTACCAAACAAAAATGTTTGATAATTTTTTTTATAAATGTAGTGAAATGTAAAAGTACAATAATAAATTAATACCTCATTTTTATGTCCAACTTTAAACCTTCAATTTAATTTTGCCAATTACTTTTTATTGATCTCTTTGATAGTTAAGTTAAAATAATTTCAACATCTTTAACTCAACTTCAACTTGTTGCAGAGGCACCATCATTCTTTTGAATAAGCAAAAATCTATTTTTTTTAAATAATAAAAAATTAAAATAACATAAAAACGAATTACATAATAAATAAATAAATAATTAAATTAATCTTTTTATAGACACCCTTAACTTCTGAAAAACTTTCATTGATCTTCATTGTAATAACATTTCTTTCAAGAAGTTGTGATGATAAATCAAGTTGTAACAAGTTAAACGAGCCATACACCATAGCATGCAGGGTGTTGTTGGTGGTTGCCAGGGTATTGCTATGCGGTTGATAAGGTGTTCATAGTGTTTATACTGTAGTGTGTTGCTATGCGGTTGATAAGGTGTTCACGGTGTTTATACTGTAGTGTGTTGCTATGCGGTTGATAAGGTGTTCACGGTGTTTATACTGTAGTGTGTTGCTATGCGGTTGATAAGGTGTTCACGGTGTTTATACTGTAGTGTGTTGCTATGCGGTTACTAAGGTGTTCACGGTGTTTATACTGTAGTGTGTTGCTATGCGGTTGATAAGGTGTTCACGGTGTTTATACTGTAGTGTGTTGCTATGCGGTTACTAAGGTGTTCACGGTGTTTATACTGTAGTGTGTTGCTATGCTGTTGATAAGGTGTTCACGGTGTTTATACTGTAGTGTGTTGCTATGCGGTTGATAAGGTGTTCACGGTGTTTATACTGTAGTGTGTTGCTATCGCGGTTGATAAGGTGTTCCACGGTGTTTATACTGTAGTGTGTTGCTATCGCGGTTGATAAGGTGTTCACGGTGTTTATACTGTAGTGTGTTGCTATCGCGGTTGATAAGGTGTTCACGGTGTTTATACTGTAGTGTGTTGCTATCGCGGTTGATAAGGTGTTCACGGTGTTTATACTGTAGTGTGTTGCTATCGCGGTTGATAAGGTGTTCCACGGTGTTTATAACTGTAGTGTGTTGCTATCGCGGTTGACTAAGGTGTTCCACGGTGTTTATACTGTAGTGTGTTGCTATCGCGGTTGACTAAGGTGTTCACGGTGTTTATACTGTAGTGTGTTGCTATCGCGGTTGATAAGGTGTTCACGGTGTTTATACTGTAGTGTGTTGCTATCGCGGTTGATAAGGTGTTCACGGTGTTTATACTGTAGTGTGTTGCTATCGCGGTTGATAAGGTGTTCACGGTGTTTATACTGTAGTGTGTTGCTATCGCGGTTGATAAGGTGTTCACGGTGTTTATACTGTAGTGTGTTGCTATCGCGGTTGATAAGGTGTTCACGGTGTTTATACTGTAGTGTGTTGCTATCGCGGTTGATAAGGTGTTCACGGTGTTTATACTGTAGTGTGTTGCTATCGCGGTTGATAAGGTGTTCACGGTGTTTATACTGTAGTGTGTTGCTATCGCGGTTGATAAGGTGTTCACGGTGTTTATACTGTAGTGTGTTGCTATGCGGTTGATAAGGTGTTCACGGTGTTTATACTGTAGTGTGTTGCTATCGCGGTTGATAAGGTGTTCACGGTGTTTATACTGTAGTGTGTTGCTATCGCGGTTGACTAAGGTGTTCACGGTGTTTATACTGTAGTGTGTTGCTATCGCGGTTGATAAGGTGTTCACGGTGTTTATACTGTAGTGTGTTGCTATCGCGGTTGATAAGGTGTTCACGGTGTTTATACTGTAGTGTGTTGCTATCGCGGTTGATAAGGTGTTCCACGGTGTTTATACTGTAGTGTGTTGCTATCGCGGTTGATAAGGTGTTCACGGTGTTTATACTGTAGTGTGTTGCTATCGCGGTTGATAAGGTGTTCACGGTGTTTATACTGTAGTGTGTTGCTATCGCGGTTGATAAGGTGTTCACGGTGTTTATACTGTAGTGTGTTGCTATCGCGGTTGATAAGGTGTTCACGGTGTTTATACTGTAGTGTGTTGCTATGCGGTTGATAAGGTGTTCACGGTGTTTATACTGTAGTGTGTTGCTATCGCGGTTGATAAGGTGTTCACGGTGTTTATACTGTAGTGTGTTGCTATCGCGGTTGACTAAGGTGTTCACGGTGTTTATACTGTAGTGTGTTGCTATCGCGGTTGATAAGGTGTTCCACGGTGTTTATACTGTAGTGTGTTGCTATCGCGGTTGATAAGGTGTTCACGGTGTTTATACTGTAGTGTGTTGCTATGCGGTTGATAAGGTGTTCACGGTGTTTATACTGTAGTGTGTTGCTATGCGGTTGATAAGGTGTTCACGGTGTTTATACTGTAGTGTGTTGCTATACAAACTCTCATTATAAGCTGAAGTGTTGGCATGGGTTGTGCTGAATTATCTTTTATTATTATTTCATAAAAAATAAGTTATAATTTATTTTAAAGTATGATTAATATTTGAAAAACTTTGGTCCACCAAATCAAAGTCATGTGGTGTAACCAATATGCAGGTAACAATTTTGTTTTCATGTGACAAAAACAATAAAACAGAGAAATTTTTTTAAGACTCTTTAGATACAAGACTGTGTGTGAAGTTTTTAAAAACGAATCACTATTTTGTCATATCATTACATATCAATATTTTGACATTTTTATGAAAAGGTAAATTCTGTTCAGGTCATTTGGTGTAAACATTAGAAAACACCTTGAAACATTCTGTTTGTTGGAAAACGTTTTTGAATTGAATGATTAAGTTCTGTACACTCTGATGTATTCAATGAGCAAGGAAAGTATTTTATTACCTTTTATTTGATGGTTACACCCCATGACATTTTTCAGTCATTAAATATTATTATAATTTTGTATTACGTATTTTTGTGGAAAATGTTATAAATTATTTTCCAAAATGTGTCGATGTGACACATATTACTGCACATTTTTGGAATTACTTTTAACCAGCTGGTCGTTAGGTACTTTACGAGTCCATTGTATGGCACAATAATGAAGCAGAAAAAGACGTTGTTTACTTCATAAAAAAGGTTTCACTTCATAAATGTGCTTTAAAGTGACACACTGCATACACAGCATGGTTCTGTCCTCCCTCTGGAAGATCTGCAGTATTGTGGGAGAGGGGTTCTGACCCTTGGCTGGGAGAATGAGGGCACCACCTAACATTCACACTTCAGGTGTTGGAAAACATGGGGAGCTGTGGCAGCAGATGGGGAGGCCTTGACCTGAGACTGCAGGGACAGCTGGAAGCCTCACACCCCCTCTAGCCCACACACCTGTTACATATTATGTTCAATACATCACACTTGCCCTAGGGTCTTTATTTTGCAAGAAGCATTGTAAAACATGTCTGTAATTTTAACGATAAAAGAATGTAAAAATACTACAGAAAAAAAGTAAATGGGTTTAACGCTGTAAAGCCTGAAATATGAAAGAAATGTCAGAAAATTAAAATGTTTGACATTAAGCTGTTTTTAGAACCATTATATAAACTATAAAAAATAATAATAATAATAATTTTGCATGTGTTGTCATGATGCTACTAATTAAAACGTAGTTTATTCTAGTTGTGGCTAGTCATGACAGTCTCATCTGCCCATTGGTTACGTTTGTACATGCGCTTGTGTTTTCTCTCTCCTTCGTGTCTCCCTCATCTCCTTTTTCCCTTTTTATACTCCTCTCGTTTTCAGTCTTGTGCCAGATTGTATTTGTGTCAGTCATAGTCAGTCAGTTCCGGTTCAGTTCTGTCTCCGGTTGGTTTAGGTTTTTGCTTTCTGTTTGTTCTCCCAATGAGTTTTTGTTTCAGTTTTCTTTCTTGTTGGTTTTTGTATTTTCAGTGTCCCTTCCTTGTAAGAGGTTATGTTTTTTTCTTTATGTTTTCTTTTAAATAAAGCCCATTACACTTGCCTCCTGCATTTGGGTCCTTCCCTCACTTCACGCTTTTGCGTATGTGACGCATGCTTTAGGCTTTAAAGTTCATCATCCTCCCGAGGCCCAGAAATTCATCCCCGTCCACCTGGATGAGGGCGGGGACAAGAGGAGGGAAACAGAAATATAAAAAATGGGGGGGCACTTCCTGTTCGCCACATTCTTGGGGAACAGAAGTGGTCTCCCCCGCCCCTGGCAGCGGTTTTTCCACTCCAGGCGGTCGGCAGCGAGCCCCTCCCCGCTCGCGGTCAGCGGTCTCAGACCTCGCCGCGTTTCAGCGGCTGGTAGGGGACTCCTCCGCCCCTGGCAGCAGCCCTGACCACTCCAGGCGGTCGGTTAGGAGCCCCTTCTCCCCTCGTGGTCGGCGGTCGTCCTCCGCTTCCAAGCGGCCGGGCTCCTCGTCCCCCGGTAGATGGCCGCGGCTGCTCCGTTGGGGTGGACAGTAGTGGAAAGAACTCTACTATGGCGTATCCCTCCTCCTTCCCGGATTTCGGCACCAGTGTAACGTAGTTCAATGGAAAGGAGGAGGTGAGAACCGGCTTGTCAATATAAATAATATTTTAATAATAAACTTAAACAAAAGACAAAACACACACGACGGATATGCCTGTAAATGATCTCTCTCTCTCTCTCTCTCGCACAATTCTTCGCAGTCGACCTTTATCCCTCTCGGAGGCTTGATTAGCCTGATAAGGGACCGGGTGTGTAGAATCACCCCCGCCCTCCACCCTGCCACAGAAACTTTTAAAGTTTCAGAAGGTTAGTACATGGGGAAGAAAAGACAAAGAGTTAGAGGGGGGGCCTCAGGGGTCTCTTACCATGAGGCAATTCTTTTGGGGGAGTCACTGTGAATGTTTGCATAAACAGTGTTTGAAGCTAGCAATTAAAGGCTGTCTTTCATTCCTGAGATTGGAAAAGGGGCTTCACAGATAAAAGAGAGGTAAAGGTAAATACAAAAACACTATTAACAAATGCCAGAGCAAACATGCTTTCAGAGATGAAGACATTCGAAGTGACTGAGGAAACAGTAATGCTCGTTACACCCTTCCCATAGTGATCATCTGTCTCCATTTTTAGAAGAGGCTGTCAAGCAACTGAAATTGATACTGTTGTTGCCATCCAAGCATAACAGCTTTTTATTGAGTGATAAAAGTTAATAAAATACTCAAAAATGTACTTGTGTATACTCCAGTGATGGCCAATCTTTAGGTTTCAAGTGGTCAAAATAAATTATTCCAAATCCAGACTCTCTCGAACTACTTAAAAATCACTCAGGTGGGGAAAATACCCACCTCGGTCGGTCGGTCGGTCTGTGTGTCTCTTTCAACCTCTGGTGTTAGTGTTGACTGTTTTCTGCCATCCCAAGCATTCCTCCCCAGACCCAGTCACCAGTTCTTACTGTGTTTTGCCAGGGTTTCTCTCAGCCCTCTCGGATTAGTCCCTGTGTTTTACATACCCTTTTCCACCTGCCTGGAATCTTCTGTCATTGTACAACGCTGTGTAAGTGCTTGCTGCCATATTTGACTATCAGCCTACCAGACTGCCCTCCTAGAGACTTCCAGGTCCTTCTCCTTGGCGTGGTATGAGTTGTTTCCCCTCAGCTCTCAACCTCAGTACTCCATCTCCACTCTCCAGATCACCCAATCTCTGATTTCATCCTTTACCTTTCCCGTTGCTCTCCATGGCATTGCTGTGAATTCTGTCCTGATTCCAGCTCTCCTGACTCCCGACGGATGCCCTCAAATAACCAGTCTGCTTCATGGTTTATCCAGTATTTTCCCTGTGTTTGAGTCTTCAATAAATCTGGTTTATTTTGACACTTTTGGATTTGCTTAGCAAGACCTGCTTTTGAAACGTCATGGCATGGTGTCCTATTTCTATGGAAAATAACTAATTGTACTCTGCGCCACTTCATTAACATACAATAAACCCACATTTCGCATGTATACAGCCACAGATAGCACAAACACTCCCACCCACGTCCACTTGCACTTTGCGTTGACACTAAATTGGCACTTTTAACGCTGTCGAGAATTGGATAAGACATTGCGCTTGGTAGGACCGTAGTATTGCACTCACGAAAATAGAGCCCAACATGTTTGTCACCATTCACTTTCATTGTAAGGAAAAAAGATGCAATTACAGTGAATAGTGACTGAGGCTAACATCTCCTTTTGTGTTCCATGAAAGAAAGTCATGCTTGTATGGAACAACATGAGTGTGAGTAAATGATGACAGAACTTTAATTTTTGGGATGAATTATCCCTTTAATGTTCGTCCACATATTGTGCACTGTAAAAAAAATCTTATGGTTCTCATATTTGTGTTATTGCATACTTGTCATACCAGAGGTGAAAAAAAACATTGAGACCGGGTGACTTCCCATCAATTTCTGTAATCCTAGGTGTATCATGGTTTTCCATTGTGGAAGTAAGTAATATGTTTGGAAGTAAACAACTGCGCTGGCTGAAAATATGATTTTTAGAATTAAAACCTGGTCATTTTAAGAGTTCTCAGCACTAATTCTGCTAATATAAGCAGCAGAACAAAAGCTTAAAGAGAGAAAGGACAGGAGAGAAAGTGAAACAAACGGTAAACGGTTAGTGATAGCAATCTCTTATTTGAATACAATTACTTGAATTTACATACAGTACATTTAATCCTTTCATCTCTTTCTTTCACAAGAAGAGCCTCAGACTCTATTCACTTCTCTTACATCTTTTTTCCAATACAATGAAAGTGGATGGTGACTTCACTCACATTCTAATTATTCCGACTTCTCTAGAAGGCTCCATATGGTTTTGGAACAACACAAGAATGTGTAAATGTTAACAGATTTTTCACTTTTGAATGACCTATCCCTTTGAGGTTGCATGTATTCTGCCATTGTACAGTAGTAGAAAAAATATATATATATTTTATTAGGTTTATTAGTCCAACTCACTTCTTTAAAAAATTTTCCTAAACTTGTGGGTATTTTCAAAGGGATCGTTTAGAGGGCTGCATACAGAATTTAGCAGGTTTTACCCCACTTTTGCAGCTTTTCCATTTTGTGTCAATTTGTTGGATTTGTTAAGATTTGTCAGGCAGTTCATCTGTATTGTTTCTGACTAGCATTGGAGGTAATGTGAGAGAGCTGGCATGTCTCTTGCATGCAGCCACAGGGACTTGGCAGCCATTCTGAATGATGGACAAAAGATGATTTATGAGAGCACCACATGCAGTCAGGGTGGAGCTCCACAGACCCTCTTCCTCATTTTTATGTGAGTTGTTGGGACAAGAGCAATCCCAGAAACATTTATCTAAAGGAATACATTGAAACATAATATAACTCATCGTACGTTAAACCCATACATTTAGAGATAAATTGTTATTTGAAAATAATTGGTTTGAATTTTAGTTATTTTACAATATGAACAGTATGTGTCTTAACTCTAATGTAACAAATGGTCACGTCTTGTAACGGACACTATATGGCATTTGAAACATACCCCAGAATGGCTAGAAGCAAACGAGTGACAAAATGATGATGTATTCGTCAGTGAACAACTCAATATTCTCAGTGCTGAAGGAAGTGTCCTAATGGTATCATCATCACTCACAGCTAATGGCTTATGACTGACTTTTCCAACCACTGATGCCAACAGGTATCACACTGGCCTGGGGCAAATCTACACTAGGCACCCCTTTTAGTTGAATCTGTCACTAAGTGACAGTGGGAATACAACTGACCCTCATTTGGCCCGATATTGGAAACACTGCTAATGAGTCTAAAAAGATTCACAACTTACATAATTTCAATAGTACATCCAAATGACAATAGTCATGTTATACTGTTCATGTGTTACACTTGCTATAGTTTACTTCCATGCTGTTTCTTCATCAAATAGGAATGTCAAATGTCAATCTCATCTCAAGTCAATCACTGAAATAACAGCGCCACCTGGAGTAAGCGATATCATGGATATTATGTATGTGTACACACTAATGGGATACAGATAATTCACCATTGTTGCACATAAAATCAACGTGATTTTCAGTAGTATTATTTGTATGAATATAGTACTAATTTATCTTGTAATAAACAAAGAAATAGATATCCTGAGATTGTAAACTTATATACACTTGTGGCCAAAGGTTTGGAATATAAATTGGTACTTTTATTCACCAAAGAGGCATTCAACTGATCACAAAGTATAATCAGGACATCGCCATCACTATTTGATAAAAGTCATTTATGATCAAATCTAGACAGCAACCATCACTCCTACACCTTATCCTTGAGTGATCATGCTAAATTGATCATTTGGACCTAGAAAATGACTTGCCATTTTATCAAACAAAGCTGAAAGTTATTTGGTGCATTAATTGAAGCTTAATATTGTCTTTGTGTTTGTTTTTGAGTTGCCACAGTGTGCAATAGACTGGCATGTCTTAAGGTCAATATTTGGTCAGAAATGGCATAAAAGAAACATCTTTCTCCAGAAACTCATCAGTCACTCAATGTTTTGAGGAATGAAGGCGATACAATAATTGAAATTGCCAAAAATAAAATGAAGATTTCATACAAAGGTGTAACTACAGTCTTCAAAGACAAAGCACAACTGGCTCTAACAAGGACAGAAAGAGATGTGGAAGGCCAGATGTACAACTAAACAAGAGGATAAGTACATCAGAGTCTCTAGTTTGAGATATAGATGCCTCACATGTCCTCCGCTGACAGCTTCATTGAATTCTACCCGCTCAACACCAGTTTCATGTACAACAGTAAAGAGAAGACTCAGGAGGACTTATGGGAAGAATTGTAAAGAAAAAGCCACTTTTGAAACAGAAAATCAAAAAGAAAAGGTTCGAGTGGGCAAAGAAACACAGACATTGGACAACAGATAACTGGAAAAGAGTGTTATGGATCTTAACCCCATTTAGCTTTTGTGGGATCAGTTAGACTGTAAGGTGTGTGAGAAGTGCCCGACAAGACAGTCACATCTATGGCAAGTGCTACAGGAAGTGTGGGGTGAAATGTCACCTGAGTATCTGGACAAACTGACAGCTAGAATAACAAGGATCTGCAAAGCAGTAGTTTAAGAAGTCTCAGCCAAGACCGAATTCTTTGTCTTTCCAGCCAACCCTGCTGTTGAACACAACATCACCGTGCAGCTGGGTTCAACTACAATATCGCCTTCCAAAACGGTCAGAAATCTAGAGGTAACCATCGATAACAAGATACATTTCACAGACCAAATCTCAAAGACTGCAAGATCATGTAGATTTACACTCTATGATATCAGGAAAATAAGACCTTTCCTCTCTGAACAACTGCTTGTTCAGTCACTTGTCATTACTAGACTGGACTACTGTAATGCTCTCATTGCAGGCCTCCATGCATGTGCAACTAGACCCCTGCAAATGATCCAGAATGCAGCAGCACATCTGGTCTTTAATGAACCAAAGAGAGCACATGTTACACCACTCTTTGTCTCTCCCCACTGACTGCCGGTTGATGCACATATTAAATTCAAGGCTCTGATGCTGGCATACAAAACAGTCACTGGGTCTGCTCCAGCACACCTAAAATAATTTATGCAGATCTGCACTCCCGCCAGAAGCCTGCGGTCGGCTAAGGAACGTCGCCTTGTTGTACCAACACAAAGAGGCACCAAAACACTTTCCCGGACTTTCAGTTTCATCATACCACGTTGGTGGATTGACCTTCCCAACTCCATCCGTGAAGCTGATTCACTCTCTGTCTTCAAAAAACGGCTAAAAACACATCTTTTCCAAGAGCACTTAACTAGTCACAAAGTAAAAAAAGATTTTAAAAAAATTCTTGTTGCACTTAAATCTGATTTGAATGCTATTCTGATGCTAGTGAAACTTTGTAGTATGGCACTTTTCATACAAATGTCTAATTAAGATGATTCGCTTATGTTTTCCTCTTTTGTAAGTCGCTTTGGATAAAAGCGTCTGCCAAATGAATAAATGTAAACGTAAGATCTGAGCATTATTTTCAAATTTTAATAGTAATTTATCACGTTATTTATGTCCCAACTATGCACTGTGATCAGTTGAATGCCACATTGGTGAATAAAAGTACCAATTTCTTTCCATAAGAGCAAAATCTACATTATTCCAAACTTTTGGACACCGGTGTAGATATGAAATAATCATAAAAAATATAATTAACAGAATTGCAAAATATTTTAATTTTTTATTTTTTATATAAAATAATAATTTTATTTATTTATTTATCTGCATATTTTTTATTTATTTGTTTACACTATTTATAAGAGAGAGATTGAGAAATACTAAAGAGGTGTGGGCAAAAAAAAGAGGCTGAGTTACAGGGGATGAATAGAAGTCCTGGGTGTCTAAAGAACCGAGCTATGCATTTAAGGGTTACAGGTACAGCCAACTCAGCTAACTACAGGTTTGGTTTTCTGTTTGAGCCGGTCTTTTGCTACCACTTCAGACTGTGACTTGGTCGCAGTCTGAACTCAAGATGGCGCAGAGTATGGCTGCTGCGTTGCGAGCTCCGTTACAACACTGTGGTTTATTGTTTGTTTTGTTTACAGTTCTTTGTTTTTTTGTCTTGGATGTTGTCTGCCTTATTGTTTACGACAGACAAACGCTTTTGGACATTGGTTCTACAATTACACATCGAAAACCGGACTTCAAATTCCTTAATGCCGACCCGCTGTTTACAAACACGCCGGCGGAGCCCTTTGTCTGGGCTGCCCGGCCGCGGAAACTCAGAAGAAAAAGAGGAAAACGAGCCGGCGTTCTCATCAGAGTAAGACGTTGTGCAAATCGACCCCCGCTACCCAGTATACTACTGGCAAATGTTCAGTCTCTGGACAACAAGCTCTGCGAGCTGAGAGCGTGGATCTCTTTCCAACGAGAGACGAGAGATTGCTGTGTTATCTGCCTTAAAGAAACCTGGCTGGCTGCGGAGATTCCAGACTCGGCCATCGAAATCACGGGCTTTTCCGTGCACCGAGCGGACAGAGCGAAAGACCTCTCCGGTAAAAGCAGAGGTGGTGGTGTGTGTTTTATGATCAACAAATCATGGTGTGATCAGAGGAACGTACATTTCATCAAGTCTTTCTGCTCTCCTGATCTGGAATATCTCATGCTTCTGTGTCGATCATTCTGGCTGCCGAGGGAATTCACAGCGGTCATCATCACAGCTGTGTACATCCCCCCACAAGCCAACACAGACCGGGCACTCAGGGAACTGTATGGGAGTATAAGTGAGCAGGAAACCGCGCACCCTGAGGCTGCGTTCATTGTTGCCGGGACTTTAACAAAGCCAACTTCAAAACAATCGCTCCAAAATACCACCAACACATAAAGTTCAACACACGAGGGGACCGGGTTTTAGACCATTGTTACTCTCCTTTCCGGGATGGCTACAAATCCCTCCCCCCCCCCATTTGGCAAATCGGACCATTCTTCCGTTCTACTTCTACCTGTTTACAGGCAGAAACTAAAACGGGAAGCACCCACCCTCAGAACGATCCAGTGCTGGTCGGACCAATCAGACTCTGCGCTACAAGACTGTTTTGATCACGCGGACTGGGAGATGTTCCGGTCCGCCTCTGATGACGACATCGAGGTTTACGCTGACAGCGTAACGTGTTTCATCAGGAAGTGCGTAGAGGACGTTGTTCCGACCAAAACTATACGGATATACCCCAACCAGAAACCATGGGTTAACGGCGATGTTCGCGCGGCACTCACTGCGCGGACCTCCGCTTTTAATTCTTCTAAAGGTGCGTACACACTGCCAGTGACAACGCGCGCGACAGCGACTCAATACCATTAATTTTCAATGCGAGCACAGCGACTTCCGGCGACACGAGCTGTCGCGACCATTGGCGCTAGATGTGGGCGTGTCCTGCGATGCGACAAAGTTGAGAAAAGTTCAACTTTGGAGCGACTAACGGAAGCGACAGCCAATAGGAGAGACGACGAGAGAGCTCACGTGATCCTTCTCTCTCTCTCTCAGCTCCTGCAGTAACGGAAAGATGGATGAAAGGCTAATTCTTGCTGTTAGACATTTTCCAGTGCTCTATGATATGTCTCTTCCCACGTACAAGGACATTTTTAAGAAAAATACTGCGTGGAAAGGTGTATCTGAGATCGCGGGGATTTTGTGGACCCAGACAGACTGGCTTTTGCATTTTCGCCGCAGATAAACAGCCGCTCTGGCAAACAGCACGCCTGGTTTCTCATTCATCTTTGATATAAAGCATTTTATGTACTGATCCCATTTATATTTAGTCTTTTCACTCCAAAATGTTTGTTTTTAGTGGCAAGAAAAGAGATTAGCTACAGAGGTTGGTTCACTCTCCGTCTCTGTTGTGGATGTAACCCGATCCTTCCGACGGGTGAACATCCGTAAAGCTGCGGGTCCAGACGGCATTCCGGGCCGCGTCATCAGAGCGTGCGCGAATCAACTGGCTGGTGTTTTTACGGACATTTTCAATCTGTCCCTCTCCCTGTCTGTAGTCCCCACATGCTTTAAAACATCAACCATTGTGCCTGTACCAAAGCAAGCCACAATCACTTGCTTAAATGACTGGCGTCCTGTTGCTCTGACCCCCATCATCAGCAAATGCTTCGAGAGGTTAATCAGAGATCACATCTGCTCTGTTCTGCCCCCCTCTTTGGACCCATTGCAGTTTGCCTACCGCAACAACCGCTCCACTGATGATGCCATTGCATCTACAATACACAATGCTCTCTCCCATCTGGAAAAAAGGAACACATATGTGAGAATGCTGTTTGTAGACTACAGCTCAGCATTCAACACCATAGTGCCCTCCAAGCTTGATGAGAAACTCCGGGCTCTGGGCTTAAACAGCTCACTGTGCAGCTGGATCCTGGATTTCCTGTCAGGCAGACGTCAGGTGGTTAGAATGGGCAGCAACATCTCGTCATCACTGACCCTCAACACTGGAGCCCCACAGGGCTGTGTTCTCAGCCCCCTACTGTATTCCCTGTACACACATGACTGTGTGGCAACACATAGCTCCAATGTCATTATTAAGTTTGCTGACGATACGACGGTGGTAGGTCTGATGACTGACAATGATGAAAGAGCCTACAGAGAGGAGGTGCACACTCTGACACGCTGGTGTCAAGAGCACAACCTCTCCCTCAACGTCAGTAAAACCAAGGAGCTTGTTGTGGACTTCAGGAAGAAAGACGGAGAACACAGCCCCATCACCATCAATGGAGTACCGGTGGAGAGAGTCAGCAGCTTCAAGTTCCTCGGTGTCCACATCACTGAAGAACTCACATGGTCCATCCACACTGAGGCCGTTGTGAAGAAGGCTCACCAGCGCCTCTTCTTCCTGAGTCAGCTGAGGAAGTTTGGAATGAACCACCACATCCTCACACGGTAGAGAGCATCCTGACTGGCTGCATCACTGCCTGGTACGGCAATAGCACCGCCCACAATGGCAAAGCCCTGCAAAGGGTGGTGTGAACCCGAGGAGGATCATCAGAGACTCCAGTCACCCGAGTCATGGTCTGTTCTCACTGCTACCATCAGGCAGGTGGTATCGCAGCATCAGGACCCGCACCAGCCGACTACATGATAGCTTTTTCCCCCAAGCAATCAGACTGTTGAACACTTGATCTATCAGGATCAATAATTAGCACTGCACTTTATTCAGCTGTAATCTCACACTGGACTGTCAACATATTCTCCTCAATATACTACTTCATATATATATATATATATATATATATATATATATATATTTCATATACTCCTTACTTATTGTATTGCATATTGTGTATTCTATATTGTATTCTATATTGTGTGTATTGTATATAATTATCGTGTTGTGTAACTATGTGTACATTTGATATGTAAATTGTGTTGTGTAAATATGTTGTTTATTGTAATTGGTATATGTCTCGTCACTGTCATGACTGCTATGTTGCTCGGAACTGCACACAAGAATTTCACCTACTGTTGCACTTGTGTACATGGTCGTGTGACAATAAAGTGATTTGATTTGATTTGATTTGACGTAGGCATTGACGTTACCAGAGTATTGGTCTATAAAGAATCCTGAATATCCTTATTTCTCTTTTTATATGGTATCCTATTATCATATATAAGAAAGGTTGGAGATGAATTTAGAAATAAACTACAATATATCAGTACTCAAAATGGGTTGCTACCCTGCAGTTACACGTTTGAGACTAATCAAGTATGTGACCTATCATTTCCAAGTATCTGATATAAGCTCTGTCATTTGTTAAGTTTGATCATCAAAGCTCTTGATTCTTGTTGGTGAGAGTTCAGTTATACCAGATAACTTAATCCATGTAGAGGGATGGAGGCACAGGGGATCCAACCAAGGTCACATTGAACAAAAGAGAGCAGGATAAGTTATTTAGAGTTGTGGGAAGCAACACACATCGGATAGCACTGCCTCTGTATGAATGCTCAATAATCACATTAATTTGACAATCCCACACCTTGCTTTCCCGTCATACGGCAAGTCTCCATTGACATCTATTGTGTTACCTCTCCCTTAAAAGACTGCCTCCCAAGTGTAATGTTTCAATGGGAAATGAGCTCTCTCCAGTCCACCCTGTCTCTTTAGAGAAATGACGCTGTATAATGGAGCTGGTTGTATTCAGAGAATAATGTTCAGCAGATAATGGCCTAAGTGTTAGACTACACTAGTGTGTGTGCACTATTGTAGAAAGAGTTAAGAGCTGGGCTGTATAGTAGCACCTTATCACTCATAATAACCCAGTTGGGGTGGAGGGAATGGATCATTTTGGGTTATGTGCAGAATCCTGGATTTAGTACATTAGATGTTCAGTGAAAAGACTGTGGAAGCTACTTTTGGCGTAAAGAGCTTGTTTGCAGAATTTTAATGATGAATGTTTACTGTTTCTACGGTATCTCTCTATCCCTGCCTCAGCTGAATGTAATAAATGCATTGTTGATTTTTTTACCACAAGGTCAAACAAACAAGCTTAGGTGAAGTATGATGAACAAGCTTGAACCTTTTCTTGTGGGCTGTTTTCAAATGAGAGTCTACAAAATATCTCAACCCAGAGCAAAACTGCATTGCTCAGATATTGCTCTTTCTTAGCTCAGGAGACTTCAGGAGAGTTCCCATTTGTGTTTCACCTATTGAAAAACAACTTAAACCAGCCTAAGCTGTTTTGCAGGTCTTTTTAGATGGTCTCCACGCCTAACTAACTCAAAGAGTGTACAAACCCCCTATAAAACCAGCCAACTGACCAGTCTGACCAGAGTGGGAGACCAACTAAGACCAGTCAACCAGCTTAAGCTTTAAATTCTTAAAGGAGAAGTTTATAATTTCTTCACCACTAGCAGCACCAACCAGAATTGTTGAAACAGGTTTCCTGAACACTCCCAAACAGATAGTCTTGCACTAACACTATTGATTGAGTCAATCAATAGAATTTTGCTCTGTCAGGCTGGTCAAGATGCGCAAACATACAGAATAATGTTTTATTTTGATAGCGCCAGTGTTTACACTTTTCAGGGGAATCAACTTAAGAACGGCTAATACAGTTGTCTCTGCATATTAAGATGGAATTGGACCGGTGGTAACTCCTTCCAAACCACAACCACCAAAATGCACGTTTTACAGTTATATTGGAGAAAACTTTGAGTTGACAGATATGACGTGTGATGATGATAATTTGCATGTTTGAAGATTTATAAATCGTCCTACTGGTTTTCAGATCTTCAATTATTTTGTGAAAACCGTACAGTGATACATGTTACTTTACAATCACAGAGTAGATTGTTAACAATTACTTTATCATTGTGCTTACTAGACTGAAGCCTGAACATTCATATTTACCTTTCATATAATCATTGTTTCACAATCACCACAATTCGTGGGGTTAACTGGGGCAAACAGTAGTACTATTGTTTCTAACACTAATGGTGTTTGAACATACCTTGAACATAAGTAGCAACTCTTGAGCTGTGTTTGTTTTGTGCTAACACATTTTGTGTTCCTGGTCAAAAATGACTTGCCGACTAAGATTGTTTATAAATCTCTCATATTGCTTATATTATACCAATATATTGCATTAGATCTTTTACATTAGATAAAACTTCTTTTTTAGTAATTATGACTGGTTTTGTACTCGTTTTTTTGACATATTTTTAAATATATATATATATATCACATGTACATAAGTATTCACAGCCTTTGCTCAATACTTTATTGAAGCACCTTTGGCACCAATTACAGCCTCAAGTTTTTTTTATGTATGATGCTACAAGCTTGGCACACCTATTTTTGGGCAGTTTCTCCCATTCTTCTTTGCAGGACATCTCAAGCTCCATCAGGTTGGATGGGAGTGTCGGTGCACAGCCATTTTCAGATCTCTCCAGAGATGTTCAATCGAGTTCAAGCCTGGGCTCTGGCTGGGTCACTCAAGGACATTCACAGAGTTGCCCCGTAGCCACTCCTTTGTTATCTTGGCTGTGTGCTTAGGGTTGTTGTCCTGTTGGAAGATGAACCTTTGCCCCAGTCTGAGGTCCAGAGCACTCTGGGGCAGGTTTTCATCAAGGATGTCTCTGTACATTGCTGCATTCATCTTTCCCTCCATCCTGACTAGTCTCTCAGTTCCTGCCGCTGAAAAACATCCCCACAGCATGATGCTGCCACCACCATGCTTCACTGTAGGGATGGTATTGGCCAGGTGATGAGCGGTGCCTGGTTTCTTCCAGACATGATGCTTGCCATTCAGGCCAAAGAGTTCAATCATTGTTTCATCAGACCAGAGAATTTTGTTTCTCAAGGTCTGAGAGTCCTTCAGGTGCCTTTTGGCAAACTCCAGATGGGCTGTCTTGTGCCTTTTACTGAGGAGTGGCTTCAGTCTGGCCACTCTAGGCCTGATTGGTGGCGGGCTGCAGAGATGGTTGTTCTGGAAGGTTTTCCTCTCTCCACAGAGAAATGCTGGAGCTCTGTCAGAGTGACCATCGGGTTCTTGGTCACCTCCCTGACTAAGGCCCTTCTCCCCCGATTGCTCAGTTTGGCCGGGTGGCAGCTCTAGGAAGAGTCCTGGTGGTTTCAAACTTCTTCCATTTACGGATGATGGAGGCCACTGTGCTCATTGGGACCTTCAATGCTGCAGAATGTTTTCTGTACCCTTCCCCACATCTGTGCCTCGACAGAATCCTGTCTCGGAGGTCTACAGACAATTCCTTGTACTTCATGGCTTGGTTTGTGCTCTGACATGCACTGTTAACTGTGGGACCTTATATAGACAGGTGGGTGCCTTTCCAAATCATGTCCAATCAACTGAATTTACCACAGGTGGACTCCAAACAAGTTGTAGAAACATCTCAAGGATGATCAGTGGAAACAGGATGCACCTGTTTGGCAAAGGCTGAGGCTGTGAATACTTATGTACATGTGATTTTTTTCGTTTTTATTTTTAATACATTTTCAAAGATGTCAAACAAACTTCTTTCACGTTATCATTATGGGGTATTGTTTGTAGAACTTTGAGGAAAATAATGAATTTAATCAATTTTGGAATAAGGCTGTAACATAACAAAATGTGGAAAAAGTGGAGGGCTGTGAATACTTTCCGGATGCACTGTACATATACCTCCTGTGTCAATGAAATTCCCTTCGGCACCGGAATCCACCAAAACCAAAATCACATGAATGTCCATTCCATTCTGCAGCTGCGCAAGGAGAAGTGTGCAGTGTCCGGGGGCTTTGTCCAAGGGTGTCGCGATTGCCAGCAACCCCCTAACTACTGACGAGTGTTGTCTTTTAACAGGCATATCAATAGCTCATCAGAGTCAGACAATCTGATAGAAGGAGCAGGTTGTGGGTGAAGATCAAATGCACGAGAGGGCGAACAATGGCGTCGACGATGATGACAACGCTGAGACATGCGTTGATCAACTCGGATGACCAGGTCCACCAAATTATCGAATTGATGGGGGAGGTCCAAAGGATATATCTCATCCTGGATAATATCTGAAAGTCCCCAAATGAAAAGGTCCCAAATGGCGTGATCGTTCCAGTCAATGGAAGTGGCCAGGTTGCGAAACTCGCATAGTCGCTACAGATCGATTACCCTGGGTCAGTCCTGATAAAATCCTCCCAGCCTCCCGACAATTAGCTACACGGTCAAAAACTTGACGAAGTTCTAAGGAGAAAGCTTCATAGGTGGAGCAGCACGGATGTCGTTTATCCCACGTTTATTGACGACTCATAAAACCGAATCCTCCATTCATCTGCATTTAAATCTAAAAACGTTTCATATCTCATTGGAGACATTTTTACACTGGATGGTTATTTAGAATAACACTTGATCATTTCAAGGTTTCATGCCTGTGAATGTAAATCCGCTTCAGCAGTATCTATAAATGCATTTATAAAATACCCATCAATTAATAAATGACTGTGTTTGGCCCATTGTTTCCAATGCTGACAAGTGGAACATGTACCACATGACAGCGGCATCTGTGCTCTGTTTTGGTAGCGGTCTGGACCTCTGGATAATAATTTACACCTGATTAATGATACTGAAAAACTTTAATAACCATTCAATTAAAAAATGACCTTAGACAATTTTACAAATGCCATTGCATGGTGCCCCCCTGGACGTGGTGCCGATGGGCACATGCCCAATTGCCCATATGGTTAATCCAGCCCTGGATCAGACTACAGACTTGCCCCTGGTGGATGATAAAATAGACACACAAAAAATGCCATAAACTTGCACTTAAAGAGAGACACAATTCAAATGTATGGACCAGAATAACATAGAGACGTATTACCTATAAGCAACCACCTGCCTAGCAACCACACAGAACACCTTGGTAACTAATGCATAGCAATGCACAAAAAGCACTCAAAACACCTTAGCAACCACATAGCCCTGGCAACCATCTAAATGGCAACAAAAATGTATTGTGGCAACGAGAAATGTAAACAATGGGTTAAAAACAGCATATTGGGAAACATATTGGCTTCAGAAATGTGAAAATGTGCAGTGGTTGGGCTAGAAGGTGTTGTGCTCATTAAAACATGTGGATATGCGTGTCTGTGCATGCATGTCTGTGTATCAGGAGTGTGAGTATTTCACGCTGTGGCCTTGTGCTGAACAGCTATGAGGCGATGAATAACACATTATGGTGATTGGTTTTGTCTGCTACCTGCAATCACTCTAAAAAACTCTGCCTGTGGAATACGAACAACCTGCTTTATAATAGCCTGTCTCTCAGCCTTACACTACAAATGATGGACTAAATAAATTGGCCAGAGAAAATGGAGCACTTTAGAGAGGGTCTCATAATTTAAACTATAGAATAACGACCACACATGTTATAATGGAGATTTTTTTTACATGTGGGAAATAATTTGGTTTGCCTTTAATGGGCAAATAATCACACTAAATTATAATGAGCAACAGTGATTCAGTGGTCCTTTACGTTTTTGCAACTAGAAAGAAACTATTGCCAGAGTTTGGCAAAATTCAGAATGTATTAATATTAAATTACTTCATTTAAATTCATAAATTGGTATTGGAATTGGATTGGCCACAACCCATTGGATCAGTGGCGTCTCTTTTTTAAAAAAGTGGTGGGGACAGTTTTTTTTTTATATGGGGGGTGACGTTGTGGTTAAACATTTACTTTTACTGTTTTGATAGTCATTCTTGATGATCAATTCAAGCGCTTCATTTATACGTTATCTAAAACTGTCTGAAATGGGATTTTGTTGGTCAGTGGATAAATACATGGATCAGCTAAATCTGAATCTAAATCTAGACTGAATAGTCTTATGGTAAATGAGTTACCATATATATATATATATATATAATGAAATAGCAAACTCCTGCTCAAGAACTGAATATGTTTCGTTTTCATTTGACACTTACCTGATGAAAGCTATTTCAAAAAGTAGAGGGGATAACATTGACAAAGGCAAAAAGTGGTAGGGACATGTCCAACCTGTCTCACCTGTAAATGACGCCAATGACCCGTCCATATCGCACATGGGCCATAACAATATACTATTTTCTCCACTGATTAGACATATTTCTCTACACAAAGTACTGTCAAAGCAATTGACACATTAAAACAGAGATCTCTAGATATGAGATATAAAATGGTCAGTTCCACAATTTTTGGCTTCCTTCATGTAAATAAACAAAACTTCATAAATAAACATAATGAATGGGCTATATAAAATAATGAACACATATGGAGAAGCCGAAAACTGTAGTCCCTAATATTTTCTGGATCTCCCTCAATTCTCTTCAAGATATGTTGAGAGGATGAAGGTTATGTTTGCACCCTATTGTAGAAATCAAGTTAATCCAATCAAAATAAAATGTTAATATATGTCCACTGACAGACTATTTGAGTTTATTAAAAAAAGTATATTTCTCCAAAAATGTAATTCACAACCATTGGCTCTCTGTAGTGATTATTATACTACTGTACAAACGAGCTGAGCATGTTTTATTGCATATGTTAATAGCTGCTTAATTAATACTTGTATAGTACATTTACATTTATGCATTTGGCAGACGCTTTTATCCAAAGCGACTTACAGTGCACTTATTACAGGGACAATCCCCCCGGAGCAACCTGGAGTTAAGTGCCTTGCTCAAGGACACAATGGTGGTGGCTGTGGGGATCAAACCAGCAACCTTCTGATTAACAGTTATGTGCTTTAGCCCACTACGCCACCAGCATTAAGTGCCAAATTAAAAGTCTTAACTGTGGTTCGCATTTTACGCATGTGGCAGACGCTTTTATCTAAAGCAACTTACATTGCATTCGAGCTGCTCTTCTGTTTGACCTACAGGAACACCATAACCATAATACACTTGTACAATATCCTTGCATTATGACGATGGCACTAATGAGCAAAAATACGGATGTCAGTTATCCCTAGCAATGTCATTGTTCAGAATTATGTTGAATTTCTTTCCTTACCGTTCATCTTCACACATTTCTCAATGCTGAGAAAGCATTTTCAAAACTCTTTGCTTAATTGTGACTTAAGGTATGCTAGATATTTTACATGTGTAAAGCAATATTCTGTTAAGATGCAAGAGAGGCACTTCACTGTGTAGAATGTACTCCATTCTACACTAACAGTATAGAATTAATCTCAAAGCTGCCATTTTCTTCAGTGTGCTTTACTGCGTTTTCACATATGTGTGCATGTGGCACAACAAGTCCAAAATACTGCAACAAAAAGCTCAAAATGAAAAGAAGTTACAAAGTTACAGTCTTGGTCTTCCCCTCATTGGTCTTCTACCACACATTTGCAACTCCTTTCACTGTTACCTGTTTATGGGCGGCTGTGGCTCAGTTGGTAGAGCGGGTCGGCCACCAATTGCAGGGCTGGCAGTTCAATTCCCAGCCCACAAGACTCCACATGCCAAAGTGTCCTTGGGCAAGACACAGAACCCCAAGTTGCTTCCAATGGCAGGCTAGCACCTTGCATGGCAGCTCTGCTGTCATTGGTGTGTGAATGGGTAAATGTGTCACAGTGTAAACCGCTTTGAATACTGGTAAGGTTAAAAAGGCGCTATATAACTGCAGACCATTTACCTACTTGTTGATCCATGCTTGCAAAAGGAACTATTCCAAAAAATATATATATTTTGTAGAGGTGGCAATGGCAAAGAAACACCTGGATAGGTCTTCAGCTAAAACGGGAATCAGCTGTTTTTTTTATATTTATTTATTTTCTTGATTGTGGATGTATTTCACTATACTACTGTATTATTATAGAAACGTAGCAAATTATTGTAAAAAAAACTTGTAAATTGAAATTAAAAATTTCTGGAAAATAATAAGAAAAAAGTAGTATGTCATGACCCTTTAAAGGTATTTCTAAATTCTGAATAGTGCACACCCCTGGGAGATTACAAACATCTCACAGTTCACGAGACCTTGTTTTGCATGTATTCATGCATCATTTATGAGGACTTTGGCACTGCTTTTGGTGCTGTGGCATTGCGCCTTGGCTGGTAGAACGCTGTATATTCTGGCTTTGAGACCCTGTGATGAGGGAGCAGTTGGTGCTCATCAAATTGTTGTTGAGCTGTCCCCGCCAGTAAATTGCTGTTACACCTGTTCAGTAGAACTGGGCGAGCTCTAGCAGAGGAAGCCCATATGCCATGCCAACACCAATCCCTACTGTGCCTCCAAACATTATACTCTGTACCTTATACACACAAACACAGCCAATTAAACACAGTTCACTGTTACTAGTGCCCATAGTAGAAACATGCATCCATTGCTGTGAAGGCAATAATGGTAATTACAACTAGCAATTACTAATCGTAAATAATAATACTGAAATCTTTACATATGCATAAATATTGAATCTCGTTGGTACAGCTTGGCTAAATATTCTGTTCAGATATCCTGAGAGGGATTTATATTTGACTAACATTTGCGCCATCGTTAGTGCCGCTATCTTGACTTCAGTGTATCCCCCTGGATGCTCGTGTTCGGTGGAGGCACGAGTAAAGAAACGGCATATTTGAGGACATTTTTGTAAATTGGCTAAATGTATTCTTTCTTTATCTTTTTTCACATTAGCATTTTGTCACTTAGTTGCTGCTGCTTATCCATTTCCTCAATGCTTTTTGGCGCTCTGCCCAAGAATCTCATAACGGTTGCGCATGTCACGCCCCACTTGACGCGGATGCTTGACTCAAGTCTTAAAGAAATAGTGCTCACGTAAATTTGTAGAATCTGAATTTTGTATTGGTGATTAAGTTGGTGCCCCTGAAGTCTTGGTGCCCCTGGGCACTTGCCCAGTTGCCCATATGGTTAATCCGCCTATGGAGGGATCGAGATGTGGCAGAGGCCCTCACTGTATGTGCACAAAAGCTCATGAATGCATAAATGCATTCAGACAGGTTTCGTTTTACTTACAGTGTGTGGAGATGAAGGATTTCTCTCTAGCCATCAGTGATAGCTGCAAACAGATGTGTTACATGAGGAGAATATTTCTGAACTGTTGAGCTTGAGGCAGGGGAACAGCTGCTCCAATAAATTGCCTGCTCACAAGATAATGCTGCGGCTATATTATTTCTGACGAGATTATGTTGTTAAGCGGTATATATACTATATATAGGCGGATAGGCTCTGTGGATTTCTAGAAAGTAAAGTCTCATTAACACATTTTTCATTTTCACACCCTCAATTTTTGTTTTAATATTGTTTTATTAACAAAGTATGACAATGTATGTGCATGCATCACAGAAGATTGATGTCATGTTTGTCATGAAAATCAGTCATGAAAATTTCCACCACATTGTCATTTCCAGCCCATCTTCAATTCTATATTGTGCTTAATAGAATTATGCGGTGGAAATTAGACTTTTAATGTTTTTGAAGTATGTAAAAGGGATTTTGATGGGCAAGGAGGAGCAGAGAACCGGCTTGACAATGTAAATAATAGTTTAATGAGAAACTTAAACAAAAGACACAAACACACACGAATGATGGACTTGTCCGTAAACGATCTCTCTCTCCCACACCACTGTCTGCAATAGGCCTTTATCCCTCTCCGAGGCTCAATTAGCTCTATAAGGGACCGGTGTGTATAATCACGACCCGTGATATGGCAATGGCAGATTTCTATGTATTGCTAAGGCTAATTTCATAGCTCACATTTAATGTATCCTAAATATTTTCATGTAGTTTGGCAAAATTTCAGCTTGATTGGAAATGATGCATGATAAAAATACTCACAAGTGATATTTACCTTGACCCCCCATACCCCCCCCCCCCACCCCCTTATAACATCACTTATTTCTTATGTTTCATCTCAAGCATGCGCTTTAATTATACGTATTCACAAACTTAAAACAAATTATTAGGGGCAAAATTGTTTGGTGTGGGACATTCATAAGGTTTGAAAAATGTATAGAAATTATTTTCACCTAATAAATATTACTGTAGAATAGATCATGTAAATTTCAGTCCTTGTTGAGTTAATTGTTATTTTTAATAAGATGTAACAATTTGTATTTTTTTAGATTGATTTTCATAATTTAATATTGAATGCTAAACAATCAAATCTATTCAAAAAATGCATTTGAAAAGTACCAAAAATAAGGCCTGGTGAGAGATTTCCTATTCAGTTTTATTGAGACCTTCATATAATTTTTTTTAATTTTATTTTTTTAAGATTTGCAATTGTTTCTTTTTTTATTCTTGTTTGTTTTATCTTTCAAACATTGCAAAGTGTGCATGTGCAATGCTATTTTTCTGTGAAATAAAGGCCACTTTTCAAAAGTACCATTGAATTCCTAACATGGATTTCAAGGAAATGAGTTGAATGGCTTAGCTGATATGTGTAAACATGCATTAACTCAATTGATCAGTGGTGCAGGCTTAGTCTAAGACTCTCATTGTATGCTCTTGTGTTCAAGTAATCTTACCTGATAACAGCATTCCGTTCCTCATGCAGTCACCTTCTGGAGTTTCGCTCGGATATAGTTCCTGCTTTCCAAAGTCTCCTTTTCAAGAGTGAAACTCTGGAATCTCTTAAAATGAAGCCAACATCAAACAGAATGCAATAAATTAAGATATCTTTTAAGTTTATAAAAATTTTCATGAAACCCCTAAATTGACTAAGATTTCACTTATACAGAATATTTAGCTTTGCCAGTCAAAAATGTTTGGAGTGAATCGTTCGAAGTGTCGACAGTATTGATGGCAAGCAGGGCTAATATATGGGAGTTCCATGACATTTGTAATATGATTGTATACTTTTGGACTGCGAGTAGATTTATCTCTACGTATAATGTGACTTCTGCCATGGTCTTTGTCTATTTAGCTGTTTCCTATTAAATAAATGGAAATGCAGCGTAGTTCTAGCGGGAAGACCAGCAGGTGCACATCATCACATCATTAGCTGGGTAAGGCATTGCTTTATAGGTCTGCTCACAATCTATCACAATCACATTGCTGTTTCGGTGTGCAACACTGCAACCTCCACCTCCCCACCACCACCAGTTGAGCCCTGTCCCGCAGGGGGGTAGGCTCCTCGCCCCTGCCTCCTATCTCCGGCAGGACATGACGGTTCCGGGTACAACTACCTCGGACTGCCGGAAGGGGCCTACGCCAAAGAGAGAGACATCACCTCCCATTTTAAATTTATCAAATAAATGGCATCTCAAACTTCACTCAAGCCTGCGTGTCTTCCCGATAGAATCTACGTTATTAAATAATGTTGCCTCTGGCACACAAATATTGCTAAAAATCATTTGCTTCCTTTCTGTACCAAGGGACTAAAATCTGTTTATTTTTTTCCTGTTTTCCTTCAAACCTTTTTAGAATAATTGTGTAATTGTTGGTGGTTCACATGTCACGTGTCATTCCTTCATTATATATTTGTTCTGCTGTTCTTTATTTTTGCCAGATTGTGCATTGACATTTTTTGTCCAAGCACTCATCTAGTATCCTTAGGAACCTGCTATAATTGTCACAAACACAATATCTGCACTTTTTCATAATTTACTTTGGCAGGAAGGTGAGAACATGTATAAACAAACATAAACGTAATTGTCAGTGAAGTGAAAGGAACAATTCCAGAGGAGACAAAGTCAATGAATTCTTCCAGAGAAACAGAGTTACAGAGAAATAGTATGTGCAGATAGATAGATAGACAGACAGACAGACAGACCTGGGGGACGGAGGGGTCGCTGCCTCCGCCGAGAGCCGGAGGAACGGCGACTGTCAGCCGAGAAGGGGAGGAGCGGTTCCGTCCACCAGTGGATGGAGGACTAGCTAGATAGGTCCTCTTAATTTGCCATGTGCACTCATGTCTGTGCTGTCTTAAGTGAAACCTTGCCCCCTCGTTTGCCTTGTTATTAGTTTATGTTTTACACCTGCCTTTCCTCTTTACCCTCCTTGTTTGCTTCCCTATATAATCTCCCTGTGTTCTCTGTCCTGCGCCAGTATGTTGTGGTTGTATCCATATTTAGGTGTCTTGTTTTTCTCGTGTCTGTTGATTCCTGTGTACAAGGCCTCATTCCGGGTTTCCTGCTGGATCCAGTCTGGTTTGGTTGGGATCCTTGCGGCCTTGATGGTTCCCTCTCCAGCCCAGCCAGTCGACTGCCCTCCTGTTCTGAGTATTTTACCCTTCTGGGAACTTTTTGTTGGTTTTGTTTTTTGCCTTTTTGTCAAATAAACATTGAATACCTGCTATTGGGTCCTCACTTACCTTCACATCCCTGACAGATAAATGGATGGACGGATAGAAGGATAGATTGTTCGATCCCCACAGCCATCACATTGTGTCCTTGAGCAAGGCACTTAACTCCAGATTGCTCCAGGGGGATTGTCCCTGTAATAAGTGCTCTGTAAGTCACTTTGCATAAAAGCATCTGCCAAATGCATAAATGTAAATGTTCTAGGGAGAGTAGCCATAGATAGACAGACAGACAGAAAAACTATTGAACAATAGATATCCCTAGAACTGCCTGGAAATGCCTTGTTGATGAAAGAGGTTAATGGAGATCATTGGATGTTTTTTGTTTTTGGCACCTGTGGCAGGGTGGAAGGCGGGGCCGGGTCGTGATTCCGCACACCCGGCCCCAAATCAGGCTAATCAAGCCTCAGAGAGGGATAAAGGCCGACTGGAAGCTGCAGTGTGTGAGAGAGAGATTTTTAAGTTTCTTATTAAAATATTATTTACATTTTCATGCCGGTTCTCACCTCCTCCTTTCCTTTAATCCCTTTACTGCACCATTCTGAGAAAACTCAAGAAAATCCCAGAAGATCAGAAAGTTACAGAAATACTCAAACCAGGCTGATGTTTGATGTGAACATTAACTGAAGCTCCTGACGCATATATGCATGATTTTATGCATTGCACTGCTGCCACATGATTGGCAGTTGTTCCTAATAAAGTGGTCAGGATGGATGGATGGATGGATGGATGGGTTACAATCTAACATTCTGTCAAAGATTCCCCCCCTGTGCAAGCTGTGGAATAAATAAGATATGGAATTGGCTTTTTCATATTGAAAGCTCAAGATATTCATTCCATGTTCGTCAGGCAGCAAGAGTCATAATTCAGATTTGTTTTAATGCGAGTGCCTCACATATGCAGAATAAACATTCCAACAACAACAACAGTCCACCTCCTCTGGCAGGAAGTGAGATCTTAACCACAAGATCTTTTCGTGTTCAAGCGAAGAAGAAAAATAAGTCATATGCTGTTGAAACGGTTACAGCTGTGTACATCCATCAATGTAATCATTAATTTCCTAAAGTTTTTTGTTCTACTTTGTTATTATATTGTCAATCAATGATATTCACCTACTGTATGTGAAATGAACCACAGTAATATCTGACAAGCTTTACTATAGCTTGCTCCTGGAAATAATTTTTCCAGACATTCTGAAAGAGGCTTTGGATCATGTGATACACAAGACTTGGCAAGGCAAGGCAAATATTGAGGCAAATATTGAGGCAGGCAGTTTTGGGTTATTTCGTCTCGGTTTGGGACCCCTGCTGTGCTGTGGGTAAAATCAGCCTTGAGTGGCACTCAATGGGGAAATCACTTCCTGCATCACTTTAACTATCAAGGAAGAAATCTTATTTTATTTATTTTTAATTTGCTCTAGCTACTACATCTGCTTATAAAATAGGCTACATTAAACACAAACTTTTGAAGGGATAGTTCAAAATGTGAATTCTGTTAAAATTTACTCTCCCTCATGTTGTTCCAAACCTGTATGACTTTCTTTTCATTTTGGGGATGTTACTTTGAAACTGTAGCTTCTCAAGCTACAAGTCACTCATGACTTAAAGTAGTTAAACTACAATCAAGCAACTGAAAAAGTAGTTAGCTATACTACAAGATCCTAACCAAAAGTAGCTACGCATGTACATTGAAGCTGTTTAAAGAATAAAATATGCAAGGGATAATGTACAGTTATCGCAAAATAAACCCAACAGGGTGATCAGGACCTCAATTTGATGTTTTAGAAGATAATTTCAGCTCTGTAGCTCCATACAATGCAAGTGAATGGTTACCTAACATTTGAAGCTCCAAAAAGCAAATTAAGGCCAAAAGTAATGCATAAAAAAGTAATCCAAAATGCAACACAATAACTCACAAAGACTTCTTTTTAAGAGCTGCTATCATTCACCATGTCCTGGTGCTTTCTTAATTTGAATCTGAAATCTATTATAACATTAATTAAAAGTACAATATTTATGTAACAAATTCGAGGAATGAGGAAGCGGGAGACGGTGAATCCAACTCAATGGTAATTTTATTCTTCACATAAAAACAAGTTTGCCTGACTGCGTAACGGTAAAGCTTCATATAAACACTCAAATGCTATATTTAGTGGGACTGGCAGCTGCCAATGCACTTGAAGCTCTCTCCTTGTAACTCTGAGGTCTGGCCCCTTTTTATTTCCCTTGTCTCTCACTGTGAACAAATAAACAGAAATTACTAGCAATTCATCTCAGGTGAAAACTCTTAACGCTTCCTCCCTCCCCAGCGGAATGCTCGACCACACCCATGTCTCCACATACCCCCACCACCGGGAAACTGTCTGGACTGCCCCCCTTTCTGGAGAGGAAGTCTGCAGCAGCCATCTGCGCTCCCGGCCTGTGGATCACCTCTAACTTAAAAGCTGGAGTGCCAGATACCAACGGGTGATCCGGGCATTGACATCCTTCATGCGGTGGAGCCATTGGAGTGGGGCATGGTCCGAACAGAGGGTGAATGCTCATCCTAACAAATAGTAGTCGAGAGTGAGGACCACCCACTTGATGGCCAAGCACTCCTTCTCTATGGTGCTGTAATTCATCTCCCTCATAGAGAGCTTCCGACTAATGTACAGCACTGTTCGCTCCTTCCCATCCACCACTTGGGACAGTACCCCACCCAGCCCCCTGTCCGATGTGTCCATCTGCAAAACAAAAGTGAGAAAGAAGTCATGGTAGTGCAGAAGCAGCCCACCACAAAGTGCAGCTTTTACCTCCGTGAATGGTCGCTGGTAGGGCTCCATCCACCGGACCGGGTCTGAAGCTCCCTTTTTAGTGAGATCAGTCAGTGGGCTGGTGATATCCGAATAATTAGGCACAAACCTTCGATAATAGCCAGCCAGCTCCACAAACTGTCTCACCTCATTTTTGGTCTTGGGTCTTGGGCAGGTTGCAATCGCTGCAGTTTTATCAATTTGGGGGCGCACCTAACCATGACCCAAGTGGAACCCCAGATACCACCTCCCCCCACCCAATTGCGCACTTCTTCGGGTATGATGTGAGCCTCATCGCAGCAATCTCAAAACGGCCCCGAGATGCTGCATGTGCTGCTGCCAATCATTACTATAAATAATGATATCCTCCAAATAGGCAGCGGCATACACAGCGTGCAGTCTGAGGTCCCAAACAAACTGAACGGAAGGGTCACAAAATGCTGTAAACCAAATGGCGTGGAGAAGGCCGTTTTTTTCCCGGGACAGCTGCGTTAAGGGGATCTGCCAATATCCCTTTGTTAAATCCAATGTCAAATAAAAGTGAGCTGTGCCCAACTGAAGGAGCAGTTCATCAACACAAGGCATTGGATAAGCATACGAGTAATTTCAAGCTCAATGTGGGCAGCATTATAAGTACTTTATCTCCCTGTGTGAATTTCCATAGCCGAGCTCCCCTGTTAAACAGCCTGACGTTTTGCGCCTGTAGCAAATTCTCCTGTGATCATCATAGTTTTGCTCTCAGGTCAAGAATGTATTGAATTTAATTTTTGCTTTGTGAAGGTCCCTCTTCCCAAGTTTCCTTCATGACGTCTAACACACCACGGGGCTTACACCCATGTAACAATTCAAACGTGGAAAACCCCGTGGAGGCATGCGGGACCTCTCGCACTGCAAATAACAGGGATTCTAGCCACTTATCCCACTTCCGAGCATCTTCATGTATGAACTTATGAATAATTTCTTTAAGGTATTATTAAATCGTTCGACCAAGCTGTCTGTTTGTGGATGGTACACACTTGACCGAATCTATTTAATACCCAATAATTCATACAGCTCACGAAGTGTCGTGGCATAAAAGCCGTGTCCTGAACAGTGAGGATTTCTTTCAAAATCCCCACTCGAGAGATCATTTTGAAGAGTGCCTCTGCAACACTACATGCTGAGATGTTGTGCAGCGGGACTGCTTACGGATATCGTGTTGCATAGCCCACCAGGACTAATGCAAAGCGATGACAGCATGCTGTCCGTTCTAATGGCCAAATTAAGTCCATGCCAATTTGTTTGAAAGAAACCTCGATCAACAGAGAGTGGCACAATGGCACTTTTGGAGTGGCTGGCGGAACATCCTCCTGAATGCCCGGCCAATAGAAATGGGCCATGAGATGGCTTAGTGTTTTCCCCTGTCCCAAGTGATCTACCATCGGATTATGATGAGCCGCCTGGAATAACGTTCCCGATGGCTCTTTGGTATCAACAACAGGTTGTATTTAATTAATGCCTGGCTGGAGACATCAATAACTTTCACTTGGTCAAACTCGTGCTTCAGATTTTCGCCTCACGGCTACTCTAGCGAGTAACCCCCTGCCGGTAATTCCCTAAGGGTGGGGGAGGATAACACCTCCCCTTCCCCAGTATCAGCGTGATGGAGCAGCCGCAGACGGCCAGGCCACGCCTCCCCAGCCAGTGCTTTGCACATCCCACACCAGTTTACTTTCTCACAGGAGCCATTCACACACAACCCCTTCAAAAATGATTGAAAGACAGCCAATTTGTTCCCAAAATTAGCAGATGTGTGAGGCGAGGACTAACCACCGCCTCAATATTATGCTTTTGTCCCCGGAATATTACCGTTATTGTCATTATAGGATAATCATGAATATCCCAGTGCATACGCCTCACATTCATCTGATTATTTGCCCCCAGTGCCCATTTTGAACCAAGCATTGATGGGAGGACGTTTGATTAAAACCTGAATCCACCAAGGCTTGGTATGTACGCACCTAATACTCACTGGCATTTGGTAGGTCCCTGCTTGCTCAGGGACAGTCTGTGGGGTGTCAGGGATCCGCATCAAGTCTCCCTCCATCCAGCACACCGGTCCAAGCCTTCCGTAGAGACCAGAGGAGGAGACTGTAATGGGGTTTGGAAATAGGAGGAGGCGGGAACCGGATCAACACTCAACAAGACTTTAATAATAACATAACATCAAACTGGAACATAATAACAGACGTCGACCTCAAACACACACATACAGGTCTGTGTGTGTGTCTCTCTCCTTTCCAGCACTCCCTCCTCCTCCTCTTATCTCTCTCCCGCTGATTGGGCCGCTCAGCACCAGCCGCGCTCACTCACAGCCTGGCCACGCCCTCCTCCTCTTCACCTACCCCCACCACCTGATTCAGGCAGGGGAAAGCTCCGATCTGACTTACCCCCCAGCCACCCTTCTTTCCTGGAGGGGAGGAGTTGCAGCTTCAGCCATGTCGCCGGATGGTTTTCCTCACCTACTGGGAACCTGGGTAGGATGAGGGGAGGGGGAAAGGGGGCAGGAGAGACAGAGAGAGAGAGAAAAAACTCAGGTTCCCACTGGACCTTGACTCCTGGCGGATGGCAGCTAGCTCCTCCGCCTCCCAGGAGACGTCAGTGGCTGTTCCAACTCCCAGTGGATGGCAGAGAGCTCCTCCGCCCCCTGGTGGACGGTAGCGGCTCCTCCGCCCTCTAGCGACTGGCAGCAGCTCCTCCACTCCCTGGTGAATGGCAGCAAGCTCCCCCACCGAACATAATATCCGGACGACAGCGGTTCCATCATCTCCTGGTGGATGGCAGCGGGCTCCAGTACTACCGCATCAAACATCCTCGGAGTAGCAAACCTCCGTCAGCAGTGAGGGCTTTCAGCACTAGTTTAATAGGGTTCGGGAAAGGAGGAGGCAATAACCGGAACACTCAACAAGACTTTAATTATAACATAACATCAAACTGGAACATACTTACAGACGTTGAACACGAACACACATACAGCTCTGTGTGTGTCTCTCTCTCTTTCCAGCACTCCCGACTCAGCACCAGGCGTGCACACTCACAGCCCGGCCACGCCCTCCTTCTCGTCACAGAGACATTAGAAGGGGGAAGGATGTGGGGCGCACCGGCCCCCGTATATACTGACAGAAGGTCTTCCACCAGCTGTAGCGCTTCATCCAGCGACACTTCATCCAGTGGCACTGGACCCACTCGGCTGTCCCCTTTGGCAACCAGGAGACAAACTGCTCCATCACCAACAGGTTGATGACATCCTCTGCATCGCTGTCCTCCTTGGCCAGCACCCACCGCCGGCAGGCGTCACGGAGCTGCTGGGCAAAGGTAAACGGGCAGATATCCTCGCACAGCGTTAAGGAGTGGAAATGCTGGTAATGTTCTTCTGGAGTGCGGCTGACCTGTTGCAAAATGGACTTCTTCAGCACCTGCTTTAACCCTTTAGCCACCAAGTGAGAAAAATACAAAAGTAGTCTTGCAGACATGCAATTCTGTTCTCTTCAACACGCCAGGCCCCTTTCATGTCTTTATGGAAGACATCTGCAGAAAGCTAGGGAACTATCTTTGTTCTGTGGATAAGGAACACGTTGACATTTCAAGATAATTAGTGTTCAGCTGGAGTGAGTGATCACTCACAATGTCACTATTACCATAAATTAACAACTCAGCAACTCATGCATACATCCTGTACATTGCTTCAAATCTGACCACAGTAAATTATGTGTAATACAGCTTTTGACAATCCATTAATTGATTTTAAAGGAAAATTCCATATTCAATACTAGTTAAGCTCAATTGTCAGCTTTTGTGGCATAATGTTGATTACTAAAAAAAATCATTTTGTAGATTTAAGTCAAGATTAAAGTGAGGCACTTACAATGGAAGTGAATGGGGCCACATTTTGGAGGATTTAAAGGCAGAAATTTGATGCTTATAATTTTATATAAGCACTTACATTAATCATTTTGTTAAACTTATGTTTTATTTGAGCTCTTAAGTTGTTTAAATAGTTGTTTTATACGGTCATTTTAGGTTTTCAGGGTTTACACTGTTACGTCATCATGGCAACCAAGTTGTAGAATTGGAAATAACTTTACACAGAAAAGGTTAGTAAGCTTTTTTTATCACACTAAAATCATGTTATCATGCATATTGTTTATGTCTTGTGTTTTTAAAACAGTGAGTATTTGAACGTTTACAGATTGGCCCCATTCACTTTTATTGTAAATGCCTCACTGGAACCCAGATTTTTGCTTTTGTTAAGAAAAAGAGGGACAAGTTGAAATACATTTTTGGGTTAATCTGCATTATGCCACAAATGCTCTCTATTTAACTTGTATTCAACCTGCAATATTCCTTAAAATGTATATTATATAGTGAACGCTGAATAGTTATTAATTGTTCAGATTAAAACAAATTCTGTAACACTGTTGTGGTGCAGCACAGCTTCCTGTTTAGATTTCAAAATATTGCAAGATATCATGAATAGTTGAAATATCATTAAGTATCATTCAGTATGGAAACCTTTCAGTACCATGGTACACATCAATATATCATAGAATTTCCACGTGATATGGGAGTGGTGGTGGCGTAGTGGGCTAAAGCACTGAGCTGGTAAGCAGAAGGTCACTGGTTCGATCTCCACAGCCACCACCATTGTGTCCTAAGCAAGGCACTTAACTCCAGGTTGCTCCTGGGGGATTGTCCCTGTAATAAGTGTACTGAAAGTCGCTTTGGATAAAAGCGTCTGCCAAATGCATACATGTAAATGTAAATATCATCACAGTACCACAGTACAGCCAAAATCATTTTGTAAGCAGGCACAGGTAAATCTGCCAGTAGATGGAGCTCTTACAAGTGAATATGTCCATTGAAGAGTTGGCAAAGTGTTGCCTTTGTCAATGGCAGTTGAATACCTGTATACTTAACAAATAGTTAAGTCCTCATGTAAATTTAAGAAAAAAAGTCATGTTATAGAAGTCATGACTGTATCTTTTTTAATGTGACATCATATAGTCCCAAATTTCCTTTCTACCCATACTTTGTTTATATCAGTTTTAAAAAGGAAACATTTATAAGATGCATTATATGTTTTATATATATGCATAATATATATATTTTAAAGGAATATTCTGGGTTCAAAACAAGTTGAGCTCAATTGACAGCATTTGTGTTCATAACCACAAAAAATTACTTTGACTCGTCTCACTTTTCTTTACAAAAAGAAATCTGGGTCACAGTGAGGCACTTGCAATGAAGGTGAAAGGGGCCAATCGGTAAACGTGAAAATACTCACTGTTTCAAAACTATAGTCACGAAACGTAAACAATATGCAAGTTAACATGATTTTACTGTGATAAAATCGCTTACAAACCTTTTCTGTGTGAAGTTATATCCAATTTTACAACTAGGTTGCCATGACGACATAAAGCTTTAAACCTTAAAGCGGCAATATAAACAACTTTACAGCTTAAATTACACATTCATTTTAACAGAAGTGTTAATGTAAGTGCTTTTATAAAATTAGAAGCTTCACATTTCTGCCTTTAAACCCTCCAAAAATTGGCCCCATTCACTTCCATTGAAAGTGCCTCACTTTTTAAAGAAAAGGAGGGAGGAGGGGGCCTGTGTAGCTCAGCGAGTATTGACGCTGACTACCACTCCTGGAGTCGCGAGTTTGAATCCAGGGCGTGCTGAGTCACTCCAGCCAGGTCTCCGAAGCAACCAAATTGGCCCGGTTGCTAGGGAGGGTAGAGTCACATGGGGTAACCTCCTCATGGTCGCTATAATGTGTGGTTCTCGCTCTTGGTGGTGTGCGTGGGGTGTTGTACGTGGATGCTGCATAGAACAGCGTAAAGCCTCCAAGCGTGTCACGTCTCCATGGTAACGCGCTCAACAAGTCATGTGATATAATGCGCGAATTGACAGTCTCAGAAGCGGAGGCAACTCTTCCGCCACCCGGATTGAGGCAAGTCACTATGCCACTACAAGGACTTAGAGAGCATTGGGAATTGGGCATTTCAAATCGGGAGAGAAAAAAAAAAAAGAAAAAAAAAGAAACAAAGAAAGGAAAGAATAGAGTCGAAATAAATTTTTTGTAGTAATTAACATTATGCCACAAATGCTGTCGATTTAGCTTAACTTGAATTGAACATGCAATTATCCTTTCAATTAATGATAAAATAGTAGACCGAAAGCCTTAAAGTAACTCATGGGTTAGTCCATGCTCAAGGGAGCTAATAAAATATTATAAAAAACTAAAAATAAAAACAAAAACATGAACGAAAACTTCAAAGAAGTAGTAAAAAAAAAAAAAAAAAAAGAAGGAAAAAAATGCCGATAATCTTTCCAGGCTTTTGAGATTGCCATGCGGGATGAATCCGGATCGCAGTGTAATCCAGCCCGTGTTTTCCTGGGATCCGATCAGAATTCCTGCCGCTCGCTCTCTCTCAGTGATCGGTGAAAAATATCTCCAACTGTCCGGACTGAATCTCCCTCTTTCTCTACACCTTTACACATCATGCCTGCTCTGACGCCTATGATTTCGCCTCTCTCCAGTTCGGCGTCGTTTTAATCTCGCAAACATGGATTGACTTTGATTTTGCCCCGTTGCCTTTTGAAGTTTCTCCGGCTGACCGTGTCTCGCGACTCCGCAAGCTTCGTGTTTCTTTCGGCAACTTTCGGAAGTAACTCGTTCCGGATGTGTTCACACTGTTGAGCTCGTCCGAGCGCTCGAGCACAGGGATTTTAAATACTCCGAGGCTTTTTCATACTTCTTTTATTCTTGTTTTAAGGGATGGCGGAGCGGGGAGCCCTGCTGCTCCTCTCTCTTTGCTGCCTCACAATCACCGTTTCACAGGCTGCAAAAGGTAAGACCGAATTTAAAGATGTTTACAGTTTTCTCCTCTGTGTGTCAACGTATGAAACTAACATTTGAATCTAAATTCACTTCATATCACTATGAGTTTTCTCCAGATCACCACAACAATGCAACACACACTGTTGAGACAGCCTCACACCATTCAGTTAAATTAAAAACATGTGTGTAACGTCCTTTTCATCTTTATCCTTGCTCTGAAAAGACACATTGTTTACTGCAAATGTGTATTTTGCATTAACACCTTCATATTATGAGCTGTGTTAACCTGAATAGAAACCCCAATTCCTTTTCCAAATACACAAGTATCCAAACCGGCATCATGGAAAATAATAAGACTTATTAATTCCAGTATAGGCTAATAATAGCAGAACATCTAGTTGTTGATGAACCCTTGTTCGACCTAAGGGACATTTTTGTATTTTTTTAGTTTTAGTTTTTTCGATCATTTTGGCTGTGTTAATGCCAACAGCATACATTTGGCCAAAGGTGTGTATTTTGGGGGGGATTTTGACATTTCTACCTCAGTTCCTAAAATACAAATATAATACACCGTGTACACAACACAGAATAGTTACGCTCAGGAACTTCAGGACGATAATGGCCCCATTAAAGCCCATTAAAATGGCAATATTTGATCCCAGTGCCATTAAAGCATAAAATCATAAATTCTGTGATATTATGCTTTCATTCCAGAGACCTGGCTTAAATTTTGTTAATTGTAATATTTTCCACCAGATGGCGCCATTTTTCTCATGTCTATCGTATGGAGCAAATACATGCTTTTTTACTATTTTCTGTTTGCTGTATTATAGAGCATATAAATATATGAAATAAAATTGTGTGGGGGTGTTGGTATGGATGTTAGAGTGTGTGTGTGTGTGTGTATAAAAAAACAACAGTGGCATTATGTAAACAAACTGGCATTTAAAGGGTTGAAATCCTGAAAATGAAGGAATATTTTGTAGTTATGATCAGGACTGATTTTGGTTTAAATATTAACTCATTGAAAGTGGAAAATAATCTGAATATATAATATTATTATGGCAGTTTTTTGACGTGGACATTTCTGTCCTCTAAGGACCTCTGAGTAACCTTTTTAATTGCTGTACAAGGGTTAATATCTAAAGATAGTATTTCATACATTGTTAGAGTGTCACAAACAGCTCAGACACCGTTTTTGTATATATGAGCTTGTATATTGCATTATAGCTCATATATTTGGGTTTATATATGTACATTATTAAAATTCCACTATTATATGGGAAAATATATGTTACATATATGAATATGAATATATATATATATATATATATATATATATATATATATATATATATATATATATATTTATTTATTTTATTTTTTTGTGGTATTTTGAAATGTATGTTGCACATATGAACTAGATGTCGACTGTTGGTGGATTTTGCCGATACCAATAGCTAATGTGGTGGGACAGGCCAATAACCTATTAATCGGCCGATCGTTTTTAAAATCAATGTATAATATGTCACAAAAAAAGAAAAAAACATTTACCCTTCTCTATTTCTCTTTGTTTGTAGTGAAATTGAATACAAGCTGACTTTTAACTCCTAAGATTCATAATTTTACTCATTTTTATCAGCAACATTTTAGCATCAGTTTTGATCTCTGTGGTTTTTATAATATAAAATGAAGGTTTGTTGTTTATTAGGATCACGAATATGTTGGGCAGGCCATAGTAGAGTGTGTGGCTGGACTCTCTTGCGTGCAGAGGTTGATGAAAGCAGCTCTGCTGCATGAAAAGCAATGTGCTGTGGTAAAAATCACAGGCTTTGCTGGAGATCACTACAAAAGAGAGGAATGGGGGGCTGGGTGGAATGGGCCGACTCTGTCTGGAAAGTAATAAAACCAGGAGATTAAGGGGGGGAACAGGGAGTTCCTCTGGGACTTTTGATTGATTCCAGAGAATCAGACCTATATGTGGAGAGTGAGTTTCAAGTTACTAATTGTGGGGTGCCTTTCTGAAAATATCTGTTAATGTGAAACACGTTTTTTGAGGTTCAGAAATGCACAAATTTGAACCATGAGTAGACTCATGAAGGTTAGGTTGCATCTCACTGATAACTGCATTCAAACTCTTTATTTTGGTGTAAAGGAAATGGGGATATCTTTAGGTGAAGCTTTTAAGAAAAGTTGTCAGTGCATCTTATTTAGGCCTACATGCAATCTTATCTGCTTTACCCTGCTGTGCTGTGTGCTTGGCTTCCCTGCAGACTATGTAAACAGCATGCTAAACTATATAAACACTCACAAACTTGTCTGCAACCACTCAACGCTGTAAGACTCTGTGAAAAGTGTTCCCTGCACTTATACGCCACAGCGTATGTGTCCAATTCCTGAACATAAAAAAAAATATATTCTAACATAAAGTTACTTTTGTTGTTGTTGTTGTTGTTGTTATAAGGTGTATGTTTGGTTATAACCAGAAAAATATATGTAATTTACTTTCATGGATCGGTGGACATCTTTTGTGTTCTCTCTATTTTTTTAAAACGCACAAATAGAAGTGATATTGCAGGAGCATTTTATGGAATAATATTACACTAACAGAAAGCCCTGTGGTACAGCCATGCTTTTTTGGAAAGGTTTTGCCACAAACTCAACTGACTGGCTTCTCTCCTGTTTGATTTTCCTGTATGATGTGTGAGCGGATACAATGACACTCACAATGATCGACAGAGTGGTTTGGCTTCCTTGGTGTGCGCGTATGTTAAGTTTGTACAGACATGATTTCACCTCTAAAGAACTAAATTGTGCCAAAAAAATGACTAAAACGGCAATTGTGAGTGGGGTGGCCAATGGGGCCAACCCCCTAGCGCCGCCACTGCTCTAGTCCATAGACTGTAATAAAAGATGGACGACGCCCCTTCGCTCTTTTCCATTGGTGAGAACTGAAGCCGCCAGTGTCCCGATATGGCGCTGACATCTTGGGACTTGAGTCTGCGCAGTTGCGATTTCGGGACCAGACCTGCGCAGTAGTGAGCAGGAAGTAAAGCTGCGAAATCAAGGCCCCGCCCTCACTCTCGCTGAATCAATCGCAAGCACACGCCCCTGCACTTTTGACTTTTGACGGTGTGAAATAATTAATTATAGAAATTTAGATATTACATTTAAAGCTCCAATCTCCTCAGTCCTCCGAAGATCCCGAAAAAAAGTAAGTTGGTGCTTCAGTGACTACTTTCGCTCAGAGAACCTGTCAATCACAGCTGTCAATCATGATGTCACAGCACCGTTTTTATAGCATCAAATAACTAAAAACAAACTTATTTTGAAAACAAACACTTGAAATTACATCAACGTGATAGTTTCTATCTTTGGAAAAAAGATATGTGAAGTGTAATTTAATTGTTTAGTCGGTCTCACGTCCCGTTGAATAACATGGGGAGGCGGGGTTTATGACCTATACTAGGACCAGTCACCGGGGGGCGATCGAGACGTTTTGGCTTCACTTTTGAGGGCTTGTGCGGCACTCTTGCTCTAGTCTATGTAATCGGCAAACAAAAATGTGTCTGCAGGCCGCTTGCTGCCTTTCAATCATTTTGCGCATTCTCCGAACGTTGTAATTGCAGTGAAATATTGAGGCATAATACCATTTTTATGCCATGTTGTTCATAACAGTCTTCAGTTGTTCAGTTTCAGAGGGCTATTATGCTGATGTTGTTTTTAACAACCGATTCTGCTGTATATGAAGCTCATTTGGTATCGTTGTAGTGCAGAGTTTTGGAAACGAGGGAATGGCTAATTCAACGGCTCAGTCTGCTGGAAGTAGAACAGCTAAAATCACTTACAGCACCTTTAAATGTAGCTTTTGTTTTGGTGGAAAAATGAATGTTTTTGACAGCTTCACTTCACACCTCCGGAAAAAGCAGTTCACTATGTGGGCTAATGTGCTCATTAAACTGCGAAATGGTATGATTTAATTATATAGTCTGAATGTGCACATGATGTTAACGATGAGGTTAGTGTATAAACAGCGGCTTCTCACATTCACTTACTGTTGAGGCACGCAGTTCATGTAGTTGTTTAATTAAATATCAGCCTTTTGTGGTTTAAACACACTAGGCTTATCACAAGACATTTTATATGCTAGCTTATTTATGACTGAATTCTGAAATACTCAAGTTTGATCGTCTTCTTGGCGCTCTGCCAAAGCCCGTGAGAAGCCCCGGCAGGGCCGATCTGAGGACCTCACTAAACCATCCAATCGGTAGTAGCGACGGGCGTGTGTACAAAGGGCAAGGACTTAATCAATGCGAGCTTATGAAATCATAGGGCCCTAGGAGTGGTAGAAAAAAATTGATTCTCCGATGCATTGCAATTCTTCCTCAAATGATTCTGAAATGATTCTCCAAAATTTTAAACAGTTTTTAGTTCAATTTAAACCGCAGCAGCTCAGTGACACTTGCGTGCATAATGAGAGACAAAGTGAGAAGCTAGAAACTAATGGTCAGGACCACATATACTAAAGCCAAGAACAAACTACAGAACTGATCGCAGACTGGATGTATCAGCCACACGACCATTGTCCCCGACTGAAACTACAATCCTGAAATTCATTCACAAACTCAAGCACATAGCAACGGGAGGGTTTATTCTTGATAACACGTCAACAACAGCATGAAAGACGGGCTCACAGCCATTATTTTACGAAATGCAACTTGCTTGGTTTTCCATTCAATTTGACCCAAATAATTGTCAAAGGATATAGATTTATTTGCTCTATCCATCACTGGATGATATTGTATATGTATCTTTTATATAGCCTACACTATGTACTTACAGCTACAAGTATGTCTTTTTGTGGTTTGAAAGCTCGAAAGGAATTTATTCAATGCTACAACAGTTTCATACACTAACATGCTAACTCATCAACGTCCCTTTGTTGAAACACTTTCGAAACATTTGTGTGTGTGTGTGTGTGTGTGTGTGTGTGTGTGTGTGTGTGTGTGTATAGTGATCCACAATATCCTAGTTTGGACTGCAACCCCTATTCCTCTCCTACCGGTGAACGGCTTCAGTAAATGTTTTAGATCCCCTTTGTGGTTTCTCAAAGCTATTATGCCATTGGAAAGTATACACAAATTGGGCTTCTTTTTCAATGTTGCCTAATGTTAAAATATCGATGCCTCAAAAATATATCAGATAAAATAACGTGCCGATCAATAATCTGTATATCTATATTTTATGATTTGTTTTGCATTAAATGCTTAACACTTGCTTAACACAATGCTTGCAGCAATGTGGATGCTTCTCCACAGCATGCATTGTGATGAATTATCCAAAGTCATCAGGACTGTTGCAGCTGCATGTTTTCAGATGTCAGGGAACAAAGAGGATCAATATCACAGTAATAAAGTAATAAAGTATTGTCAGCAATTGAATCTCTCTGGAAACAGCACGTTACAATAACCCCCAGCTGAGAGATTTAGTCGGTGATGTTCTTTATTAATTTAGATGGACAATGTGCTCTTGGCTAATTGCCTAATGTCCAAGTGAAGGCTTGATAGCAGTGTGTAAATGGATTGTGATTGATGGAGTTGTTTTCTATATAGTACTTGGCGGCAAAAGCACTAATGAATAATTGTACCTGCTGTTTGTCAACACGTCCTTCAGGTATCTTTGAGAACACAAAACCCTGCCATTGTCCTTTTAGTAGGAGATGGGACAGTGTAGGTTCTGAATGGGATACAATTTAGCAGTTTGTAGCGTATGATGTGCAAAGTGTCTGTATGTATGGAATACTTTGATGACCAACTGCTACCCATCTCTGCAGTATACCACCATAGCACACTGCATGGGAGTGCATTTAAAAATTTGCAATGCACTTTTTCGCAAATGACGCACTTGAACTGGAAGCGATATCAGCCATGATTTTACCATGGTATTTTGGGACCCATTATTTGATCAGACTGCCAAAAGTTAGCACATTTTTGGACAAAACACACAGGTTTATCCACAAAGCAGCCATGTTTGTTTCTGATGGTCACCAGTAACCAAATTAAACATGCAACATTGTGTGGTTATGTGTCAACAATATTTGTAACATTTAGGTTTATTATTGCATTCTGGACAATGTTTCAATTACTGTTTTGAAAATAAATAGGCAGTATACGTTTACAAAATTCTGCCATGCAAATGCAAAATGGAGTACTGACTGAAATCAGGTCACTTCGGCCACATCCACAAACGTACGTTTGGTTAAAAACTATTTTCTATTTCTTAACGTCATCATTTTCCAAAGTATGCTGTACTAGAGGGCTTTTTCCAAAGTCTCTATTTTCGGTGGATGACAATGGCGTTTCAATAAGGATGAGAGGCATAAATAAGGCAGAGAGAATGACAAATATACACAAAAACCCATGAGGTAGTGAACACATTTTTGTTGTTGTTGATGGAATTTTGATAAAATTGTCATGCCGACGGAATGTTGTGTGGTCAACACCCTCATTTGGGCTGCGAGTGCTTGCTGCTCCCTGTGGATCTCTCTTTGTGGCTGAATTCTTGCTGGTGTGTCTCTTGCCAGCCTCAGCAGCTGGAGCAGATTATATGATGCATGTGTGTACTGAATGCTCAGGCTTGGTGAAGTAAAGTAAACCCCAGACAGAGCTTCTGGTAGGCCATTTAAAGTGATCTAATTATGATGTGATCCTATTCTGGAGCCCTCACAATGTCAGAATTATTCATGTACCACAGTATTTACATCCCTTTCAAAAAAGTTTTGTGGTGGAACTGGACAGTGATGGTATTAGATTGCAATACCATCATACTCTGGGGTATATATATATATATTAGGGCTGAAATGATTAGTCGACGTTATCGACAACGTCGACAATAAAATATTGTCTACAAAAATGTTCCATTGTTGAATAGTCGTTTTTCTTCTTCATTAAATGTAACATGAGATCACATTAAACTCTAATGATGACGTGTGAGAGCAGCACTGCAGCTCGCGCCTGACCGAGGAGAGGAAGAATTACACTGATCACAGTCCAGATGCACTCTAGACTTTCCAAACAGCTTCAGATGATGTAGATGGCAATGTACAAGGGAATTATACAAAAATACCAAATAAGTAAATACAGAAGCACTCTCGTTGTGGAATAAGTGGAGCCGGAGCTCTTTAAAGGGAACACCCCGGTGTTACATCTTAAATGCAGTTATATTTAATGCGGTATAGCTTTATTAAAGTTCAAATAATATGGAAGCAGATCATGTAAATAACTACAAACTCCGAAACTGGCATTTCTCTGTGCGGTCAGCACCTCTTCTATGAGTTGCGCGAATGTCGATCTAAGGGGGAGATTGAAACTGCACCCGGCTGATGCACACTCTGTCACTGTGACGCCGTCCCTCAAGCACATACACTTGCTGCAGCTAGTGAAGAAAATTAGCAATAAGCAGCTTTATTAATAAGAGAGAGTTAGGTGAGAGAGGAAGTCTTCCCCTTATTATACACTGCAACAAAATACATTTATGATTTGTTTTGGCTTGTTTTCCAATAGAAATATCTAAAACTCCTTTAAAACAACGTACATTTACATTAGCAGCTATACTGCAGAAGACAAATTTGTTATCTGAGAATGTTGAATATAATATAAAAAATAAAAATATTTTAAAATATCTAAAAATCCTTTTAAAAAGATGCATTCACCTGAGAAGCAGCATTTAACATTTAGACTTGCTTTTAGGGAATAGATCTTGAAAATAAATATATTTTGTCTTTACTGCACTCGCAGAAGAATAACCAAGTGAAAGAATTACACGTACAAAATACACTTACTGTATATTTAAGATACGTCCTCTTAAAGCAAGTTTAAATATCTTATGTGTTGCTTCTCAAGTAAATGTTTCTTGTTTTAAGGATTTTTAGACACTTTTATATGGAAAACAAGACAAAAACACTTGATAACAATAGGGGTTTTTGCAGTGAATTTCTTTACAGAATTAAACTTAATTCAGTGAATGTCATTTAGAAGTATTTTTAAAAGATGATTTTGTCCTCTTTATTGTTAGTAAGCATGTTTAATACATCCTTTTAAGAACACAAGCTGAGTAAGTGGTTAAAAACTAACGATAAATCATTGCAATAATCACAGAATAGTCAAATAATTGTTCTAATAATTGTTAGATTCATCGATTATCAAAATAATCATTAGTTGCAGACCTTATATATATATGTGTATGTATGAAATTCATATACTATGCCATTTACATGATCATGTACAAAAACGTTTTCCTTACAATTAAAAAATGCTATGGTTGTGCCATGGTATTTTTGGTACTTTAAGGGCACTTTTATGTAAGCAATGTTTTGGTACTTCCAAGAATACATGGTACTACCGTTAACCATGATGCAAGCCGCCATTATATTCACATGGTGCCATTTCCGAAAACCATGGTATTACCATTGTACATGTCCAAAAGCCATGGTATTACCATGTACCATGTTCTAAAACCATTTTTGGTACTTTTTTGTGAAGTTAAGGTTCATACCTTAGAGATTTGAACAACTCCGTACAACACCAGATGCTGGATTTGAGGAAATATGACCTGTCATTTGTGCAAAAGAGCATATTGCTCTGCTCACTGTCAACTGAAACCCATTTTATATTTGAACCTATTTAACGCTGACCCAATTTGTTCAAATGTTTAGCTTTCGTTCTCCTTTACAACAATGCAAGGGCAGCCTGGCTGCTCAACCACAAAAACATTAATTAGTATTGTTCTCTCTTCATCCTGTACTCTGTCATGAAAAGGGGCCTGGAGCTTTCTTAATGACCTGTTTCCTAGTATTGCACTTCATCATGAAACCCAACAGGACCAGTCGGTACAGTTTTTAGTGCTACACACCTGTGTAATATGCTGACTGTATTCTGTGGACTCAACTATTAAGATGGCCTATTGAGAATTGGGGCTAGTGGACAGAACTGTCATTGTCATTTGTTTGTGTGTTTTTATGCCTTGGAAACATTGAAATGATAATTTTCTGTGATGTATTGAACATTTGAGTGCATGAGCTCACTCCGATTAATGATTAATAAGCAGACAACGTGTCAGGTCATGTAAATGTCTTAAATGTCTTAAATGTCTTCCCTTATCGGGTTATGGTCTTAAACTGTTTAAGCATAAACCAATTGACACAGGTAGATTTTTGCCCATTACCCCAATTTTGCTCTATGTAAAAACCTATATCCATGTTCTTTCCGGCTTATCCAAGTGTTGTGTGAATGACTGTTTATGTTTTGACGTCAAAACCAGAGAATAATCTGTTGATTTCAAGTGACATGGAAAAGAGAATTTCTTGCGTTGTCTGATTTTCTTTAATCTAGCGCACTCGTTATTTAGCGAATTGTGCTTATTTATATGTGTCACCAAGGTGACATTATACACTCACCTAAAGGATTATTAGGAACACCTGTTCAATTTCTCATTAAAGCAATTATGTAATCAACCAATCACATGGCAGTTGCTTCAATGCATTTAGGGGTGTGGTCCTGGTCAAGACAATCTCCTGAACTCCAAACTGAATGTCAGAATGGGAAAGAAAGGTGATTTAAGCGATTTTGAGTGTGGCATGGTTGTTGGTGCCAGACGGGCCGGTCTGAGTATTTCACAATCTGCTCAGTTACTGGGATTTTCACGCACAACCATTTCTAGGGTTTGCAAAGAATGGTGTGAAAAGGGAAAAACATCCAGTATGCGGCAGTCCTGTGGGCGAAAATGCCTTGTTGATGCTAGAGGTCAGAGGAGAATGGGCCGACTGATTCAAGCTGATAGAAGAGCAACTTTGCCTGAAATAACCACTCGTTACAACCGAGGTATGCAGCAAAGCATTTGTGAAGCCACAACACGCACAACCTTGAGGCGGATGGGCTACAACAGCAGAAGACCCCACCGGGTACCACTCATCTCCACTACAAATAGGAAAAATAGGCTACAATTTGCAAGAGCTCACCAAAATTGGACAGTTGAAGACTGGAAAAATGTTGCCTGGTCTGATGAGTCTCGATTTCTGTTGAGACATTCAGATGGTAGAGTCAGAATTTGGCGTAAACAGAATGAGAACATGGATCCATCATGCCTTGTTTTTTGTTGTTGCATTGAAATATTCTTGGATTTTTGAGGCAGTTAGTCCATATCTGTTAGCTTTAAGGTCATCTATTCATGAGCATACTTCTAAATGTCATCAACAACACTTTGTATATGTACACATTTAAAATCTACAGTTTTTCTTCACTAGCGAAATGGACCACAAATATGACTCGCAATGCACTTTCTCATTTTGTCCAATGAAATGCTCTCTACAATGTGAAAGTGCCTCTCCTTAATACCAATGAAGCACTTTCATGGGCCTTTAATAAAGAAAAAATTCTGGCACATATGAAAAAAAACATTTTCCCTCCATTCGGTTTCCTGAAATGTGAGTTATGACAGCAAGAACTGTGCATCTGTGCCGAGCGGCCCAACAGATTAATGCTTTAAAATTATTGAAAACGATTGATGCATACCGTTGTGGTTGTGCATAGCTTGAACACTGATGACGGGCACTGCGGGTGCCCATCCCTCACAGCCCTGTAAAAAGGCCCCATGGTGCGGCGTAGAGCTGTGTGGTGTATATAGAGGATCACAGAGGATTGGTTGTAAATAAGCTCAAACTCACTGTCAATTTGCCTGAACTCAGCCTTTGGCTCTTGGCAGCTCAAGATGTGCTTAAAAGGGCAGTTTTCCCAAAAATTCTAATTTTGTCACCATTTACATCCCCATATCACTTTTTTTTTGTCTGTAGAGGTTTTAAAGAATGTTTACACTGCACATACAATGGAAGTGGATGTGGACTAGGGACTGTCAAGCTGCAAAAAAAGTTCTAAAAAGCACCACAAAAACTTCAAAAAGTAGTTAATATGATTTTTTTTTTTTTTTATGTTTTCAATTAAAGGTGCACTCAGCAATTCTAATCCAATTTTTGTCAAATTCTGCAAATATCTCCTCACAGTCTGCTGTCCATTCCCTGTGTGGGCTGAAAAAAAAATCCTAGCTTTTGTACACCGCCCTGGCTCTGTAAATGGGACAATAACAAAGTGGAACAGACCGATCCACACAACACTACTCCAGGCAATCAGCGACAGGGGGTGGTTCTTGTCTGTGCACAGGATGGGGGGTGGGGGTTGAGCGATGGCAAATTTGGTTGATGCAAACTTTCTAAACTCTACTAAAACTCTAACTAAAAAAGAAGGATTATGATAGTCGAGGGCTAGGAGCCGCGTCAACACTGGCAAGGCTTTTCAGCGGTGGAGAGACCTCAGAGAGGTAAAAGGCCTGAAGACAGATACAGGAGTTGCTCTTTTTCTTCTTGATAGGTGGGTAACGTACATATTTCTGTGTTTCACAGAACCCAAATATGCTGTTGTTGGGATGTTCGATTTAGTAGCAGGAGAGATGTGAGGGTCTGGAGCTGGTGTGCGTAAAACTGTGTTGCGTGCATAAATTTGGGGGCGGAGCTTCCAAAGGAGCACTGAAGGGATGGGTGTGTTTGTTTTGGCAGTTGAGTTCGATTACCAACAGTGTTCCAGGAATTGCTGAGTGCACCTTTAAAACCTTGGATCACCATTCGCTTTAAATATCTTCTTTTGTGTTCCACGGAAGAGAGAAATTCATACAGGTTCAGAAAGATATATATATATATATATATAGGCTCATCATTTATAAAATCTGCACTATATGCCATCCTATATGCCACCAAAGTCATTTTCTGGTTCATCACAAATGTCCAAGAAGGACTTGCCATTCCTGCCTACTCCAAAAACAAGCACTCCTTCCTTTGCTTAACCAAGGAAGTTGTGTAGAAAATGGTCTGCTGGGACTTAAAATTAAACAAAGCAGTATTTGTTCATGCTATTTATTCTTATGTGTGAATTAGTAACCTATTTTCCTCTTGTCACCAATCATTAAGGAGTGTTTCTCAAACAAACCTGGATTTTTCAAGGTTGCCACTTAAAGAAGTGTTTTCTTATGGTGGGTGTACTGAATATGTCTGCTGTATTCTATGTTAGTGATGTCATATTTCATAACTGAACATGTTGGTCTATGTTACACCATACAGTTTGGATATATCTTAGCTAAAAGAAGTCTTTTGAAGGTCTTGAAATGGTGTTGTGAAATGTTTTTTTTTTAGCGATTTTTGAAGTGTAGATGGTCAGGCAGCTGCAGTGCTCAGAAGATGAGATACTGTATGCAGAATTTCTTCTAGATCAGTGGTTACCACTCCTGTTCCTGGAGGCCCCCCAACACTACACATTGGATATATCATAAATCAAACACACCTGATTCAACTCATCAGCTCTTTAGTGGAGACTCCAAGAGTTGGGTGTGTCAGAAAAGGGAGATATGCAAAATATGCAGTGTTGGGGGGGGCCTCCAGGAACAGGGTTGGGAACCACTGTTCTAGATGGTTTTAAACGATGGGAATGATGGAAACCAGCTGCCCTGGATTCTCAGGATGTGACCTCAAATATTGACCTCTGACCCTCTGATGGATAAATGGAGTTAGATAAAAAAATGCCTATGAGGAAGATAAAGCCAGAAAAGAACCTCCAGAGTAGACTTGACATTCCAGCACTGGCCCCGTGTGGACACGTGTCACATGATCCCAGGGAGCGTGTTTGTATGGGAGGGGACGTCATTAAGGGGTGGCCAGCTGTTACTGCTTATGCCTAATGAGCTGTTTTATGGAAATGGCAGATTTGACTGGCTACTTGTGGAGGAAGTTGGCTTGCATGGAGTCTGTATCCATGAAATTCCACAAAGTTCAAATACATCTGCAGAATTTGAATGCCCATTATTCTACAAAAGTACCTTTTTAAAGGGATAGTTCACCCAAAAATAAAAAATTCAGTCATGATTTAATTTAGGGATGCACCGATACCACTTTTTCTCTTCCGATCTGATTCTGAGACTGGAAATCTCAGTATCGGCCGATCCGCTACCAGTGTTGTTTTTTTGCATAATCCGTTTAGAATATCTTTACATTATTGTGTGGAACTCTTTAATAAGTGAAGAAACACAAACCTCTAGTTATTCATTATTTAAATGTAAATGTATAGCTTATTAAGAAACACTTTATTATTAACTGGTATACTGGATAATGCAGCAGTAAAATTAACAGTAATTCCAGTATAAGTCATCAGTAGAAAAGAAGCTGTCTTTTTTTATGTGCAAATGGTTAAAGTGATTACACATATATTCTACGAGTACTTGAGTAATTAGTCAGAGTACTCGAGTAGATACAATGATTAAAATGCCCATCCCTAATGTATGTGTGTGTGTGTGTGTGTGTGTGTGTGTGTGTGTGTGTGTGTGTGTGTGTGTGTGGTGTGTGTGTGTATATATATATATAAAACAGAAGGTGAATGTAGGAGAAGCATCTTTTAGATGTAATCATTCTCTATATATATATATATATATATATATATATATATACTGGAGATGTAAATGCCATGTTTGTGTGTCTCTTTCAGTTGAACTCTGAAGTCTTACTGACTCGCTCTACAGACTGCACTGAGAGCAGCTCCTGAAGAGTGCTTGAAGATTAACCGCATTTGAAGCGCTCTGATGCATGTGCTGTCTGCAGAGGTTCGCAGCAAACGTGCAGTAAACCTTTGGTAGTGAAAGCAAAGCACTCCGGGTATACTTAAACATTCGTTTAGCAAATGTTCTTGGTCGTTGCAGGTTCATACACGCAGTGACACAAAAGAAAAAAAGCACCCTGCGTTATTCAGGTCTCCTGTCTGGAAAAATGTTCTTTTTGCGGTCATTTACAACAGCGATGGTCAAAAAAAGTTGACAAAACAGGCACTGCTCGACGTGAGTGCCGTATACTGGTAATTGCGCTGAAATCACCGGGGGAAAGATCCGCAGATGAGCCGAAACTGCACACACTCCCTGTCGTTTTTAAGCAGGCACTCGGTGATAATTCATACAAACAATAACTAAAGCGATTGGGGTGATAATTGCCAATGATACGTTTCCCTACGACGAAGATGTGTGATTTCCGTGTATGATTAAAACACTCGAGCCACATCACAACATCCCTCGTAACCATTTTAATAGCAAAGTTCCTTCTATAGTTATTAGTGTTGGGGAAGCTACTTTGAAACTGTAGTTTGACATGATACAAGCTACTCATAATTTTAAGTAGTTAAGCTACAGTCAAGTTACTGTTTTGAAAAAGAAGTTAGCTACACTTCAAGTTACTATCAAAAAGTAGCTAGCTACATTGAAGCTACTTTAAAAAGGGTTCGTTCCCCAAAAAATGAAAATTATCCCATAATTTACTCACCCTCAAGCCATCCTAGGTGTATATGACTTTCTTCTTTCAGCCAAACACAATCAGAGTTATAATCAGAGTTATAATAATAATTATAAACTATAATCACTTGCTTCCAGTATCAGACATCCACACGTTCACTGGCTTCCTCTAATCCTCTGCGGTTCCGTGTTCGTCTATTCTCTCCGGAGCTTACACTACGCCTACGTCATACACCGGAACTGGACTCTCTCGTGAACCTGCAGACGGCCGTTAGAAATGTGGATATTTTTCTTACAATAACGCAGTGCTTTGTTAACCCCTTGGAGCCATGTGTATAATTTATTTGATTGATGCACGCACTTTTTTGGGCTTCAAAATCTAAGTTACCATTCATTCCGATTATAAAGCTTGGAAGAGCCAGGATATTTTTTAATATAACTCTGATTGTGTTTGGCTGAAAGAAGAAAGTCATATACACCTAGGGTGGATTGAGGGTGAGTAAATTATGGGATAATTTTCATTTTTGGTTGAACTAACCTTTAATGAGGCAATCTTTTTTATGTTACTATCAAACCAATAATATTAATGTGTAACAAAATGTACACTAATGACATTTATTAATTAATGTATTTAATGTGTTTAATTAATAGTAACATTAATACAGTTAATAATGGCCATAAAATAAAATATAACCATATAAAATAAAAACAAAAACAAAAACATTTGTATACTATACTTCACACTTTTCAGTCCTGCTGTGGCCAGTTGTAGCTTACTACACTAAAGATCACATTTTTATGACAAACTCTCCTTGGGCTGGCATTTTTTGTTCTTGTCACATAATATTTAGTGTGGATAATATGTGAATATAGACTCAGGGATTGTTTCTCCCCTCACTTGTGTGGACATGCAAGTGCCAGCTTTACAGGTCACATACAGTTGCTCTACAAATATTTGTTCAGGTCCAAAAAAAGTGGACGGATGGTCATCCTAGATCAGGGGTCGGGAACCTATGGCTCGTGAGCCACAAGTGGCTCTTTGTTTAAAATCAAGTGACTCGCCGGATGTCTCACCATTCACCAACACATGATCGTTTAAAACTTTATAGAAATACTTTTCCAACAGAAAGCTTGAAGTCAAAGACACTGTTTTGATTTCCTTTCTCCCGAATTTGGCGTACAGCCTACTCCTGGTGAACAAGGTTTGAAATGAACACATGCCAGATGCAGATTTTTCATGCAGAGTATTTTGCTGATGTACCAGCCACTTTGGAAGGTGACCTGTAAGACTTCTCGGAGTGATATATTATAAGAAATCAGCCCAAAAGGGAAGTTATATTTTTCATGAACAATTGTAAAATGATGTAATTTTATAGAGACCCGCACAAACATGTGCACTCAATTACACATTGTTTTTGTATTTTTGAGTAGTCTATGTGCTTATCAACATTTTATTTTATTGAAAAACGTTGTTTTTGAAAATAGTAAATTATTCGTTTGTGGTATGGCTCTTTCGAAAAAATGCATCAACCAAAAATTTTAAAATTTACTTTGTTAATAATTTTTGCTTAATAATACATGCCATAAATGAATTATTTTACCAATCATTTTATTTTACATGAAAAGTATAGTTAATTAAATGCTAAGAAATTGAGAAATCAAATAGTTCTGCATGATATTAATTATTATAATAATATATTTATAAATATTATTATAATCACTTTGCTGCTCCCAATAATGCACATAGCTATAAGCTCATCGTCACGGAGAGTAAAAGATGTTGTTTATTTACTTTCCAGCATTGCATCTCACCAACTAGGAAACAACGTAACTTGAAATCAACACTCAACAGACACAATCCACCACTGCACCGTTGTCTGCTGAGCTGCAAAAAGATGCTCTGATGTTTACCTTTCAATCTGCTACATTACTTACTGCACTGACAAACTATAGCTGGCTAACACAGCAAACAGGTGTGATATATCGGTCGGGCACTATTAGTCACACTTGCCCTGTCTTGTTAACCTGTTGATTTCTCTCCCTATTTTAGTCTCATTGTGTTTGCTGTCCAGTGCTAGTTCGTCTTGTTTCCAGCCTTGTTTATTCAGTCAGTGTTGGTCTCTTGTTCAGTCGGTCTAGTTTGTTTCTTATTAGTCTGGTTTCCCATCCCTGTTCGGTCCGGTCAGTCCTGGTTATGTTTCTTCTGCCCCGGCCCCTTTTCAGTTAGCTCTGCTGTGGACTTGTTTGTTTTCTCCCTTGTGGGAGTTTTAGTTTGTTTTTTAAATTAATTTTTGTATGCATATATACATTTTTTTAACTCTGAGTTTGGGTCCTGAGCCTCATTTTCTGCATTCATGACACAGTGACCCTAAAACTGTGATAGAAAACCGAACCATGAGAAATATGAACCGTTACACCCTTCGTAATTATACAAGCGGTTCTTTCATCTTTCCTTTCTCATCTCTAGACACTCACAGTGACACCACACTTCATGTGAATTAAACTAGATCTTGTATACAAAAACTGACTGATTGGATAATTACCAGTTGCATTTAGATAGTATTCACAGTCATTACCCTTTACACCATTCGTCATGTCCTTCTCTCTCTTTATTCTGGCAAAATAAAAACACTCAGTATTTTTTTCCCTGTATACTTGTTGAGCTAGAGGGATTATTTTTCACTGATGTTTTCATAAAGTAAAGGTAATGAAGTCTTTTCTTCTTTCCCTTCTGAAAAAAACCCCATCTTAAACCAGCCTAAACTGGTTTGCTGGTTTTAGCTGATTTAAGATGGTCTCCTGGCCTAGTATGGTGGACTTTAGCTGGTCTAGCTGGTGGGCCAATTGGTCTCCCAGCCTGACCATCTGAAAAGTAGCCCAAACCCCTTTAAAACCAGCAGACTGATCAACCTGACCAGGCTGGGAGCCAAATTAAGACTAGCAAACCAGCTGGTTTAAATGTATAATTTTTTTTTGTAATCAGGGTCATGAGGATTGGGTTGGCCCACCCACCCACACCATAGTCAAAAGTCTTCACGCTGCTGCATTCCCAGCATGTTTGGGCCAGTAATTTGCAGTAAGGGTGGTGTTGCGCATTGCTTGCCGAAAAGAGGGGGGTCAGGGGTTCAATTGCTCCCCCTGGGTAAAGCCTTAAATACATAGTGACTGTACAGCCGCCCCACGCTTACTACACTGGTAATTAATTTCTAATAAAGGTAGGACTACTGGCCTGTGCTAGCTTGCCCTGAACTCACAGGCTCCTGCGATATACTTGAAAGGAACCTTCTGTGCCCCATTTTTTTAAATTGAAATATTCTCCTGTAGGTCAAAAGTTATATTACACATTATGACGTCTACATTCCTTTGTCTTCTTTTCATGTGTAATTTCTCCAGGTTACTTTGCTAAGCTTTAGTTTTCATTAGATCAACATATGGAGATAGTTGAAAGAAGCAAAGCATTGTCTGCCTTGGTTATTACTTGAATGAGGGACCATATATGTCTGGTTCCTCCCAAGGTTCCTCCTAACATTGTCTCGTGAAAAATTGGTAAGATGTTATACAACTTTGAATGAACGAAAAGTTACTACTTTTATTCGCTGAGAGACCTACCAATTAACAAATAGAATTAAATCGATGCAATACAGGCATCAAATTTGATCAAGCCTTATTTATTTTAAGATAGGAAATGCTTGTAAACAAGTTTGGTTAGTTATTCCATATTTATTTATGCAGTACAATGACCGATGAATGTCTCCTTTTAATACGCTTTCCTTGTTTCATTCAAATCTATGTTATTTTCTTCTTCTGTGGAACACAAAATTAATTATCCTATTAAAATGATGATTAGTTTTAGGAATTTGAAGAAACCCTTAACCATAAGTATTAAACTTAATTCTGATGTATTCCTGTAAACTATCGTTACATCTCCAATGAAGAGAGAAAGTTTTGTCCTTTTGAAGAAAACTCAAAAACAAAACATCTTCTCTAATATGCTCTTCCATTTTGCTTCTATGAAAACATTTGAATTATTTCTAACCTCAACCAAAATCAGCATGCACAATATCTTCTGTGGCTTTTATGCATTTCATAGCTTTTATCATATCATGACCACTAAAACTCATCCAGAATATATACACAGGGGGTTGGGACACTTTACTGGCTGTAGATAGATGTGAGGCCCAGACTTCCTAATGACATCCTGAATTTCACAGAATGATTTCCTCTCAGGAAATGTTATCAATGCAGGCTTTATCAGCACTGATGCAAAACCACTATACACAAGTCAACAACTTTAAATGTGATTGCTCTGACCGCGTGCTTCCACTAAGATAAATGAAAGTCAAATGAGTATTACTTAAAAAAAATTTTTTTTTGGGATGGTAGAGCTTATTAAACTATTGTATATTGTATTTTTACAATACATATCGTTTTAAAGCAGTTCTACTGAAAGTCATGGCTTAATGCTCACAAGGCAGCAAGCAAAAAGAAGACTGGAGGGGAAAAGCTCCTTAAGATGTTAAGAGGAACCAACCCGGTCTCATGACATGTCGTTAAAATAGTACGAGATGGTTAAAGAAATCATATGAGGTGGCTCATTCAAAAACGTACTTCTATTCCCAAACAGAAAAATAAGCGAACCAGCGAACTATGTTAGTATCTTTTTTCCTAGGTTTAACCCCTTACCTAAACCCTAAACCTAATTATGTGCAAAAGTCTTCGCTTTCAGGATTTCACGAAACCCTCAAAGGTGCTTTAAACGATTTCAGCCATCCTACTTCCACGAGACTGAGCCGTTGAATTAGCCACGCCCCCTCTTCTTTCCAAAATCTGCACTCCAAGATACCAAATTAGCTTTATTGAGACCGTCAACATGCAGAAACGGTTGTTTTAAACAACAGCAACAAAATAGCGCCCTCAACAGACAACTGATATGAACAACATGGCTTAAAAACGACAGTATTTCGCTGCAACTACAATACTATGAGAACAAACAAAATGATTGACAGGTGAAAAGCGTCAATGTCTGTGGTCCACGGACACATTTTTGTTCGCTGTTTATAAAGTCTACAGCTGTCACAGAGACCAGTGAGATATCTCAGAATACGTATTTCATTAATATCTTTAAGGGAGTAGGACATTTTTTTGTATACTTTTCCATGAAAAAATAGCTTACAGCACCTTTGGGAGTGTTACTTTTACTATTTGTACTGCAGACATATTGATAGCTCAAATAATATGGCTTGTTGTTATTTTTCTAAGCAATCATATTTACGATTTTCAACAGGTGAATTTTTTTTAAATAGCATAGGCTTGCATTGAAGGAGAGACAAGAGCCATATGGATCAGAATATCACGGGCCCCATTTACACATTGCATTAACATTCTTTTTCGGTGATCGGATCACTATCGTATAGGTCTTAAGCATTTGACTGCATGGTGTTAATGCAATCCAGCTTAGAAATATTAAGATTATATCCAGATATGAAACGCACATTAATGCAAGGTGTAAATGGGCCGTAGAGATTTAGGGGTCAGGTTCTTTTGGCTTGAGCCAGTAAGCAACAACCTAGCAATGCCCTGGCGAGTGACGACCACCCAGAACACCCTAGCAACTGCATAACAGTCCCCTGGCAAGCACCCTAGCATTTTGGCAATGAGTTTTGCATGACGAGCACCTCTTACAATTTCTTCAGAAAATGTAAAATTAAAATTTTAACCTCAAGTGGTTACTCTAGAATTTGTATATCATTTTACCAGCCTTTCAAAGCAATCATGTCTTTCTTTCTCCACTGACCTTATCCTTCAGTTTAGTCTTTCAATAGCCCAGAGTACCTGGGGTCAAGAGACAAGTGTACTTGGAGCGATGCTCTTCAAAATGAGATTTGCCTAATATAAACCTTCAGTCATTCCTCATGCTTTTTTCTGCACAAATTGATTTTGGGTCTTTGACGAGCTCTGGAACTCATTTAGCTTGTTGTTATTGAACCCTTGTAAGTGAATTACTCAAGGTAAACCTTTCCTAATGTAATTTCCAGCTTTGCCATCCATTTTCATCCAGTGAGTTCTTTCCACTAATGAACAAGTAAATGTGATCATTAAGGTTTTGCTTTTCTGGTGAATGGCAAATTAGGAAAAATGAATGATATTAGAGAAATTACTTTTCTACTCAAAATAGATTAATCGGGGTATTTTTTTTTAATTGTTGGTCTGGGTAAGCTACATACACCGATCAGCTAAAACAGCGCCAACCTGCATGTCAGAATAGCATTCAGAGATGTTATTCTTCTCCCCACAATTGTAAAGAGTGGTTATCTGAGACTTTTTAGACTTGGTCCGTTTAAACCAGTCTGGCCAATCTCTGTTGACCTCTCTCATTTACAAGGCGTTTCCATCCACAGAACTGGCCCTCAATTAATTCAATGGCATGTTTCAATAATTACAATAGTACATGATCTGTACATTGCATAATGTGCATTGTTACTGAAACACATTTTTTTTTTTTATCATGCACATATTTCCAAACATTTTGACTATTAAATGAACATAGCCTACAAAACTAATGCACCGACATAGACGAGATGACAGCATTTCTCCAGATTTGGATTGAGGATCTTAAAAAAAAAAACTTCCTGCAACTCCTTCATGCCAATTGAATAAAACAATGCAAAAATAAAAATTTCACAATGAACATTAGTCAGAAATATGATTACATTGTAGCATTTGATTCATTATATTGTGTCTCAAACCTGATTAACTTACTAAATAAAAAAACATCCATCCCTCTCACACTTTTGGCTTCTAGCATGTGAGGAGGCTTTTCAAACAGAGAGATGCATAAGTGAGACAAACCGATGTGCAGGTAAGAAGGCTAAAGCACAGCGAGTTACTTACTAGGACAGTATATTTTGAAAACAAAGGATCGAATGGTCACGTAATTTAGCACGTGAGCGTGACACTTAAGTGCTGTGGAGCATGAGAAACGATTGCCTGTTTGTGTGCATGTATGGCTTGATCATCCGCCACTGACTCTGCACAACGGACGACCTGAAACAAATTATGTTCAGCGAAAATTCTAATTAAGGTCGTGATGTATGTATTTGGAAGTAGGCCTATCATAGTTTTGCGGGGGCATTTTTTGCCCCCATATTTTGAATTTAGGGGGCATTTTTGTTCATTTCCGATGCTGGATGGAGAGATTGAGATGAGAGATGTAACCGGTGTTTAAGTGCCTCTCTTCACCATGCAACTGGTACACAAAGCATATTTGCTATTTCTGCCTTGTCAAATGCGCTGCATTATGACAAATGATGGAGCGCCAAGTTATGAAAGGTGTCAAAACTATAGATCGCTCCAATGTCACGCTTGCAATGTTAACAGCTTTGTTAATTATTAAGAGGAGCGATAGTTTTATTGCGATGCTCGCTAACGGATACGCAGTATAACGGCATTTCCATGTCAAATTGAAGAAGTTTAGAAAAGTTTATACATATGTAACGTCTTAAGTTCAGTAACTATCTGACAGAGTTCTTCCTCACTGTGCGCGCTCACTAAATTCAACAGGTGCTCAAATACGCTGCTGACAGTTGCACGTGAGAGAGATGGAGAGACAGCGGATTTACTCCTGCAGCTTCTGGAGTTACAGTTTGATTTGTTTATTGATTTGATTTGTTCAACTGTATCTATTGGTTTAATAATTTGCTGCTGCACTGTAAAGTGAATAAAAGTGTACGGGAATTTCCCACGCTATTAGCGTGGAACTTGCGGTAATGGATATAACTGTGAAATAAGTGTCAAAATATATCTCACTTGTCTCTGTGACCGCTTTAGACTCTGTAAACAGCAAACAAAAATGTGACTTGGGCCCACTTTCTGCCTGTCAATCATTTTGCGTGTTTTAAAATTGTTGCAGTTGCAGTGAATTATTGAGCCATAATGCCTTATTCTGATTCATAATTTGTCATTTTGAAGACACTATTTCTCTACTGTTGTGTTTGACAACCATGGGAACATGCTTTGTATCAGTTTCAATGGTATTGGTGCAGTGTTTTGGAAAGAGGGGGCATGGCCAATTCATCTCAGTCTCGTGGAAGTTAGATCCACTAAAATCACTTACAGCATCTTTAAAACCACCATCACTAAAAAATCTTAACGTTTGTAGTCAACCCCACTAATCAACTAGGCAGTTGTTGGATGACTAGTTGATTAATTGTCCACGCTGGCACATCCCTACATATGTGCAAGACGTCTGTGGCCTTTGCATCCCATCTTGCTGTTTTTCAGCGTCTTGGACAATGAGCTTAATTTTTAAGATTTGTTCTATGGTAGTACATTTATGACAAATGTCAATTGCGCTAATCGAAAAATAAACGTGTTGCATTTACAGTGCTTGCATTTTTGGGTATGCAGTTTTATATTGTTGCATATTCAATCTGTGAATATTTCCATTGAAAACATTTCACAAAAATGTATTATTTGACGGGTAATATTTGGTCCATTACATTTCAATATTTCAAATTCACCTCTTAAATTTCAGTGGTTCAAATTCGGGTGGAAATTCAACCTTGTACTTACTGGCATTGCAGGAAAAGCAGTAGAGTTTTGATGCACAATCTCCACCTGCTGCTACTAGGCTCCACCACTAGGTGGTGAAATCCGATGTATAGTTCAACATTAATCAAAATTTGTATTTAGATTCTAGCACTGTGTTCCATTGAGTTGCACTCCATTTAGCTATGTGAAAGGGATAACAGGTCCTCTGTATTCGCCTTCAAATTAGGGGTGGGTGATATGACCATAATCTTATATCAGGATATGAGTAATTTTAAACCATGATAATAATATATATTAAAAGTTTTCTGGAAAATCAATACATTTTGGTTTATATGTTAAAGAACTATATTGTAATGCCTATATTTGGAATCTCCAGTAAGTCAATTAAATACTTTATAAATAAAAAATTACTAAATAAAAAATGTGTGTTTTTGTATATGATCCTTGCTCTTATTTGTGAGTACTTGAGGCTTGATTGTCCCTAAATGATCAGCCTGATCTTATGAAAATTACGTGAAGTGATTGTGACGACATTTGCTAAAATATATTACTTGGTTCATTACACATATAGCGGGTAGTTCCGATCTGAAATATCCATTGTGTGGCACTAAAAGTGAGCTAAATATTTTCCCAAACAGATTATGTTTTAAGGATAATGCTCGATCAACAAAACCTACCCTAAACCTCACTAATAGTGTCATTAAAGCAAATTTCAGAAGAAAAACTCAATTGTTAAGCAACCACTACAATTTTGTGTACTTTTGGCTAACATGTCAACATTTTCGAGCACTTGAATAAGCTTGTAAATGTAGTTTGGTTACTGTATGTAATGCAAATATGAAAATGTATCTAGTCGTGTGCTATAGTAAGTGTTTATATGTCATAAGATAGCATTGTGTGAGGAACAGGGTGAAAAGTATGCATTTATAAACTGATAATTTGCTGGTTTACCTTTGATTTCTGTCAAAGTGAATGAAAGTTAAAGTTGTTGTAGCACTGCCCCCTAGTGTTTATTTTAACCAGGAAACTTCCGCATTACATACAACGAGCCACATGAAAACCATTTTGCAAAAATGTAGTTCGTTTAATGTGATTCTGTGAGACCAGGTTGTAAATTATAGCTGCTTCTGTTGTATATAATTTATGGAAATGTGAGATGGAGCATTGATCACCCATGAAATCACACATTGGCAAATATTACTGCAGAATCTCAGTGGAAAATAGGCTAGTAGTGAAGTAGTCATGGAGCTGTGCTGTATTGGGCCCCTGTGAACCTCTGTGATACCTCAGTACGTCAATCCCATTGTGCTGTGCCCCTATTTGAATCAGTGCTTGATGTGTTGTGTTGTGATGTGGAGGCATGGGGGATGTAGGTATGGTTGGAATATGTGCCGTGACCAATGGAGGCTCATTTGAGGCTCATTTGTGTCCGCTCACATCCCAGGGGGCACATCCCGTAAACTGCTAGCTGCTGGGCTTGCAAAAACTCTGTTTTTACTGATGTCTTCAGCTAGCTCATGCTGATCTCAGACTGGAGGTAGGACAATCAATATTAACCCCCTCCACACCTCCATCTCTTTCTCTGTTTTGTGTCACTTTATCATCTACTGTCACATCCACAACACCCTAGTGTGCTATATATTGAATTAGAGTTGCTGCAGTAACACCATAGCTGCTTCAGTTCAAGGCCATGATTGTGTCTCCTGGACTCCATTAACCAACCATATGTTTTGTGGGTATTTACCATAATGTGTGATTGAATTATTCAGACACTGTGTTTCTTTTACGAATGCATCGTGTGCTGTTGGGAAATGCTAATTCGGCATTTTCTGTACCTTTCCATATGGCGCAGGCCCACTTGGGTCTCTATGGGGATACCAAATTAGCAGTTTTTTAATAGCTGTAAGATTATAGCAGAAAGAGTGAAAAAAACAGTAGCAATAGTTCACCCATAAATGAAAATTCTGGTATTATTTACTCACTCTTGTGTCATTACAAAAGGAGAATAACTTCATGCAGCTCTTTCCATGCAATGACAATTCATAGTGACCACTGACCACATCTTTCAAGCTCCAAAAAATGCCAAAAAATATAATAATAAAAAACTAAACGGTAAAAGTATTCCATATGACTCAAATGCAATATGCTGATGACGTGCCACATTTTTTTAATCTGAATGAGGAAATGAATAAGACTTAAGCTACATCCACTTGAATCCGGATACATTTGAAAACACCGTTTCCGAAACAGTCCGTCAAAACTGCCGTTTTCAAGCATTTTCCAAAATATCTCGTCCACGCTGAAATGTATGAAAACTCTTAAATCCCCCTACTGTGCATGCGAAAACTCACGGTTCCATGTATGCTTGGAAATGCTTTCATTGAAGGAATGCAATGTGAAGGTTGTACTAAGTAACATTTATATTTAACAACGCTATCAATGTGGACGGTAGGCGCAACAACGCCGCTACAACATCGCCCGCCATCTTGATCGTTTTGGGTTGAATGGATCACATGACTGCGTCACAATACAACAAATACATAATCGTTTTCAGATATCTTCCCTGTCTACACTACAACGCAAAGATAGCGAGAGAGTCTAGGAGAGCATTTCCCAAAAGCTCTGTAGATTTTCGCTGTTAAAACACCATCTCCGTGTGGACTGCTGGCCAAAATGATGCGTTTTCCAACAAAAACATATTAGTGTGGATGTGGCCTTAATTGATTCTGTGAATGTGAAGATAAATATTGAATGAGTTCAGTTTTGGTCTGATATGACTTGTTCACTTAATTCTAAGTCTTCTGAACGTGTACAATAGCTTTGCATGGGGAACATAAAGCCATTTTTTTCCATTATTCACTGAATTTTGATGCAGTTCTCAAATATCATTATCCATCCTGAATATTTAAACTGGTGCATTGCATTTAGTTATAACACATGAGAACCAATAGTTTTAGGTGTAATTAATGATGCACCATTTTTTGATCTGAATGCAAACTTGAATACAATTTCAAATTTTGGCAGATGTGAAGTTACATTTCAGTCTGTTCCTCACGTAAAGACATAGTACGGCTTCTGAAGAAATTGAATATTGTACAAAAGTCTTATGGACTATTTTTGTGGTGCTTTTATTGGGCTTTTTGTCATTTTTTGAGCTTTATGAGACCGATGTTGTCACTATGAATTGTCAATTGAAAGAGCTCCAAGAAGATGGGTAAAAAATGTATCTGTCGTATTCTGATAAAAATGTTACTTTGTGTTTAGAGAGGACAAAAAGGACAATGCTAGTAAGATGTACAACAGATAATTCTATTGTTTCTTTTTTTTTTTTTAAAGTGGTAGCTCCACCCGAAGCCACATTTGATCCATTTCTTCTGGCAGCCGACTTCCATTAATAATGGATGCTAGTTTCTCCCCCATCCTTGTATTGCAGGGCACAAATTCTGCCTCCCTGCCCCCAACACCTCTCTGCTGTGTTTCCCATCATTGACTATCCCAGTTTGGTTCAGTGCTGAGCTCATGCATCATATCACACCATGACTGACTTCTATTGTTGGTTTAGCCAAGTGCATCAGAAGGTTTTGCTTTTGTTGTGTTCAACAATGACATCTGGCTTTAAGTTTTAATAGAAATGCTGCTCTCTTTTGTTGAGGTCAACTCAGACAATGCTTTTGATGACTTTATGCTGTTCAAGGAGCCATGTGGTGTTTGTGTCCTTCTCTTTTTGCTGTGGCACATTGCAGGGGTCAGAGGATGGATGAGGGTTGTAGATTTATGGCTGGTTTAGAGTTAAAGAGGAAAGCTGTGAGGAATGCCAGTTGTATGATGTAAGAAACTGGGCAAAGCACTCAACCACAGCGAATGAAAAAAAGTGATGAATCGGGGAGTTTATGATGGCTTGCCTCATGGTGATCTACGTTAGTGGTGGAGTGGGCTAAAGCACAGAACTGATAAGCAGAAGGTTGCTTGTTCAATTCCCACAATCACCACCATTGTGTCCTTGAGCAAGGCACTTAACTCCAGGTTGCTCCCTGTAATAAGTGCACTGTAAGTCGCTTTGGATAAAAGCATCTGCCAAATGCATAAATGTAAATGCGTTAGAACTCAAAACCCTACTGGAAAACCAGGTTAGACCCACTTAAAGGAATAGTTTACCCTCTAAAATGAAGATTATGCCATCATTTATTCAGCAGTTTGTCATTTTGTCCAAACTGTATGACTTTCTTCTATGAGCACAAAAAGAGAAATCTTGAAGAATGTTCTGTTACTTTTTTCCAATGCAACACAAATGCAATGAATGGGAAAAGGGTGTAAAAGCACAATGAAGGTATGATAAATGTTGTCCGTGTGCTATGGTTTGTGGTGGGTTTCTGGATTTCTTACAATGAAGACAAACAGACTTTTCCTTCTTTCAGATTTATTTATTCATGGCTGTACAAAGTTTCCCCTTACAGTAGTCCACTTTTTTGAGCATTATTTATATAATCAATTTCTCATTAAGTTAATTGTTCAACCATTATTCTACCATTTGGGTTAGTTAGTCATTTATCGGTTTACGTGCTGCAGATAATCAAAGCCGTGCTGATAGATGGACAGTGCCACACGAAGCAGAGTGTGACGTCTTTAAAACAACAGTTCAACAAACAAGTAAATAAATAAGTAGGGAAAAACTAAGGACTCTCCCAAAAAAACGTTCTTGTGTGTGGAACGGCTTTCTTACGCCACAGATTCAGGATCTGCCATTGCTAGTTTGAAAGATGCACCAACGCCTCTGTTACTAATACGAAAACCACACTTTAGAACTTCTAACGACAGTTTGGGCTGTTTCTAACATGTTCTTGGAGAAACAAGGACGTGTGTGTGTGTGTGTGTGTGTGTGTGTGTGTGTGAGAGAGAGAGAGAGAGAGAGAGAGAGAGAGAGAGAGAGTGTGTGAGAGAGACTTAGGGTGTGATTACCTGTGTCTGTTAGTTTAACTCTATTCCTCAACTGTAGTGTAATAGTAATCCGCTCCAATCATGAAGTGATGCTATTGTAATTATCTTACCTAACTACTTAAGAATTTCACCTATGTTCAGATGGTTTGTTGTCAGAGAGAAAACATGGAGGACAGCATTTTCATTCTTGTACATTTCTTGAGGAACTCTTATTTTGACATCGACACAAAGCGTTCTCTCCTCCGCCATTTTGAAAGTTTACATCATCTCCCAATTCGGAAACTTGTATCGGGTAGGCACCCTAAAGCGTATTTGATTACTCTATCTGTCGCAACTCTCAGCTGTGATTGACAATAATGCTGAAGCTGAAGTTTAACTCTATTTCTTAGCTATAGTGTAGTAATTATCTGAGCGATCATGGAGTGAGGGACAATTCCTGGATAATATGTGCACAGTGACTGACACAATTTGTCAGCGTCAGCTCAGTTTACTTATTGCACACACAAGACAGTCTTTTGTTGTCACTTGCCAGCTCAAATCTTTAATGTCACAGGAATGAATGAATAGTCGCACATCTAGCTGCTGTTACACATCTGCACTGTTCTTATAAACAGAAAAGAGTCCCATTGCTGATGGTGAGCTATTAGCACTCTTGGATCGCCTCTCGTCCAATCAGATTCGAGGACCGGAACTAACTGGTGTATAAATAAATATAATATTCGTGCCATATAAGCAATCATATTACTATTATACAACATTTTCAAATGCAGCTCTGCACTATTTGTGCTATAGAGATAAATGATAGCTCAAATAGTGCAGCTTGTTTAGAAGAGGTGTACTATTACTTATTAATCAGACTATAAACATTTTTCCTAGGCAGATCATAAAACAGGCAAAAATCCCATTAAACAGAGCCATAGACCACAATATATAGACTTGGGGGTGGGCTCTTTTAATTTGCTCTTGTAAGCAACTAGGCTTCCTAGAACACTATCAACTGCATAGAAACATGCTAACAACCACTCAGAACACCATAGAAACCACATAGCAACGCCCTGGTACACCACCGACAACATCCTAGCATCTAGTGCTGATATTTGCATGGGCAAGTATCACTCAAATTTCATCAATGAATGTAAAAATGTAATGCTTTTTTTAGTGAATGTTAAGAGTGTTTATTTAGTTATGTGCACGAACACCAACTGCATGAATTTTGCAAATGTAATTAAAAAGATTTTCACTAGGCTTGGTTTGCCAAGCAGTTTGTTCATTTCACAGTTCAAATGCTCACTGTGTGCATGCAATTTCACTCTTCAGCTTTTGAACATGGTTTGTAGAAAAGCACTTACCTGTGGGTTGTCTCACATCTCATTTCCTTTCATTTTTAATTCATCTGAAATCTCTCTATTATCACCCTTTTTTCAATCGTCAGAAGGCTCAGAATCGTTTTCAGGGCTTTTATTTGTCAAATGAGGTGACTGCTGGTGTCCATCAGTCTTTCTGTCAGCTCATTGATCTCTATGAGTCATGAATATGTAGAAGAGGCCGTTGAAAAGGACATGGGAGGAGTTATTGATGTTTGACATTGAGAACGTGTTAAAATAGCAATAGAAATCAGTTTGACCTGGACATAGATTTAGGGATACTCTAGAGAGAGTTTTACCTCCTGAGATGTAGAGCTGCATGATTCTGGATAAATTGAGACTAGGGCAGCAACTAATGATTATTTTGATAATACAAATTATGAATATTAGAATGATTATTCGGCGATTATTGCAACGATTAATCATTAGCTCTTAACCGATTATTCAGCTTGTGCCTCGAATTAAAAGGTTGTATTAAACGTGCTTAATAACAATAAAGAGGGGAAAAAAATCATCTTTTAAAAATACCACTAAATGACATTCACTGAAATAAAGGGAAAAATAATTTGTATTAAGTTTAGTTCAGTAAAGAAATTCATTGCAATATTTCTATATTCCTATATCAAGTGTTTTTGTCTTGTTATCTGTTTAAAATGATCTAAAAATCCTTAAAACAAAATACTTGCTTTAAGACAAGGTTAAATATAAGTGTATTTTGTATATAAGTGATTTTTATTTGGTTATACTTCTGCGAGTGCAGTAAAGACAAAATATACTTATATTCAAGATCTATTCTCTAAAAGCAAGTCTATATATCTTATATGCTTTAATGCTCCCAGGTGAATGCATACATTTTTTAGATATATTTTATTCAACATTCTCAGATAAAACCATTTTTTTTTCTCCAGATTTCTTCTGCTACTACATCAGTACATCAGTACACCAGTGACATCCGGACAATCTCAATGCTGATAGGCTTTTGCAACAACACGTCATTCTGATTTTTTGCTCGAGCTGAAATTTTTACGCGATTTTTACCTCATTCAATTATCAAATTAAGCGATTTTGCGTGTTCGAGTCATGCCATTCGCTTCATTCGTGCCTCCCAGCGTGAATTCACATCTATTTGCATCTTTGCATTGACTTTGTATGTAATCGCGCCGCGGGAAATGCTCGCTTCGCGTTGTATGTGAACGCACCATAAGAGGAGTTTGATTACAGTGCACAGTCTTGGACAGGAGTGCTGCATTCATCACAAGACACAAATATAAGGGCAGACACACCCCTGTGAGCGTTTGAGAGCAGCCAGTTGTAATTAAACAGTCCATGTGTAGCGAACTTAGTCTTTTTGCATCGGTAGGTATTAAAATATTGATCTGGCTGCACCCTTCAGTTTGTAAACCACTGTGCTGGACAAAAGTCTTTGGCATGGGGTGTTAGTTTATTCAGCGTTTCATGCAGGAGTGTTGTGTTTTGTATATGCCATGTAAAGTTTAAAAGATCAGCTTTTAAAAAACATCTTGAAGTTAATTTTTTATAAAAATTTCAAGTGGCTACATTTGAAAATGCTGGCGTTGTAGTGTGGACAGGGGAAATGATGACATATTTATTGTCATGTGACGCATTCATGTGATCCATTCAACCTACTATCCACTTTGATAGCAATGTTAAAGATAAATGTTACTTTGTACAACTTTCATATTGCATACATTCAAAGGCGAAGGGAAGTTTACTCGGAATTGCTGTCTGGCGACGGATCAGTTTCGTTTCAGACGGCGTATTATTGAATGGCGATCTTTACTGTTTTTTTTTTAATAAACCATGGACAAGTTTTAATTATTTATTGTTGGAATCAAAGTTCTTCCTTAAATGCTGTCATTTGACAGGGAAAGCTTTTTCACTTAAAGAAATGTGGCCATATTGTGTGACCCTAGTTGCCAAGGTCCTTCCTAGTTGCCAAGGGCCCCCCTTCACTTCTTAACAAATCACACAATTTGAGGTATCATTTACGTCTGTAGCACAAATGTCAGGGGTTTCCTCAAATCCCTTAATCTATGTATAAGCAATAGTAATAGTGATGTTTGCTTTAGCAACAAAGCTGGCAGCAACATTACTTAGCACCATAATTCTCTCTTAATTATGATTGCACTGACGGTTAATGCTGGTAGACTTAAGGGCTGCTCAAAGAAATCAGCATGACCAATCGCTTTTAGAAAAATATATATGCAGAGCATGATCCATAGCAATGTTATTTGCCCACTGCCATAAAATATATTAAATGTTTCTGTACAGCTGCTGTAAAAGCAAATATTTCACTTGCACCACATACACTTGAATGTTTTTCATAAGAGGTCCACATAGGCTGGGTTATGTGTTATTCTGAGAGTCATGCATGAATAGTGTATGAACAATGATCGTGCGCTGCATATCAGATGTGTAAATCATTGTCTTGAAGAAATGATATTATGAGACGGTGACACACAAGACAAGGCAGACTATAGCACGTCTTCGTCCAGAGGTTATAGAGGGAGGTTTGAGTTCTTTGCTATGTTTAAGGCATGTGGCAGTACTGGAGCAAAAAAATCAGATTCCAGTTACAAATGATTTGAAATGAAAATAAAAAAGCATAATCATTTTTGAATGGAGGTTTAGTTATACTGAGTCTGTTTTGCTCTCTGGCTGCTGTCGAATGATCAAAAAACATTGACATTTTCTAGTTGTTTAAAGGAATAGTTCACCCAGAAAATTAAATGCTGTCATGATTTACTCACCCTCATGTTGTTCCAAACCTGTATGCAGTTATTGTATCTGTGGAAGACACCGGCGGCGGAATGAGTTTTGAAGGGTTGGTTCAACTGCATGTTCTTCTATATGGGTCCCTATTTTTTTAATGTGTATATTAAATTGTTTGAAAGTCTTTTATTGTTTGTTTCTGCATTCAACAACGTTACACAAGCACAATATGCATGTTACATTTGACATTTTGTCACTTGAAGAGGTAATGGTTAAAGTTACTTCCTCATCCCCAGTAATAGAATACTGTGACAGGGGTGGAGGGCGGGGCCGGTTCGTGATTATACACACCCGGTCCCTTATCAGGCTAATTAAGCCTCCGAGAGGGATAAAGGCTGATTGCGGATGGTGGTGCGGGAGAGAGAGAGATCGTTTACGGACATGCCCATCATGCGTGTGTGTTTGTCTTTTGTTTAAGTTAATCATTAAAATATTGTTTATATTGCCAGGCCGGTTCTTGCCGCCTCCTTCCCATTGAACTGCTTTACAAATACAAATCAATATTTGTTCATTATCCTACTTTGTCTAGCTGCTGACTTTATGACTGATATTCGATATCAATCTTGTCGTACTGTGGATTAAGACAAATTTTGGATTAAGGTTTAGCTTGATAACCTTGTGCAAACAGTAAATGGTTATTCTACGACTATCGTACAATTCATATCATGTGAGTTATAACTACTTACATAAACATCTGGACTTGTGTATAACAGAACATCTCCTTATGGCTCTACACGTGTCTACAAACAACACAGATGACATTGACAGCTAGCCAGGGTACCCTCATCCACTTTCATTCATTCCTCGTTTGTTTTATTCATTTTCCGGGGCGTTTGCAGATCAGTGGTTATAGATTGATCAGAACATATTTTCACTCTTAGTGCAAAGGGCAAAATGGCACGTTTACCCCTTTGAATGAATATTAGATGCTAAAACTACATCGAATTATTGTCCTTACCAGGAATATACTTTAATGTCTGTCATTATGCTTGAGGACTTACTATTGACATTTGTCATTACGTAATTAATGAGGTACATCTGTGGTCTGTTGGGGTTGTTATTAATTAACATTTAAAAGTTATTGGGGGTATATTTATTATGTTTTAAGTTCTGTTTAATTTTAATTGTTTTATGTTACGTCTGGGTTTAATTTTTAGTTACCCTGGTTGAGATTAGTGTTCCTTTGAGTTGGGTGTGATACTGTTAGATGTAGTGGTGGTGTAAACAAAGCTTTTCGGAGCTCTGAATCAAATGAATCAGGGGCGGCTGTGGCTCAGTTGGTAGAGCGGGTCAGCCACTAATCGCAGGGTTGGTGGTTCGAATCCCGGCCCACACGACTCCACATGCCGAAGTGTCCTTGGCAAGACACTGAACCCCAAGTTGCTCCCAATGGCAGGCTAGCACCTTACATAGCAGCTCTGCCTCCATTGGTGTATGAATGTGTGTGTGAATGGGTGAATGAGTCACAGTGTAAAGCGCTTTGAATACCGTTAAGGTTAAAAAGGCGCTATATAAGTGCAGACCATTTACCATTTACTATTTACTTTGTAAAATGATTGGTCGTTTCAATGAGCTTGAAACATCTCATGCTGGTGACACCTGCTGGTGAAATCACGTGACTTGATCAGTTAGATACACACTCCAAAGCATTAGATCAAAACAATAGATTTGTAAAGGTTTCAAAGCTTTAATAAGTGTGTTTTGAAAACATCCATCACTAATCTTGTTAGATAAAATCGGACCTATTGATTGCTAGAGCGTGACATCAGTTTGATCTTTGTTCTATCAAGAACAGGAAAGCAGTGACTCAAAGCATCTAGTAATCTTTTCTTTTCAGTCTATTCCCACGCTGTACTTCTTTTGATGCGTGCGCCAGAAGTGCGTATATTTTTACGTCAGCCGAAGTTCAGTTGAGGTGTAGGCTAAAAGTGGGGGGGTCCGTGAACCGGCGCCCCTGGTGGAACACAAAAAGGAAAAATGTTGAACAGTCTTTACGCAGGTCTTTTCTATACAATGGGAGTTCATAATGACTACGTCTGATAAACTCCAAAAAGGAGCACCATAAAAGTCCCTTATAAAGGGAACTTGGACATGTCAACACTTGCATCACAGAAAAAATCATATCTGTTTGTTAGTGTGTTCTGGAGTTAGTGGATCGGCAGTGTTTTCAAGCAGACTTTTAGCTTGCGGGATGGTTAAATGCTTTTTAAAGGCATGGCAATGTTAAATTATAATCTTTACACTCTTTAATTAAATGTACCCTGTGTGGTCTTGGATATTTTTACATGTTAAGTTTTAAACTTCTCAAACTGTTTCATTTGACCTGACACCTCCCTTAAAGAGAGTTTTTATGAAAAATGGTGCTTATGTTGATGTTGGATTTTTTTTTTTTAAATACAGTGGCAAGAAAAACTATGTGAACCCTTTGGAATTAGCTGCATTTATGTAACAATTAGCCCACAATCTGCTTTGATCAGCATCTAAGTTACAATAATGAACAAACACAATCTGTTTTAACCAACAGCACAAATTATTGTACTGTTCTTGTACATATTGAATACATCATTCAAGCATTCACAGTGTAGGTTGGAAAACGTATGTGAACCCCTAGGCTAATGATGTCAGCAAAAGCTAATTAGAGTCAGGGGTTGGCAAACCTGGCATCCAATTAATGGAAAGAGGTGTGGGTTAAAGATACTTTGACTTAAACATTTTGAATTTGTGAAGCATGCAATGCTCATGATGGTGTTTTCTGTGTAGAAAAAAATTACTTTAAAGTTTTCAAAGGTATGACCAGCCGGTGTCTCCACATGTTCACTTTGAAGCGTGCAGCACATGCAAACTATATATATTTTCCCATTAAATCAAGCATTTGCGGTTTAATAATCACACTGCGACATAACGTGCAGTACTTGATTCCGATACCAGTATCTGTGTCTGGACATCCCTAGTGAAAAACTAAAAAAGGTGCTTTAATGTTTGTTTCTGGTCTAAGCCAGTTTTCCGATTCTGCATAGGCGAAAATATTAGTCCATACATTCAATCTGCATGTTAATTTCTGTGAAAATCCATCTTTTTTTTTTTTCTTTGCTGATGAATAGATGTTCATCCAAATCCTGTGGATGTTTATCTTGTTATTTTCTCATGACGTATCCCTTCATCAGTGGCTGTTTTTTTCCCCCTACCGGAGCTGGACACCTCCTTCTCCCCCTCCCTTTTTAACTGCCCCCTGCCCATGGGACTTCATAAATATCATTTCATCCAGTGGAGCTGCTGACATGGAGCAAAGGGCCGCCATATATAATTAATCCTTACTCTTGGCTCCCTGTTTAGGAATTCAGACCGCAAGATCTTTACTATGCAGGTTTGGAGTGGTGCATGATCCAAAGACTTTCTGTGTGTCTGTGTGTGTGTGTGTCTCATCTTAAGTCCTTTCCAATATTTTATGTAGAACTTTGGTCTTTGTTCAAAAAACCTTTGATCTTTGCAGTATCTCTTTTCTTTTGTCTGACTGTCCAACATAAGCACATTTCTTTTGTCCTTTGCTGAGTCTAAATATGTTTTTATTTTTTTTTTTCATGGCAACTGGTGTTTAAGGCAAAACTTTACAAAGTAGATTTGTTTTGGAAAATTCTCACTGCCTCAAAAGGGTTTCAAAAAGATTTATTTCCATGATTTATTCAGTCTTTATTCTCTCTCTTAATCCTCTCATAGAATCATGAGAACTAGGAGATGCAAATATTTCCTTAGATTGTTATCTACCTAATGCTTGGTCTTGACAGACTTCCAGAATATCTTCAGCAAGATTTTCCCCTTTTATTTAAATTTTTTTTAAATAATCCACTTTTTCAGTGAAACACTATTTTTGGTCCCTTTCTGTAACCATAACTCATTGAAATTTGGTTGGCTAAATGTTACTATATCTAATGTTCATTTACTTTAAAGGTGCAATATAGGGGGCCTGAGTAGCTCAGTGGTAAAAGACCCTGGCTTCCACCCCTGGAGTTCGATAGTTCAAATCCCAGGGCGTGCTGAGTGACTCCAGCGAGGTCTCCTATGCATCCAAATTGGCCCGGTTGCTAGGGAGATTAGAGACACATGGGGTAACCTCCTCGTGGTCGCTATAATGTGGTTCGTTCACAGTGGGGCGCATGGTGAGTTGAGTGTGGATGCCATGGTGGATGGCGTGAAGACACCACACGTGCTATGTCTCCGTGGCAATGCACTCAACAAGCCACGTGAAGATGCGCAGGTTGACGGACTCAAATGCGGAGGCTGCTTGGACTCGTCCTCCGCCTCCCCGGATTGAGGCAAGTCACTACGTGACCATGAGGACTTAAAAGCACATTGGGAATTGGGCATGTCAAATTGGGAGAAAAAGGGGAAAAAATCCCCTAAAAAACAAAAAGTGCAATATGTAAAAAATCTTTTGTAAAATTCGCCTTTTTTTTCGCCAATGTTTGAATGGCTTGTAACGTAACTTAAAAAAATTAGCCCTTCCCGGACTTCCTATGTTGCCTATTAAAGCCTGCAGATTTCATGCGAAGGGAACGGGTCGCTTTTGTTGGGGAAATCAAAGGATATGACGTTTATGCGTGCTCCCGAGAGTCTTGCCTCAGTTGCCTCTCTTCCGCTATTCAACAGCAACAACAAACTGAACACTCGGTAACATTATTTTAGAGATAGAATCCAACAAACGTCCAGCTGCCAGCACAACACCGACTCCTACACAAACTCAGAGTAAGCCAAAAAAAAAAAATATCTACTGAATCCTGTCTGGCTAAGCGGGAACGTTATCATGGTCGAGCAAAAACTAAAGTGAACATCGGCAGGGCATTTGATTCCTGGAGGAACCTTCGTTCGGTTTTGGGGATCAAAACCGACCCCAAATTGGCGTTCCTCTATGTACAAGTAAGTACATAACTGCAAAGCAAGTGAAATATAGTGCCATAAGGACTATTCTGTGTAATTTTAGCTAACTTGAGCTTGCCTGCACAGTAACTGTCATAAACAATGTTTATCTGTAATTATTCAGCAAGGTAAACTACAATAAAACATTAAATGAATGCTAGACAATATTCAAGATAATGCAAAAAGACTCCATTAGTGTAACGTAACTTGGTTATACAGAAAATATTTACAATCTATTATTATAAAACAATAGCGCATCGATATATCAAAATGACATTTGTGATGGAATCACATCAATACTGAATTGTGTCAACATATTTATAATGTACAGTCTATTTTATAAACAGCTACCGTCATCATCCACCAAATGTAGCTAACAGCTATTGATAAAGCTAGCTAGCTAGCTAACGCCGACATAGCTATCGTATAAATAAAGTCAATGTATCATGCAAAGAAAAGTGATTACTTCAAACTACAGTCTGGCATAGACAGACCTATATTCACACTTTGTTTTAGCCCTGTTCCAGCACTGGAGAGTCAAATATAATATATTTTAATTATGCTACCTCATCTGTCAGCATGATGCCGGTGAATTACGCTCAGTCTCTTTGTACGTTACGTCATTGTTTTGGTCAATGCGCGCGTTCCTATGGAGTGTGTGTGCGCGAGCTTGAGCGACAGGTATCTGGCTACAGTTCACTTAATGGCCACAGGTGTCACTAATAACAAGGGTTTCTGAATCTTATATATTGCACCTTTAAGGGATGTTCAAACCAAACACATAATTTGTTTTTCAATGTAAACATGTGCTAAACAAACATCTTTTGACCATTAATTTACGATATGATAAACAAAACTTTCACAGTAATTACTATGGACGGGAATCAGCAAGGGCAAAGCGATGCAATTGTGATTTTAATGTATTGCGGTCCTTTACTCACATCTTCATTGGTGCTTTGCAAGCATATGCTCAACATTTTCCCCACCTGTAATAGTCTCACTGTCTGCAAGCATTATAGAAAGTAAACCTATTTTTATCATAGAGGATAAATCAATCATGATCTGCTTGACCCAGCTAGACATCAGTCTGAAGTCTTTGCTGAATACAGTAGGCCTGAATGCATTTTAAATCGGCTTATATTTAAGTGGTTTCTCTTCTATCTTGGCGTGGGATAATATAAATAAATGTTAGTCGAATTTTGTTTTAGTTTGAATATTTTCTCAGCAGACACCATTGGCTGCCATTTCCGCACAATGCTGGTATAAAGCTCCATGCGATCTGACAGCAAGGCTTTGCTCCTGAGGCACAGTCGGACGGCTTCCTACAAATTGGTGTAAGTCTTAGCAGTTTGGTTTGGCCAGAAAACAGAGTCTCTCCCTGTGAACATTGTAAGTGCTGCTATCTGCCCTGTGCAGACGCTCGCTCGGGTTCCTTCATGGCTTCCCTGCCTTACAGCTGGCATACTGTCTTAATCCACTTCTAGAGTAGTGTTCAAGTTTAAAGGAATAATTCTGTCAACATTTACTCACTCATGACGTTTCAAACCCATGGGACTTTCTTTTGCCTGTGGACCACGAGGCAATTTTATTTTTTTACTGCTAATTTTCGTAGTTATGTTTAGTTTCCATAGAGCTATTTTCCTGCTTTTTCATAAAGCGAATAGGGCTGTCAAACTGCAAAGGTGCAACATAAAAGCACATTGAAAGTAGTCCATATGAAGATAGCATTGTCTGAGAAACAAAACAAATAAATACAATGATTTACTGAAAGTCTTCCTCTAGCTCCAAAAAGGATTTTTAAATATTTGTATTTTTTAATATTCAATATACTCATCTAACAATTTTTACTTTGGCAGAATAGCTGCTGAGTTTTACATATTTATATTGGAAAACAAGCCAAAACAAAAACAAATTAAAAACGTATTATGTTGCAATCTATAATGGGCCGAAGACTTCCTCTCTCACCTTCATGTTCACTTCAATCCATCTAACTCACAAAAAAAAAAAACGAACTCTCTCTTATTAATAATGTTGTGTATTGCCAATTTTCTTCACGATAAGAAATGCACAGTGACATATATTATGATTCAAGTTGCGAGCCATCACGTTATAATCTAGCTGCATTAAGCGCGAGAGCGCGAGGGACGAGCGTCCCCGTGACAGAGTGTGTATCAGCCGGGTGCCGTCTCAATCTCCCCTCTTAGTTAGGGACATTCACGCAACTCATAGAAGAGCCGGTTTCGGAGTTTGTAGTTATTTACACAATCTGCTTCCGTATTATTTGAACTAATAAAGCTATAACACATTAAATATAACTGCGTTAAAGACTACGTTAACTACGTTAAGTATAACTATTCTAATACTAGGTATTTCCTTCAAAGACGCTCGACACGCAAGTTTTGCTTCAGCGGAACGTCTTATTCCACAACGAGAGTGCTTCTGTATTTACTAGATGTGTATTTTGCATTATAATTCCCTCATACTTTGCAATCTGCATCTGTGAGCTGTGTTATTCTTCCTCTACTCAGTCAGGAGCGAGCTACATTGCTCTCGCTTGTCATCATTGAGTTGAATGTGATCTCATTTTATTTTAAATGAGATCAAACGACTATTCGACAACAAACAATTTTTGGTTGTTGACGTTGATGATTACATCGACTAATTGTTTCAGCACTAGTCAGTAATGGGCCTGTCAGGATTATTAAATAATCGTCTGATCGCGGCTATTTGATCTAACCTCGGTAATTTGAGATAACGCGATTATTGTGCACTTATAATTCAAATCACATTTTAATGCATTTTAATTAGGGAATACATTTTTGTGTGTCATTAAGTTGAACACTGAGGATCACTTATGGCCAAAGTATACTTCAGTTGTCTGCGTTGCTGATCACTCTGTGCACAGTATGCATGACGCAAATTTCAACATCAGCACAGCCATGCTGCCTGACCGCGCACCACCCAGATTTTCTTGACCCACGGACGCGGCCCTCGTATGTGCGCAATGCCGGCATGTGTGCTGGTGAAAGCGGGTTTATTCATGCATTGTTAATGACACAGAGTTACACATTGGAGGAGACGCATGCTTACTCTATTTCTGGAGTGATAAAATTATGAAATTACATTTGAAAGGTTTTGCGTCCTCAGAAATAAGGGCTTGTGGGTTTAATCAAAGAGCATTAAAATGACATTTTTGCCTTTGTTATTGTTTCTTGTATATGGACCCATATGGGTTTCATTTATACTCTTTTGCTTTTTCAGTTTCTCTGAAATGGGATATAGAGTCTACAGTTTCAGACCTCCTTATGCATGAATAATGGCTGTTTATTTCGCTTTTATTTGGCTTGAAATTGCCTGAGAGAGTCCATAAAGAGTGCTAAATTGATTTTAAATGATATGTATTGGACAGTTAATTAATACAGCTAATTGAGTGTGTGAGAGAGCGCTCATGCTGTTTGGCTCGATGCTGTACAGATGCTGCCTCAGGAACCAACGGGCACACAGTCATGTTTTTATTGATTGTTTCTCATACCCTTTGCCCGATAACAGTTGTCCAAGACCACAATAAACAATTAGCCTGTATCCGCTCTCTTTATAGCCTGAACATGTACCTTGCAGCCTTTGATTTACCCAGGGGAGGGTGTCTGTGAATGAAGGGACCCCTCTCTCACTGGATGTCCCCATTTCCACCCAACCATGCAGTCATAGATGGTGGAGAGATGGGGTAATAAGTCAGAGCCTCCACCCCCCCATTAGTTACTATTCCACCCATGTTTGGAGAATGAAGATAAATGCTTCTGTGGATTGGGTTTAGACTGGTCTTTTATGTGCCCCTGGCACTGTGACAATGAGATAGCTGGCCGCCAATACCTCCTCAAGGTCCTGGCTAATTTCCTTTCTCATAACTTAACATAATTTATTACACGGCTCTCTGGGATACTTGATTGTGATTGGTCAATAGTGAAATTCATCAGTCAGATGTTTGTATAATGTGCTAGTTTCACTCCACGATCGCTTTCTTCTCACATAATAAATCCATTTATTTATTTATTTGATAAGTAGTCATGGGATTAGCAGGATAACTCAGCTGATCATTATTGCAAAATAAACACCTTGAGGTTGATATCAAGACCTCCATAAAGGGAATCAAAAATCAATAATAGTCTCCAGTTGTGGTCCAAAAAACAATAATTTTGGTCTTTTGTGGCATTGGTGTTATGTGTTTTTCCTCCATTCTCTCTACCCTTCTGTCTAGACTTGTTTCTTTTCATTCGAACACAATGCTCCGCCTCATGTGGAAGTGTCTTTGTTGAAGGGAATTTGTCTGGTTGTTAGTATGAAGCACTTGTACCTTGGTTTCCTTCTCCAAATAGAATAGAAGAACTAATAGGAAGCGTGGCGTTTCTAAAGAGGTTCTTTGTGTGTTTTAAGAACATTAGTGGGGAGGGGGGTATTCACATGATGTCAGTGTTTGGACGGAGCTCGTATGCGTTCACTCAGTCTGTCTGCTATGTAGCGGGTAACTCCTCCCCTGCCACCAGCACACTGTGTCTGGACAATGCCAAATGCACTGCAAATGTGATTTGTTTCTGTGGCTACCAGTTATAGGATTTTCTCCCTCTGGCGATACTGATAATGCCTCAATAAATACTTGTCCCTTACAGCCACAAATTTGTAGGTTGCACTGAATTAATATTTTTCAAACATTCTGGTTACAGATTTGGGCCCCGATATACTTCCAGAGAAGTTCTTCTTCAGGGGTAAAAAGAAGTTCTGAATAGCCGTGCAACGTTATACTGTTGCCAACATTTAGACACCGGTCACACCACTGTGGGAGGCGTTTAGAGGGCATTTGAATATGAGGGTGCTCAGTAAAACCTTAACTAATGTGATATTAAATGTGTTATCAATGACTTCATGCCTCATTCTATGTAGAATGGGAGTAGAATTCCCATGAATGGGTGCATAGAAGCCCTTGTGACTGAGGAATGATACTGTATGGGGGTTCAGGGTTATCCCCAAAGGGAACATTTTGAAAATGTGGGGGGAAAAGAGGCAACGCGTGCAGAGCGGGACAGGGCATAAAAGAGGCATGGTCGGTGCTAGAGAAAATATTCAAGAATACAGCGCAGAAAGATCAAATCTGGTGTACACGGCACTGCTGTTTTGTCACGCTGCTCAATAGAGACGATGAGAGGATGCAACCATCATCGTGATGTCTTGCGGTCCAAATGGAATCAATCCGGGGTCCGGACCCAGAAAATAAACCACTTCTTAGCGGCATGCACCTGATCGTCTAGATATGCACACAGGCTAAATATAGTAAATTACTCAAAAGGTTATCATCGAAATCGTGGAATATTGTGAAAAATATTGATATTGTTTTATCGCCCTGCCCTACTGTGGTGCTATGAATATGACAAAAATTGTAACATTTTGTCTGGGGGGGGGGGGGGGCTTACTGTTTAAGACTGAAAACCTCTGACCTACCTAATTGTAAGGGTCAGGCCTAACTAAATGACAACTTTGGTGTAAGAAAGTGGACATAAGTGAAAAACAATCATGCATTAAAAGTAGAATATTATGTATGTAGAATATTGCCTCTCTAACCAGACAAAGTATAGGCTACTTGGGTTTGAACAGCTTAATCTATGCCTGAGCAATATGCCTGAGCAATTGTCACAAGTCAATAAGGTGAGAAGCACAGAGAGCGACAGTGCAGCTGCCCTGAGTCTGGCAAAACCATACGGTACATTGCAAACAGGGCCACGGCAAACTGAGCAGGTAGTGATGTGTCAATGGATCGTGCTTGTGTGTGGCACCTCTGACAGAGCTTGTTGCTCCCAGCAGAGAAATCTTTTAGTCTGTTGGGTTATTTCCTCCTCGGTCCGCTGCCTTTCGTGCCTCTCAGTCCTTTATTCCCAAAGCACATTCATTTGCATCTTATTTTGAGATGAGAATATGGCAGGGGTTAAAATTTCTGGAGTGGAACAGATTGCTTCCTGTTGAGATATGTGAAATATATGACGATCATAGAGGATGTACTCAGATAATCCAATCACTCAAACATCAATGAGGCAAAAAATGTACACTTTCCATTTCAGTAAGGAGATACAAATGCAGAACTGCTGGAAATGTAGAGTTGCTGGGAGCACAAGAACCTTTTGAGATGCGCCGATATGAACATTTTTGGCACAAAAACTATAGGCCGATAACTATACCGATTACCTTATTTTGTCATTCAGATCACTGTTTTGCTTCGAAATACTTAAAAACAAGTCATGTACAAAGAGGTACAAAAGCTTTTTCACTGTTCTAACAATACATAATTTCTATTGGACATTAAATCTTTGGCTATAATTTTAAAGAATGCCACAGTGAAAGATAAAAAATTTGATTTAAAAAAAAAAAAATGGCTTAATATGATAACATGATGAATGATAGGAAAAAAGGTTATTTTATACTTCTAAAACATTTTTGAAACAAGTGAAACAGTTTTGCAGTTTAAAACGCAGCCTTTTAAGGTTTAGTAATCGCGCAACATTAATCTTACCGATATCTCAGAAGTCAAAGTCTTCTGGTTTCAAATCATTTTGGTTGGTTTCTCTCGTCTCGTAGCCTATAGGTAAATGCCGCTGTGGCAGGGCGGAGAGCGGGGCCGGGTCGTGATCATACACACGCGGTCCCGTATTAGGCTAATCAAGCCTCTGAGGTATAAAGGTCGACTGCAGAGGATCGTGCGGGAGAGAGAGATCGTTAGCGGGCATGTCCGTCATGTTTGTGTGTTTGTGTCTTCTTTTAAGTTTATCATTAAACTATTATTTATATTGAAAAGCTGGTTCTCGCCTCCTCCTTTCCATTGATCACTTTACACTTTACACTGGTGTAAAGTGATCAATGGAAAGGTGGAGGCGAGAACCGGCTTTTCAATATAAATAATACGGGACCGGGTGTGTATGATCACGACCCAGCACCGCCCTCCGCCCTGCCACAGCCGCTTTCACTAATGTCACGTCCATTTATGACGTGTTTCGCATTAACATGAGAACGAGGAATAAACTAAATTAAATTGGAGTGTCAATCCTTCTACTTAGTGTGACTACTATTATATCTGGATTATTGTGCATTTGATTTCAGAGTTTTTACAAAGTGTGTTACTAATCAAGTATAAATAAACAATCGTTTTTCATATCGGCAGTTTCGTGCTTATTACCGATGGTTTTAATTTGGTCAATAATTGCCCGATAAATATCGGCAGCAAAGAAGAAAATAATTTGCATTTTCAGAAGAAAATACCAGTACTTGCAATGCCTCAAACAATAGTGTTCAAGGAATAAATGCAGAACAGACGCCAAGATCTGCAAAAGAGAAAAAGTCATACGGGTTTGGAATGACATGACTGAGTAAATTATGACAGAATTATAATTTTTGTTTTAACTTTCAGGGTGAAGTTCTCAGGCTTGTTGAAAGCAGTGACTGTAGTCAGCTGAGGTTATTTCACCCTGAATCCTCCCCTTACCAACAGTTTAAAACTTTAATGGTTATTTCTTTATTATATGCAAGTATTACAAGGACTGCGTTCTATCAATTTAAAGGCACAGTTCAGCTAAAAATGAAAATTCTGTCTTTATATACTTACCTTCGTGCTGTTCTAAACCTGTATGACTTCCTTAACATCCATGGAACACAAAAGGAGCCAAAGGTTAGCCTCAGTCACCACTCACTTTCACTATTCAAATAGGTTTGCTATTGTCATTCAAATGTTGACTTATGTCTTTATATGGTGGGGGAGTGTGCACTCCATGACACAGGTTTTGATGTGTTAAACTGGCTGATCTGAGATGGTCATATGAACTAGGGCATGCTGTGTGGCTGCCACTGACAGATGAAGACGTCCAGCATAGAGATGTTTATTTTGCTCTGTTGTGAACTGAGAATCTCAAAGGAGCTACAGGACAGGGCTGTTATCTGTAACTATCACTGCTGTTTAGAAAGCAAGACGCTTTTCACATGCTTTGATATATAGTTTTGTTAACCACCCTGCTTTCATGCCGCAGTATGTCAGATGTATGTTACTATCCTTTTCACTGCGAGTGAACAGCCTTATATCATTAATGTAATCAGTGTGAAGAGCTCACGGGTGTATGTGGGTTGAGCAGCAAGTTGTTGTGATATTGTCACAGCAAATGCTGCTCCTTTGTTTGAAGCTGTATCACCCACGCAGTTTCAGCCCTTTTTATTTTTAAACTAGATTTTTACATTTTACAAGAAAATATGAGTGATGCTTGCCTGTGTAAAACTCACTACCATGATGCTAGGGTGTGTTCTGGTTGGTTTCAGGGGCATTGCTTACTGGTTGCTAGGGTATTTTGGGTGGTTGCTTATTGGCTTATGTCACTAAAGCACACTCCCAAGTTTCTAAGATATTTTTGTGCCTAGATAAGGCTCAGGTCTCTCCTTCATTGTAAGCCTATGGGATTTCTACACCCATTTTATAGTTTGCCCGGCAAGTTTAGACTGTGAAATATCTTGAATATGCTCTCAAAAAAAAAAAACGTTTAACCTACTTTTAAGATTTACGCATTTAAATTTCATAATATATTTATCAAATTTAATTGTGTAATTATTTAAACAAAATTAAACGATTAAAACTTTAAATATGATTTTTTTTCATTAATTTATTTAGGTAAAGATAACAATTTAGTTTGATAGAATTTTAATATAAAATTTTAATTAATCTTAAAATGTATTTATTTTAACTATTTTGAGTAGATGGGGGTGATTCCCACAAAACCTGTCAAGAAAATGTCCTGGCCCTATTTTACTCCAATATAAAAAGAAACAAATAAGAAATGGAATTTTACATATAGAAAAATAAGCCTATTTTTTAGGGCTGTTTAAGAGTTTGTTTTATTTATTTGTTGTTTGTTTGTTTTATATAGGTGGAGATTTTATTTTGACGATGTAATGTTAGTTAAGTAGCTTCTCAATCTGGAAAAGCCGGTCGCTACGTGACTCACAGTGGTTATTAAACCTCAAAAGTCTGCTATTTAATTTAATAAATATGAAGTCTGTATGTGCCTTATGCTACAAAGTGAATAAGCTCTGCACACTCTCATCTGCTACAAACAGTGTGCAAATGTCATGATTGTGTTTTCCATGTATGAGCAGCTGGTGTCACCACACATTCAATATGTAGCATGCAGCACATGCAAACTATATATTTATCTCATTGTTTCTTATCGGATGTTTCACGGCCGAACCACCGGCCCGCTTGGTTCTCCCGATGACCATTCCACCCCTGATTGGCACAAAAGTGCGTCGGCCCACCGGGAAAATGCCGTTATACCAGATTACCTGTCCAGCCCTGCCTCTAATTGTGACATTATTTTCATGACAGCTTTTACATTTTTTTACCCACAATTTTGTCATGATATTCTCATTACCACAACATAATAACAATTCTATAGAATTTGTATTGGGAAGTATTTAGGAATCATAGTAGGAATGTAAAAATCAGAAATGAAGTGTCCTGGAAATAATTACACAGTGCATGTAGGCTAAATGAAGCCTAAATGTAGGCTTCATTTTCTTTATGCAAAATATAATTTTATATTTCTTTGGATAGATATGGGGTTAAATATAACCAGGACATTTTCTTGACAGATTTCGTGAGAATCACCCATGGTTCATTGGGTCTTGTTTCATTGGCAGATTTTTACACTTGTTTTTAAAGCTTGCCAATGGGGACAATGTACAGTCAGCTGGTCGATTTGCCAAAATAAACCCGAACAGGGTGATCACAAATGGTGCGGGATGAGTTACACGCTGAATTTTAATATTAGGTTTATGGGTTTGTTCAAATCCCTAATCTTAAGTCTGAGCATTAGTCATAGTGATACTTGTCTTTGGTAAAAAACCAACAACATTACTTGTTGTTTTGCTACTATAGTTGCCTAAAGAACATTGTGAATAGAGTTGCTGTTACTACCGCTTAAAACCTCTTCCCTCCAATTTAGAGCTTTAAGAGAAAGATCCGTCCTACATGAGACCTGTAATTAAACTGAAATGTGACTCTCCCTGGAAAGCCTCTGCAGCGGGGGAGTGAGTCGTTGAAAAAGTCACAGCGATTTTCTCCTCCAATTTGTCTAGGGAAACATGCCTTGAATGCTTTCGGCACAAATGAAACACTGAACTTTGTGCATTTACGTGAGTATTGTGTTTGTGTGCCTGTCAGAGCAGCAACCTGCACTCCGTCTCTCTCTTTGTGTAACACGTGTCTGTGGGAGGACAGCTTCATAGCTGCACAACAGACGAAATGTACAAATAGTCACAGCTCACTAGAGCGTGCCACTGCTATTAGAGTTGCTCTCAGGTGCTAAACGGCCTTTGTTATTGAAGAAGAGATGAATGCACTCTCAAATAGTCTCTCTCTCTTGTCAAGACTGAATGCGGCTGGACTGTATCAGAACCATGGCAATACACCTTTCCTGGATTACTTATTTAAAAATTCTCACCACAGTCTCAAATTCAGGCCAGGCAAGAGCTGATTTATGAGTTTGAGTGATATTCTGTTTTCACTTAATAATGGATTCTTCATGTGGTTGGGTAAAATGATTTTTCTTTACACAATAGTATCATTAAAGGGAATTAGATGGATGAATATGTGGTCTTATGTCCTTGAATCACCTGGTGAATTTTACACCGAGTTTATAACCGTGAAACTGATGCTTAGTTGACTTTGTGGTTCATATCATTGCCAGGAATGCATTAGTTTAACATAAGGGTGTCAAACAAAATTTCAGCCTGTGCCAGATCAGCTTTATGTGTGCCCTCAAAGGGCCGGATTTGGCACCAGCACCTGATTTGGTCGCACACATACCTTTACCAATAATACTGAATATTTTGTGCATTCTTGGTGTGAAGGTGTTCATGTTTTGATTTTAAGGAATGTTCCGTGTTCAATACAAGTTAAGCTCAACCACAAAAAATAACTTCGACTCATCCCTTCCATTTCTTTAAGAAAAGCAAAAATCTAACTTGCATTGAGACACTTACAATGGAAGCGAATAAGGCACATTTTTGGTTGGTTTAATAAAAGCACTTATATTAATGCTTCTGTTTAAGCTTGGCATTTTTTTGAGCTGTAAAGTTGTTTAAATCGTCATTTTTACAATTGTTTTAGGGTTTGTCGACAATGCAATAAAGTTGTATAATTGGCTATGACTTTACACAGAAATGGTTAGTACGTGATTTTATCACACTAAAATCATGTTAATGCTCATAATAGTCTTGTGGCTATACTATTAAAACATTATTTTAACTTTTACAGGTTGGCCTCATTCATGAGGGGCAGGGGGCGTGGGTAGCTCAGCCAGCAAAGACGCTGACTACCACACCTGGAGTCGTGAGTTTGAATCCAGGATGTGCTGAGTGAGCCAGGTCTTATAAGCAACCATATTGGCCTGGTTGCTAGTGAGGGTAGAGTCGCATGGGGTAACCTCCTCATGGTCGCTATAATGGGGTTCTCGCTCTTGGTGGGGTGTGTGGCGAGTTGTGCGTAGATGCCGCGGAGAAAAGCGTCAATTGAGCTTAACCTTTATTGAACCCGGATTATTTATTTAATACATAACCTGCCCACATCACATTGCACATCGCAGTCTTTGCTTGCAATGAGGCTGGAGCCATTGTGCAAGTCCAATGCAGATGAATGAGTAACAAGTGAGTAAAAGATCACAGTATGCCACCATTTGGAATCACAATACACTTAAGATAAATAATAAAGAGCACTTACCCATGCTGTATATCACAAGATACCTCCAAAATCAGCCTGCATAAAAAATACAAATAAACACCAGCCACTCTCTACGCATCCGACTCACTTCCTTCAAAATTAATCAACTCTGGAAACATTCAGGCGTGAAATGCCTCAAACACAACCACAAATTTGCCATTATTTGTCCTCCTTCGAAATGGAAAAATTACAAACAGAGGGCCCATAATCAAGGTTGCTTGTGGTAGGGAATAGTTTTAAGGGAAGGAAACAACTGAAAATACACCTCCCCGCCATCTCTGCGTTTTCAGCTGCAACGGCAGGTTTGCGACAGGCTCTTGAACAGGCTCATTTGTATTCCAAGAAACAATATCAAGGCTTAGGTAGATTTAAGTGAGAATAAATAATAACAGAATTCCATAAATGTTTTGGGGTAAACTATCCCTTGAAGTTGTCAGTTGTTTGCAAGTTCTTAATTTTTGCCTCACAGTAATTTATGAGATATATTGCTCTGTTTCTTTAAGATAATTCATCAAAGGCCCTTGACATCACCTGAACACTTGTTTCTATGTGAAAACACATCCTGCAGTGCCATCATAAGCTATTTTCCCCATCGTTTGTTTTATTTTGAGTGCACCATGTACTAAAACAGTCTGATTGTTGGTAGTGGCTGTTCAGTGTATGTCTTTGTTTGTCTGTGCGGGCTGCCCATGTTACCGCTGCAATAACCCACCTTAGCGAATGTGTATCTGGCAGACTGCCAAGCCATGCCCACTCAACATTACCCACCTGTATTAGCGAAGGGGGCCCAGCCTGTCAGTCACCGCGCCTGTCTTTGTTCATTCATGTCTTGTGGTTCATCAAAAATGTGGACTCTAAATTTGGTAAAATGGAACGGAATGATGATTTGTGCCCATTTGGAGCAAAGCCCCGGCTGTGCGAGAGGCAAGAGAGCGCAAGCGGTGGGGGATGTGGTGTGGAGGGGTTAGGGAGAGGAGTCTCTTTGGGAACCAGCGAGCTCATTACGGCTAGGAGTCCATCACTGACAGTGGGTCACCATGGTAACGGTTGGTATGTGATTCCCACAACAATGCCAAACCTTCCCCCAACCACCCTCAACATTTCCTCCAATCAGCACATGAAATCCTCTTTTTCTCTGTCTGTCTCTCTGCATATCTCTTGCTGTCATAGTATATAACAGTATTCTGCCTTGCAAAGCCTAAATGCAGTAACTAAACCAACACTTTCAAAGTTTTTGGATGGTCCTGCTTAATTTGGATTATAAAATAGAATTATGTTGAATCTGAGCATAGTTGAGCTTCAAACCGTCTCTTACAGGAAAGATCACAGTCTAAAAGACACTTCTGTCATAGCTTAATTTCGACAAAATGTTTTCAGTTTGCAGAGCAGCATATTCGAGTATATAGTTAAAGTCTGAAGCTTACATACACGTAGGTTGAAGTCATTAAATCTAATTTTTTAACCACTCCACCGATTTCATATTAACAAACTGAGTTTTGACAAGTCTTTTAGGACATCTACTTTGTGCATGACACGAGTAATTTTTCCAACATTTGTTTACAGACAGATTGTTTCACTTTTGATTGACTATATCACAGTTCTTGTGGGTCAGAAGTTTACATACACTAAGTTAACTGTGCCTATAAGCCATTTGGATAATTCCAGAAAATTATGTCAAGCCTTTAGACAATAAGCCTATTAGCTTCTGATAGGAGGTGTACTGAATTGGAGGTGTACCTGTGGATGTATTTTAAGGCTTCCCTTCAAATCCAATTGACCACAGACAGGGAATGTATTTTACAATTAAATTCCAGGAATTGTGAAAAACTGAGTTTAAATTTATTTTGCTAAGGTGTATGTAAACTTCTGATTTTAACTGAGTGTTTCCCCCACTCTGAAGCCAGTACAAAAAAATGACCATGTATTAGTAATACCATGTTGTTGTTGATTTTGTTTTGTTTTTTGGACATGGTTCAAAGTTAATACCATGGTGTTTTTAAATGTATCATGGCAATACCACTATATGTTTCTAATTAACCATGGTAATACCATGTTTTTTGGACATATATAATGGTGATTCTATGGTTTTAGGACATGGTACTGTAATACAATGGCTTTTGGACATATACCATGGTTATACCATTTTTTTTGGGATATGCACAATGTTCATGCTACTGTTTAAGGACAGGGGACCATTGTGATATCATGGCTTTTTGGACATGTACAATGGTAATCACTTGGTTTTAAGATATGGTGCAATGATAATACCACTGTTTAAGGACATTGTACCATTGAGATATCATGGCTTTTTGGACAAATACAATGGTAACATGGTTTTAAGACATGGGACCATGGTAATACTATGTTTTTGTGACATGCACCATGGTAATAAAATGGTTTTAGGACGTGATGCCATGGTAATACCATAGTTTTTTTTAATTATATGTACTGTGGTAATATCACTGTTTGAGGACATGGTGGTACCCTTGTGATCAGAGTTTCCGCTAGAAAAAATGGTGCCGGTAGAGGTTTCGTTTTACGGACATTTTGATGATATGCCGGTCAAATATATCGCCTCTTAATTAGTCAAGTTGAGGAAAACTGGAGGCAGTCTATGTAACTTAAAAAATGACATAATCAGGCCGTATAGAATGCAACATATTATTATTAGCTTAACTTTCAAATAGACGAAAAAAAAACATGAACGTCCGATTGACGCCAATCAACGGCAATTGTTTTTTACTGTGGTTTCACACACATTCACTTTTTGAAACATTGAGGCACGGATGTACCTAATACAAATAAATAAAACATCTCCAGTTAACTAGCAGATCATTCATTTAGTCCGTTATTAAATAAGAGATCTAGCGCTAAAATCTGTTGTTTTTGAAATCAAGCTGAGCGCCGTGTCCGCTGCTATCAGTTGCATGGACGACGCGCTGCGCGAAGTTGCGCAATCTTCACTAGGACGCGCGTTTAAATCTATCGCCGCTATGGAGACTCTCTATTAATTCCGTGAAATCACAAAATAAAATGCACACAAACGTGTCCCTGCTTGATATAGACTGTAACCATGCACTGATGAACATAGGCTATTCAGTTTTGATGATAGAGAAAAAAACTGCACGAATGCGCGGATTAGAAGCACTGATCTATCTATAATGAGATGTTCCTGATTCACCATCGTCTGGCCTCTGAAAAAAGCTTTTAAAGCTAGTCTGCCTGGGCCTGGCCATATTTGAAACGCCTCACTCAATCGCTCGTTGTTTAGGTCTATATTGCAGCCGTTTTAGGCGTGCGCTTTATTTGAAATGCAGCATGCGATGTTGTTTCATAACTTTCAAACGATAGAGCCTGTTCCTTTATAACATAGCAAGAGATCGGTGTATTTTTGCTTTATACATTTTAGGCTTATTCTCAAATTCAGATTGTGTTAGGGGGACGGGATTATTAGGCAATTTTAATCGGACAATTTGACCGGAGAGATTTAATTTTGTCGGACATTTAATATTTTTACCGGCCAATGTCCGGTAATTACCGGACAACGGAAACCCTGCTTGTGATATAATGGCTTTTTGGACATATATAATGGTAATCACATGGTTTCAAGACATGGTACAATGATAATACAATTCTTAATGGACATTGTGATATCATTTATTTTTGGACATATTTAATGTAATAACATGGTATATATAGATATTTTACAATGGCAATACCATGTTTTGGGACATGCACAATGGCAATACCATGGTGTTTGGACATGTACAATGGTTTTACTATGGTTTTAGGACATGGTAGCATGGTAATACCATGGCTTTTTGGAAATATACCATGGTATACAATTTACTTTGGTTACAGAAACGTGCCCACGCAGTACCAAACATAACATGGTGTATGTCCAAAAAAACATGGTACTACCATGATATATTTATTCTATGAGGGTAATTTTTTGAAAGGGTGGTCTTGGTCATGATGGTATTGCCATGTTATTCCTATAAGTAACTTGAAGTTCCATGGTATTTAAATATAAATTGAGGACCATACTGACTCTGTACGTAGTTACCCCAAAAAGTATTGGGACACTTTTGGACAGTTAAAAAATTTGGACCTAAGTATTAAAATAGAAATATCTGAGCCATTTTTGCCATTTATTTACACTAACTGATTCCAAGGTCATTGATGGTGGATGTATGAAGTTAGTTCCCCTCAAGTTCACATATTTAGATTGTTTGGATTGTGAAGATGGGTTTGTAAAATAAGAGGACTTGGTGACTTCAGCTGAGCTGGAGTCGTTTCAGGGGAGGAACACGTGTTGATGAAAGATTACAAAAGCAACCATTTTTTCTTCTGAGTAACATGGAGATAAATAATTCATAATAATACCAAGAACTTGTATAAAAAAGGTAAATAGGTAAAAATTGTATTGCATGTTGAGTTTTAGACATTTTATTATGTTTTCGTCCATTCTGCAGATTTTCCTCACCATAAGTGGGAAAACATTTTGCAAAAGGCACCGATTCCGTGCAGGCCTTATGATTACCAATTAACCGGATCCACCAGTCATATTTTTCCTGCACACTTCTTAAAACAAGGATTTTATTATTTATTTAGATAGCCTCACATTAGTTATACCCTTTACTATTACATACATGACAGCTAGGCAGTGCAGATAATGATGTAATTTATCCGATACCAGTAAAGCTCAAGAAATGATGTAGGCACACATTTTCTGACTATTAGTGAGCAAATCTGCCCCTCGTGAACAAAACAATTGATGATTTATGCTCTAAAACATCTAGACTCGATTGCGCCTGCAAGGCTGATGCACTGTCTGAGTTCAGAGACATGTAATGATACCATATGTTCCCGAGGGGCCGTGATGCTGCAGTTGCATGTGGATGTCCAGGAAGTGACATGTTGGCCCTCAAATCCCATGCTGCTGTTGATTTGTTCCCTGATGAGCTGACACCTGCTCTCAAATACACACACACACACACACACACACACTCACTCTCTCTCTCTCTCTCTCTCTCTCTCTCTCTCTCTCTCTCTCTCTCTCTCTCTCTCTCTCTCTCTCTCTCTCTCTCTGAGCCATTCTCCAGAGATTTATAAGAAAATGATTCAACCAGAGTTGATGGTATTATCCTTTATTGAGATATCATTGACTTTGTTCATTTACATTGCAGTATTGAAGCCATACTGGTATTGTGTGATTCTTTAACTTTTCTGTCCCCTAGGATGATTTAATGGAAAAAATATTTTTCTAAAACGGATAGTTCCGACTATATAAATGTAATAATGTTTTATTAAAAATTTTCAAACAAAGCATTGCACAGTATAAAGACAGGATACGTTTAGAAGATTAAGTGGAAGCCATTGGTTTTAAATTGTATTACTGCAAATCACTTTTAAATACAATATAAATAAAGTTGAGCTAAGATTAATGCCGTGATTTTAATGATATAAATATATATTTTACATGTGCTGCATGGTTCACTGTAGATTAGTGCTCTGCTCTGTCATCTCATACAATGCAATTGTTTTTCAGTGTCTGATTTATTTAAAGTATGCAACTTGTCCAAAGTAAGATTGCAGCCTTCAGCAGTTTAATAAATCCCATTAAACATGTCATGATTTTAATTTGCTTTAATCACGATTTCAGTGTAAAATGAGTAGCAGAGCACGCATTTAATATAAGCCTCTTAAAAAAAGCCATTTTAAAGCTGCTATGTATCATTCAGACTGCGTGCTGGTACCGGATTGAGTCGTGCTCAGTACTACCGGTACTGGAGAAATACTGGTATCTTTACATCTTTTTTATTTTAGTATCGACTTGGTACTGAAGTTCTAGTACTTTTGACAGCACTAATCTTAGAGTAGGTTTTTCCTCCAAAAATTGAAAAATCACATAGTTAATACCACTAATCCCATTAGCATACATATTACCCCAATCCACCTGAAGGTTGATCAAAGCCATGATCAGATATTTATTTCAGGACTTGATGTTTTAACATCGATAAAAACATAGTTTGAAGAAGTTTAATTTTCCAAGATTTCAAGTTTTTAAAAGTGCCCTTAATTGAAGAATCACTCTAATGTAGTTTCTATAAATCCAGTCATGAATAGACAGAAAGATAGACTTGGAGAAATGAAGGTACTTTGAGTCATCTTTAATGCAAAGCATGTTTTAAGTGCATGTAGGATTTGCAACTCATGCATTGTGTCTATGTGGGATGTGGATCGACAGCCCCATCTTGCCGGGAAGGGGTTATGTTAATATGATTAAAGCGGATTACAGTGTTCATCTACAGATCAAAGGAGCCGAACCAATTAGCACCCCCACCTTTAACTCTGCTGACGACTAAGCCAGAATACAGCTGCGAAAGCCAAAGACGGCCACATTTGAGTCGAAAAACAAAGACATTTCAACGAACTTTCCGAAGCAGTCATTATCTCATTCACTCCGATTGCAATTAATTTCACTAGTTTGTGCTGTCCATATCCATAGATGAGCAAACAAGGGGTAAAAAAACAGTCCTGAAAAATTGGCTGCTATAGCTGTCTAGTGTGCTAGGATTGAGTGTTTCAATAAAGATGCCCCCTGAATTCACATGAAAAGGTGTTGTGGAGTCTGCCCAGCATGCTGTCAGGACTGAATTAAGACATTCAAACCCTCCTGTCACCCTCTTAGGATTTCACTGATTTATTCAGTTCTCAGAGTTTGGCAGCCAAACAGGAATCGCCTTTGTTCAGTCAGTCTGAGTATTTGAGCTGCCCGCGCAAAAAGACGGTCTAAGCACCCTGTAGCCCCTGCTGTGATTCTGTTATGGAGGTTATATTGAGTGATTTAAAACTACAAGCTTGTGTTAGTCTTAAATTCTAAGGGTTTTTGTTTTCTCACGGAGCAGATATAGAGGAAAATTGCATTGCTTAGAGATTGCACTTTCAGACTCAGGAGAATTGGAGTTCTTTGTTACGTTTCAAGTATCAACTTTTACTTCGATGTTTCTCCTACAATTCCTGAGGCGATTTAGAAATAGCGACAAATAAGACAAATTGACATAAATTGAGAGTATAAAGCAATACAATTAATGTGGATTGGTTTTTAAAGAATTTAATGATAATTATTCACTTTGAAATCTGTTTTTTTTTTTCATTGCTGAAATCTGCATAGCATGTCATATTGTTCACTTCGGGGATTGTCAAGTTCCACCAAGGACAAATATGCACCATTAATATGGTACAGATGACTTGTGCAATATATTCTCACATTTAGAAAAAAAAAAAGAAAGGTACGAAATATTTTGAGTGTAACCTTTATTGAACCCAGAATATTACTTTACAGGATAACAGCATGTTGCACTAGTCCAGGTCATCTTGCAAGTGATCTAAGGGGGCCGTGCTCTCAGGGTCAAACCTCATCAGACACTTCACCACAGATTGGCTGTAGGAAAAACTGCCACTGCTTCTGCTGTTTGTCTCTGTGAAATCCCCAGGCCATATTGCACACAAATTGAATGAGTGTGATTCATTGGCGCTGCATGTTTATGTGGCACTAGAGTGAAGCCGGCACACGCTCCTACTCTGTCACCGGGTCTGCATATGTAAACAAGCAGGGGACAAGCGTAGACGGCACGCAGACGTTGCGTCCTTCGATAACCAGCTGCAAGTCTGCATAAATAATTAAACGTGCTCTCTTAGAGTGATGGAAGAGATGTCGAGGCCTGCAGGGGAAAAACACTCCAGCTGTGAAGGGACACTTTCTCCATTAAATATAAAAACTGTTTGTTGCTGTATTGTTTTTATTTTTTTTTCCTTTACATTCTGCATTTCCATTTTTCTGTGCGATTGCTCCTTGTTTAAAGATTTACAGTTGACGTGGATGTGCTATTTGTTCTTTGACAATTCCTCTTGAATTATAGACAAGGGACTTCAGTTTTCCAGCTAGCTGTCTATGTAAATTCGAATGGCCACTCCTCAAGATTAGTCATGATAGAACGCCTAAAAAAAAGCCTATTGTTTAAAAAGTGGATAGTTTCAAGTCTAATTTCTGATTGAATGAGCAACCCTCAAAGGCATTGGAAATTGCTAAAAAAAACACACACACACAAAAAACGCACACCTGTGAATGCATTCTACTTTTACTAACCTTACAGTTAGGCTAACAAATTTTTTATGAAAAGAAATTGTTTATTACGATTATTAATATTGTAACAGGAGCCAATGGTTTCGCGATAGCTGTGCAGTGTGTGTAAACCTCACTCCCCTGGCCTCAAGAGGCACATTAGGGATTGACGCTAGAGGCTGTAGCCTCTTTGCTAGCGCACCCGCCTCCCATGCCGGAGATGTCGATTCGAATCCCGCTCGGAGCGGGTCAAGCAGGACTGGTTACAGTGGTGCCGTGACCCGGATGGGAGTGAGGATTTAGGGGGGTGAGTGTAACTGGAGGCAGCTGGTTTGCGATAGCTTTGCAGTGTGTGTGTAAACCTCACTCCTCTGGCCTCAAGTGGCGCACTAGGGTTTGACGCTAGTGGCTGTAGCCTTTAGCCTCCTTCTTATCGTGCCTGTCTCCCATGCCGGAGACGCCGGTTCGAATCCTGCTCGGAGCAGGTCGAGCAGGACTGGTTACAATATCAGTAAATTGTAAATTGGGTTTGGCCCTTTTGGGGGGTATTTTTGACATATGTTTCATGTTGTGGCTAAGAAGTTTGTTTTAACGTTTTTTTGACCCTTTCACAGTGACAAAAACAGTAACACACTGAGTGGCTTAATGCTCTTTTTTTTAAATATCCTACTTAAAATTGTTCAAAGCAGTTGTAAGTTGCACTTAAATGCACACTTATGACCACATATTTTATATCAATGTGGCAAGTTATGTTGCTTAGCAAATAGAGAACAACTTACAGTTAGGCTAATGAACTAAAAGATGGGTTTTTTCCTGATACTACATGTAACTCTTATATTGGCGTCTTTTGTCATTGTGCTGTTGCAGACAATTTATAAAATCAGTAAACAACTTTAAGTTGCACTTAAGTCCTTTTTCCATGGTTTAGGAGGTTTTAGGCACTCCACTTCACATTCTGCCTAAGATCACCCCTTTACCAAGACAAAATTACAAGACAAACACATGTGAACAAGTTACTCTTGCTCTCTTTTAGAAAGCTACTGTAGCTGCCATTTTAAATAGCTCTTCTTTTCACCAATCAGAAACAGCGCCTGCTTGTGTATTTATACATTCATGAGAGTGGAGAGCCATGAAAGCTGATGCACACTACATAAAAATAGGCTTGTAAAGGGTATGAAGGGTTCATGGCCAAAGAGCCCTTGTATTTAGAAGGACGGGCTCTGTGAAAACACAAATAATTACCCAGCTTCAGTCAGACACATGCACAAACACAGCTGTAGTGGAACTGTCTTTGTGACCTTCCCCTGTATTTCAGCACTGAAGAGGCTGGCACAGCTCAAACTGGCAGCAATTCTGCTGTGAATCTCTATTTGCAGGGCTCCGGATTAAAAAATGACGTAGGAACCATTGTCTCCTTAACTGAAATATTAAGGAGCCAAATGGCTGTTTTTAGTCGCCAAATCATATAATTGCTCAATTTAATTCTGCCCTTCAGAATCTACATTACAGATATTGACATAAAGCTTAGTATGCATATGTGTTGTCTTCTTAAGCATCAAAGAATGTTTGCATTCATTGTCCCTCAATTGTCCTAAGTGTCAAAAGCTGGATCTCATATATATATAAATTATAAAGAAGCCGAATTACTCGGGGACTCATCTTTTGAAATGTCTGCGCTCCCAGTTGTGAACACACTGATGGATGATTTGCTGAGAAAGTGACTCTGATTCAAACTGCTAACCTAAGCTCCTGATTTCACACCCTCAGTTCTTTTTGGCCGATTCATGAAAAAGACCCGGTTCAAAAGAGTCATTTGGTGACAAATCTCTCACACTGGGTTTGTTGTTGTTGCATGCGGTGTAGCGAGCTCTTCACAACAGAATGGGTGAAAAGCGCCTCGAGACACACTGGTGGTGTGCGATCTAAAGATGTGTTCAATAACTCACAAGATGAAATCTGTCGAAAACGTATATGAACGCACACAACCCAAACGTCGCCAGTGGCGACTAAATTTGAAATGATTGTCACAATCAATTATTTTGTGTTAGTATCATGGTAAAGTAATGGTATAAGATATATACCATGGTATTTTGATGTATACATACCATATTTATTAATTACAAAAAAGTACCCACACAGGACAAAATACCATAGTAGTACTGTTTTTTTTTATATGTGTCCCATTTAGGGATGTAGATGATTAACAGTTAACGATTAACCGGCATTAAGAATTTGTTCAACTAATTGGCTACTATTGGTTAAAAAATTAACTGAAAGGTTATTTAAAGAAAAAACAGAGAGGGAATTTGATGAGTTTAACATGTTGGGCATGTTATGTGAACACACAAGGGCAAGACAAACATTTTCTGATGCAAATTGTAAAATAGGACTTTAAAGATTAGTAGCACGAGTGCAGTAGGTTACCACTGAAACATCTGCAAGCCTCGACATCTAAGAGCATATGTTTACAGCCCCGCATTTCACTTATGTTGCATGGGCAACGGGAGTGCGATGCTCGGCGGTTTGTCAGTGCCTTCATAATGGGTTTCTGGGCTTGCTGTCAACCGGCTGTGTACCGTACTGACTCCTGCCCATGTGTATATATACAGTATGTCGATCCTTCTAAAAAAATTAAAAAATTATTAATGATTAGGCTTGCCCAGCAGCTCAATTTGTGGCTATGCTGGCTGTTTTTATTCCTCCATTGTTAAACTGCCAAAGGTTATTGCCTCGTAGGTTAATTTGCCGTGCAAGCGATCCATTACAAATTTGTTTGTTACAAAATATTAGGAAGAAATATACGGTTATTCACTCAAATGTTGATGTAATAGCTATTGCTCAATATGCACTTCTGTCATGTGAGCCTTTTTTTTTTTTTCAGCCAGTATAGACCTTTGTCATACCTGATTGGTCACTTGTTTAACCGGGTAATAACCAGTTAATGCTGGCGGTTAACTGATTAACAAAAAATTGCCAAAATTTGCATCCATAGTCCCATCATAGATGTTATTTTGGACATGTACCATAATAGTACCATGGTATTTTTGTTAATGTTAGGGTACTTTTATGTAAGGGATTCCATGGTACTCCTTTTTGGTGCTTTACTACTATGGCATTACATTCAAAGGTGAATGGAAATTTTTTGATTTCAAAATGTTTTCATACTGTATCACAATTCAATGTGCAACCAATGCCTTGAGTTTGGGTTGGGACTATTTATTTGACCGACCAATAGAAAATGGAGGGAGGATTATAAATAGAATCAAAATACCATGGTATTAGATCGGATACAATAGTAAACCATGGTACTGCCAAAGTACTTTTTTGTTTGTGAAGCAAATGATGGAATGCTGGTGTGATCTCGTGTATGTCTGCTGCAGTATTTGTGAACCATGTCCTTCAAGGTGGAACGAGTTGGCCTTGCTTACTTTGATAAGGCGGCTTTAGATTTCCTTAGCAGGAAATGGATTTTTGGAGCGAGGCTGAATGCTCCTATGTATTGATGGGCAGTTTTGTTCAGCATATTGATTGCTCTGCACATGCTGAAGAGATATTGCTATCAAGGCAGCGCTTAATGAAGACGGGGAAATGGTAGGCTTCACGATGTCTGTCAAATTGCTCCCTCCTACTCAAACGTCTAATGCTATCACTACATCTGCCTTTTGAATGGTGAAATAAGTGGTGTTGCAGCAATGGATTGCGGTGTATTGCCTTTCAGCTGTTTCTTTGCATTTATTGGTTTGATTAAATGTTGCCAAAGGCACCTGAAAGTCCTTGCACAGCAAATGTAGCCCTTTCCAATAAAATATTATTTATTATTCATCCAATCCTATATATAATAAATGGAGAATATTAAGTACATTTTGCCCTTCCTTTTTATCGATTTTTTTGTTTCTTTTGCAGCTTCTTGAAATTGCACGGGAAGGAAATAATCCTGCTGTGCTTAAAGTGGTTTGTCTAGAGATGGTTGATCAGCTGGACTACCGGCCAGTGGAGCTAGTTTCAAACTGGTTGATCTTAGTCAAGCTGGTTAGGGCTGGTAGACCACTTTGAAACAGCAACACACCAGTTACAATGTTTAAAAAATAGCTTGACCACCTTAAACTGATACATTTCTTTGAGCCTTGTTGCTCATGTGGCATAATGAGTTTGAATCCACCTAGCAACATTCCCCCTTCTTCTCCCCATCCTTTTATGTCTCATTTCTAGATGTCTCTACCCATAAAGTGTACATTGTTTTTTTTTTTTTTAAAAACCCTCACACCAGTCATCACTATATGCCTAATGTTGATATGAAGGTGGTGTTCTTGAATGGCCTGTGAGCATGTTGTGGCCTGAAGATAAGGCTACTTTTTGATGGCATCTGTGTCGAGTGCTTCCAAATGTTCCTTCCTGTGTTTATGAGAAAGCCTCAGAAATGGCAACGAGGAGATGGAAACTAGAGATAAATTGATAGAATCCCTCATCTCACAGTCACTTACAGTAAATCCCCCTACAGCATACACCGACAGAGCTGCTTCTTTTCAAAGCACCGTGTCTGAAGAAGAGCAATACTGATATCAAATGTTGAGTTGTAATGCTCTTTATAAACATATAGAGTGCTTTTTTTAGTTGTGGTAATGGTGCCTTCTAAGTATCTCTAAATCTGTACTGTTGACCATTCCTAGACCTTCTTATGAACTCTACTGTATAATTAGTCTCAGCTTCAGAAGGAACAGATTGCACACAAATGGCAAGAGCTTTCTCAAAAGGCGAGCTTCAATCTGGGGTGGTTTTGCATAGTCACATTTGAACAATGAGCATTTACACTACGAGAGACCATTGTGGTCATATGCTTTTCGACCTCATTCGATCACCTCTGAATGTGGTTGAAGACAAATCTCAAAAAATGTTGAAACCTGTTTAACGGTTCACCATCAACGGAGTTTCAATTGGATTGCCAAAACACATCTTAATACCAGGTGTAAATGGCCCAAATGATACTTTTGAGAAAGAACTAGTTGCTAAGTTGCCGAAGTTTGCGATGCTCTTGATTCTTTGAAAGACAATTTTTGAGACACAAATTCAAGTAAATAAGATATTCTTGAGCACACCTGTATATCTGCCACTTTGCAGTCAGGACTATGGCCAAATTTTAATTAGACCTAAATACCACTTAAAAAAGCTGTAGATGGTCACTTTGAATGTTGAATAGATGGCCTTTTCCTGTCTAAATTGGGTGGTTCTTGGCCAGAATAAGCTGAAGTATGGACCAGAATTTATGATGATAGTCAAAAGTATGACTCTGCAAAATGAATAAACATTAACTTCTTTGACAGTAAAGGAGCTGTCACATGTGGGACATAATTTCATGAGGACAGATAAGCTCAGAGAGTAATAATATCTTTTGTCCCTGTGGTACAGGATAAAACCAGCAGGCTTTAAATGTAGAAGAGCAGGCCATGTGCCGGTCACATTTGTTTGACTTATTTGTCCTTATTAAAGCTAAAGTCATTGTATTACTTTGCTGGTTATTGCTCATGGATTTACGCTTGGCGACTAGTTGAACTTGGGCTCTTCTTGATTTAAAAACACAGCTACAACCAGCTTCTGATCATTTTAAATTGTGTCTAGATGTTGTTTTTTTTAATTGCCGATGGCAATATCCAGAAAGCAGGGTGGCCGATAGGCTGAAATAATGCCAAAATATCACACAATTTAATATAATAGTAAATGACATATACTGTACATAAATTGATTGCATTATATTTCCCAAACTTTAACTTTGTAAAAATACACTTTTAAAATTACATTTTGTGTTTTGGATAGTAATTAGTCATTTTTTGCACACAAAGAAATAGTAATACATTTGGAAGAAGGAAATAACAACAAAGTCATTAGCTAGTCCAAGCTGGTCTTGATGGTTGATTAACTGAACTACATGCTGGTGGACCTAGTTTTCACCTGGTAAACCACCTTGGTCAAACTGGATAGGGCTGGATCCAATCTGGTCATTTGTAGTCATTAGCTGGTCCAAGATGAACTAGTTGAGTGATCAGCTGGACTACGTGTTGGTGGACCTAGTTGCCACCTGGTAGACCATCTTGGTCAAGCTGTTTAGAGCTGGTGGAGCAAGCAACAAACCAGCTACCATGTTCCAAATAAAGCCTAAAACATAACCACCGTAAACAGTTTTTTCCAACTCGGCTGTAGCACAAAGATCAAACAAAGCTCTGTTGACACACAGCTCTTTCTTCATGCAGAACAACAAAGACAAACAAATGAGAAACAGAGGAGACGTGAATGCCGGACTTGGAGAAAAAAAAATTCATTCCAAGGAATCTTAGTGGAACGGCTCTTTACCAGGGGAACCGAGTGCTGATAGCATCAGTGCAAATAGCTCAAACAAATTATGTGCTCTCAGTTTACCTTATCTTTGCAGTTGTGCCTGATTTTCGGACACTTAAATCCCTTCTTTTGCAACTTCCAGGAAGAAGGCAGCTGTGGCAGCTTTTGATAATGCAGCCATCAAAGAAAGTTTGGAAAATGATTAAACAAGAATTCATGTGCAATGTTGATTTTTTTCCCCCTATGGCTCACTAAGTTTTCTCTTACGGTTCATTCCAAACCAATGTCCGCACCACATTGACTATCGCCCTACATGGGATCGACTTTCCTTGTCTAGGTGAGGAACAGATATCTTTTCATTGTATAGGGTTACCCTGCCTGTTTACGAGCCTTAAATCTGGCACTGACTCTTCTCAATGACTCCGCTGTAGAAGATTAGATCAGGAGCTTGTCTCCTAAATCTAAACTTGTTAGTTTTGGAATCACTTTCTAATTAAAAAGGTTTAACAGGATCCGCTGCTCACTGGCTCTGCTAATGAAAGAGTATATGGTGCCAAATACAAAATTAACCTGCACTGATGCACTGTGTGTGTGGGTGAGTGCTAAGTAAATCCTGTAGACTTAAGGACAAAGTATACTTTGGTTTTCCACATGCTGGGACGTTTTGTGCACAGTGTGCTCGAGGCAGATTTTGTCAGCAGCACACGCGTTGACTATCCGCATGCAGCCCAGTTTTTACAGTCGGTCTTTTTGCACCTCGTCATGCACGTGCCACTTGCTGTACTAAAGAATATCACACGTAGTGGGCTAAAGCACAGAACTGATAAGCAGAAGGTTGCTGGTTTGATCCCCACAGCCACCACCATTGTGTCCTTGAGCAAGGCACTTAACTCCAGGTTGCTCCGGGGGATTGTCCCTGTAATAAGTGCACTGTAATTCACTTGGATAAAAGCGTCTGCCAAATGCGTAAATGTAAATGTTAATTTAGTCAATATTTCATCATGTCATATTCATTCATTTTAGTCAATGACATATCATTTTAGTAAAAAACAACAAACAAAAAAAACACTTTAGTTGATAATAACTTGCAAAATGACATGGGCATGTATCAAACTGTAGCAGGCCAAACTTTATACAAATATTAATATATTTTGAAAAATGTATAAACTACTTTCAATTAATTTAGCATATCAAACATATAAAAAATGTATCAATGTTTAATATTTTAGAAAAATCAGCATGATACAACTGTCCTGAAAACCTGAGCTCCTAAAATAAAAGTGATTTTTTTGAAGGTACTCTGTTGTGAATTCCTCACATTTAGATATTACCGTATACCGTACAGTTGTGGCCAAAAATATTGGCACCCTTGGTAAATATGAGCAAAGAAGTCTGAACCTTTGATTGAAGTAAAACAATTAAAATAGAGGAAATATCGAATTATTAAATACATATTTTCCTCCAAAAAGCATTGGCCATAATTATTGGCACCCTTTTATTCAATACTTTTTGCATCCTCCCTTTGCCAAGATTTCAGCTGTGAGTCTTCTCTTATAATGCCTAATGAGGTTGGAGAACACCTGGCAAGGGATCTGAGACATTCCTCCATACAGAATCTCTCCAGATCCTTCAAATTCAGAGGACCATGTTGGTGGACTCTCCTCTTTAGTTCACCCCACAGGTTTTCTATAGGGTTCACGTCAGGGGACTGGGATGGCCATGGCAGAACCTTGATTTTGTGGTCAGTGAACAATTTTTTTGGGGTACACCTTCATCTCTGTGTACGCTAAACGCATCTCTGGTGTTTGCTGCCAAATATCTTTTTTGTTTTTGTTTCATCTGACCATAGAACCCGGTCCCATTTGAAGTTCCAGTAGTGTCTGGCAAACTGAAGACGCTTGAGTTTGCTGTTGGATGAAAGCAGAGTCTTTTTTTTCTTGAAACCCTCCCAAACGACTTGTGGTGATGTAGGTGATGTCTGATATTTTTTATGAGACTTTCTAACCCCAATACCCAACTAATTTCTGCAATTCTCCAGCTGTGATCCTTGGCGATTCTTTGGCCACTTGAACCATCCTCCTTACTGTGCATGGAGACAATTTAGACACATGTCCTTTTCCAGGCCAATTCTTAAGATCTCCAGTTGATTGAAACTTGTTAATTATTGCCCTGATGGTGGAAATGGGCCTTTTTAATGCTTTGGCTATTTTCTTTTAGGCACTTCCCATTTTGTGACGCTCAACAACCTTTTGCCGCACATCAGAACTTTATTCTTTAGTCTAACCCACTGTGATGGATGATTAAGGGAATTTGGCCTTTGTGTTACCGCATATTTATACCCCTGTGAAACAGGAAGTCATGGCTGATTAAATTCATGTTCCTGGTCACTCAGTTGCAAAAACATTTTTTAAATATGAATGGGAATATACTTCAGATATATTTTACTCATAATAATTTCTAGGGGTGCCAGTAATTGTGGCCAACGTGTTTTGGAGAAAAATATTTATTTAGTAATGAGATATTTCCCCTCTTTCAATTGTTTTTCTTCAATTAAAGCTTAGATTTTTGTGAGTTTTTTGAATGAAAGATCAAAAGCCTTTTTTCACAGCCTCCTTTGCTCATATTTACCAAGGGTGCCAATATTTTTGGCCACAACTGTATATTTCAGAACTCAAAACTTCTTCCTTGCAAATATATATATTTTTTTTAAACCAAGATGCTAAAAGAACTCGTTTTCTACTTCCTTGTGATGCCAGACTGTGGTAGGCATTTGCATCTGACCGCCTCCAAAACATCATATCAAGGACTTTACCTTATCACTTCCTTAGCCTGCCTAGTAGTGGTGGGCTGTGAGATGGGAAGTAGAGAGAGCAGGTCAGTCGATAGCAGAGAACCAATCAGAACAGTGGGTGTAACCTATCAAGACTTAAAGGAGAAGCAGCACCAAATCCGAGCATTTCTGACAAGTGGTCGGAATGAAGGTAAAAATTCATCATATTTTACAAAGATATGACACTTTGTGCAAAAGTCTAACATTGTACTAATTGTGTTAATAAGTAAACATCAGAGAACATATTATTATAATGAAAAAGGTATGTCATGACCCCTTTAAGTGTAGCGGGATTTTAATGGAACAGCCTATTCTCAAGGCAAGTTACTAGTTCTTACCTTAAAGTTCACCTGTACATTCACTTCATTGTCTGTGCATATGTAAATTGTAATAATGTGTTAATGCTGTTTATATAGCAAATTAAAAATCTCAGAACTCCTTAGCAACAGCATAGCGACGTACTGGCAACCACCCACAACACTGTAGTGGCCACTTTTGGAACACACCACTCACACTTGTGATTTATTGGTTGTATTTAAATCCCTGATGCGTATTATCATATCAGGAATATTAAAGTTAATTTACTTCATTTTAAGCAGTTGCTTTTGTGGTAGTAAAATCAGACATGCCGTTTCAATCTTTAGTCAAATCTTCAATCCCAGACTTCAAACGAAGTGTTTGAAATGACTCCTAATTGAGTTGTTTGCTACAGGAAGTTATTGCTCTGTCATAATAGCATCATACAGCATGCTAATAGCTGTTTGTGCCCCCACCGAGAAAGTGAGACCTTTGAAAGTAATATGACTTAGAATAATTTAGCGTAAACCTGGCTTTTGAAATTCGATGCTGACAAATTGCTCAGTGGTTGACTTTGCAAAGCTCTGATGGAGTATATTGATTTTTTTTTCGGTGTGCATATGAGAGAGGAAAAGGGAAAAATGCTGTATTGTATTGCATTAAAAAATCCATAGGATATCTAATTACAGCCACTTCATTTTCTTTACTATTAGAACAGAAAGATAAATGCTTATTTCCCTCCTGTATTATTCCCTCATCTGCATCAGGGCACTGAAGATGAAGGAAACAGCCAAAGCTGGACATTTTTTTTTTACCTTTATGATGGCCCCTTTAACCTAAACCATATATGAAATATAGCTTCACGCAGCAATAACGGGGTCATGCCGATTAACGGCAGCATGAGCAGTGAAAGAAGCATCGTGACATATTTTAAGTTAGAATTGTAATTAATGTGTAGAAGTTAAAGATAAAAAAAACATCTATGGCCATGTTTCTCAAGATACATTTCCATGACAAGATACATTTCCATGACACTAAATTAATTTAAACAATTTGTCTAATTGATTAAAATATTTCAGGCAAGTGCATTTAGCCATTGTTTACTACATGGCATCCGGAATTCATGTGGCAAAACGCTGCAGGTGTTCTCAAAGAATGATGGCGATGATACATACCGAGTTTTGTCACAATTCGTCAAAGTTGTGGAGATAAAGCATGAACAGTATACAAGTCCATTTTGGCTTGCTTGCTGTCAACTTTGTGAAGCCATTTCTCAGGAACGATTTCAAACATCGAGAAAAAAAAGGTGATAACATTTATGTAGCTCTATCTCATGATCGCTTTAAAACAATTTTGGTGGAAATCGGACACAAATTGTAGGAGGAGTAGCAAAAAAACCTGTTTCCTTAAAATTCTAAATGGCGGAAAATTTAGTGGGGTGGAAATCGAATCCAAGGTAGGCAATTTACTCGGCGTGAGCTCAGGAAACAGGGGAAAAATAATTGTGTCTCTAGGACTTACAGTTATTAGTCATTACATTTAAAAGTTATTAGCGTAAACACGAGTGACAATTTGACCTGTTGGTGACGCTAAAGGGTTTGAGTTACAGACTCCAAATTTGCTGTGGTATCAGTTCAGACTGTTCTCTAGCTGTGTGCAAAATGTCATAACTTTCTTGCGAATGGTTCCATGGGCTGCCATGGGAGAAAAAAAAAGAATAGCAAGAACACTAACGATTACAATAGGGGTCTTCGCCCTTTTAGGGCTTGACCCCTAATAACACAGAACACCATCCGTTTATGTAAAATACTTGTTCTGACTACACTATAGGCCTAAAATAGACTATAATGAAACATATCAAATGTTAGATAACTGGTAAAAACTGAGGAATTTGCTTTATTTAAATATGTGGGGGCATTTTTATCGCTTTCCATTGCATTTTTGCCCAGAGCCATGATTAATTTCTGACCCTGGCAGGACTGGATTTTATCCATTGGGAATTTTTTGGAGTGTAAAATGTGGTCTATATATGACAGATAACATTGGGTCTACCAATGGCTTGAGTATGGGACAGGACTACCTATTGCAGTCATTATTTTGCATTACAGTTTGGTGTCAGTAGTGGCACAGAAATTGCTCACTGCAGCCTTAAATAAATGTAGCATCCTTGTTAGTAGTTGGAGATGATATGCTTAGGAAGAATAAAATGCACCAGTCTCCTTGGAGACAGTCTCCAGTCTTGTGATCCTATATGTGATATGAGCACATCCCATTGGTTCAGGAATAACATGCCCCAGAGCAGCAGTGAGGGGTATCTCAGGGTGGTCTTAGTGAGGACACAGACAGCAAGCACATCATCAGCTCATTTCACTCCATAAAAACCCCCCTCTCTGCGTCTGGCGGGCCTGGCCTTGAGCACTGCCTTTATTTATTAACAGAATTTGTCTATCGTGGCATGTCACGTGGCTGTAAATTAATTGGGTGCAGTCTTAATGTACTGATGTGGCATATAATGGACCCCAGTGTATTTAAACTGATATAATTACACAAGAGCTTTAGTATTTAACGCATACTCTTGATGTCTTAAAAAATTTATATTCACATCAGGTACTTTTCAATTATTCAACAGCAAAATGGATTTTGGCATTCTTTTGTTTCCAGTCTACGCCTGTGGAATCATATTATTTATATATATATACTAAATATACACAATTAAATAAAGTTACACAATTCTAGAACTTTTTGTTAGAACTTCTGTCTCTGTGACAACGCTACACTATGTAAACAGCAAACAAAAATGTGTCCACATGCTGTGGACAATGACACTTTCTGGCTGTCAATTATTTTGCACATTTACATTTACGCATTTGGCATACGCTTTTATCCAAAGCGACTTACAGTGCACTTATTACAGAGACAATCCCCTCTGAGCAACCTGGAGTTAAGTGCCTTGCTCAAGGACACAATGGTGGTGGCTGTGGGGTTCGAACCAATGACCTTCTGATTAACAGCCCTGTGCTTTAGCCACTATGCCACCACCACTCTATTCTCATAGTATTGCAGTTGCAGTGAATTATTGAGGCATAATGCCATTTTTATGCCATGTTGCTCATAACAGTTGTCAGTTGAGGGCGCTATATTGCTGCTGTTGATTTTGACAACCGTTTCTGCTCGTGTTAGTCTCAATAATGGCGGTGGGGAAAGGGGGCGGGGCTAATTCAACAACTCATCTTGACAGCTTGTGGAAATTCTAGAATGGCTAAAATCGCTTAACGCACCTTTAGTCTAAATGAAAGACATTCAATTTCATCTTTCTTTGGGTAACTTTCTCTACTTGGTCTTTCACTAAGCTCCACCCCCATGGCTACTGTTGCTAGCTCTGACAAGCTTTGCAGAACTTTCCCAAAGGAATGGAAGGGAGAACGGCACAGTTTTTGCCAAAGCATATTCATCTGACATTTTACATATTAATTTGATTGATGACTGTGAATCAGAACTGAGGCAAACAATTATCACAGTCAGTTGAAAAGAGAAAGGTGTCATTTGATTGCAATTACACACTTGATAACATTGGTGTAATTGAACAGAACGACTCATAATGTCTAAAAACACATTTACTATGATGCTGTGAACTCTTTATGTACTATCGTCTTTATTGCGACCTGAATAAATGCGTAAATGAATTACGCTAATGTTAAGTTATTAGCTTTAATTTACCTTTGAACAAATGTAGGTTTCCTTGCTGAGGTGTCCTTTAGCAATCATTTTAATAACTAGCCATAGAATATTAAGCAGTTTTGTTATTTGTACAAGGCCTAGAATAATAAGAACTTATATTAGTAGTAGTGCACACTAACATAGAAGTAGTACACACTACCACCTTATCAGAGGTGTATAGTAACAAAGTACAAATACTTTGTTACTGTACTTAAGTACAGTTTATTTCATATTTGTACTTGAGTATAAATATTTCTTTGGACTTTTACGTTCACTTCACTACATTTTGAAGAGAAAATGTATACTTTTACTCTGATATATTTTTACAGACCCTTGATACTTTTGTGACATGATAACACCAAAAATAAAAATAACAATGGCTGTACATGCAAAAATGCGTGCAGATCGGCGATAGTGATTGATCTGAATCAAAATCATTAAGCGTTCCTTTGTCTGTCACTGGGGAAGACAAGAAACCACTCATGCGAGTTTAATTTGGTTTTTGACTAATTAGTTTGATAAGTTTAGGCTTAAACATTAGGAAAGCTATAAAGTTATGTGCGATCAGTCTCCCGCCTTTACAGGAGACCTGTTCATATAAAAGTCAATCACATGTGTTTACATTTTACATTTAACCAAGCATTTTTGCCACTTTTGGTGACATTGTTGCTCTGAATCAACTTTAATAATTTCCGACCCTGCTGTATTGTTGGATCTATTGTCACAATCTGCTTTGTTCTATTTTGAGTAGCACCTGGCAGGGAATAAAAATGGAGCTTTAGAGTATTTTTTTTTTCATTCCACTTGGACTTTGTCCTTGTCTGTGTTCGCTTGATTCGAGAGCGTGCTAAGCCAGCTTTGATGATAGAGGGGTATTGAGTTCCAATCAGCATGTTTAATTACTATGTCCAACAGAGGTGAGAGGGGGAGCATGCAGCGAGGGCTTACTGCAGTCTCCAAATTACCTGTGTGCACTAGGGATTAGCTATCTGTTAGCAACAGCTAGCCGACTCCCAGTATCAGATTTGTATCATCTTATTTTTATTAATTTGCTGCTGGAAGGCTTTTCTGCTGTGCATGGAGCTCCCTGCCCTTCCCCCATCGTAGCTTCACTGCATTAGCTGTACCTTTGTGTGGCTTCTGTATCTGCATGTGTCTGGGATGTGGTGGTCCTCTCAGATTCATTATAGATCGGTAGCCTGAGCTAAAATCCTCTCCGCGGAATCCACCGCCAATGTGTAAACTTGAAAATTGATCTTCGAGATGTATTAGCTCTGCAAATCTTATGGATATCTTTGACTGATGAGATTAGTAAAATATATAAATATATTTATTTAAAGGAATATCCAGGGTTGGCATTCGTGGCATAATGTTTATTACCCAAAAAAATAAAAATCAACTCAAATCGTGGGGCCTGGGTAGCTCAGCGAGCATTGACGCTGACTACCACCCCTGGACTCATGAGTTCGAATCCAGGGTGTGCTGAGTGACTCCAGCCAGGTCTCTTAATCAACCAAATTGGCCCGGTTGCTAGGGAGGGTAGAGTAACATGGGGTAACCTCCTCGTGGTCGCGATTAGTGGTTCTCGCTCTCAATGGGGCATGTGGTAATTATTGGGTGGATCGCGGAGAGTAGCATGAGCCTCCACATGCTGCGAGTCTCCGCGGTGTCATGCACAACTAGCCACGTGATGCGCGGATTGAGTGTCTCAGAAGCGGAGGCAACTGAGACTTGTCCTCCGCCACCCGGATTGAGGTGAGTAACCGCGCCACCACGAGGACCTACCTAGGACTAGGACATTCCAAATTGGGTGAAAAGGGGATTAAAAAATTGAGGTTACTGTGAGGCACTTACAATGGAAGCAAACAGGGCCAATTTTTGGATGGTTTAAAGTAAAAAATATGAAGTTAAGTCTGAAGTCTTCTGTTAAAACTCACTTGTTACAGTAATTTTAGGGTTTGTTGACATTAAATCGTCATGGCAATAATGTTGTAAAAGTGGCTATAACATAGCAATTTTCCCACACTAAAATTGTGTTAAAACACATATTGTTTATGTCTTGTGGCTATACTTTTGAAATATTGAGTATTTTAGCGTTTACAGACTGGCCCTTTTATCTTTCCTTGTAAGTGCCTCACTGGAACCCAGATTTAGTTTTTTAAGAAATAGAGGGATGAGTTGAAATTTTAATTTAAATTTTTTGGTAATCAACATTATGCCACTAATGCTGTTGATTGAGCTTAACTTTTATTGAACTCAGAATATTAATCCAAACTGAAAAGTATCGATAACATCAACTATTTTACCCAATATTTATATGTGCTCTGTATTTTTTATACTTGAGTAATATATTTTTAGCTAACAACACGCTACTGTAGTGTCAAACTCAAAAAAACTACAACTGTAAATGAAGTCCCCAGTGCACATCAAGTGAGGAGTTGCATTTTGTGTTGCGCAGAATTGCTGCCTATGTAGAATTTAGACAAAAAAACTGTTTTTTGAACAGAGCTATTTTATATTAATTTGATCTGATTATGTTATATTGCATATAGGCTACCTCACATAGTCTGTGCACTAGACTTGACTCCATGTGAATATGACGGCTTGATACGTGCCGTTTGTCTTTCTGCTTAAGTAACTTATTTTATAATTAAATATTTTATATGAAATCTGTTCAGTATGGGGTTGTACTGTTTCACTATAGCCTAGAGGTGTTCTGTGTGTTTCCCACGGTGGGTTATAAAGTCACATTTTATTAGGAAATTGTTTTACAAAAGTGCATCCCCAGGTCATTTCACATGTAGTGGTTCTTCAGATTGGCATATTTGTGCTCTACAGTTTAAATATCCCATAAATGACAAACCATCACAAATAGGGCTAGGAGAAATGGGCAAAAATATTATAAAAAAAATGTTTCTCATATTGTTGGATATCGATATATTTATCACGGTATACACTCACCGAGCACTTAATTAGGAACCCCTGTATACCTACTTATTTATGCGATTATCTCATCAGGCAATCATGTGGCAGCAGTGCAATGCATTATATCATGCAGATACGGGTCAGGAGCTTCAGTTGATGTTCACATCAAATATCAGAATGGGGAATTTGATCTTTGTGTTTTCGACCGTGGCATGATTGTTGGTGCCAAACAGGCTTGTTTGAGTATTTCTATAACTGCTGATCTCCTGGGATTTTAACCTTCAACGGTCTAGAGTTTACTCAGAATGGTGCCAAAAACCAAAAACATCCAGTGAGCGACAGTTCTGTGGACGGAAACGCCTTGTTGATCAGAGAGGTCAAAGAGAAAGGTCAGACTGGTTCGAGCAGACAGAAATGCTACGGTAACTCAGATAACCGCTCTGTACAATTGTAATGAGCAGAATAGCATCTCAGAATGCACAACACGTTGGAAATCGAGGCAGATGGGCTACAAAAGCAGAAGACATTGTGTGACCTCTTTTCGGCACAATTTCATCGTTTTTAGGGGACATTTGACTCTCCTCGTTGTCATTCATTTTTGCATTTCCAACCATGTTCTTCTTCCTGGGTTTGGCCAGACACATGTCAATTGCGGAACCTGTACATGACAAAATTGCTGTAGCCTAAGGGACTTAATTTGCTCTATGCAACTAAGTGAATGCAGATTTCATGAGTTGTTGCATTTTGAAATGTGTCAGAACGCAATTGATGACTCAGTGCAACTATGCGTTGCATTCTGAACATTGCCACAAGGGGGGCGCTATTGCAAGATTAGTGTGAACTCTCCGCTTTTACGGTGACTTTTCTCTTTCAACTCAACTACTGTCATGGTGGAGCAACAGATTGAAGAGATATTGCTGAGTAAGTTCAAGTCAATATATTTATAGCAACTTATCAGAATAATCACACATTCAGTTTAATTGCAGAGACGTTTGAAGGTAACTTTACCGCCCCCCTTTGAGTACTGAGGTTTGTACCCACCATGGTAACACAAGAACGCACATTAAGCATGTTCAACCATACAGCTCATTGGCAATGCGGTGACAAAGTGCTCGCAGAAAAGACTTTCTTCTCAATGTCAAAAAATTTGCAGACGTGAAAAAATGGATCATGAAAAAAAAAGATACACTCACCTAAAGGATTATTAGGAACACCATACTAATACTGTGTTTGACCTCCTTTCGCCTTCAGAACTGCCTTAATTCTACGTGGCATTGATTCAACAAGGTGCTGAAAGCATTCTTTAGAAATGTTGGCCCATATTGATAGGATAGCATCTTGCAGTTGATGGAGATTTGTGGGATGCACATCCAGGACACGAAGCTCCCGTTCCACCACATCCCAAAGATGCTCTATTGGGTTGAGATCTGGTGACTGTGGGGGCCATTTTAGTACAGTGAACTCATTGTCATGTTCAAGAAACCAATTTGAAATGATTCGAGCTTTGTGATATGGTGCATTATCCTGCTGGAAGTAGCCATCAGAGGATGGGTACATGGTGGCCATAAAGGGATGGACATGGTCAGAAACAATGCTCAGGTAGGCCGTGGCATTTAAACGATGCCCAATTGGCACTAAGGGGCCTAAAGTGTGCCAAGAAAACATCCCCCACACCATTACACCACCACCACCAGCCTGCACAGTGGTAACAAGGCATGATGGATCCATGTTCTCATTCTGTTTATGCCAAATTCTGACTCTACCATCTGAATGTCTCAACAGAAATCGAGACTCATCAGACCAGGCAACATTTTTCCAGTCTTCAACTGTCCAATTTTGGTGAGCTCTTGCAAATTGTAGCCTCTTTTTCCTATTTGTAGTGGAGATGAGTGGTACCGGTGGGGTCTTCTGCTGTTGTAGCCCATCCGCCTCAAGGTTGTGCGTGTTGTGGCTTCACAAATGCTTTGCTGCATACCTCGGTTGTAGCAGTGGTTATTTCAGGCAAAGTTGCTCTTCTATCAGCTTGAATCAGTCGGCCCATTCTCCTCTGACCTCTAGCATCAACAAGGCATTTTCAGCCCACAGGACTGCCGCATACTGGATGTTTTTCCTTTTCACACCATTCTTTGTAAACCCTAGAAATGGTTGTGCGTGAAAATCCCAGTAACTGAGCAGATTGTGAAATACTCAGACCGCCCGTCTGGCACCAACAACCATGCCACGCTCAAAATTGCTTAAATCACCCTTCTTTCCCATTCTGACAGTCAGTTTGGAGTTCAGGAGATTGTCTTGACCAGGACCACACCCCTAAATGCATTGAAGCAACTTCCATGTGATTGGTTGATTAGATAATTGCGTTAATGAGAAATTGAACCGGTGTTCCTAATAATCCTTTAGGTGAGTGTGTATATATATATATATATATATATATATATATATATATATGTATATATTTTGTAATAAACATCAAGATCGCACAGCCCTAACAATGAATGGTAACTCTCTAAACTGGTGTGCTAAACAGGAAAGTAAATGAATTAAAGTACTGTCCTCATTTTCTCACCCGTATGTCATTCCAAACCGTATTACTTTATTTCTTCTGTGGACCACAAAAGGAGAAAATTGACAGGATGTGCAAAGTGCTCTTTTTCCATGCAGCTAAAGTGGATGGTGAGTTTTTTTACTGCCAAAGCTTGAAAATGGACAAAAAAGGATCATAGTAATCCATATGACTCATGCGTTATAGGCCTGTTTCAATTGATGAACAGACAACACTCTGCCATAGCTCTCAAATCTCAGTCACACGTGTGCATTTACAAACATGACACCGCATGACCGGTTGCAACATATCACATCAACGAGGTCTCTTGAGACTTTTTTTTTTTAATTATTTTTTTATAGCAAATAATGGTTAAATTTCAGTCCCTTTGTCACACAAAACTATTGTATGCCTTTGAAAGACTTTAAATTTAGCACATGAGTCATATAGTCTTATTTTTAAGCTTGTTTAGCCTACTTTTATTGTGCTTTTTTGGTTCTTTTTGGTGCTTAGTGGTTTAAAACAACATCCACTTTTGTTGCATTGCAAAATGCAGTGATAGCATTCTCCAAAATAACTCCTTTTGTGTTCTACTGAAGAAAGTCATACAGGTTTTTAAGAACATGACAGCAAGTAAATGAGGACAATATTCATTTTTGGGTGAACTACTTCATTGATAACTTACAGGAAGACTCACTTAATATTTGAAGGAGGTGTTTTAAAATAATTTTATACAGTATTGTTACCATAAGGGGATCACAACAGAATAGCGTTATAATTTTGTGCTATTTCAGTAAGCCTACCAGAGTCAAAGCTAATTCCACTAAATATCCCATAATTCAGCTAAATACAGCAGCAGGGAACAGAATTGGCATGAGCTTGGTGCTAAGGATTGTTTAGGCCTTGGAAACGCTCCACTGCCAGGAGAAATAAGGTTAGCTTGAGGTGTTTTGAGTCGAGAAAATGGTGTCGTTCTGCCAGCTGAGCATGTGGATATTGGCACGGAGGCCTACCAATTATTTCGTACAGCCGTTCCTCCTTGGACCCTTGTTGATAGGGCAAAGGCACTATCAGAACATCCAGACCGAGGGGTGAGGGGCCGCTGTCGGGCAGGGGTCCTGAGTGGGAGAACAGCCATTGTTCCCAGTAGCTGCTGTGAAAGATGAAGTGGGCTTGACGGTTCCTGTGAAACACAAAAAATAAAGTGAGCAGCATTAAAGAAAATTATGTCTTTATTCCCAGTTCATTAATTTCTTCAGTGGTGACAGTGACCTTTTAAAAATGTCTGACGTTCCCACCCCAGTATTATCAGTGCAGTCAATCTTTCCAAGATTTGAGAAGAGGTCGGTATTTCAATTTTAACAAAGTGTTGGTTTATTGGATGCTTGATATAAGCCAACTTTTTGTACCAGAGTGTAAAAGATTAATTGATTGTTTGTGTTGTGACATTATTTTCCAGACAATTAAGCACATTTTCTCCCCATGTCCTGACATTTTTACCATAGTTTTTTTTTTTTTGTAATTCCATTTATTATTATTTGATTCTCATTAATGTAATAATATAATTTTTTATTATATTAAAGTAATAAAATACAAATCTTTTTTTTTTTTTTAAACAGCATACTTTAAGAGTAGCACAAGTACTAACATGTTTTATTATTAGTATTAGGATGTCTAAATCCCTTGTAATTTAAGTTAGGGATAATGTACAGTCAGACGGTAGTTATTGCAAAATAAACCTGAAGGCGCTGTTGATGTTTATTTTGCAAAAATGACCATTTGACTGCTCATTATCCAGCTTATTACAAAACTACTTGCCAAATAAATAAATGGACATCAAATATTAATTTGCATTGAAATTTTGTTATTATGTGAGACAGAAAGAAATTGCTGAACAGCTGATATTGCACCTCCAGTTTCGTCTTGAGTTGTGGCGGTGTTTATTTTGCTAAAATTTCTGTCTAAATGCTCATCATCCAGCTTATTACAAGACTACTTTCCAAATAAATAAATAAACAGACTTGATGGCGACCTGCCCACTGGGAAAAGTCCCGGTACTCCCTAGTCAGTCAGTCTGGCGGTGGCCGGCCCACCTGTAAAAGTCCTGCTACTCCGTAGTCAGTCGGTCTGCCCCTGCGAGGAAAGGAAGCTTTTGTAAGGGAGACCGGGCTAGTTGGCATACTCTTTGCTTCAGTGAATATTTTTCAAGGTAGGTTTATTTTTTGAAAGTCAATTTCTATATAGGCAAATAACTTCGAACATTTCCACTGTTATTGCCTAGAAAAAAGATACAGTTAATTTTACATACAGTGACCTTTTCTGACAAGGTTCCCCAATAGCGGGGCGCATTGTCACGCTACATGGGGTAAGTTGTCACAATGGAATCTGCCATTTAAACAGTCTATTATAGGATTTACAGCTAAATTTTAACAATAAACGTTGCACACTTTAAGCCCTGTGGATTTCTACAAATTAAAATCTTATTAAATCTGTTTGCTAACGAAATCCAACAGTGTATGTACATGTATCACAGGATATTTATGCAATTATTGTCTTTTTATTTTTCCCTGAACACCATGAACCTGCAGTGTTTAATACAATTCCATGGTGGAAATGACACTAATGTAAATTACATTTTCATCATTTTCGAAAATAAAAGAGTCACCTCCTTTGTCTTTCTAAGACTAATTTAATAGGTAACGATAGGTAACTAATAGGTTACATTTTATGTATCCTAAATGCACACAATTCGAGGTTTTTCCTGGCTCAAAATGAGGCAGAGGTGGTACCATCCTAATCATGTGCACACATACACTTCTCCCATGCCTTCCACCGGCTGAAGCAAACACTTACAAGGAACATATTTGAGGTGTTAATAATTAGATGATTTAAAAAAAAATGACAATTATCAACTTATAGCATATTTAATAAAAAAATCTAATCTGTTCAACATTAAATTAATTAAATTCAACATAACAGCTAATGTGTTAGTTTATAGCTAACAAACAGCAAACTTGATTAACCTCTTAAACCGCTAATAAGATAATCTCTGATTTCCGGTATGTGGGTGGATATGATAGGAAGTCACGATGTGTAAAGCCCATTCGGCCACTGTTTTACAGCTTGGATTGGACTGATCGCTTAGATTGACAGGTCTTGTTTTACCATGCACACAACAGAAACTGCTTGAACTTATTACTTGTTACTTATTCTATGTAATTATGTTTCTGGTTTATTGTGGTATTTACAAATACAAGTAGTTCTTAGGTTCAGTAAAACCCTCAGATCACTTTTGATAAAAAAAGGCTATCTTGGTTCCAAATACCATAACTTGCTTTGAGATAACAATACAAATTTTTGCCTAGATACAGCTGACATGATTGTAGTCATCATGTCAAGCACGAATAATTAACCAAATGAATAAATAAACTGCATCACGTTGTCAGCAGTGTTGTAACATAAGAGCCTCCAAACATGAGATGTATCTTTTAATTTGTGAGAAAATCAATATTATGCATGGTTAGTCATTTGTAAGTCACTGAAATAAGGCCATGAAACGCATAATAGATTTTGTAGACTCCAGTTTTCGCTCACAAAATGAACTTTTGTGGGACACTTTTTGTGTTAGAAAGGCTGTATCGGATCACGCTCTTCTTCTGAGGTAAACTGACAGCGTGTCATCTTCCAAAAACCATAATGAGCTCAAACGGGAAAGACTGTACTTCTCGTTGGTTTCATACGGATTACACAATCAGAGAATATTTGTTTTCAATTTCGCTGTCCTTTTCTGCACACCGTTTTGTGGTCCGTTCTGCATAACGTGGCGTATCACGGCCCATTCGGCCTGTTTCGCGGCCGACCCACCGGCAATGGCCAGTCCACCCCTGGTCGGCCCCAAAGTGCGGCGTCCCACCGGGAAAATGCCCGGTATGCCAGATTACCATTCCAGTCCTGGCTGTGACGGAGAATGTCAAAGAGGGGCAGGTGCATATTAAATGCAGATGTCGGGCACATATTTAATTGAGAATTGATGCTGAGGGCCAAATTTAAATAAAAACTAAAATATACATAAAAAAATTAAGAAATGACTTGCAAAAAGGGCCCTTGTCTTGTGAAAGAGGGCAGGTGATTGAGCACCACTTGGGGTCTGTCTGTGCACGTTACTGTCTCTTAAGCATGCTCTTCTCTAACATTTTTGTTGACTTGGTAAATAAGTACACTAACTTAAAAAAAAAACATTTGTTTTTCATTCAATTTTGTTTAGGTCTCAGAAATCACCACAATGCCACAACTGTGAGCACATCACAGATGTGTTTAACATTCTTTTGTCAGTAGAAAACCCAGATTTTTAGAAGAATATTTCAGCTCTGTTGGTCCTTACAATGCAAGTGAATGGTGACCAGACCTTTGTAGCTCCAAAAATCACATAATGGAAACAGAAATAATCCATATGACTCCAGTGGTTAAATCCATGTTTTCAGAAGAGATATGATAGGTGTCTAGTAAACACTACTAATTACTTTACTAATTTAGTAAAGCTACTAAGTTACCCAGTCAAGAGCAGTGAGTGGTTTTCTTTTTATGATTGTTTGATTATTATAATGACACACTAGGCAACAGCAGGTCTATTAGCTTACATTTACACTGACAAGTCTGACATTTTAATACAAATCCTCTTTTTACTCCACTGTTTACGTTCACTTTAGAAATCACTCTCTGTGTTTGCATGAATGCCTCACCAAGACGGGTATTATGGCGGATGGCGGATGGTGTATTTGCGCATAAGTGCGAGCGTTCTGAGAACACGTGCATGTTCAGTACACAAACATACGTCGCCTGTCAATCAGACAGGGCGCAGCTGTTACTAGTCCCTAGCCAATTATAATATTTACGTGCTCTGGATTAGTTTCTATAGCAGAATAAGAATATTAACTTTCTAATAAGTGACAGGCCTAGGCTATCACAAATATAGCTGGTTATTTTTTGGTTAGTAACGTTTTAATCAGTCTGCTTGTCCGGTCGGGCAAGTAAAATTCTATTTCACTTTCCCCTTCAAAAAGTCACTTGTCCATGCGTTAATGTGACATGCGTTAATGTCAAGCCCTGTGAGCCATCAAAGAAATTAAGCAAAAGTTGTTACCTGTTTTGAACCTGCCCCTCAGATGCTGAGAATAGTTGAACCACTGGTAATAACTTTAACGTTAGATAATTGGTTCCAGTGCATGTGTGTGTGAGCATACAGAGATCTTTAATGTTATTATGAGAATTGTACACATATTTTCAGTTCATTATGAAACTGTGGTGGGCCTGCACAGGCAATTCATGGGAAACACTGCCTCAATTATTGCAAGTCACCCTGGCCTGAAGCAGCAAAGCATCCCCACACCATCACACTAAAACCACCATGCTTGACCATAGGTATGATGTTGTTTTAGTGGAATTCTGTGTTTGATTTACGCCAGATGTTACGGGACCCCTGTCTTCCGAACTGTTCCCCTCTCGACTCATCAATCCATAGAACATTCTCCCAAAAGGTTTGAGGATCATCAAGGTTTGTTTTGGCAAAATTCAGATGAGCCTTAATGTTCATCTGGGTTAGCAGTGGTTTTTGCATCGCCGCTCTTCCATGGATGCCATTTTTGCCCAGTGATAGTGGAGTCATGAACAGTGACCTTCATTGATGCAAGAGAGGCCTGCAGTTCCTTGGATGTTGTCCTTGGCTTTTTGTGACTTCCTGGATGAGTCATTCCTGTGCTCTTAGAGGAGTTTTGGAAGGCCGGCCACTTCTGGGACGGTTCACTACTGTGAACCAGTCTTTGAAATAGCTTTGTAACGCTTCCCAGACTGATGTATTTCAATCACCTTTTTCCTCAATTTCTGGAATTTCTTTTGACCTTGGCAAAGTGTGCTACTGGGTGAGACCTTTTAGCCAACTTCATGCTGCTGAAAAAGTTTTTTTGTGTTTTGTGTCAGTATTTATGTGTTGATTGTTTGAACAGGGCTGGTAGAAATCAGGAGTGGGTGTGTGTTGACCAGCTGAACCCCATTATGAATGCATTTTCATAGATTTGGGGATTAAAAGGGGAAAATACTTTTTCACACAGGCCCAGTTGGTATTGGCTAACTTTTTTTGCTTCAATAAATAACAATATCATTTAAAAACAGTATTGTATTTACTCAGATAGCCTTTTTTTATGTTAGATTTTATTTATAGTTTTGAAACAGTTTATTACGAGATATACACAAAAACAGAAGAAATCAGGACTGTACCTTCATATATTTGACCCTTGCTTGAACATAAATGCCAGTGTTGTTTTACTCGTTTACCCAACAGCTATAGCAAAAACAGGACAATACTGGAATTGGAGATACTTTATAATAAATAAGTTTGAAAGTTATTATTAACAAAACTATTCTAATTTAAGAGGGTTTTGAACTAGGTGTTTGAGATATAGCCCTGGTGACAACTAGCCACGGTCTCCTCTATATGTTGGAAATATAACCTTTTCCTGTGACAGGCTCTTTTCCAAAGCCCAAAAGCTTTTTTGCTCTCAGTATATTTTTTTAAGCTGAAGGTCAAACCCCTCTAAAGCCCCTTTTACTCCACACCGCAATGCCACAGGCCATTTCCCCCCATTGCTGACAAACTAGAGTGAGGTAGAATTCTGACAACGAGTACACAAATGTAATTTCCAGATGCGATACTGGTGATTAATAATGGAAATTATATTTTAGCTCCGTTCTGTAGGTTGCTGAAAACTCAAAGACTGCTTTGTGTTATTTCAACGTGAGCACTATTATTCTGGAGCTTTGTTTTGATTATATTATTTTGTTATATTTTCCTATATGCTTGGTGAAATGACCTGAGCCTCATTATAAGGGGGTCTGGATGGAAAGCACTGCTGTTGTATGATCCGTTGATGGAGAGTGGAGGTTGTGCACCTGTCTGGCACAGCCTGGTCTTTGTGAAAGGGAGACCATCAGGCTTCCTTTTGTGAAGAAACCAGGTACAGGAGCTCTTTATTTTAAAGGAACTTCACTATACCTCCCATAGTGCTGTTGTCATGAAAATGTAAAGTTGAGTTTCATAACACAGTGTCAGTGCTGCTATTTTATTGTAGTCCCAAGAAATCAAAATGTGAATTTTGTGGCTTTTAGTCCATGTCTGTTTGCTCTGGTCATATCCACTGATGAGCCAAAACATTATGACCACTCAGCATGTGAAGTGAATAACATTGATCGTCTACTAACAAGGGCACATATAAAGGTCTGGGTAGATTAGATGGTAAGCGAACAATCAGTTCTCGTAGTTTATGTGTGTGATGCAGGAGTGAAGACCTGAGCGACAAGGACCAAATTGTTATGGCCAGACGACAGGGTCAGAGAATCTCTGAAATGGCAAGGCTTGTGGGGTGCTCCTGGTCAGCAGTGGTGAGTACCTACTGACAGTGGTCTGAGGAGGGTCAGACCACAAACTGGCGACAGGGTGTTGGGCGCCCAAGGCTCATCGATGCGTGAGGGCAACAAAGGTAATCCCGTCTGGTCCGAAATGACAGAAGGTCATCTGGGACACAAGTCACAATATATGTTAATGATATTACAGGAGGAATGTGTCACAACACCCAGTGCATTGCACCCTGCTGTATATGGGGACATACTCATATGTCTTCAACAGTCTGACAGACACTGTATGTAGATAAATATCTTTGAATGAGGCTCAGGGCAAATCCTTTTTCCCCCCATATCAGTCTGGCTTCAAAAATGTCTTCAGACTTGCTCTTTGGATGAGGAATAAAATGGATTTCTCTGGACAACTCATACTTATCAAGGAGACAACCTCATTTTCTCTCCATTGCTTGGACTGCAGGTCTGCAGAACATGTTTTCAAGTGCAAAGTAGAATAGATTATATTTCTGCCTGTAATGTGTTTCCTGACACCACAGATGACTCTCTTATGTCAAAAATAGCATGGTATTACCATGTTTTTTTGGAAATGTGTCATGGTAGTGCTATAGTATTTTCTGAACTACCTTAAAATACCATGATTGTACCATCTGATAACATCACTGTACCATGGTACCGCTGAAGTGATTTTTTTTTGGAGGATCTTGTGCCTGTCGGGTAAATGCTTACCGTGTCTACTCTCGGATTTATGTGTGCCTGTCTGTAACTTTTGCATATTCACACTTGATATTTTCGTATTTTACCAGTTAAGAAAATATTTTCATTTTAAAGGATAGTTCGGCCCAAAAAACCCAAATAATTTCTGTCATTATTTATTCACCCTCATTTTGCTTCAAACCCATTTGACCCATATGTGGAACAACAGGTGTGAATTTTGTTTGTTTGTCACACAAAGCTATCGTATGAATTCTGGAGACTTGAAATATATTTCGCGAGTTATATGGATCACTTTTTTGATACTTATGTGGTGCATTAATTTTCTCCACTTTTTCTCCCAATTTGGAATATACCATATCATAGTATATGGTACATTAAAACAATTATTAAAATATAATAAAATACATTTACTTCATTCTTTAGCTATAAAAACTTGCAAGAAATTGGTTAGTCCTCATTTATTTGAACTATTTAAATATTTAGATGTTAAAATGTATAAATCTAAATGTACATTATTATTTTTTTTGCGGATAGAGTTAATTAGACAATTTATCACAGGTATAAATCTTTGATAAATGTGTACGTTTCCATGCTATAAAATCAGTGGACATGATGTCATTCAAAGTTTTGCTAAATCTTTTGCAAATAGGATGAAATGGGCAAAATAGTCAATTTATATCAGGCTTTATTGAAAAGATAAACTAATGTCTAAATTGCAAAGATATTATAAGATACTATACAGAACATACAGATATAAAACAAATTGAATGCTTGAATTTAATTTGCAGAAATTTTTAACCTTAAAACTTGTATTTTCCTGGCTGCCGTTTAGTCTCTAAACTGCACATGCCGTTTCTCCCTCGCACGGTTTTGTTTTTGACACTGGCTCAGATGACGTGAGCAGTTTTTCCGTATCTCTCCCACACCTTGCGCACCACTTCCAGGTCTAGTTTCCATTCTCCGTATAGTAAATCCACCCTTGTGTTTATTATGCCTGTCACATGTTTTCCACCACACAATCCGTGTACTAGGATGTGCAGTTGAATCATGTGTGTGTGTGTGTGTGTGTGTGTGTGTGTGTGTGTGTGTGTGTACCTCCTGGAAATGTAGATATGCCAATTTTAGCCACATGAAGTGAAAAAAAGAAACAATTAATAGTCAACTCAGAATTTAACAGGTTAAATTTCCCAGCCCACGATATACAGTACTAATATATATATATATATATATATAAGACTGTATATTGGCTAGTTATGATCATGATATATCGTGCATCCCTAGGTTTAATGCAGACTACCTTTGAACTTATGTAGGTAGCCCACCTCTTAATAGATACACCATCTAAATAAAATTTAAGACTACACTAAGGACATTCCAGAGCAACTTACCATGAATACCACTGAGTATTCTCATCTGTATAGCCTGAGGTAGCAGCACATATCATTTTGCTCTTGCTTGTTTGCATGTAGGCACTTGGTTTGTCCCTGACATGGTTAAAAGATGCGTGGTTGCTTTACATGGTTACTGGTCTATGAAAACTGCTGAAAAGAAGGGCAGTTTGAGTCTCTCTCTTTACAGTGGGACTCTGGGATGTGAGGTCTGAACAGCAGCAGATGGTAGTTTGTTTTTTCTGTTGGTAAAATGGGAATTGGGTGAGCCCTTCTGCTCGTCTCCTCTGAGCAAGAGGCGTACAGCCACTAAGATGGCAATGATGAGGCATACAGTTCTACCGATGCTCTGCTGGAGCATGGTATTCCCTTCTCACCAATGGCACACAGACCTCTCCATCTGTGGAAAACGCTCCGAGATCTTCCTTCATCACTTCTCTGAGAAATCCACACATCTGTGTACTGTGGATGTACTATGGCACAGTGATGGTATCTGAATTCTAGGGCTGCAACTAACGGTTATTTTGACAATCGACGAATCTAACGATTATTCGACTATTCAGTCGAATATTGCACCGATTAATCATTAGCATTATTCAGCTTGTGCCCCGAATTAAAAGGATGTATTAAACGTGCTTACTAACAATAAAGAGGACAAATCATCTTTTAAAAATACCACTAAATGACATTCTTTAAATTACAAAAAAAGTCTATAAATCCTGGAATTTGTATTAAATTGTATTAATCAAAAAAAACAAATCCTATTGTTATCAAGTGTTTTTGTCTTGTTTTCCATTTAAAATGATCTAAAAATCCTTGAGAAGCAACATTTAAGATATTTAGACTTGCTTTCAGAAAATGTATCTTTAATATAAGTGTATTTCTTCACTTGTTCGTACTTCTGCCAAGACAAAATATGCCTTAAAATATTAAGTCTTAATATCGTATATGTTGCTTTTCAGGTAAATGGATCTAGTTTTGAGGATTTTTACATATTTTAAAATATTAAAATAGGTTAAACATTATATTCAACATTCTCCAATTACAGTTTTGTCTTCTGCGGTATAGCTCCTAAAGTAAATGTACATAAGGAGTTTTAGATATTTACTGTATATTGCATAATGGGCTAAGACTAAATTAACTCACAAAAAACATACTCTCTTCTTAATAGAGCTGCATATCGATAACGATAAGAACCACACCATGACACATACAGTGTATTATGATTCACCACGTCCCGAGCAATCACATTATAAAGCCTGGTTTATTCTCACCGTGTCTGCGAGTTTGTGAGGTTGCACGTGACCAAAATGACGTCATTGTGGTGTTAGCGTAAGTGGACTTTGACTTAGCTAGACCCCAATTCATGTGGCGATGTGCATTCCATTTTTTATAACTGAGTGAAAAGTGCACGCGGCGCCGCATTAAAAAATGTATGACTTGTGTGAGGCAACGTTGGCTATATTGTTCAGATACAGAGCTCCCTTTACTATTTCTGTAGAAGCATGAATAAGTACTTAGTTCCAGGAGACATCTCTAAGTGGACACAGGGTTGACCACAATTACTACCCACAGCCCCGTGAAACTTCCTATCAGACTGGCACCCCCAAACTCATTACTGGAGACTTTAAGAGTGTTAGGGATTGGAAATAGGTCCGTTGTTATCCAAATGGTCCATGGCGAGATCTGATACTCTATGCAAGTATGCAAACTGGATGATTTGCATGTATGCGATCACAGGTCAGAATCACAGAATGCTACAAATCCATAAATTTAAATGAGAATGTTGTTTTGCAAGGACGTACATGAAAAACAAAAGGTTTTACAAAAGCTACTGTATGTTCCTGTGATACGACCAAAAAATCTCAGACTCTGATGTAGGCATCCATTGACCAATGAGAATTTCGAAGAGGTCGGTCCAGTTGTGTTTTCTTGCATTACTGTGGTGGTAATCAACCTTAGTACTCAAGGGGTGATAGAGTTACCGTCAACTCTCTGTGCCGTTAAACAGGATGTTATTATTCAGGTAGCTAGCTATAGACAGTTGACAGTTTAACTAACTTTAACCAACTTTCTCAGCAAAATGCTCTTCAGACTGTTGCGCTGCCACAGTAGTTGACCTGAAAGAGAAAACTGACCCTATAAGATGGTCACAGAACTTTACACCAATGCCCGGTATTGTGCCTCAGTAATATAAATTGTATTTTGAGGTGTTTAGCAGGCTTATGTACTGAAAGCTCAGACATTTGATGGATTGGAATGCGTAAAAATGCATTTTTAGGATGTGGAAATAGCCGTGTCAGTTTACCCTCACGCCATCCCAGATGTGGATGACTTTCTAATGCAGACATTTTTAAAAGAATATTTCAGCTCTGTAGGTCCTTACAATGCAAGTGAATGGTGACCAGACATTTGTAGCTCCAAAAATCAAATAAAGGCAACATAAAAGTAATTAATTTGACTCCAGTGGCTAAATCCAAGTCTTCAGAAGAGATATGAAATGTGTGTGTGTGTGTGTGTGTGTGTGTGTGTTGACCCGAGTTCGATTCCCGCTCATAGCCAACACCAGTGACGTTTATCTGAACCGGTCCCGGGCCTCCCCTAGGTCGACTCAGCCTAAAAAAAATTTGTACCTGGTGCGGTGTGTAAAAAAAAAAAACATCGCCACTGCGGTGACAAAGTCGGTCGGGTGTGGTGCTGGCCACCCACCCCCTCGTGTACTGTTCCGGCCTTCATAGGTGCTCGCTAACAGCACTTGCCCCTACAGTCTGTTAAGGCTAAATGGGGGATCTTTGTCTTTTTTTTTGGGTGTGTGAGAGAGAGAGAGAGAGAGAGAGAGAGAGAGAGAGAGAGAGAGAAACAGATCAATGTTTAAATCCTTTTTACTATAAAGCTCCATTTTCACTTTCACATTTTGAAAGTAAAATAAGGACTTTTATGCTGCCTTTATGTGATTTTTGGACCTACAGATGTCTGGTCACCATTCACTTGCTGCATTGTAAGGACCTACAGAGCTGAGATATTCTTCTAAAAATAAGTAAAAAAAGTCATACACATCTGAAATAACATGAGGGTGAATAAATGATGAGAGAACTTTCATTTTTGGGTTAACTATCCCTTTAAATTGAGCTTGCATAGCTAGAAGTGTCAGCGTTCACTAGTTGCATAGAGCATGTTTCTGCCTTAACTTTCGCAGCTATTGTGTTTTCACTATGTCCTTCCGATGTACCATTCATATTTAAATCAATGGATGTGCAGTTTTCTCTAACAGATATATATACTGTAGCAGTATTGTAGTAAAGTAGTAAATATAGCATATAGGCACCCTGCAATTGAGCTTGAATTGCTAGAAGATTTTGCGTGCACTTATTTGTGAGATGACGTTGGCCCAAGAGCGTATGTAGAGTGACCTACATTAGCAGTGTAATCCCAGATATTGACCTCTGAGTTCAAATGTCAACTTTCTAGTCTTATGCTGGCCCTAGCCTGGCCAGCTCTTTGTAGATTTGCCAGAAACCCAGGATGCCTGGCTGAGTTGCATTCAGCTAAATTTAGCATTCAACTCATCATTTGGAGCAGTATTTAAAAACAAGCTCTTTATTCAAATCCCATCCCATGAAGTACAGATAATTCAAGTTATTTATTTAAACAATGACTCTCGGGGCCAAGATTTTGAATAATTTATGAGGACAAATGCAAAGTAATTGCACTTAGTTTGACTTTTTGCTGTAGACTTATCTGCTTAAACCTCCATTTCCTTTGAGTATGCCAATATTACAAAAATATTCAAATGCGTCTTGATGTCCAGGGGCTCTGCCTGCAATTAACATGATTTATAATGCATTTGCTCATTGTTATCCTCCTATCCACCCCAACGTTTGGTTACATTATTTAGGGCATTGGTAATAAAAGTTTTGACATTTGATTGAATGTGTTTGGCTCTCAGATGAAAGGATCAAAGAAATATTGGGATAAATGAATGTTGATATATATCAAATATTTCGACTATAAACCCACAAGCCAGGCCATGCCCCTCATCCACATGGACTTCATTTTAATTGCGTTCGCAATGATCCAAATACCTCCTTTTATTAAATCTGTAACCTTTTAACCAGTTCAGTGTAATATCAGTGCATCATACTGTATGAAATGGATCCAGTTCTGATTTTAAAGGTTAACTCTTTTACACTTTTTTGGGTGAAATCAACCTACTAATGGCTTACTTATATGTATAGTTGTCTCTGCATATTAAGCCGAAGTTTTTTAACGTCACCCATAACCTTTTCTTCTTTCATAGGCTCAACAGTGAGGAGTTTCAGCCCGTTTTGGTTCTCCGTAGAGCCCTCCGACACACTAGCGGTGCGGGGAGCACCGGCACTGCTCAACTGCTCAGTCCACAGCGAGACCCCTGCTAAGATCGAGTGGAAGAAGGATGGCTCTTTCCTCAACCTGGTGTCAGATGATCACAGACAGGTCCTGGCAGACGGATCGCTCCTCATCAACTCAGTAGTGCACTCTAAACACAATAAACCTGATGAAGGGGTTTACCAGTGTGTGGCCACTATAGACAACCAGGGCACCATCCTCAGCCACACAGCTAAACTCAATGTAGCAGGTAAGACACTCACATATGGCTCGGTTCACAAGTGTAAGAGTGGCTAAGTGTCCAAATTCTTTTTGGGGTCTCTGTATGTCACGTTTCTCTTTTAATCCTCATCATACTTTTCATAAAACGTAAACAAGTGGTCTAAACCACATAACTGGTAAACTGGTAATCAGAAGGTCGTTGGTTTGAACCCCACAGCCACCACCATTGTGTCCTTGAGCAAGGCACTTATCTCCAGGGGGATTGTCCCTGTAATAATTGCACTGTATGTCGCTTTGGATAAAAACGTCTGCCAAATGCAGAAATGTAAATGTAAATGTGCATTAGCATGTACTTTGAGGATGGAATAAAAAGGGAGAGAGGTCTGTTTGTCCATCCTATATCTGTCCTTCAGTGTTATTAGCTGCAGTTGACTTCAATAAAGCGGTCAGGGCGTCCGTTCTCTCTGATGCTGCACCGATGCTGTAAATGTTGTGAGAGCAACTATGTTCCGGCAGTACAGCGGCTGCTATATTGGGCCCTTTGAGTCGAAATGAAAGTGACCTTGTTTCATTTGCAGGAGGCAAGCAGCGGGGATTATGAGGTGTTTGAGTTGGGTCTTACCCTGAAATTCAATTTGCTGTTGCTGGAGAAAAAGGAACGCAATTAAGCTACATCAAACCTTCTAGAGTCGACTGTATTACCTCACAGAAATTGCTCTGAAGTTTTGCTCAAGAAGTCATAGACAGACGCTTATTTCAAGCAGCACAGTGTTTTTCCCTTAAGGAAGTCTGTTTTTAGTGAGTAAGTTTACAAAACTTAGCATGAAATGCATGCAGGAAGATTTTTTATTGGTCTTTTTAAAGAGGTATTCTTGGTTTTCTGATGCAAAACACCTTGTCTGTTCACAGTGAATGGTGTTTCAATAGATCTCCCACTGTTTGTTTTTGGACTTCCTGTATAAAGACGAAATCTCAACTGAGATATCTTTGATTCTCATTTCTTTCTCCGTGACACTTATGAGATTAAATGAAGAGCAAATGGAGACCTTTACAGATTTCTTGCTTCTCAGATATTTCTTTTGAGAAGAAAATATCTGAGATGAGATCTCATCTACATCACAAACAGAGTTGTGTTCAGATTCTTCAAGATGCCAAAGTCTGTTATCAAAAGTCAGAGATTTTGATACGAATTCAAAAAAATGTCATCAGATTCCTTCAAGACAGCTATCTGAGCTACAGCATGCTATCCACATAATGTTATAGCTCTATACTTTTACTGTATTCAAACAATTATCTATTTTTTCTCCCTTTTTTCCCCAGAGACAAATTCTGTCATCACTTACCCACCCTCATGACATTCCAGATGTGTATGACTTTGTTTGTTCTTCTGAACTCAAATGAAGATTTTTAGAAGAATATTTCAGCTCTGTAGATCCAATGCAAATCAGCAGGGTCCAAAACTTTGAGGCTCTAAAAAGCATATAAAGGCAGCATAAAAGTAATTCATAGTCTCCATTGGTTAAATCCATGTCTTCAGAAGTGATATGATAGGTCTGGGTGAGAAACAGATCAATATTTAAAGGCACTGTAAGTGATTTCAGCTGTTCTGCTTCCACAAGACTGAGCCGTTGGATTAGCCATTCCCCCTTTGTACAAAAACCGCACTCCAAAGATGCCAAAATTAGCTTTATTGAGAGCAGGAATGGTTGATTTAAAAACAACAGCTGCAAAATCTTGCCCTCAACTGACAATTGTTATGAACAACATGGCATAAAAATGGCAGTATGCCTCAATATTTTTCACTGCAACTACAATACTATGCGAACATGCAAAATGATTGACAGGCAGAAAGCGTCATTTTGACATTTTTTGGTTGGCTGTTTAAATGTCTACAGCTGTCACAAAGACCAGTGCGAGATCTCAGGACATTTATTTCACTAATATCTTTCAGGGAGAGTAGGACAATTTTTAATGTCCATGAAAAAATCACTTGCATCACATTTAAGTACTTTTTTTATTATAAATTCTCCTCCCTGTCCAGTAGGTGGTGATATGGACGAAACAGGTGAATCGCAATAAACAATAGAAGAACTCTTAGGTGAGAAGAGCACTAAGGAGGATTGTTTGAAAATAAAGATTTATAGGGGGAAATAATCTTAAATATTGATCAGTTTCTCACCCACACCTATCATATCACTTCTGAAGACATGGATTTAACCATTAAAGTCATATGGATTACTTTTATGCTGCCTTTATGTGCTTTTTGGAGCTTCAAAATTTTGGACTGGGATGACTTGCATTTTATGGACCTACAGCGCTGAAATATTCTTCTAAAAATAATTTGTGGTATAATGTTGATTACCACAAAAAATCATTTTGACTCGTCTCTTCTTTAAAAAAGAGAGCAAAAAACATTGTGACACAATGGAAGTAAATGGGGCCAATTTTTGGAGGGTTGAAAAGAACGGTTCACCCAAAAAGGATAATTCTCTCATCATTTACTCACCTCACCTCGTCTAAACCTCATATGACTTTATTTGTTCTGTGGAGCACAAACAAAGATATTTTGAAGGAGATTTGTAGCAAATATATCATACTTCACATGGCTTCACTTCTCAAAGTGAGTATTTTACGGATAACGTTTGCGGAATGGCCCTATTCACTCCTGTTGTAAAGGCCCGTTTATACTTCTGTGTCGAATCTACGGCTTGGGCTCCATGTAGTGGTTTGCATTTACAGTTGGCATGTCTGCGTTGTTTTGTGAGGACATAACCAAAATGCCATTGCATTGAGAGAAAATGCCTTAATTTCTGAAATAACGGGTAATTTCATAAATAAACAAAGGCAATGAAATGGAATTCGTGGATTCAAAAGTTATTTACTAAATTATTTAAGCAATAAAAAAAAAAGAGTTCATCAAAGTATGTAATATTTAGGTAGAAATTATTTATTATACGATGTTGCCTGTAATGCAGAGAGACAATACATCAGGTATACTGTATAATTGCTTTTGACTAGCTTAATAATAAATAAATTATGTGGCATACTTTGACGCTCCGTGCTGATTTTGTATTATTATAAATGAATCAATAACTGCTGGCTTGACCAACACACAATGGGTGTCGTTTTATACAAATTAAGATACGAGTTGAAATTGTGTTCTTGAATATAATTTGAGCTTTTTCAGCTGTTTTGTCCTACATTGTGCATTTTTACACCTTGATAAAGAGCAGATTTGTTTGTAATAGGAGCACAAATGGGGTCTGATGTGTTTTGTGCTATTTAAATTTGAAAACAGCAGAATGAAAGTCGCCCTTCTCCATTTGCACTCCCATGAATTTTATTCTCTCAGAGACTGTGATCCGTCTGCTGTGGCTTGACAGGCATGTAATAAAAAGGTTAATTGTCGCATCTATGCTGTGTGTCATTACAATGCCATTGTGCTGGAAAAAGTGCTGCTGCCGCCACAACCTGTGCGATGTAACGACAAGAATTGCAGCAGAATGCCATCAAATGCAAGCACAATTTTTATGATGGATGGAAGAAAATCATGTTCCACCCTCTGTCAGATGTGGGTTTTTTTTTCTTTAAATGTTTCTTCCCGTTTTGTCCCTAAATGCACATAACATGAATATATGTGTTCTATGATGAAAAAAAGAGTACATTTTCACACAGTGCTGTCATGCTGTATATTCAGTTAACGCATTCAGCTGTAATCTACATTCATTTGTGTGTTTGATTTCATGGTCACAATGTTCTGCACTTGGAGTTCGAAGATAGATACAGTCCGGGGAAGTTTGTTGTAACACATTTAGTGTCTCTTTGATAATCTTGTTTATTGCCTATTAACAATTATAAATGGGTAATTGATCGGTACGGTTGTCTGAAGTGCTAAAAATCATTTTAAAATCTAATTTAAAGCAAACTTGTCACGTTTGTAGAAATGTTAACTTTGTGTCTGTTGGTGTTATGCATTTTTTATTAAATGTTTATAGCTTTTTCTACAAATAAATAATAAATAATTTAATGGCTAAAAAAAGTCATTTGGCATAACCATATCTTTTTTATTAATAGAATAAAATTTCAAGTCACGAAAATCAATAATTTTTTCTCCATTTGACATGAACAAAATTTGCCTCTTCATAAAATGTCAAAATATCTGATATTTTTTTTTAAAACCACGTAGTGTCATGAGGGTTTGCTTTATGTCATTTAAATAAAAAAAAAAATTCAAATATTAATAACATTTTAACAAAAGTGCCTAAAGCTCAAATGCTTATTTTTTTTAAAGGAAAAAATTATAAAAGGCTATTTTAAACAACTTTATATTTCATTTATTTATTATTAGTATTATTATTTTTGCAGTCTCCAGATGATTAATTACACTGACATATTTAACTTTAAACCCAAGAAAAAACATCAAAATGATGAACTCAGAGAAAAAAAAACCACTTCATATTATCATAGTAGAGATATATTCAATTTAGTTGTTTTGTGTGAATTGCATTTTCTATGTATTTTTTTATTTTATTTATTTTTTTAAAAAGCTTATAAGATCCAGACCATAAAAGGAGTGTCACGTCATTGACCCGTATGTTATTGTTCTGAACTCGCTCGTTTTTTTTTTAAGGATTTCACTATTTAGTAGTGAAGAAGCAGCTTTTAAGAGCAACAATTGTCACCAAAATAAATAATTTATCTGGCATTTATAAGTGACATCTGTGCTTCTCCTCTCTTGAAAAGGTGCCACACATATATAAAAAAAGGCTCTTTACTATCTCATTGCACCACTGAGGCAGTGGCCGTAACGTACGCATTCATTCAGAGAGGGATTAGCCATGGCCTTGATGCAGTAAGGCTATTTGTATTCGTGTAGCATCAGTGTGAGATGGCAGGGCAGAGAGCAAGACGTGGGTAATGGGAATTGTCTCGCTCGTGCTGCCACATAGTGCACAGCACACTTTGACCCCAAACCCCTGAGGCATGCTGGTTGTGGGCTGTCACGCAAGCTGCCAAGGAGAACACCTGAAATGAAAGAGCTTGTTTGTATGCTATTCCATCACTGGTACTCTGGAGGAACTCTGCTGCAGTTCTCTGAGCATTTTAAATGCTTCTGTCTTGCGCAATGAGGAGGAGGGAGATCTTCAGAAGATCAGACAACTGAGCTGTGTAGAATCACCATTGGTGGTCAGTGGATTTCTTATGTTGATCCGAAGAACCAAAGAGATATTTGATTACTTATTTAAAGGCGAATTTCAAATTTCTGAGCCACTAACGTCATCACATGAAACAGTTGGGTTCCAGAAGTAAAACTCCAATTCATTTCCTACACTATGGAGTACATTTTAAATGATGTCTCTTAACTCTTTAAAGACAGAGCTAAGATGTTCTCTAAGGTTGTTAATCGATGGTATACACTCTCTGAGAACTTTATTAGGAACACCTGTACACCTTCCTATTTTTGCAAATATCTAATCAGCCAATAGTGTGGCAGCAGTGCAATCCATAAAATCAAGCAGATAAGGGTCAGGAGCTTTAGTTAATGTTCACATCAACCATCAGAATGGGGGAAAAATGTGATCTCAGTGATTTTGACATTGGCATGATTGTTGGTGCCCGATTGGTGAGTTTGAGTATTTCTGTAACTGCTGATCAGCTTTGAATTTCATGCAAAACAGTCTCTAGAGTTTACTCAAAATGGTGCTAAAAACAAAAAACATCCAATGAGCGGCAGTTCTGCGGATGGAAATGCCTTGTTTATGAGAGTGGTCAGTAGAGAATGGCCAGGATGGTTTGAGCTGACAGAAAGTCTATGGTAACTCGGATAACCACTCTGTACAATTGTAGTGAGCAGAATAGCATATCTGAATGCACAACACGTCGAACCTTGTGGGGGATGGGCTACAACAGCAGAAGACAATGTCGGGCACTTTATTAGGACCATATGGTTCCTAATAAAGTGCTAAGAGAATGTATGCTTATGTTGAAGCCATCAGTCCACATTATTTCATCTTCATTTAAAAACAATCACATTTAGAGGAATGTCTAGTGAAGAACTGATACTGAAGAGAAAGATCCACCAATCAGATAATCATGAATATTTTGCAATTACAATATACAATATATTATTACAATATATTTGTGTCTATACTTGTAACCAACTTTAAATCAATAGTTTTGTATTTTGTTTGCACTGTTTTTATTTTGATTGCGTAACTAGCAGTGCTTCATGAGAGTGTAGTTCATTCCCTCATTAAAGACATTATTTATGCATTCTTGTACCTTTTTTCTTTATGTCTTATTTTTAATTACTTCTTTGCTCCAACTCAAATTGTGTAATGTTGCTATTCACCTTGGAGTTGGTTGGTTTGGTTCATGGCTTAGAACTTTTTATGTTGGCTTTTATGAAATCCCTATGGGAAAAAAATGAATGGGGAAAAAATACTTCCGGAAAAAGACGGCTGACAAAGTAGATGGGCAATATTGCACTCTATCACTTCCATTTCCCACCAATCTTATAACAGGTAACAAGTTGATGGCTTTTTGTTTGCTGTGTAAACAGGGCATGCTTCATGTCAAACAAACTGATCTAGGGGTAGAATGTAACACTTATTCCAAACTCTTTTCCTAACATCCGCTCACCCTACTCCATCCATTGCAAATTCCTGTCACCTTTGCTCGAACAGGGTTGTGCCATTCCCCAAGCAGTCTTTTGCTGTCTCAATCAATCAGTGATTCATTGCACACCTCTTTGCCTCAATGTCACCCCTCTCTGTGGGCCAATGCCAAATAATCAAATTCAAACAACACAAACTACTATGAATTTAAAACACTGGAGGTTTTCAGACATTTTTCATTTTGTCCGTGTTTCACTACAGATAGCTGTTGTCCAGTTTGATGGACAAGCTGGGTTGTTGTTTATGCTGTACTCCATTCAATTCGGGAAAACGTCCTACTTGGAAACCCATTGGACAATTTTATCGCTCAGAGGTTGCATATGTGCTTGGATGGTTTGAGTCATACCTCGCAGGCAGATATTTCAAGGTCATCTGGAGAGGAGAGTTGTCCAAGTCACACCAGCTGACCACTGGTGTTCCTCAGAGATCAGTGCTTGGACCCCTCCTCTTCTCAATCTACACTACGTCACTCGGACTTATAATTAAGGCACCTGGTTTTTCTGCTACTTAGATGATACCCAGCTATACCTGTCATTCCATTCTGATGACCCCACCTTCTCATCTCGTATCTCTGCCTGCTTCTCGGAGACAGCTTAACCTTGCTAAGACAGAAATTCTCGTGATCCCAGCCAACCTGTCTGTTGACCACAACCTCTCTATTCATCTTTGTTCAACTACGCTAACACCAACCAGGACAGCCCAGAACTTGGGAGTTGTGGATGACCAGCTTAATTTCACTGCCAAAGTCTCAACAAAAGCCCATTCTTGCAGGTTTGCGTGTTACAACATCAGGAAAATTTGACTTTTCCTGTCTGATTATGCTACATAGCACCTGATCCAAGCTCTGGTCATTTCAAGTCTATTGTAATGCCCTGCTGGCCGGTCTGCCAGCTAGCACGATTGCACTGAAGATGGTCTAGAACTCTGCAGTGTTTTTAGTCTTCAATGAGCCAAAGAGGGCTCACGTAACCCCTTTCTTGATTTCACTCCACTGGCTTCCAGGGCTTGTTATGGATCAAATGTGTCTTGAGTCAGCAACACAAGCTCTGTTCCAGACCTAGTAAGCTGCCTCGCTGTCTACTGGCTACATAGGCAGCTGCCAATGCAGCCTCCTAACATCTGCTTTTGTGTTCCATGAAAGAAGGGAAATCCACACGTGTTTGGAATGATATGAGGAATGATATAAATTGCTGTCAAGGTAGGCACCACATTAGGATTTGGACCAATGCAACAGACATCTCTCTGAGAGTAATATTCATAAAATATCTGGAAGGAACAGAACAACATTTGTGCATGTTCAAACCGATTCAAGCACAGAGAGTATAAGGAGATGGAAACTGACCACTAATAGAAAAATGAAGTGAGAAATTGCAACTCTTAATATGGCGACTTTAGGACAGGAAGTCATGCCTTTCAATCTAAAGAGCCAATCGTCTTATTGCCAAAAGCGTCATCTGGTCATTTTGCTTTAGAAATGTGCATGAAAATTAATTGGACCAAACCGAATGCAGTTTTTTAGTCTGAATCGAGGTAATAAAGCAACAATTTTTATATAATTTGTCTGAAGTTTTTAGTGACACATTAGCAGACTCATACAGCCTTCAAGTTTTCCAAGTTGGACAGTCATAGAATGCATCTATGTGTAAGTTCTTCCACTGATTATGCTAAAGCCAACAATGTGTAAAGCCATGAAAAACACCTTAAATGTTGTTCTTTTATCAGAGTATGGTAATACATGCTTTAAGCAAAAAACAATCGACAGACATAGATTTTTGCACATTTTATGTCACATGTAAACACCTTTAACGGCATTCGTACCAGTTTTTCCAATGTGCACCAATCTGCGCAAGTGGTGTGCGCATGCTTGTTTAAGTTTTGACTTTTGTTTGTTTTTTTATAAGCTGATTTTGGATAGTTATCAGTATTTTCCTGTGCATGTCAATGCGCTCATTTAGATTTGTCAGGCATTGAAGTTGAAAAAAGAATACAGAAGAAGCCAAAACAAATAAACAATGAAAAATGGCTAAAGCTATTTTTTTCTGTTGTACTAGCGTATAAGAAAATGTGAATACACCTGCATTACTTGTACACAACATTTATTTATGGATTCAAAGGCAACAAATAAAGTAAAACATGTGGTGTATCAATCTGGAGACAATAAAAGTCTCATTAAAAGCTGAAATTCTTGAAAAAAAAAAAAGTTGGTGTTCGTAGTTTAGAGATTAATTTTGTATTATTATTTATTAAAAAAGTAAACAGTGAAACCAGCATGCAGGTAGCTGTTCTGTTTATATCTACAGACTTATTTAACGTGAAATATAAACATAATATATATATATATATATGCTCTTATAGTAAGAAATTGATGTGGTTGTCTTGTCGGGCACACCTTACAGTCTAGCTGATCCCACAAAAGCTAAATGGGGTTAAGATCCATAACACTCTCTTCCAATTATCTGTTGTCCAATGTCTGTGTTTCTTTGTCCACTCGAACCTTTTCTTTTTGTTTTTCTGTTTCAAAAGTGGCTTTTTCTTTGCAATTGTTCTCATAAGGCCTCCTGAGTCTTCTCTTCACTGTTGTACATGAAACTGGAGTTGAGCGGGTAGAATTCAACTGTACTCATGGAACGTGTCATCAGATTTGCGGACCAGAACTAACTGTTGTTTGTGTGTGTGTGTGTATACATATATATATATATATATTATTGTAACATTCAAGGAAGGGAGGGGAAAGGAGGACACATGAAAATTTGGCTTCAACTCAAAGGGTACACCTTTTAATAAACAACTCAAAGGCTTTTTAGAAGAACACTCTTTAGCTCAAATCAAGATAGTCTTTTTCAGACAGGTAGCTCATCTCTGTCGTGGTCCCTTTTTATCACTCTCCCCAGTGCTTACTGCAATCAGAAACAGGTGTGTAACAAGGTAAAAGGGAAAGGAGGAGGCGAGAACAGGCTTGACAATATAAATAATAGTTTAATAATAAACTTAACATAAAAGATACAAACACACACACAGTTGTCGGACAGCTGCCCGTAACACACTCTGTCACACTGCCATCTCCGGTCGGCCTTTATCCCTCTCGGAGGCTTGATTAGCCTGATTAGGGGCCAGGTGTGTGGAATCACAGCCCGTCTGCCGGCAGGTCATCCCGTCCACCTGGATGAGGGAGGGGACAAGGATAGGGAAACAAACAAAACAAAAAAATGCGGTACTTGCCGTAACGGCGATGTACCAAATTAAAACACTAATATTTCAAAAGAGAGGCCAATGCGGAAGGAAGGAAGGAAGGAAGGAATTAATTTAATTAATGAACTCACTGGTTCTCCAATACGGCCGTAGATTGGTCCTCGGCCACTCTTCCACAATCTAGTGGACGACAGGCCCCTCGCATTCTGGTGGATGGAAAGGGTCTCCCCTGGCAGCGTTCCTCCCGCTTCAGGCGGTTGGCCAGGTGCCCCTCCCTGCTCGCGATCGGCGGTCATCAACATGATGAAGAGTTCATGGTATAGCCCTGGCCTCCAAATTCCCCAGATCTCTATCAGAATGAGCATCATGCGCTGGACCAACAAGTTCAATCAATGGTGGCTCCACCTTGCAACTTACAGGACTTAAAGGATCTGCTGCTTAATGTCTTTGTGCCAGATACCACAGGAAACCTTCTGGGGGTCTTATGGAGTCCATGCCTCAATGGGACGGCGCTGTATTGGCAGCACGCAGAGGACCAACAGCATATTAGTCAGGTGGTCATAATGCTTTGGCTCATCAGTGTGTGTACATATATATACATATAAAAGAGAGGACCCATTTAGACCCTCATGAAATAGTTATGAGAAGGCACATTTGTTCAGGTCAAATGGTGTTACATTAAAAAAACATATTAATATTTGTTACTCTAAAATATTTGTTTTTACCTTTTTTTAATTAAGTTGTGTATACTGATGTGTATTCAAGGTGCAAGGAAATTATTTTAATACTTTTTATTTGATGGTTACACCACTTTACATTTTTAAAGTAATTACATATTTTTTATAGAAAGTGTTATAAATCAAACATTTATGAAATCTACTTGGGACACAAACATTAAAATGCTACAAACCTGACCTGTGAAATACATCACTGCAACTGAAATAATTTCACTAAACCATTTACTCCATTTACTGTAGTGTTGCTTTCCCCTATTGCTCGCATGGACACGCCCCTTTAAGTGTCACAATTCAGCAACTTGGGCATTAACACTAAATTAGACTTCACTTGGTCATTTATGTGCATAGAATTCATAATTTCAATATTTCCAACTTCACTTGAAAGACAGTGTGCACATTTTTAATGCTTTTCACGTAGGTAAACAAAAACAAAACTCTGAGAATCGACATCCTGCACATAGGAATTGAATGGTAAACTTTATCTCTCTCTCCTCGCTTGGGGATCCATTTATCACTCTTCATCACTTAACACTTTTCTCCAAAGCTTGAAACCAGTTTGGGGAATCAATCATCTGCATCTGCATAACATTGAAAACATAAATGCACTCGGTTCATTGTTTGTACTCCCAAAGCACATTGGGATGCATCATGCAGTGCTGTGGAGAGTGAGATTGGATGTTTAAAGAGACGGCAAGTCTTCACCGGAGCAGGACCCAATGGCTCTTAACTCTTCACTGGAGTGTCATTGCGCCAATGGCCTCTCGTTTTAAAATTGCCGCATACAAATCCTGATCGCTCCACTCAAGCTTCGCCCCGGGGGAAATCTGGTCTTCAGAACAACTCTGATTGAGACAGATGCAAGCCACATCATGCTTGACTGTCCTTCAGTCAATCGACAGGCCTTTGAACTGATTTTTATTTTCATTTTCACAGGTATTGACGCCTTTGTTTAGAACGTCGATACGTAATGACAGTCCACATGGAGTGGGCAGAGATATAGTTTGTCATCAGACTGGAAAATTGATAGCTTTCTTTTAAGGTGGGTTTTTCAGGGGGGTGGGCAAAGGTGTACATTTCTGGGTTTCTAACTATTTCTTTGTGAATTTTAAATTTACACTTAAGAATACCTGAATGGAAACGCTTGATATGCGCATAAACTAAAAAAAAGCTAGACAGAGGTGGATTTTCTAAGGTTTCGCTTTAATCGTATCGTGCATTAATATGATAGAAACTGTTTATTCACAAAACAATGACATGCTTTGACCATTTGTGCACGTGTTAGTCGCTAAAGTGGGTCCTGACAATCAGAATGCATGGTGTGGTGGTGGTGTAGTGGTCTAAGCACATAACTGGTAATCTGGTAATCAGAAGGACACTGGTTCGAACCCCACAGCCACCACCATTGTGTCCTTGAGCAAGGCACATAACTCCAGGTTGCTTCTGGGGGATTGTCCCTGTAATAAGTGCTCTGTAAGTCGCTTTGGATAAAAGTGTCTGCCAAATGCATAAATGTAAATGTAAATTCCTGAACAGTTTTGAGCATAGGCACTTCCAGGTAAAGGGAGGCTGGTGGCGTATGATATAGCAGCCATTTCAGCCTTCATTATATGAGATATTAAACTAATGGCTTCTCCTGGCAGCATGTAACAAAACGGTGGTCAGTTGCTCCAGTACCGCAAATACAGCGCTCCCTGATGCTAGGAGGTTATTCAGCTGCTTCATCAAGACAAGATGGGCTCCCTCAAAATTATGACGTAGTGGATGGAAATGTGCAATGATTAGCATTTCCCTTAGTCAAGCTTTTAGAAACGCACTTAAATGCTAGACATTTGGATGGAATCCCAGCTTATTTTAAGGATCAGTCTTTTGAAAAAAAAAAAAACGCTTATTGAGCACCACTTTTCTGAATAGACAATTAGCTTTGAGCTGTAGTGCCAAGCGCATGTAGCGCGTCAGAAATAGAACGATATTTCTGTAAACTCTCGGCCCAGTGCAACATGACAGTTGCATTCAGTGTAAACAGCATCATTGATTTTATTGGGAATTTATTGTCCTCATTATTATGATACCTTGATTTTATTGTGATTTAGTTTTGTATAGTCTGGGTAGGTAGGGATCCTGTCACTGTGAAAGTTAGTTTATATATGCATATAAGCATATATTAAAAGCAATTTCAAATTAGCAATAAAAATATATTGTTTTCATGTTGTGATTCCTTTAATGGCAAATTAACAATTGTGTCAACTCCTTAAGGACCGCACAAACTTCACATTGATGTTGAGTCAGTTCTGAGTCAGTAGGTGGTATATTCCTGCTTAGTTCTCTTGTCAAAGCAGAGCCAGGCACCATGGTCAACGCATTAGCCAAGGAAACCCATCTGTACATAACCAGCCGATTCTCAGCTTTCTTCTATGCAGTAGCTTTCTTTACTATGACTGATTATGCCTGCTTTTCAAACTCATAATTATTGGAGTATCTGGCTCACATGAGTGGTTTTCACGTTTCAAGTTCTCACTCTAGCATTTTTTATTTGTCTCTGCTGTCAGTGAAGTCAAAACAGTTTGAACCCTTGGGTTGTTTAGGCACATTTGTTTTAATGTCACAGCTTTGTCTGCAAAAACGCCTCGATCCTGGCTGCCGAATCAAAGTGTTTTTCAAGACTAACATAAGATGGCGAGGCAGTTGCCGTTGCCACGCTACAGGATTCTGGTCTTTCTCTCGAGAGCAGCAGGGGAGTGAGCGCTTTCAAGAATAAAGCTGACAGACGATTCTCACTTTGTATGAAATAAATCTGGTTTCAGAAATCGACGTGCCTGTCGGAGCCTGCAAGGAACAGTACCTTTGAACAACCACATCACAAATGAGGAAATTTTAAGTGTTTTAGAGCAACCCAAGGTCCTAAACCGTATCCTGTGTGCGAGGACTTGTTCTACTTGCTAACTAATTTCTGTCAGTGTGTAATGAGTGGAAATGTGTCTAGAATTAGACAGTAAAACCAGATCAAAGGAAACTGTTGTAGTGGTTAGGAAGCTACTTTGAAACAACAGCCTCCCAGATACAAGCTGTTGTCAAGGTAGTTTATAAAAACTATTTTTTGGACTGAATTGCTGTCTGTTTATTTGAGTGGCCTAATTATGCTCGACATAACAACATTGGCTCTATCAATGTTGTGAGTTTCAGATTGGATCACATGTTTATCAAAGCTATGACAGACAAAGGGGAATGTTTGAAACTTTTAAAATTCTGTTTGGTGAAATTGTTCACTTTAATTATATAAAAATCATATGATATAATTTATATGCATACAACGATCAGCCACAACATTAAAATCACCTGCCTAATATTGTGTAGGTCCCCCTTGTGCCACCAAAACAGTGCCAACCCGCATCTCAGAATAGCATTCTGCGATGCTATTCTTCTCTTAACAAGACTCTCGAATAGAATTTGTCAATTCGTACCTGTCTGGCCATTTTCTGTTGACCTCTCATATCAACAATGCATTTCCGTCTGCAGAACTGCCGCTCACTGGATGTTTTTTGTTTTTGACACCATTCGGAGTAAATTCTAGCGACTGTTGTGCGTGAAAATCCCAGAAGATCAGCTCAAACCAGCCTATCTGGCACCAACAATGAAATACAAACAAAGTAACTAGAGTACTTGGTAATAAAATGACTTTCCCCCTTGCAGATCGGTTCTTTTAAATCTGGCAATTTTTGTAATTTTATCCACTTTTACAAACTGCTTGAATCCCGATAATGGCTGCTTGTGGCTATATTTGTTGTTACTTTTAGTTACTTCCCAACACTAGTGTGTATATCTTGGCTGTGCCACTATAGGAGTGTTTGGAGAGGTGTGAGATGTCATTCCTTCTTTTCTCTGCTGGTTTGTTTTCACGGTTTGGTAGTTCTGTGGTCTGAGGGCCCCTGCAGCTGCAGCTCTGTTTGCGCCATGTAGCTTCACACCTCAATAGAGGAACCTGTTCGGGCTAGTCAGTTATGAACAACAACAGGGGGGCATGTTTAAGACGTGTCAGATGAGCCAACACCACTGGAACTAGAGAGGGGAGCTTTATCACTTCCCAGTCTCGCACTCGAAATGATGCAAACAGGCAGTCTTGCTCACAATATGGGATCTCTGAGACTGGGTAGAATATTTTCAATACAACCCATCTACATTTCCATACCTGGAAGAATATTGTGTTGCTTTGGGCCTGTTGAAAAGACCAGCCTAAGCCAGGATGAATTTCTATGGTGGTCTAGACTGGTTAGGGTAAGCATTCAAGTAATCAGTCTGTGCTTTTTTCATTTGCCCAAAGGCAAAATGAAGGAGCAGATTTAACACTCGTATCACAGTGTCAGTTGTGCAGGTGTCCAGACTAAGGAGGCTAATAATTATTGTGACTTAAATGCTAAAAAGAAAGGCGAGGTGGAGGCAGTCTCAGCTGGTCGATCACACCAGCGTCTGCCACCTCTGGCTGCCAGGGCTGTCCTGAGGCAGGAGGCAGAACAGACCTCCGCAAACAGACTGTCGGCTGTGGCGCCTTTTTTCTTTTTTTTTCCACTGCTGACTGGTTCATTAGTTCTGTAATTCAGCGATTGTTCGGTGATTTCTTATTTAAGAGTGATTGGCTGGAGCTCTGCATCTGTTTAGCTTGATTGCATTGAATTGATAAAAAGAAAACTCTTGGACAGACTATTGTTCTGTGTGCCAGTGTGATGGATGCCATCAAGCAAGATCCTTCCAACAAGTCGCACTGCGTGTCGGACACTTGCAGCCAATGAGATCATGTGGTGATTGGATGGCAATTGAAATTTCTGAAATATGGGGATGAGTCATGATGGTGAACTTTTCATTAAACAACCGACTGGTCAACTAGTGAGGGTAACTACTTTTAGATTTTTTTATTTAATTTTGCATAATGGCAGTGCTTTTATTAGCTGTTAAACTTTTTAAATGGTTAAACCCTTTAGGAAAAGTTGCAACTTTAAATTCAATCCCTTAAATTCACCCCTGCTACAACTAGTCGTCGGACAACCAATTGAAGTACATTTGAAAATGTTTTAGAGCTGTCAAAATTAATACATTAAGGCATGTGATTCATTTGAAATTTTAACATATTCATTTAATTTATTCTAATCGCGATTAACACATTTACCATTAGTGTAGCATAAACCAGCAATAAACTGTGGGACTATGGCGGAACCTTTGCGATGTGTCCGCCCGGAGTCATTAGACTGACGTGCACACCACAACACACACACTACAGCGATGGGAAAAACCTCTTAACACTATATTTGTATTTACAAAACAAGCCAAGATGGGACTTGTGACAGAAAGCAAGTACTTTGAAGCTTCTGTTAGGCACAATTTTATTACCACAGAAGCAGGTCGAGTCTTAATTATCACGAAAACACAGAATGAGATGTTTTTGTCTACTTTCTTGTGGAGATCAAAGTGGTGCTTGATGCTGGCATTGACACTCATAGTCATGACTTTATGATTGCTGTAGCAAAGTATAGCCACAGTCTACTGGCTCATTAATATCGTGGAGGATGAGAGTTAAAGAGATTTGATTCCCATTGCAACGAATACGCAACCTATGTTAGTCAAACTCCCACTTAGACTTTGGGAAATGTTTAATGTAACTTAAATTGGTGCTATTTTAGTGCATTTCTATCTTTATACTGTCACAAAAATAAAGGAAGGTCTGCACTTTGTATCTTTATTCTGCGAAAGACTTTACATTTAAATTTATGCATTTGGCAGATGCTTTTATCCAAAGCGACTTACAGTGCACTTATTACAGGGACAATCCCCCCGGAGCAACCTGGAGTTAAGTGCCTTGCTCAAGGACACAATGATGGTGGCTGTGGGGATCGAACCAGCGACCTTCTGATTAACAGTTATGTGCTTTAGCCCACCACTCCACCACCATACTGTTTTGCTTTTTTCTAGTAAATAGTTATACAGTAAAATTTCAGCATTTTTCAAATCTGTGAAATTCTGCAATTAACAATGAAACATTATGCGATTAACTATAAAAATATGCAATTTTTTGGGTGTTTTTAAAATGTTTGTATTTTTGTTGTGGTGCTTCAATTAACTTGCTGTGCTTTTATGGTTGTACAGTTTGCTTTGCAAAATCATCTCGGAAAAGGTGTGTCTTTTAAATGTATCCCCTTAAAGCACCTCCGAAACAAACATATACATGCCTACAGACCTTTTTTTACCATTTCATTGAAACTTGCGCTGTTTTTTGAGGGTTACATTTGTGTAACGTGTCAAGTTGAAAATAGTTATGAATAAAAATGTGCCGCAAGACCCTAGCATTCTGTTCTGTTCCATTGCGCTACTTCTAGCTGTTTTTGACACAAGAACGTTTCATCGTCCCCTAGGAAGCATATCAGAATGGGGTTAGTTGAATCCGAAATCAGCCTAATTATACAGGGCTTCCTTAAGACCGACTAGTCGATTAGTTTTAGACTAGTTTTGCACATCCTTATGCTGTTTTGTCCTTTAGTCTGACTCTTTGCAGCCATTGATGTCACTGTTGAAATACACAGAGAGAGGGGGGAGGGGGGTGATGGGTCACTATTGCTTTTGTTTCTCATTGCATCTCTCAGCAGCTGTCAGTGGGTGAGCACATTAAGCAGGCCTGCTGGGTGTCTGCAGGTGCTGACTTCATCAGACAGGTGATGAGGAACCAGCGCTATTCTTACTGGCTGAAGTGTGTGCTTATACTTTGGGCCCTGAGAGACTTTGATTGGCAGGTTCTTTCACAGTATTATTCTGTGGCGCTATATGACATGCTCAGTTTAGTTCTGTGGAGGTGCGAATCCCCCAGTCTTTGAGAAGAGGAGACACAAGGTCCTGACAACACATTTACAGGTATCTGCTCACTGTATTGGGATTGCCTACTCCCTGCGGTGGTGCTGCTGCTGCCGTGTCCCCTGGCAACGACCTCTCGTAAAGGCCAGAAGAGATGAATGAGAATTAATTTACTCTGGATAAATTATGTCACTATAACAGTGTTAAACTATATATTTGATATACTGTGTCTCAATATAAGTATACGTACATTACACTTATACAGTATGTGTACATTACAATACACCAACATAGATGGGAACTCCTTCAATACTGTTTAAAAAGCATCCCAGGGTGAGGGTGAATAAAAGGGTGAATCCTTTGAAGATGCTAAAATATAACACAGTTTTGATTTAATTTTGTTTTTTGTTTAGTCACAACATAATTCCCATATTTCCACTTATGTTATTCCATAGTTTTATAACTTCACTATTATTCTAAAATGTAAAGAAAAAAATTATATTAAAGAATGAGTGTTTCAAAACTTTTTACTGGTAGTGTACACTCACACACACTCACACACACACACACTCGCTCGCACGCACGCACGCACGCACACACACTCAATCACTCTCTCTCACACACACACACACACACACACACACACACGGATATATTGATAATGAGCATAGTGTCATTAGATATCTCTCACGAAACAGACCTCAAATACTGGAAACAGGGGATCACTTTACTCTTAATAGTCACAGCACAAGATAAATTATAATGTTTCTTACACTAATAATGATTTCATATTTTTTGTGATGTTGGTATTCCAGACATGTCTTCAGGGCATAAAGGACTGCCTCGCATTTTCATGAGCTCATCTGTATGCAAATACAAGATTAAAAAAAAAAAGCCCCTCCCCTTTACCGGAATAAATCAAACCCTGACTGTGATGTGTCTGACTTCTGATACATATACAAAATAATTATTTAAAATACAAAGGGGAAAAGTTCAGTTTAACTCTTGAGCTTTATGAGCAAATTTGAGCAAATTCTTAATATATTGTTTATTATTGTTTGTTTGACCTGTGGGATATAAGGGGAAAATTCACACACTTCCAAGGCAGCAAACCATCAACTTTTCCTAGTTTCACTAATTCTGGCATGCGTTCAATTACAGCATATTAGCATGTCTCTTTAAAAGGCTGATTTGGTGGCTGTGGCTCAGTTGGTATAGCGGGTCAGCCGCTATTCGCAGGATTGGTGGTTCGAATCCTGGCCCACATGACTCCACATGCCGAAGTGTCCTTGGGCAAGACACTGAACCCCAAGTTGCTCCCAGTGGCAGGCTAGCACCTTGCATGTATGCAATGTGTATGAATGTGTGTATGAATGGGTGGATGTGTCACAGTGTAAAGCGCTTTGAATACCGTTAAGTTTAAAAAGGTGCTATATAAGTGCAGACCATTTACCATTTTTCCGTTCAACAAATTAAATAAAAATAAAGTATTTTTTCTCCTTATTCATTGTCGCACACCCTTCAGCTGTCACAGAAATGCAAACAGATGTACAAATGAACAAATTAATTCACATTTGAATAGTATTACACAAATTATATATTTTTAAAAATATCTGTAGCCCAAGTAATGTATTAAAAAGTAACTGTAATCTGATTACAAGAATTTAAAATGGGTTACATTACTTCTTGTGTCTAAAAGTAACCTGATTACTGTAACTAATTACTTTGTAATCCAATTACAACCAGTACTGTGATTGCTATACCAGTAAAGTTGATAGAGTAACCAAATAAAACAATTTAAACACATTTACATTTACACATTTACATTTAAATACAAAGATGATATTTATATAGAACACATATTAAACTAGATTTTTCCATTTCATCATCAAAGACATCCATATTTGTCATTGAGCTAAATAAGCTAGCTATATGCTATATGTTATTATGAAAATGAATGCAGTATACAGTCAAATTTCAACCTCTATTTGAACCTGTTGTTTCGCTGTGGTATTGGGCTTCTCTCAGTGGCAGAAGACGTGAGGGTATACTTGTGAAATCTGACAGTGCTAATGTATCAGAGTGGGAGGAGATGTTTTATTGTGTTAGAGTTGCGATGAGGTAGTCCCACAGGAACGCGGCGTTCGTTTACTAATGCGTGTGCCTGTTATCAATTCATTTTTATTGGCCGCTTCTGGGAAACAGACTCAGAAAATAGCCTAACCCGTGAGAATATATTGATATTCATCTCTAGACCAGTCTAGGCCTCTATAGTTCAGAGGAAATATAAAGATACACTAAAACCTGTTGCAAACCCACATCATTTCAACAGATAACACAATATCCATCTTGTTGCCACAAAATTAAGTTGTTGAATGTATCTTGTCCAACAACAGTTTGATCCACTCCGCAGAAGTACATTTTAATTGGTAGCTTGTTTGATGTATTTTTGCTTGTCAAAGATGGTCATTTATGATCATTAGCTGGTCCAAGCTTGTCCACAGAGTTGATCAACTGGACTACTACCTGGTAAGGGCCAAGGTCAACCAAGTAGACCAACTTGGTCAAGCTGATAAAAGCTTGTGGACCAACTTGGACCAGCTACAAACAAGTTTGACCACCTCCCCTGCTAAAAAGACCAGTATATTTTCTGTTTTGGATGCTATTCCCCATGCTAGTGTGCTGGTGTCACCATGCTTCCTAACTAGCTAAACCATCAAGACTTTCTTTGGTCAAGTTAAGTTTTGCTGGGGAACAGCCTAGACCAGCAACAGACCAGCTAGCATTTTCCAATTATCTGCTTGACCAACTTAAACTGGTTTGACATGGTTTTTCCAGCAAGGAATTTGTCTCATCTTAAGATGTGACCAAACTCGGAGGAGGTAAGGTTAGTTTATAACCAGCTGTCTGGATTCTATCACTCCATTTTGAATTCAAAATAGAGATCTTGCAAGCCTCTATGAAGTATTTATTCCTGCTTGTAAAACTCATGTAAAATTAACAAGCAGGGAAAGGTGACATGCAAGACTTCTCTATGAACTGGGTCATGTTGTGGCTAGCAGTTTTTTCCTTTATGCATTCATGGACGACACATTTATAGCACTACAAGACGAGAAGAATGGAGCTTTAACATCTTTATAATTTGGTCAGAAGACATTGTAAGGTAATGATGCATTGCAGCTTAATAAAAATCATTATTTAACTTCTACATATATTCGACAAAAAAATAAAAAACAATTGATAGTGAAGAAGGTATGTAAAAACGACTTATTTTTGGAAACCCGCTGAATATTGCATAATACTAAATTATTACTGTTGGACCCAGTCAAGGATTTTATTATAATATAACACTGAATTATTATTTTGAAGATTAGATTGGTTTTATTTAAAAGTAATACTTTATTGAGCTTTTATGCTTACATTGAATGTGCAGCGTCAGTGAGTATGTTAGACCATAGGCGTCATTTAGGTAGGGATGATAGGGACATGACACAGTTTAATCCATAACATGCTCTTCTCCAGATTTATTTAAAGATTTTTTTATTTAATTTTGTATAAACATTGCGTGTATCCTCTCTGGGTAACTCAGATCACTATTAAAATTGACCCGGTAACAACGTTTTAATTCTTTTTACAAAATCCTGCTTATAAGTACTCAAATACACATTACTGCCATAGGCTCTCATTGTAAAAAGATGAACGCTTGTCAGTGTAATGGCGGCAGGGCAACAGTTGCTAAGACAAGATTGGTCAGAGGCACTTTTAAGGCTGGGCTTAGCGAAGGGTCAATAGCACTAAAAAACGAGCCCATGATCCCCACAACGTGCACACAACTGCACATCACAGACTTATTCTAAAGCGTACGCGGACCATGTTTAACTATCTTTAATCAATTTTGATGGTAGATACCCTTGAAGGTAGGTGATATTAGTCTACTGATCCACTCTTAATGGAACTTAATGGCAAAAATAAAAGTGCAATAATATCATCACAATATTCACAGTATTGCTTAATTTTATATTGTGAGCAAAATCAATAAAATCTGTCCTTATTCAATATATTTTCCAGCCCTAAAAGCCATGATTTACTGCTTGATAGTCACAACACTTTTTAAGTTCATGGGGTCTTTAAATCTATCAAATAATGTAATAAGGTACACATATAGCACATAGGACATATATAGCACACAAATGGCACCTTTTCTTGAGAATAACCCTGATACAGCTAAAGCTAAGGCAGGAATGGCTATTTATTTACCCTTGTTGGAAGGGTGGTTGTCTTTGCTTAAGTTATGGGTTTCGACCTTTCTGTTTACTGCTATAGGTTGTGCACACTGCTGTGAGATTGGCCTACTTTTATTTTTTCCCCTAGACCTTCTTAACTCCAGATTTATCTCCTCATACCCTGCTTTAACAGCATCTGTAAATCCTACTCGGTACAACTCCCTCTTTACAGGCCTTGCGTCTAAAAACCCTGCCACAAAATGGAGGTAGCCATTTGTCTGCAAGGCCTGTAAATTCCTGGAGCTTTTTTAAAAAGCTGCCCGCTGCCTCTAATACCCATTAAAAAAGGACTATCAAGAGAGTGAATTGAGTGGCTGATCATTGTGAATGAGTTTCAGCCCAGCAGGGTACAGGAGACCTTATACCCACTCAAATTCTTTTCCTGCTTTGAGGGGGATAAATAGATGTTGGGGCCCCATTCACAGTACACTGGGGGGGCCTGATGGGGCCCCTGATTTGAGGTGGCTACTTTATCTCCGTAGGGTTTTTGCCTTCAATATAGGCTCCCAGTATGTGGAATCTAATGCCATTCCAAACCTGTAGGACTTTCTTTTGTAGACCACAAAAGGTTTTGTACACTGTTTTCTGTATTACGGAAACGAACGAGAAGTCTTCTGAATCCATACGACAGCTTTGTGTGAGGAGCAGACAAACAAAATATAAGTAGTTATTTACCAAAAATCTTTAAATCCACTTTAGCTCATGAGAGAAGGAACTATGTCTGATTCATTAACAAATGAATGAATTGTGTGATCCAGTTCACAATACCATCCTGAATGATTGGTTAACAAATCTGACTGATCTGGTTCTCAAGTTGAGTCAGTTCACGGACTCAAAAAGTCTGTTTGCATACACAAACTTACGCCGATTATGTTTATTAATCCGACAACATGTTAGGAATGCCTTAAATGGCTTTCCTTTATCAGGGTAAGGTTATAAACATCATAAACCGCTCAACAGTCTTAGGTTTTTACCAATTACCTCGATTTCACTCTACATGTAAACACCTTTACCGCTGTTCTTACCAGTTTGTCCTAGTGTTGTGTGTGACTTTTTACGCTTTGATGTTAAAAGCAGAGAATAAACAGATGATTTCAGATGTGAACACATTTTTCATATAGGGTGACTTTGTCTTGCGTTGTTGGATTTTTCAAATATAAGATGATTTTTGGTAGTTATCAGCTTATAGGTGTGCATGTAAATGCACTCAATGATCTGATTGCAGTGGTTAAGAGCTCACTGGAGAGTATTATTTTCAGTGAATTAAGACTTAAATTGCAGGTTGTTTCTCACCCAATCGCAGCTTATGGCTTCATAATGTTTGGAAAACTGTGCAGAAGTCATATGGACCACTGGAATGGTTCTTTTATGGTGCCATTTTGTAGCATGACATCCCCAGTCCGCGTTCACTTTCATGATATGGAAAAAAGTGGCCTGGATCTTCCTCAGAAATGCTCCTTTTGTGTTCCACAGAAGTTAGAAGTTCTTAAAACGCAATAAAGATTTTTTTTCCTGTGTCCCACTGCTGATGAGCTGTTGTATCCATTGAGCCGTCCTCTCCAGTGAAATCACTCAAGTGCCTCGCCAATAAACTCTGATCACTCTGTCGATCCAAATCTCCACTTTGTGGTATGTTTCTGTGTTTGATGCCTCGATAAAGCATGCTGGATCGAGAGATACGTGATGTTTGGTTACAGAGCACATTACTTTAAAGGGGTAGGTGACCTAATAATGGAAATTTCTGCCATAATTTACTCACCCTTGTTTTGTCACAAACATGTATGACTTTCTCTCTACGGTGGAACACAAATGCTAGGAGATTGTTAATGACTGACATCCTTAAGTCACCATTAACTTGTATTGTATGGAAAAAATGCTATAAAATTGAATGGTGATCAATTGTATTCCACAGAAGGAATAAAGTCAAACAGGTTTGGGTGTGTAAATGATGACAGAATATTTTTTTGGGGGGTGAACTGTTAATTTAACTAGTGTGTGGTAGACCCTTAGTGTCTGCAAGTATTTGTAGCAAACTTCCCATTAAGCATCTACTCCAGTGAAATGAATCACAGGGCATATGCTGCTCTTTGACTAGCTGGTTGGAAAGTTCTAGACCAATGAAGAAAATAACAGTAGGGACAGTTACCAGTGCCACCAAATCATATTGTCTGAGCTGTTAACTAAAAGAAGACAAGATGTTTACATTCATACAAAATTTGAGTGGTGTATTCCCGTGCAAAACTCGCCGCCACAAAGCATAAGTGTAGAGTAAATTAATAGTGATGCTTGCCTTAGCCAACACCATTAATCATTTATTTACTGAAGGAGCAACAGAATATCCCAGTGTCTGAATATGCATACTTTCCTACTATATAGTATGCCGAAAAAGAATGTCAGTGGAGTAGGGTGTCCAAATCCTTCAGTATCCGCTGAGATTCTGAAGTGCGCATCCATCGGACACTTTACTATCCCATTATCTCACGGGAGTGTCTTATTTAAAACTCTCAATTTAAAAAAAACAATGTTGGAAAACAGCAGCTCTTTAAAATGGCAAGTGCTGTATATACTCAAGAATTTGTTCCTGGTACTTAAATTGTACTTGTTTAAAAAAAAAACAAAGTAGAATATTTTGACGGTTGTTTTCACTGCATCATATATTCAGGTCACGGGATGCCCACATTCCCATATGAAGTATTACATTCAAATTCAATTAAAATTTGTTTAAATTTACATTTATGCAATTGGCAGACGCTTTTATCCAAAGTGACTTACAGTGCTTTTATTACAGGGAGCAATCTGGAGTTGTACAAGGACACAAGGGTAGTGGCTGTGGGGATCGAACCAGCAACCTTCTGGTGACAAGTTATGTGCTTTAGCCCACTACGCCACCACCACTCCACTAAATAAAGCACCTTAAAAACTAATAAAACAGACCAAATTCCTGTACATTTAAAAACAATCAACAAGACAGAGCTAATTTACATAAGAATAGATAAAAACAATGTAATTAAAGAGGCAGATAAACACAGAGAAACATACAATTGAGTCTGTTCAGCACAAGTGCATCTTAAAGCTGAAGTATGTAATGTCTCGTGACACTAATATCGAATTGCAAACATAAACAATGTCAATTTCAAAACTGCTTTCTGAATACGCCCCTCATCTGCTGTTATTTAAACTGTCAGAAAGTCCCGCCCCCAACTCACATCATTGGTTGAGTAACATTAAATTAAACTGGGTCGCACACCGGGTGTGTCTGGTGGTCGACATGGCACTTTCCAAAATTCGAAACAATTATTTTCTACAAAGGTATGCATGTACCATCTATGGCCAGAGTCAAAAGTTCAACTCACATAGTTTTCCATTAAAATTAGACCCAAATATTTATCAAAGGACAAAGATTATTTACTCTAGCATCACTGGATGATATATTGTGTATATACAGTACAGTATACCTTTCATAGCCTACACAATATATTTTCAGTTACAAGTGTATCATTTTGGGGTTTGACAGCTTGAATGAAAGACCAATTCAAGGCTACATAAAGGAAAAATTGCATAATAAACATTGCCATTTCTAATCTTTCAGTTTACACATTTACACCAGTTTCATACACTAACCTGCAAACTCAACAACGTCACTTTGTTCATTCTTGAAGTACAAAAACATTTGTAACTTTGGGCTACCATCAGCTACGCTGTGTTGATACATGTGTCTTTCGACCTGCTCAGTAAATGTAATATCACCCCCTTGTGGTCTCCCATCGCTATTACGCCAGATATTAAAGTAAATTGGAAAGCACACAAATTAGGCTTCTAATTTAAATGTCTGCTAATTTTAATGAATCCGTATCAATTGAAAAATATATAGATAAAATAACGTCCCGATCAGTAATTCATATATCAATATTTTATTACATCCCCAGTCGTAAACCATTCCTCAGCCTTAGGGCAGCAACAGAAAAAAGGTGATCCCCTTTACACTTTAAGTGTAACCGGGGAATATTAAAAAGCAGTTGGTTGGGAGACCTCCGGGTATGTTGGAAGTTAATGAGTTCAGACATATAATCTGGTGCCATTCCATGTAAAGCTTTAAAAACATACAACACCACCTTTTATTGTATTCTGAACTGAACCGTTAATTAGTTAAGAGAGGTCAGGGTTGGTAAAATATGGTCGAAGTATGTTCGGAAATGTATTCATACTACTCGCATGCATACCTAAAGAATGCACTTTATTAATGGCTGAGAAACACGTTCTTTATCAAATCCATTACTGTACATACTCTTGACAATGCCTTTAATATCTGAATTTTGGTCTCTTCTTTAAAAAACACACTTGGTATGCTCTGAGAAAGAGTACTAAATATCTACTACTTAACTGACAGAAATTTCTCCAGATGTTTCCTTTAAGAGAATGAAAGCTGTTCTGTAGTAACACCCTGATGTTGTGTATATAGTTTATAAGGGGATTAACAGCCCACAGCATGCTCTGTGAAAGCTTTCTCTCTGCCGTTATAAAGCAGAGCCTGTAGAGAGGAATGAATGCTGTTCTGTGTTCACTCAGAGTCAGTGGCTGATAGCATCTCTGCAGGCTCCTTCACATTAACAGAGAGACATGTCTGTAACGGACTGATGCCAGACAAAAGAAACCCCATTATTGCTCTCTCTTAGTCTTTCATACAATGACATTCTGATGTATAACTCTTTATGTTCACCTGCACTGAATCAATCTTTGTTTGGAGCTTTTGCAGCTCTTTCTTTCCTACATAAGCACCCTATATGAAAAATTCATTGCTCTGGAAACTTAAGGGCTTTCTCTCAGCTATTTTTCATTTAAGGACTACTTTTGTCTCAGATGTTTCCCACAATTACTTTGGACAAATACAAATGAGATTGACAATGTGGAAATAATAGCTCAGATAATTTAGTCTTGGACAGATTTGATGAGCTGGACTAAATTTGAGATATCCCTGCTGAAAACAACATCTTAAACCTGGTGGTTTGGTGGTCTTAGCTGGTTTAAGGAGGTCTAGCTGCTATCCCATCCTGGCCTAGATGGTTTTCAGCTGGTTTAGCTTATTGGCCAGTTGGGCTGCAACTCACGATTATATTGATAATCGACTAATCTGGCGATTATTAGTACGATTATTCGACTATTCGGGCGATTATTGCAGGAATTAATCATTAACTCTTAACCAACTATTCAGCTTGTGCCTTGACTTAATAGGTTGTTTTAAACATGCTTACTAAAAAATAAAGAGGACAAAATCATCTTTTAAAAATACCTCTAAATGACATTTACTGAATTGCAAGGAAAACAATTATTACATTTAATTCAGCAAAAATCACTGCAAGAAAATCCTTTTGTTATCAAGTTTTTGTCTTGTTTTCCATTTAAAATGATCTAAAAATCCTTGAAAGAAGATACATTTACTTGAGAAGCAATATATAATATATTTAGACTTACTTTCAGAGATTGTATGTTGAATGTAAGTGGAGTTTGAGATATTATTTTGGAAAACAAGACAAAAAAGACTAATCAAAGAAGTATTTTGTTGCATTGCATAATGGGCTAAGACTCTCTTCGTATAGCTGCGTATAGCCAATTTTCTTCACGATAAGAAGGGGCGGCTGTGGCTCAGTTGGTAGAGCGGGTCGGCCACTAATTGCAGGGTTGGCGGTTCGATTCCTGGCCCACACGACTCCACATGCCGAAGTGTCCTTGGGCAACCCCAAGTTGCTCCCAATGGCAGGCTAGCGCCTTGCATGGCAGCTCTGCCGGCGTTGGTGTATGAATGTGAGTGTGAATGTGAGTGTGAATGGGTGAATGGGATGTAGTGTAAAGCACTTTGGTAACCTCAAAGGTTAAAAAAAAGGTGGTATATAAGTGCAGACCATAAGTTACACACCGTGACACATACAGTGTATTATGATTCAATACGTCACGAGCCATCACGTTAAAATCTAGCTGCAGCAAACGCATGTGAGGGACCATAGCGTCCCCGTGCCGGAGTGTGCGTCAGAGAAATGCCAGTTTTGGAGTTTATTTACATAACCCACGTCATTATTATTTTAACTTCAATAAAGGATGCATTAAAGATATAACGCCGGGGTGTTTCCTTTTTAGACGCTCTGACATGCCAGTTTTGCTTCATCAGAATGCCAGATCCAGCTCCGCTTTATTTCAAGATGACACTACTTCTGTATTTACATATTTTGTATTTTTGCATTATAATACCCTCATACGTTGCACATCACCTTTTAGACTGTTTGTAATGTTTGGACTGTAAGATCTGTTTTCTTTCTCTCCTCAATCAGGCTGTGCTGCTCTCACATGCCGTGATTAGAGTTGCATATGATCTCATGTTATGTTAAATGAGATCAAACGACTATTCGACAATGAAGATTTTTTAAATGTTGTATTTTTTTATTGTCGACGTTGATGATAACTTAGTTTCAGCCCTATTGGCCAGCTGGTGTCCCAGCCTAACCAGCTGACAAGTCCTCAAGAACACCAACAAACTAAACCAGCCTGACAAAGGAAAACAAATCAGAGTTTCGATTTGCTCTCCTTTGTTTTAATCTCTTTGGTGTCTTGGAGAAACAGCTGAGATATTAAAAAGATCTAATTTGTGATTTTTCTTTCCTACGGGATATATTGGCAGATACTGCCGGGCAACGGGTGTAAAACGAGCCGCTACTATGTGGAATGAGTGGGAACTGTGATCAAGTGGAGCCAATTGTATTAGGTGAAGTTCTCAAATCTCTTAACTTGGATGTTAGATAATGCAACATGATGAACTTACTGCTCCAATGAGTTGAACTAAACTTTGTCTCAGTGCTAAAATCATGCCAAACACTTAAACGATTTAAATATAGCATCATCTGTCTGCCTTTCTAAACAATTATCTTTGCTGCTGGAGTGTTTTTATAAGAATCATCATATTCAGTCCATGGAGGAAGAATGTTTTCCAGTCTATTTTTCATCATCTGCTGGAGGACAATTACATATCTAGCCTGCCTTTTGAAATCTCATATTGATGTTTCATTTATTATGCACAGCTTGAGATGACTGCTGTGGAAAAAGGAGCAAATTGGCATAACATGTTTGAAATCTATATGAAAGTAATCTGTTTTCGTATGCTGCACAGATCTCACATAGTACGCCGGTTATTCACACTGCTACAGGCATAGATTAGATGCAATTGAACAAAATCGTATAAATATTAGTAATATCATATTTAGACATTATTACACAGCTGTCTGGTACACTTGTTTCTGATTGTCATTCGCAACATTCTGTGGTCAAATATTTATTTCTATAATGACAGCTAAACTGAATAATTCCCTGTTGTTCCAGGCAGCTGATATCCTACATACAGTGTGCCAGCTGTGATAGTTTCTTGTCTGTCATATCTCTTTCTACTCGCATAATAAAAAAACAAAATCTCAAATGAATATTTCAAATAAATTTATTGATTAGTTTAGTAACTAATAGTGCTGTCAATTGATTCAAATTTGTAATGTATTTAATTGCATGATATGCCAATTAATTAATAAAGTTATCCACAATTAAGCGCATATTACATTTATGCATTTGGCAGATGCTTTTATTCAAAGTGACTTGCTGTTATTAGATATTTTATTTGTTTTTAATTTTTTAATAGCATACATAAAAGTTTGCTAAGAAAGCCTCTCAAGTAACAATAATTCACTATATAATTAAAATTATTATAAATAGTTATTCTTAATTATATTATATAGTACTGTGCAAATAGTTAAATAGATAAATGGTTTTCATTGATCAGTTAACATCATACAAAATCCAGTAAACTTAAAAAAGCTAAATCAGTATTTGGTGTGGCCACCTTTTGCCTTCAAAACAGCCCCAATTCTCCTAGGCACACCTGGACACAGTTTTATTTGGTTGTTGGCTGATCGGATGTTCCAAGCTTCTTGGAGAATTTGCCACAGTTCTTCTATCTATTTAATCTGTCTCGATTGCTTCTGTCTCTTCATTTAATCCCAAACTGACTCGATGTTCAGTGGGGGACTCTTTTGCAGGGCTCCCTGTTCTTCTATTCTATTTGCAAAAGTAATGTTTGGGAGTCTAACATGTATATTTCCTAATGACACACTAAAGCAGAAGATATAAATAACCATCTTAAAACAAATGTTTTTGTTAAACATCTGATAGTGTGTGCTCTAGCTTATGCACCATACTGTTTATTATAAAGATATATAATTCAGATGCATTAAGTGCATTACATTATTGTGGCAGATAAGTAAAGAAATTTTATGACAATGCAAAAAGAAGGCAATATATTGTTTATTTCCATATAAATGAACATAAGCCTGTCATTGGACTGTAGTCCACAGGAGTCCAATTTGCAGTTGAATTTGTCAATCTCTCCGAGATTTATTCTAAGGGCTTTTCAATGTTAATGTACACATGCATCAGACGGACACTTTTGGACCATCTCAGTTTGGTTGCATCACGTCATAAAACAGCGTTTTTAGTTTGCTGTGTCAAGTTAATATAGTTTGGAACGAGATCCCATCATTTGGAATTGCACTCAGTCCAGAACCCGACAACGCATTCTCATCTTGTGCTGTCACATTAGTGTTAAGCAGCCTGAGTGTGGTTTGCTATACAGCTGGAGTTTCGCTTACTGCCCCCTGCTGAAAGCTGATTAATTGCACCGAATAAACACGTTAAATCTATAGCTCTAATAACTATCCATGTGATAAACTGAATAATGCATTTAGACATTATCAAACAATAAATCCTGACCAGGTGATCAGGACCTTTATGCAAAGTGTATGATGTGTCCATCTAGAAATAGTATGCTGCACAATATATGTCAGGGGTCCAGAACAGAAAAACTGAAGCATGTAGAGTAATTGCTGATATATTAGGACTTCATCACCCAAGATGCTGTGTGCCAGATGAAGTTATTCTTCAGGAGCAGATAATCCTGTGACCTAGTAGCCTACAGAAGCACTTCCTGCTCACAGGCGGGATTTCTGGCAGGTCCTGTACTTAAGAGACACCAGGGGGAACTCCAGAGAAGAGTAAACACTTGAAAGCCATGACTATTTTTCAGCACCATGAGTTTCATTTACCGCTGTTTGAGGGTAAAATGTGCCCTCTGGTTTTGGGTTTCTTCACTTCTAAAGAGCAGCTTTTGAGCATGGAAGGAAATATTTAACCATTTAAAGTAGGGCTGTCAATCCATTCATTTTTAATCAAAATACATGATCAAATGAATCGCATATGTCAATATTTACCCATCAATAAAGATAATTTAGTATATAATAATTAAAATGTTTCTTAAAAAAGTAGCTCTTCGAGGAGCAATTATTAATACACTTGTAGAGACAGTGCGGTGTCACGCACCCAAACACAAAACACCCAGAGTAACACTAAAATGATGCAATAAAAATATCTAAACTGTATAAAATATACCATAGAGCACCCCAATGTACATAATGATTTTAAAAATAAGAAGAAAAATAACTATACCCATAAAATATAATGAAATGTGATGGGTCATGCAGGGACTTCTGGGAACTCCTAGTTATTGATTTTCATTGTAATTTTACATTGTAAATACTATATACATTTTTACCATTTATTGTACAGTAAAATCATAATTTTTACTTCTAAAAAAAACACACAGTTTGTCCAATATGAGGTCAAATTATTTTAGTCTTGTTAAATCTATGGTCGTTTTTTACAGTATTTGATTAAGGTAATAACGCGTTAACCAATAAAAGTTTTTATAGTTTTATTTTTTATTCTTTTACCGTTAAAATTACAGAAATTTTTTACAGTGTAGGAGCATTTCCATATTATAGAATTTACATATGGATCAGGGGCAATTTTTTTTAACATGCTATTTTTCATATGATTACATTTCATTTATTTACATTTACGCATTTGGCAGACGCTTTTATCCAAAGCGACTTACAGTGCACTTATTACAGGGACAATCCCCCCGGAGCAACCTGGAGTTAAGTGCCTTGCTCAAGGACACAATGGTGGTGGCTGTGGGGATCAAACCAGCAACCTCCCGATTACCAGTTATGTGCTTTAGCCCACTACACCACCACCACTCCTATGTATCTACCTATGTATTTTTGATTAAATACACTAAATTAAAGCATTAAATAGACAGCCACGATTTCAAGTCAATATTACATCAAAATGGACTATTTATTTTCTTAATACAGATTCTTGGTCTTATTGTGCAAGATTAATCAGTGTATGTTATTCTAAAGAGAGAAAAAAATGGTCTTCATAATCTGTAATTAAAATTGAATAACTTGCGCTGCCTCTGTAACGAGTTTCTTTTTCATTTGACATCACACTAGACCACACAGGCTATTTGATAATGTTAACCAATTGCCAAATATCTATTTAATCATTGTTTTAGGCTACTGCTTTTCTAAAATCTTGCCAAAAGTTTACACAGTAATTCAAAGTGGATTAAGTTAATAAAATAAAAGTTACAGAAATAACCGCACATAGTGATAGATATGAAAAAGAGAGGTATCATTGGGATTGCATGGAAATGCTTATTTATTTTTCTTTTTGAATATTCTTTTTCACTTGTACATTTCAGAAGTAAAAGAACTTTATTTTGACTAACCTTTTGCACAAAAAAAGTGCTTTCAGTTTGTTTAGGAATTCAGTTCTTACAGAAAGTGTTATATTTATTATTATTTATTTTTTGCTTAAAATGACCCCATTCTGAGGAATCACACTTGTCTCTGTGACAACTATAAGGTCTATAAACAGCAAAAAGGAGCTCACGCATTTTAGCTCATCAAAAAACTCACCACTCAGAAACACACTCTGCCTGTCAGTCATTTCGTACATTTGGGATTGCTGACATGCCTTTGGATGGTAGGGTTTCTGAGATTTTGTTTATTTGTGATGCTTCTTATTAGTTCATCATTATATTAAGTACTCAGAAAAGGCAAAAAAAGTCTTTGTGGAATATGACCGCGATTTTGATTTCTAATTGTAATTCTCTCTCCATCCCCACCTTCCTTCCTCGTCCTCTCTTTGCTTCCAGGTCTACCACGCTACCTCAGTCAGCCAGAATCTGGATCGGTTCACGTCGGTGACAGTCATGTGTTGAGCTGTGAGGTGAACTCTGAGCTGGTGTCTTTCATTCGCTGGGAGCAAGACAAAGATCCGGTTAAGCTGGATGAGAGAGTCTTCACACTTCCCAGTGGAGCGCTTGTCATCAGTAACATCACAGAGGCAGATGCAGGACTGTACCGTTGTGTGATCGAGAACGCTGGGCCTACTAAGACCAGTGACGAGGCACAATTACACGTACTGCCTAGTAAGAACTTTCACTGATCTCAAAAACATCATTTGATAAATGTAAATTAACTTCAGCTTTGATCGTTCACGTTATGACTAATTTACAAATGACAAAAATGGCCTTATGTGTGATTTAAAGCTGAATTGTGTTTCTTTTAAATACTTTTTTAAAATACTTTAATTTATCCCAGCTTAATATGTGGAGAAAAATATAAGAAAGCCATTTTTAGGTAAATTTTCTTGAAAACTGTAAACACTGTGTCTCTGTAAAGCTATAAAAAGTGCTCTGTTTGTTTGAGCGGTCTGTTCGTCCAGACACAACAACAATGACGGGTGTGTGTTGTGAAATATGTTTAAAAACAATGTTTTTGCCATTTCATTCGGTGGCGTCAATGACAAAGAAATCGCATACTTCAGCTTTAACTTTCAAACTGGAATAGTAATTTTTTTGTTTTATTATTTATTAACTTTTCATGTGACAACACTGAAGAAATTACACTTTGCTACAATGTAAAGTAGTGAGTGTACAGCTTGTATAACTGTAAATTTGCTGTCCCCTCAAAATAACTCAACACACAGCCATTAATGTCTAAACCGCTGGCAACAAAAGTGAGTACATCCCTGAGTAAAAATGTCCAAATTGGGCCCAAAGTGTCAATATTTTGTGTGGCCACCATTATTTTCCAGCACTGCTTTAACCCTCTTGGGCATGGAGTTCACCAGATCTTCACAGTTTGCCACTGGAGTCCTCTTCCACTCCTCCATGACGACATCACAGAGCTGGTGGATGTTAGACACCTTGTGCTCCTCCACCTTCCGTTTGAGGATGCCCCACAGATGCTCAATAGGGTTTAGGTCTGGAGACATGCTTGGCCAGTCCATCACCTTCACCCTTAGCTTCTTTAGCAAGGCAGTGGTCATCTTGGAGGTGTGTTTGGGGTCGTTATCATGCTGGAATACTGCCCTGCGGCCCAGTCTCCGAAGGGAGGGGATCATGCTCTGCTTCAGTATGTCACAGTACATGTTGGCATTCATGGTTCCCTCAATGAACTGTAGCTCCCCAGTGCCGGCAGCACTCATGCAGCCCCAGACCATGACACTCCCACCACCATACTTGACTGTAGGCAAGACACACTTGTCTTTGTACTCCTCACCTGGTTTCTGCTACACATGCTTGACACCATCTGAACCAAATAAGTTTATCTTGGTCTCATCAGACCACAGGACATGGTTCCAGTAATCCATGTCCTTAGTCTGCTTGTCTTCAGCAAACTGTTTGCGGTGTCATCGCTCTCACACTCCCTCATACTGGTCATTGGAAGTTCAATATGGCACCTCATGGCTTTCTTGTGCATCATCTTTAGAAGAGGCTTCCTTATGGGACGACAGCCATGTAGACCAATTTGATGCAGTGTGCGGCGTATGGTCTGAGCACTGACAGGCTGACCCCACACCCCTTCAACCTCTGCAGCAATGCTGGCAGCACTCATACATCTATTTCCCAAAGACAACCTCTGGATATAACACTGAGCATGTGCACTCAGCTTCTTTGGTCGACCATGGCGAGGCCTGTTCTGAGTGGAACCTGTCCTGTTAAACCGCTGTATGGTCTTGGCCACCGTGCTGCAGCTCAGTGTCAGGGCCTTGGCAATCTTCTTATAGCCTAGGCCATCTTTATGTAGAGCAACAATTATTTTTTTTAGATCCTCAGAGAGTTCTTTGCTATGAGGTGCCATGTTAAACTTCCAGTGACCAGTATGAGGGAGTGTGAGAGCGATGACACCAAATTTAACACACCTGCTGCCCATTCACACCTGAGACCTTGTAACACTAACGAGTCACATGACACCAGGGAGGGAAAATGGCTAATTGGGCCCAATTTGGACATTTTCACTTAGGGGTGTACTCACTTTTGTTTAGTGTTTAGACATTAAATTTAATGTTTAATGTTTTAATGGCTGTGTGTTGAGTTATTTTGAGGGGACAGCAAATTGACACTGTTATACAAGCTGTACACTCACTACTTTACATTGTAGCAAAGTGTCATTTCTTCAGTGTTGTCACATGAAAAGATATAATCAAATATTTACAAAAATGTGAGGGGTGTACTCACTTTTGTGAGATACTGTGTATATGTATGTATGTATACATATATATATATATATATATATATACTCACCTAAAGAATTATTAGGAACACCTGTTCAATTTCTCATTAATGCAATTATCTAATCAACCAATCACATGGCAGTTGCTTCAATGCATTTAGGGGTGTGGTCCTGGTCAAGACAATCTCCTGAACTCCAAACTGAATGTCAGAATGGGAAAGAAAGGTGATTTAAGCAATTTTGAGTGTGGCATGGTTGTTGGTGCCAGACGGGCCGGTCTGAGTATTTCACAATCTGCTCAGTTACTGGGATTTTCACGCACAACCATTTCTATGGTTTACAAAGAATGGTGTGAAAAGGGAAAAACATCCAGTATGCGGCAGTCCTGTGGGCTGAAAATGCCTTGTTGATGCTAGAGGTCAGAGGAGAATGGGCCGACTGATTCAAGCTGATAGAAGAGCAACTTTGCCTGAAATAACCACTCGTTACAACCGAGGTATGCAGCAAAGCATTTGTGAAGCCACAACACGCACAACCTTGAGGCGGATGGGCTACAACAGCAGAAGACCCCACCGGGTACCACTCATCTCCACTACAAATAGGAAAAAGAGGCTACAATTTGCAAGAGCTCACCAAAATTGGACAGTTGAAGACTGGAAAAATGTTGCCTGGTCTGATGAGTCTCGATTTCTGTTGAGACATTCAGATGGTAGAGTCAAAATTTGGCATAAACAGAATGAGAACATGGATCCATCATGCCTTGTTACCACTGTGCAGGCTGGTGGTGGTGGTGTAATGGTGTGGGGGATGTTTTCTTGGCACACTTTAGGCCCCTTAGTGCCAATTGGGCATCGTTTAAATGCCACAGCCTACCTGAGCATTGTTTCTGACCATGTCCATCCCTTTATGGCCACCATGTACCCATCCTCTGATGGCTACTTCCAGCAGGATAATGCACCATGTCACAAAGCACGAATCATTTCAAATTGGTTTCTTGAACATGACAATGAGTTCACTGTACTAAAATGCCCCCCACAGTCACCAGATCTCAACCCAATAGAGCATCTTTGGGATGTGGTGGAACGGGAGCTTCGTGCCCTGGATGTGCATCCCACAAATCTCCATCAACTGCAAGATGCTATCCTATAAATATGGGCCAACATTTCTAAAGAATGCTTTCAGCACCTTGTTGAATCAATGCCACGTAGAATTAAGGCAGTTCTGAAGGCGAAAGGGGGTCAAACACAGTATTAGGATGGTGTTCCTAATAATCCTTTAGGTGAGTGTATATATATATATAGTATATATATATACACACACACACAGTTAGTTCCAGTCCTCGAATCTGATTGGACGAGAGACGTTCCATGAGCACTGATGGTCTGACACCATCAGCACTCGGACGCTTCCCTGTGTGTATCACTCCGCTTGTGTTCGTGACATTCTAAACTAAAGTGCAAGAGCAGTGCAGATGTGTTAAGAGATTCTGTTTTTTTTACATTACATATGTTAGCCAGCAGGTGGTGGAAAAAGATCAGTTTTGTGTGTAATATGAGCCAGTTAGGTGATGTGTTGTGAATCTGCATCAGCCGTTTACATACAACAGCTCTTTGTGATTGCTTACTACACTACACTACACTTACTAAAGCTAGGAAATAGCTTTAAATGAACAACTTCAGCATTACGGCTCATCACAGCTGAGAGACAGACTGATTAATTACACAATGGTTGCTGTTTAAAATGGCAGAGGACATTGCGGTTTCTATAGTGATTGACTCTTGTGCACCGGCTACCGTGAAATAGGGAGAACAACCCCACTTGTCCATCCTTGTTTATCCAATAACTTGTTAGAAACAGCACAAGCCGTGAAACTATTTCTGAAGTGATATTTTTGAATTACTAATGAAGGCTTGGACGCATCATTTCTGATTCTGATTCTGATCTGCTGCATAAAAATTCGTTTTTATGACCGTTCTCAGTTTTTCCTAATTTCTTTTTAAATGTACTTGTTCATTGAACTGTTGTATATAAGCAATATCACACTCGCAATTGTGCTATATGGCCCTAAATCAGCACTGATGTGATTACCTACAGCAATCGGCCTGCTGCCGAATCAATTCTGATGTAGGGCCATATCGCACTCTTTCTCGTGTGATATTACCGGTACTTAAATATATAAAAAATCTTACCCCATTGGCAAATAGCTTTTAGGCATGCCTTGTTTTAAGCATAAATGTTACTAAATTTTGTTAGACTTCTCTGAAAAATGTTTAACTGAAATCTTATCTGTTTAGATATTTTTATAGAAAAACAATGCAGTGCACCACCAGTCAAATGTTTGGACACACCTACACACTCTATATTTTTTGCTTTTCCTGAACTTTTCCTAAATACCAAACTAGCTTAAATCAGCTAAGACCAGCAAACCACCTTTTTTCAACTGGGAAAGCATACGTTCCTTTGCATTACTGACAGCAAAATGAAAGACCTCAGTGCTCTTGTGATTTTTCATGAGTTCTCCCATTGAAACAAACAATCACAAAGAGAGAGCGATTTAAAGAAGGTCTCCTAGAGCAGCATGGCCACATGTGGTGTTATTAAAGAGAACAATATGATTCATGCTGAAGCTAAAGGGCACCGAGCTCTTTAGTGCCTGAAATCCAGCATTCAGATGTATTTTGCGAGTTAAGCTTGAGCACTGAGTGAGAAATAAGAGAACATAAATCAAGCCTGAAGCATTGTCTCCTGCTGAGGTTATCACACTTAACATGGATCAGAAGGCATTCGGTTTTGCAAAATAATGCCGTAATATACAAAGAGAGAAATGAAATTCTTTATACTTTACTTCCTCCCTGAGGTAAATAAACACTTTTTACAGTGAGTGGTACAAATTATGTGCAGATACAACAGAGTGCAACAAGGCTTTTTCCAACCGTCTTGGTTTCGGAAGTGTTTTTCTCTGTCATTTTTTTCACTAAAATCATTCATAAAATGTTCAAAGCCATGAACCAAACCATCCAGCTCTGAGATGAATCACAACATTACACATTTTAAAATGAAGCAACAAAGTATTTGAAAATCAGACAAAAAGGCAAAGGTGCAAGTCTTTAAAGGAATATTCCAGGTGTTGTACAAGTTAAGCTCATATTCATATTATTCAACACTATTGTGTCTTGTGGCTATACTTTTAAAACAGTGAGTGTTTTAGCATTAACCGATTGGCCCCATTCACTTCCATTTTTCCTCCCCTTTTCTCCCCAATATGGAATGCCCAATTCCCAATGCGCTCTAAGTCCTTGTGGTGGCGTAGTGACTCGCCTCAATCCGGGTTCTGGAGGACGAATCTCAGTTGCCTCCGCGTCTGAGACGTCAATCCGAGTCACTCAGCACGCGCTGGATTCGAACATGTGACTTGTAAAGAAAAGAAGGCACAGGTCGAAATGTTATTTTGTGGTAATCAACATTATGCCACAAATGCTGTCGATTGAGCTTAAAGGAATAGTTCACCCAAAAATTTCAATTTGCTGATAATTTACTCACTCTCAGGCCATCCAAGATGTGTCTGAGTTTCTGTCTTCATCAAAACAGAATTTCATTTCAGGCCTCCTCCTTTAAAAAATGCAAGTGAATGTACTCCAAAATGCACATTTAGGGTGCATCAAAATAATCCAAACAACTCCAGTTGATAAATAAAGTTCCTCTGAACCCAAACGATTGATTCCCGTACATCTCCGTGACTTACGCTCATAAGAGGGATGACGTAAGCTCATTGGTAAGGTCACGCGTCACATGGAGGAGGAGGCAGGAAGCCCGTCAACCCACAGACCAAGTGCCATTCACAAATCAAAACAGTCCAAAACAATTTCAAAACAATATAAAATAAAATACAAATAATTTCCAAATAATAATACAAAAAAAAACAATGTATTCATTGATGCACTTCCTGACTCCTCCACGTGACGCGTGACCTTACTAACAAGCTTACGTCATCCCTCTCATGAGCGTAAGTCACAGAGATGTATGGGAGCGAACATTTGTGGTTAAAAAGTATATAAAGTATTGTTTTGTTTCTCAAAACAAGATGTTTCAGCTGGGCGGTAACTATAAATGCTCTTTTTAGACCAAGGTGGAAGTTTTGAAAAAAATGTCTAAATATCAAAGAAAATTGTATTCTTCATTTCATAACCCCTTTAATGTTAATCGGTCAAAACTGGTCACTCTTTCACTCCATCAAAAGTGGCCATTTCTCATTATACAGCTTCTGAAGTGAAGGATAGAGGTGGCCATTAACTAACTGTGCATGCATTTCTTTCTTTTGTACAGAAACGGGTGAGGAGAGGAGCCTCGAGTTCCTGCAGGAGCCTCAGTCTGTGTCTAAAGTCGTGGGAGAGAACGTGCTTCTTCCCTGTGTGGTGACTGGATATTCCACAGATGGATATGTCCGATGGATGCACAAAGACCAGCTCATTGAGGAGAGGTATGTGAGTGAATTGGACTAACAGCAATGTCCCCTCCCCACTCAAAGCATTGCAGAATTACTCCACTCCAATTCCTCTCCAGGTTTTCTGTTACACTCCTCACTGTCAATGGTTAAAGAAACTCAACTCTGGGTTCACTTCATAAATTATACTCTGATTCTACTTGCACCACTCACCAGAGAGAGAGTGGATGGATACTGTGCTATTAATAGCAGATCCAGATGTCTGCGCCCTCAATCAGACAGCCATTATCAAGTGGTTGGCAGTAACAGGGTATTGAGTCCTCCGTTTCTTGCCAGTGTGATGAACATGAGCTTTGAGTCCTGCTGTGGCAGCAGTGTCACTTTTCGAGATTAGTGTGTGTGTGTGTATGTGTCTGCTGATAAACTGGCACACAGCCCCGTCCCAGCTGCCTGTGTAAATAATTAGAGCGACGGTGCCTGCCCTTAGAGGTGCAAATGCCAGTCAAGACTGCAAGCATTTAACCACACACACAGTCTCTCACGCCTCTCTCCAGAGTAACACTGCGAGGATGTTCACAGATTAGGCCTTGTCTTGACGCTTCATTCTCATTAGCTGCTTCGTGACCAAAGGGTGTGTGAGACCAAGAGATTGTCATCACCTGATGTTCTCTCTCTCTAATAAGAAAGTGCCAAAAATGTACCAAACTGTCTGCATAGCGATTATTTGATCTAACTGGGATTATTGCGCACTTCAAATACCAATCACTTTTAGTGTTAAAGTAAGGGAATTTTAAGCAAACTTAGAAATGTTTGAAACATTTTTGTGCCTCATTTTCCATTGTTATTGCATTATGCGTGCACTCCAAATGCACTCTGGCCGTCTTACTGACCCACGCTGCGGACCACATGATGATGAGGTGCTCTGATGTGCACACTGTCTGCTGGTGGTTTGCGCCAAACTAGCATTCTGAGATGATATTCTTCTCACCACAGTTGTACAGAGCGGTTATCTGAGTTACCGTAGACTTTGTCAGTTCGAAACAGTCTGGCCATTCTCTGTTGACCTCTCTCATCAACAAGGAGTTTTCGTCCTTTGAACTGACACTCACTGGATGTTTTTTGTTTCTGGTACCATTCGGAGTAAATTCTAGAGACTGTTGTGCGTAAAACTTTCAGGAGATCAGCCGATACAGAAATACTCAAACCAGCCCGTCTGGCAATCAATCATGCCACGGTCCAAATCACTGAGATCAGCTTTTTTCCCCATTCTGATGGTTGAGGTGTACATTAACTGAAGCTCCTGACCCACATCTGAATGATATTATGTACTGTCACATGATTGCCTGATTAGACAATCTACAGTCTCTAGAATTTACTCAGTATGGTGCCAAAAAAACATCCAGTGAGGGGCAGTTCTGTGGATTGAAATGCCTTGTTGATGAGAGAGGTCAACAGAGAATGACCAGACTGGTTCAAACTGACAAAGACTACAGTAACTCAGATAACCGCTCTGTACAATTGTGGTGAGAAGAGGGTGGTGCTGTTTTGGATGCAGAAGGGGGACCAACACAATATTAGAAAGGTGGTTTTAATGGTGTGGCTGATCGTTGTAAAGGTCCAGGATGTACACATTCGACTCGACTGCTCATCCTAGCACAAAGCTTACTCATTTTGTACAACAAATGTCCCAGGCATAATAAACACGGTAGCAGATTTACTGTATGGAGAATAGAAACTTCACCCACAAGCTACTGTATCTCTTTGCATTGTCCGAAAATGCTCTCTCACTTTCATCTGAACCAGTGTCAAAAGCGAAAAAGCACAAGAGAGACCGAGCATGTGCACGATAGTGACTGAACGGCAGCCATAGAAAATAATAATTTTGAGATTTTAACCCTTTGGCCCCGCGAGGAAAAAAAAATCTAAATTTGAATAACTACAGTCTTGACTTACACAAAATAGGTATCTGTTTAAAGCTTAGAAGCTCTACCTTACAATGCATGTAGACATTAATACCACAACTGAACAAGTGCTTTGAAATTTGCTGACGAATCAGAAGTGTTCTGTTTTGATAATTTATAAAAAACATTGCACTTTACATATTATTGTTACCTGTAAAAACATCAAACTCATCAAATAGCCATTGGATCATATGTTGTTTGGAAAGCTCTCAAAGTGTAGAATACAAACAAGTTTTTTTTTTTTTTTACTCTGACAAAAATAAAGCGAGCAATAGCGAAGTGTATGTCTTTGACATGTATGTTTCATGTGAACGGGTGTTGCTCATATGCTGGGTTTTTGATTATAACTTCACAAAAAATAAGCAGAACATAAAATATCACATACCATTACTTGGAGGAGGTGATAATCTTTCAAATGAGCCCATTCAAAAAGTAATCAGTGCATAGATCATTAGAGAACCCACAGGAAGCACAATGTGCACATAGCATCTGGCTATCTGTCAACAAACAGGTTAGCTTTCCTGGATCAGATGATGTCATCGGAAATGCTGCAGATTGGGTTCAGTTTGCTCCAACCAGTGGTGATTGTCCTCCTTATTTGGGCAGAGAGTCATGTGATCAAGCACTCTAATTACATATGGCCACTAGGAGATGTGGCAAGTACTCATTCCCTGCGTTCCAAACGGGATAAATCCACCTCCAAAGGGCACTTTGAAGGGGGAACGATTGTAGCCACCATGTTGAAGGGACGTTCCAAACCGAAGGGCTCATAAATAGCTGCTTCGAAGGGCCCTTTGAAACGGGCGTTAACGTAGGGTTCAACAGATGGACACTTTACTGCCAAGCGGACCGGAACCGGAGCATATGTCACAGATTTGGAGGTTTGCCTAATGTAATTTAGTTTAAATTAAACCAGCTGCAAATGTGATCTGTTTCTATGAACAAAATCTTGTGGCATCCCTTCATCTCTATAGTCTATAAAAGTTTTTAATTATTATAAAAAACTAATAAATAAAATTTTAAACCCTTGGCCTTTTGTTTGAAACTGGTTAATGCTTAATGCTAGTGTTATTTTAATGTAAATTCGCTGGATCATTTATTCTAAAGGAATTTAAATAAAATAATAATACAAAAGTGCGATTTTATTTATTTAATAAATGCACTGTACATTTAAAATAAATAAAACACACATTTTTAAACATGAATATTCAATTTTTCATAAAGTCATAAAGATTTAAATAATTCCGTAAGCAGTTAGTGATGCAAAATCATGTGTAAATATTTCTGATTAGATGCGGGTGATGTTTATTAGCATAAGGCTTTGTGTGACAGCAGCGGCTCCTTTGCCTTGGAAAGATGATGCTGAAGTGTCTTCCGAATTGCTGATATTTTTTAGCCCTACACCCTTCAACCCTCCGAAGCTCTCACTCTGGAGGGTAAACCCTCTGAAGTGATTAGGGCATAGGGATGAACCCTTCGGAATTGAACGCACCCATTGATGACTCATGAAACTCATTCTGTTTAATCTCATTACTAAAATCATGTATGCTATGAAAACATTTAGTCATTGTTGTGTTTGCAAGTGTAATTATTTCTTATGTACAATTATTATGTTTTATTTGTTTGGAGAGGCTTTTGGACACTTGGAAACCTTTTTGGACATTGGGATGAATTATTTATGTAATGTTATAACTTTTGAATGCTTTGTAGTATCAACACACATTTTTGTACTTTTTGTAAAGCAGTTTGTCCACAGATTTCTTACTCATACACTCAAACACAGTCTGATATACAATACAAGAAAATGTGGTTTTCCCTTGGAAGAATTGCCACCAGGATGTTATGGTTTTAGTAGATTTAGCGTATTGTTTTGCGGTTGCTACATGGTTGCCTAGGGTGTTTTCAGTGCTTGCTTACTGGCCTGATTATTAATGATGTTCTGGTCTATAGATATGGCCAGAATTAAATACTTAAAAGTTGATTGTAAATATCCCCATGGTGTCCATATTACAGGCCTATTTTAACAAGAGTCTACCCAAGTTAATTTCAACACTGAATGTTCTCAGAAAAGAGCTCTCACTTCTTGACATCTTCTTGAAAACCCTGCGGAAATAAAAACAGTTTAGACCAGCCTAAGCTGGTCAGGCTGGTCTGTTGGCTGGTTTATTGTCCGGTTTTAGTCAGCCAGACAGGATGATGGCAAACTTGGACAGGCTAAGAGACCAGCCAGACCATCTTAAACCAGCAAAACATCTTAGATTGGTTTAAGATTTTTCAGCAGGGAAATGCCTTTGAGAATACTGTAGGCAACGTTGTGTGTGGGGTTGATGTAAGAGGGACTGTCAATGAGTAATTGGGATTGTAAAACAGTAAAGGAAAACAACATTTGTTAGAAGGTTCTTGTTATCGCGTGGTGATAGAACGAGGCCTTCAATCCCTTCTTGACTTATCTGAATTTCTGAAAACATGCTTTCTGTACTAACACAAATGTGTCTGAGAGTGGCTGTACTGTGGGGATTAGCCACGGTAAACGGGCGAGTCAGGGAGGCAGAACAAGAGAGGAGAGTTAGATGAAAGGACACATGGGTGACTGGTGATTGCCTCATACTGGGGACTCTATGAAGTGTGACTTAAATCCCACAAACCTTAAGACACAATTTGCACAAAGAGAGTTGATGGTTGATGGTGTAAGGAAGAGTGGTTTTGGGGAGACTACATGAGGAGTGAAAATTTTTGTCTTTTTTTTTCCAGTTAATATCTTAACATCCTTGAAACAATATGCATTTACTTGAGAAGAGAGATCTATAACACTTTACAATAAGGTTATTTGTGTTAACGTTAGTAAATGCTTTAGGCATCAAACTAACAATATGTAAACATTTATTAATCTTGGTTAATGTTAATTTATGAAAATGCAACTGTGCATTGTTAGATAATGTTAGTTCATATATTGCATTACCTAATGTTAATATATACAGATTTATTTAAAGAAATGTGTTCGGCCTAGTATATGTTGAAATAAACGATTACCAGGGTTGGAGAGTAACAAAATACATGTAAAAGATTTACATATTTAAAATACAAAATATAAGTAACTGTATTCCATTACAGTTACAATTTAAATCATTGGTATTTAGAATACAGTTACATTCCAAAAGTATTTTGATCACTGAAGAGATTACTTTGCATTTTATTATCATTTGTTTCATTTAATATTTAGTCCTTTAGATGGAAAACGTTTATACATATAAATGATGCGATCCAAAGTGCATTTGAACAGCGGTGAAACACTTTCTTATGATGTGTTACATTCATACGAGCAGACAGAGAAGGACGTTTGAAGTAAGTTTGGTGCAGAAGAAATATAAATAATTCTTGTGTAAATTATTAGCTTTACGCTAAGCTAAAATGCTATTTTTAGCCATTTTACATGCACATGTTACCAGACACGATCATATTTACTTATCAAGAAAATTCACATTGGATCATAATTTATATTTTTCTAGTAAGATCTTTGATATTAGTGCAAAAAAAAATCTTTATACTAATTTTTTATTGTTTTCCTGTAAAAATATCTAAAATCCTTAAAACAAGATCAGTTTGATATATCTTGCTTTAGAAACATAATGGTGCATTCACATACAAAGCGAAGCGAGCATTTTGCGCGGCTCAATTACATACAGAGTCAATGGAAAATGCGAATAGATGCAAATTTAAGCGAATGACGTGACTTGAACACACGAAAACGCTTCATTCGCGTATTCGCACGTGTTGACATTTTTCAACTCGAGAGTGTCGCGGAAGCCTACCAGCATTGAGATTGTCCAGATATCACTGATGTACTGACATAGTAGCAGAAGAAATCTGGAAAAATTTATGAAAACATTGTTGTAGTGGTTTGTGGGCACCCGGAATTGTATGACACAACGTCATACATGTTCAGAGACCGGAAGAAAAAAGACATCGCTTGGAGGAAAGTGAGCGAGGAAAATATGTGCGTCTACTTGATTCCAGCTATTGGTTGTACTTTACTATGAACCAAGTTGTAGAAGCCCCTCCTCCTGTCCTTTACCATTACTTGCGCAAATGTGAGTTTAAACACAAATTTATAATCCAGCGGTCAGACTCGCGCGAGCAATGCAAGGTGAAAATTTTCTTTGCGTTGTATGTGAACGCACCATAAGATATTTTGGTTTTTCAGAGAATGCATTTTTACTATGTGTATTTTGTCTTACTGTACTGGCAGAGTTTTTATAGTCAAAACAAGTGAAAAAATCTGCCAGTGCTGAAGAAGTAATCCAAAGTATTTAGATTACATTACTGACCTTGAGTAATCCAATGGAATACATTACAAATTACATTTTACAGCATGTATTCTGTAATCTGTAGTAGTATACATTTCAAAAGTAACTCTCCCAACCCTGACAAATACCAACATTAATAAGTGCTTTAAAAGTTAAGTTCATTATATTGAAGGTTCTATAGATGACTAATGTTAATGAATACAACCTTATTTTAAAGTGTTAAGCCATGGTCACATTTACCTTTTCACAGCAAAATTCAGTTGGCGAAGAAGGTATGGGTGGATGTTGAGCATGTGTGAAAACGGCAAAAAACGTATTGCCAAGCTTCATATTTTTAATGCTGCACTTTGTATTCTGTGAGGGTGAAGTTTAAAAGAAACTCACCACTAAAATAATATCCTTGTCCATTGTGAATATTCAGTGTAGCTGGTTACAAAGCACCACCTACACAGAAGTCACTGCCAAACCAAGCATCTTCCTATTGGTCAACGCAGCAAATGAACCTGTCAAAATTTACCAAATTTGAACTCCTCGTGAGATGAAATTCTTCCCCACCAGAAGTCCATTGCGTGGATATACGTGGAGATGACTGTATTTTGCCTTTGGAAGTCTGCCGTGCAAAGGTAAATGTGGCCTTTATTGAGAAATCGAATAACATTTTGTGAGGTTTATAGTAAAAAAAAAATACAACTTCGCCAATGGGGTATTCAATTTTGTTTTGAATTAAGTTTCTTTTTCCTACCCCATTGGCAAATAGTTTTTTCTTTTTAATTGAACATGGCAGGCCACATTTTTAAAGAGAACCACAATGAAAGATAAATGGTAGATAGAAATATATTTTTGTCACATCTATATTTATGGTTGTGACTGGGCGTAGGGCGGGGCCGGGTCGTGATTCCGCACACCCGGACCCTAATCAGGATAATCAACCCTCTGAGAGGGATAAAGGCTGTGACTGGATGCTGCAGTGCGAGAGAGAGAAATTTACAGACAGCTGTCCGACACCTTTGTGTGTTTGTCTTTTTGTTTAGGTTTATTTGTCAAGCCAGTTCTCGCCTCCTCCTTTCCATGAATCCCTTTACAATGTTTTTGCCTCATTAATCTGAGAACGAGAATTATTAAAAAATAAACATTACATGTTATTATGAGTGCCAGTCCTTCTACATTCTGTGCATTATTATTTCTGGATTGGGCATTTGAATTCACAGAGTTTATTATAAAGAAGATCGTTTTTTCATATCACAATTTTCATGTTTAAAACCGATTTGGCGATAAATATCGGCAGCCGATAATTGGCGCATCCCTAGTTATAGATATTTTTACTAATGCAGAGTGCTCATTCCTAGTCTTATTGTGCATGATTAATCAATGCACATTGTTTTAAATGGAAAATTTATTATCTTCATAATTCATTTAAAAGTAGCAACTTGAGACGGTTTTCCTTTTCGGCTGACGTCACAAATCCCTCTTATTATTATGAACTGAAAACAGCACTTAATTTGTTAATACATATCCGAACAACAGGCAGCTGAAATTATAGGCCATTAACATTGTTAAGCAAGTCTGCCAATGGCCATCTCACAATCACTTTACGAGTCCGAGTTGGATTTTAAATGGTGTTCCATAGAAAGTGAAACAAGAGGACAGGATGGAGAACTAAATCGTATTTTTGTACCGGTATTGATAGCACAAAGAATAGAGCATCTTTAGTAGATCAATTATGAGTATATCCATCCACACAGAGATTTAAATGCAATGTTTTTAAAGTGATACTTCCATACCAGGGAAAACCCCCTATAATGGTGTGCTGGTTTTAGCTGGTCTCCCAACCTGATCAGCTGATTTTAGAAGGGCTTTGGACTGGTCGACCCTCTAAATGAGCTAAGCACCAGCTAGGCCAGACTGGCAGACCAACGTAACCCAGCTAAAACCACTAAACCATCTTAGGCTTCTTTATTGTTTTTCTCAGCAGAGTTCTTACATTGTGTATATGATTAGGGACTAGACAGGAATTTCAAATAACACTGTGCATGAGTCTAAACATATAGCACCTCGTGAGCTCCCTTTTGAGTGTATAGGCAAAAAAAAGTGTTTTTCTAATGACAATACCCAATAAGTGCTTTATTGACTGTGAAGTCATATCAACTGCTCTGATTCCCTGGCACTCGCTGCATCCCCATTTCTGAGGCTGGGATCCTCTCAGCTGATAGGCCCATGATGAGTCACTGGACAGAGATGTGAGAGAGATAATGACAGGCTTGGAGACACTCGGGCTGCCCTGTGGGAGTGTAACCACAGGCTGGATTCACTGAGGGATAAACACTGAAGACGGGCACAAAGAGACTGGTGGGAGGGAGGGAAAGGCAGAGAGTGTTTAAAAGAGAAACTGAGAGAAAGAAAGTGAGATTTTACTGTTTGCATCCATGTATGTATAGTCTCACATAGAATCAGCATCAGGTCAGGCTAACATTGCAGCTTGTTCTGGCTAAGAACTGCCTAGAAGTCTGATTGACATCCATCCATCCGTCCGTCCATCCATCCAATTTTTTGTTCATTCGTTCAATTCATTCTATCTATTGTTCTGTCTGTCTGTATATTGTCTGTCTTTCTGTCTATCTGTCTGTCTGTCATTTTATCTATCTGTCTGTCTTTCTCTCCTTCCATCATTCTATCCATCCCATCCATCATCCATCCATCCATCCATCCATCCATCCATCCATCCCTGTTGTTTATCTGTCTGTCTGTCTTTGCATCGTTCTGTCTGTCTGTCCGTCCATCTGTCATCTTTCTATCTGTCTGCCTTAGACAGACAGACAGACAGACAATCTATCTATCAGTTCAATGCAAATCAAAATGACTTTATTGGCATGATTGTAATTAATACAATAGTCTATCTATCTATCTCTCTGTCTGTCTATCTATCTTTAGGTGTATATGTGTATCGGTTGTAACAGTTGAAATTTGGTACTGCCCCTTTATCAAATCACTTTATTGTCACACGACCATGTACACAAGTGCAACAGTGGGTGAAAGTCTTGTGTGCCGTTCCGATCAACATAGCAGTCATGACAGTGACTAGACATATACCAATTACAATAAACAACATATTTACACAACACAATTTACATATCAAATGTACACAGAAGTACACAACATATATATATATATATATATATATATATATATATATATATATATATATACAATAGTTGTATTTTGAAGAGAATATAATTTATGACAGTCCAGTGTGAGATATAACATTAATAAAGTGCAGTGCTGATGTATATTGATCGTGAGAGATCAAGTGTTCAAAAGTCTTGATTGCTTGGGGGAAGAAGCTGTCATGTAGTCGGCTGGTGCGGGTCCTGATGCAGTGAGAGCAGCCCATGGCTCGGGTGGCTGGAGTCTCTGATGATCCTCCGAGCTTTTTTCACACACCGCCTGGTATATATGTCCTGGAGGGAGGGAACCTCACCACCGATGATGTGTCTGGCAGTTCACACCACCCTTTGCAGGGCTTTGCGGTTGTGGGCGGTGCTATTGCCGTACCAGGCGGTGATGCAGCCAGTCAGGATGCTCTCTACAGTACTGGTGTAGAACCGTGTGAGGATGTGGTGGTTCATTCCAAACTTCCTCAGCCGTCTCAGGAAGAAGAGGCAAAGGGCACTTTAAGGGCGCTACGCTCTTTATAGACTGTGCACATTGCATGTCTGCAGGCACTATAATTTATTTACATTTCTGTTTCTCATGTGTTTTGTTTTATTTTATCATAGTAACACTGTTGACTGTGGAGTAATTGTTATCTATGACCTATTTTTGAGACTGGCGGTGGTTTGCAAATAATCCACCACCCATGGAATGGCAGCCACGTTGTGAGTCTGCTTTTACCCTGCTGCAAATAATTGGATGAGCTATTCCCATTAAAAAGTGTGTTACACAGTCTATATATGTCAACTTTTTACACGTACACTACAAAAATGATCTTTTAGTACCTGTGGAATGACAATAAATAGCTTAGTTGAAGTAAAGCTAGTCAGTCAGATTGGAGCTTGACATTTTGAGAATATTTTTTTACATTTTTGTGTGCAACATGCACTAGGTTGTCCATGAATGGTCTGTGTGTGGGCATTCTGAGGCTGAAACAACTGAAGGAAAGAAAACTACAGAGTTGTAATGCACTGTACATGCTGTCAGTGTGTTTAAGTTTAATTGTCAGAAGTTTGACTTCACTGTTAATGTATACCGAGCATGCAGCGTTCGGTGTAGCAGGGTTTATTTAGCCACAAGTGTGGCAGCTGTTTTTTGTCACTGGAGCATATGAACTTTGTGGCTGCCTCTCTTTCTGTCTATATTAATTTTTACACTTTTTACTCAGCCCAAGGTACCAGAACCCCTCTAAAACCAAAAATCAGACCAGCCTTACTAGGCTTGGAGACCACCTAAGACCAGCAAACCAGCTTAGACCGATTTAAGCTGTTTTTCCAGCAGTAAATTCTCTCTGTGTCTCATCTCTTTGGGAATGACTGTGGCCTTTCCATGCACTCAATAGCTAATGACATAACCAGGACTAAATGTAGCGCCATTTGGCAGTACATTCAAACCTCTAACGAGTGCACATTACGCAGGTTGTGGCTTTGGGCTATATAGTTATGTGCTAATCAAAATATCGGTTTGCCATTGAAAGCGCTAACAAAACAAATAAAGGTATGAAGACAGTCCGTATGTAAGCCCAGCAAAGAAAAACATGCATTCAGTCTTATTGTAAAGATGAAGCTATTTAATGTTTTTATAAGTATGTGGCGCAGTCACGATGCAGCCCTATTCAGAGAGGATTATTCAGTCACAGAAGAGGATAATTCAGACACACCTGCACATCATAGTGCTTTATTTTCATTTGCTTTACAAAGCGTCCAGTGTACATTTGGTGCTCAAAATGCACAATGAATAGTCCAATGAATAGTTCTCATTTCGAAAGTGTTAATGGTGTTTTGTTTATGTGGATGGCTGCAGTTTAGTTTCTTAGTAAGCACTACCAATGGCAAGGTCATGGGTTCAAGTTCCAAGAAACATAAATGCTAGCAAATTTACAGTATAGCTTGAATACACTGTAAGCTACTACCAAATGCATACTTTTAAGTTATGAAGGTTGGTTTTAAATGATTTCCCAGCGGTGTATCACACATCTCTTGCTGGTGGCATCATATGTAGTGTGTCACTACCCTGATTCGTGTCTTGGCACAGCATTAGTTGCTTCTCTGTTCGGAGTCACAGCCATAGAACTGAACAGTTAAGGGTGGAGAGCCTGCCAGAATCTTCTGAGCTGTTGACAAGGCGGCCTTTCATCTGCCTCTGCAGTATCTTATGGCAGCATCAATCACTGGCTGGCTGCTCTCAGGCAGGTTGGGTCAGCGCCACCGGTAGTTTGGTGTTAGATTTCTGTTGATGGATGCCAGTAGTTTGGCCTTAGAGTTGCACACTGGATATACATCACAACATATGCAGCGTGAGCTGTTAGGCCTAACCTGCCTGCAGTCAGAAGCTTGTGCACAGTAATTCTGGGTTATTTGAGGCAACTCCACACATAGCCTGAAAGATTACTGCTCCCTAAACACTCCTAATGCACTGCTGGCCCTGAATGAGATATAACATGTGTCCACCGTACACAAGTTTTTTGAGATTGGCGTGCATTCTTCATCAATAGTGGGCTTTTTGAAGTAATTGCACATCTTAAGAGGTGCATGAATGACTTTGTGAAATTGTGAACTAATTAAAAGCTCTTTCTGGGGAATTGTCAGACTATTGTATAATGCATTTTAATGAATGCACATTCACCTGCCTCTGAGACTCAGTGGTGCTACATGTGGCCCAGAAAAATATGGATAAATTCTAATCAAGAGGACCTGCTCGACTGAATGATGGTAGAACACAGATGAATATTTATTATTATTTATTGTTTTTTTTGTTGCTGTTGAAACATTCCCATCTGTAAGCTAGTGTTTATTTCAATAACACAATTTATTGAGTTTCAGACCAATTACATTTTAGTTAGCCAAAACAATTATATATCAATATATTGGGATTCTTTTTCCCACAGTATTGCAATGATACGCTGCAAATAATATATACTGATGAGCTAAAATATTGTGAACGAACACAGGTGAAGCAAATAACGTTAATCATCTCCTAACAAGGCCACATGTCAAGGTCTGGGTAGAACGATCAGTTCTCGTAGTGTGTGTGTTGAATGCAGGATAAATGGGCAGGAATAAAGACCTGAGTGACTTTGACAAAGGCCAAATTGTTATGGCCAGATAGGTCTGAGCATTTCTGAAACGGCAAGGCTTGTGTTCAGCAGTGGTGAGTACCTACCGAAGTGGTCCGAGGAGGGACAAACCACAAACCAGCGACAGGGTGTTGGGTGCCCAAGGCTCATCGATGCGTGAGGGCAACGAAAGGCTATCCCATCTAGTCCGATCCAACAGAAGGTCTACTGTAGCGCAAGTCACAGAAAAAATGTATGATGGTTACAGGAGGAATGTGTCACAGCACACAGTGCATCGCACCCTGCTGTGTATGGGGCTGCGTAGCCGCAAACCAGTCAGAGTGCCCATGATGACCCCTGGTCTCCATCGAAAGCGCCTACAATGGGCACGCAAGTGTCGGAACTGGTCCTTATAGCAGTGGAAGGAGGTTGTCTGGTCCGATGAGTCCCTTTTTCTTTTACGTCTCGTGGACAGCCAAGTACGTGTCCACCATTTACCTGGGGAAGTGATGGCACCAGGATGCACTGTGGGAATATGACAAGCCGGTGGCGGAAGTGTGATTCTCTGGGCAATGTTCTGCTGGTAAACACTGGGTCTGGCCATTTATGTGGATGTCAATTTGACACGTGCCACATACCTAAACATCGTTGCAGACCAGGTACACCCCTTCATGGCAATGATATTCCCTGATGGCTGTGGCCTCTTTCAGCAGGATAATGCGCTCTGCCGCATTGTTCAGGAATGCTTTGAGGAACATGATGAAGAGTTCAAGGTGTTTCCCCTGGCCTGCAAATTCCCCAGATCTCAATCCGATTGAGCATCTGTGGGATGTGCTGGACCAACAAGTCCGATCTACGGCAGCTCCACCTCGCAATTTACAGGACTTGAAGGAGCTGCTGTTAATGCCTTGGTGTCAGATCCTACAGGACACCTTTAGGGGACTTGTAGAGTCCACGCCTTAGCGGGTCCGCACTGTTTTGAACAACAGCATAAAAAAAGAAGACAGTTTTTGCACTAGTATGATTGGGTCAAGTGCTCCCGAAAGAGATGCGTCTTTAGACGTTTCTTGAAGGTGGCTAGAGAATTAGCTGCTTGGATGGTCATCCCACCAGCGAGGAACAGATGAAGTGAAGGTCCAGGAAAGTGATTTTGTGCCTCTGTGAGATGGTACCTTGAGACAACACTCACCCACTGATCTTAAGCTTCTGGAGGACACATAGATTTGTAGTAGCAATTGTAGATAGGGGGTGCGGAGCCAATAGTTGTTCTATAGGCAAGCATCGATGCCTTGAATTTGATGCAAAAACGAATTGGCAGCTAGTGCACTGTGATGAAAAGAGGTGTGTCTGCGCTCTCTTGGGCTCGTTAAAGACCAATCGTGCCACTGCGTTCTGAATCATTTGCAGAGGTTTGATTGTACATGCAGGATGTCCTACCAAAATAGTATAATAGTAGTCCAGTCTAGATATAACAAGAGCCTAGACAAGGAGTTGTTGTGTAGCATGCTCAGATAGGAAGGGTCTGATCTTTAAATGTAGTAAATGGTCTGCACTTATATAGTGCCTTTTTAACCTTAACGGTATTCAAAGCGCTTCACACTGTGATGCATTCACCCATTCATACACCAATAGCGGCAAAGCTGCCATGCAAGGCGCTAGCCTGCCATTGGGAGCAACTTGGGGTTCAGTGTCTTGCCCAAGGACACTTCGGCATGTGGAGTCATGTGGGCTGGGATTCGAACCGCCAACCCTGCGATTGGTGGCCGACTTGATGGCAGTGGCCTCTTTCAGCAGGATAATGCGCTCTGCCGCATTGTTCAGGAATGGTTTGAGGCGCAAACCCTGCGATTGGTGGCCGACCTGCTCTACCAACTGAGCCACAGCCGCTCTAGTCTGTGAAGTCTGTGAAGTTCAGCTGATTGTCAAACGTTATCCAAAGATTTCTGACTGTGCTAGATGATGTAATTGTTGATGAGTCTAGTTGAATGGAAAAGTTATCATGAACTGCTTAAAAATATCAAAAAAAGTTTCTAAACATCCTTTAAAAAAAGATAAATTCATCTGATAGGTAAAACTCAAATTTATATCCTTTTGAAAATGATTTGTTTTCGGTGGAGGATAACACCGTTCTAATATGTATTGGAGGCGTAAATGTAACGAAATCAATGCATTTTCAAAAACAAAAAACATATTTGTGTGGATTTGGCCTTAGATATGCAGGAATGGTGCAACTATGGAAAACATTGATGTTAGGAAATGAGTGAAAACTGATTAGTGTGGATGTGAATTTTGAGTAATCAAGTCAAACATTGGCAAATGTTTAACCACCATTATTTTGTTAGTAGACTATGTAGAAAGTGTCAGCGTTTCCCTCGCATTAAAGTTAATAATGTCCCATGACTAGAGATACATACTGAGATCACAAGACAGCTATGGCTGAGTGGCATTGATGGGTGGAACTTTAGCTTTAACACTCTCAAAAGAGAATGAGTAATCACATCAGAGCCCATTAAAGACAAACCTGAAGACTCGAGCACGTCTCTCTGGTGGAAAAGCAGTGGGCCTGTGGGTTTCATTGCGGCCCAAGAGGACAAAGACCCTCTTCATGAGATCTGCTGATTTTGGAAGCTGTTGTGTGGTGGTTTGTACATATATAGATTGTTTGACAGTGACATTAGCGAAGGGAATAGTGACTAGCTCTGCTTAATGTGTGCGAAAGTACTTAAAGTACCCATGAAATCAGAGTTTGGTGGCTTTTTGTCCATTTCTATTAGCTTTGAAGTCATTTACATGCTTGTGTACTCCTAAAAGTTGACAAATTAACTTTTAGCGTAAATACACAAACATTTAATTTTGATAGACATTCCTGTCACTGAGACATTGAGCCTTGGTGCTCATGCGGATGAAGCGAGTTTAAGTTTGGTTCACAAGTTTTGGCAAAATGGCCAAAAAAAAAAGATCACTTAAAGGAATAGTTCACCAATAAATGAAAATGTTTTCATCATTTAGTCACCCTCATGCCGTCTCAGATGAGTATGATGCCAAAACTTTGAGGTTAAATAAAGCACATAAAGGCAGCATAAAAGTAAGCCATACGACTACGGTGGTTTAATCCATAGTTGTTTCTCATAGTGCATTCTTTTGTGTTCTTACGTTCTCGTGGACTCGTTTGATGTCATCATCCATTGCCGAAGTTCGATTTCCAATACGCGAGAACGCAAGTACAGAGAATGTGTTCTTGATGAGGCCGAATATCAAGGAGTGCATGCCTTATGGGCAAGAACCCAGTACTACGGTGGCAGACGAAGGACATTTGTTGTTGTGTTTTACCTCATAAGTTTCCCGCTATAAGCTCACGAAAGTCTGACGGCTCGTGAAGGTCATTATTCTCTGTCAACGTTTGTTGTTTTGTTGGCCATCATTTTAATGTAGTAATACATAAAACACATGAAGGAAACGATTATTAAAATACTTCAAAATCCTGTAAAACCTCACTGGTGTGATGATAATAATGCTGTCACTGATGTGATAACGCCAGTAGTTCTATCACTGATTTAAAATGTGTTTTGACGATTAATTGCGCAACAGGAAGATCGCAGCAGATCTCAATTGTCGCAAAGATGCATTCTACGTCCTCCTGTTCTTTTCGAGTTTCTTCTTTCAAGGTAGCCTGGCAAGACCAGTCTCCATGAGTCCTTTCTTTGCATTCTTAGAATTGAGAAACACCCCATGTCAGACCAAAATATATCTCCTTTTTCACTGTAAATCTTGCCATTGCGGTCTCTTGGCACGATCATTATTTCGAGCTGGTCGATTATACATTGTTGTGCTTGATGCATGTGCAGAGTGCTAAATAGCGATAGGAAATCACTAAGGAGACTGCTGATGTGAAGATTTATATTGAAAAAGGTGTTGCATTTTGGTCTGCTCTCACCCAAAACAGAGATCGCTTCAGAAGACATGGATTAAACCACTAGAATCTTATGGATTACTTTTGCTGCCTTTATATGCTTTTTGAAGCTTCCAGTTTTAGTCACCATTCACTTGCATTGTGTGGACCGACAGAACAGAGATATTCTTCTAAAAATCTTCATTTGTGTTCTGCAGAAGAAAGAAGATCATATATATGTGGGATTGCATGAAGGTAAATAAATGAAAGAATGATGAGTTTTTCCTTTAAGAGCACACGTTCGTTAATTTCCAAGCAAACAGTTTTGAACGCAGCAGGTGTTTCAGGTTTCTGCACAGCTTAGACTTATAGACAGGCAGAGAATTGAAAATAAGGAATTTTCCGTGTGAGAATGCTGGTATTAATGTGCTGCTGTTTAAAGCCAATCGATGGCTAGCAGATCAGGTTGAGACTCTGATATCTCTGGATCACTCTGTTCTCAGGGCCAGATGCAAGCCAGCTCTTCTCTCTCTCTCTCTCTGCAGCCACTCGCTTCTCCTCTGTAAGCTATTGATTCCTCACCCAGTCCGCCAAGCTTCACCAGCTATTTGCTACATTGAAAATAGCTATTTGCTCCACCCAACCCCCAAACTGAAGGTCGAGAAAAATAAAGCATAGAAAATCAAGAATTGTCCTGGGTCCATGTAACACTTTACAGTTCAGTTTTCAGACCATACCAATCCAAATGCAAAAACAGAACAACGGTATGAAACTTACTTTATTCTATTTTATTATTTATTTACTTCCGGTGACTGCATGAATTGATAATTGACCTTTCTTCAATTTTACTTTTTCTAAATTGTAACTTCAGAAATATTTTTTTCATAAATGACTTCTCACAAATGTTCTATCATTTTTTATTTTATTTTTTGTCTTGACATTTTTGCTGTGGGCTATATCATTAGCATGGGGGTGTGGGTTGGGGAACAGACTGCTTTTTACTGCATGGACATTGAGTAGTTTAAAAGGCTTGCCCAGGGGTTGGCTGCCACCATTGGCACGTGGAGAAGAAATTATTGGTGTGCGGGCAATAGCAAGAGAGCGGACAAACTATTTGTGCGACCCACAGAGCGCCAAGAGCGTTTCTACACTTTAATTGGTTTATGCAATATAAAAGTTTCGGCTTGTTAATATTTTCTTATGCATTAATGCCTTTATTCTGTGCTTAGGCCTACTTGCAATTTACCAGGTTATTTTCTCCTTGTACGATATGTATTCCTAATTGGAAGAAAACTGCCTCATGGTGGCTGGCTGAGTGCCCGCTGCTTTTGAACACACTTGATTTTTGCCACTCGTTCACTCTCACTCCAAAGAATTACTTGAATCTATTCATGATCCAATCAATTTCAGTAGGATAAAGCGAGTTGCAAACACTATTTAATGTTGACTTTAACGCGATGACATAAAAGTTGTGCTCTCTCTTTTACCACTGTTCTGAGGAAGCATTACCTTTTCTAGGTGACATTATTAGGTGCATTAGTGCTTTTTTATGGAATTTCCTTGCCATACGGTGGTCGAATTACTAGTTGGCAGAAAATTACCACTCTTACTGGTTGGTCAGTCCAGGCAGCCTCTATTGCATTGAATAGCCCTGAATTATAAGATTATCATTCCAAAAAATGGGGGAAGGAAGTGGCAGGTAGTTGGACACAGCCAGCAAGAGATCAAACCCTTATCATCCACTCAACTGTGTGGAGAGAACGATGCAAAGCCGAATCTTTTATACTTGCACAATGCACTTAAAGTGTAGAGATTTGCTTAATGGGTCGTGCGGATAGTTTGTCCACTTATTTACTTTTTCCTGCATGCCTATAATTACCCCTCCACTTGCACGCCTGTCTTATTTTGCTGAGCTCTGGGCTAGCCTTTTAACTAGTCATTAACATGCATGTAGTAATAAGCAGTCCGTTTTCCAACCCACACCCCCGTACTAATGGTATAGCCAACAGCGCAAACTGCAAAACACAAACATGGAAAAACAGAAGATTGGTGATACAAGTCATTTATTCCAAAAATTATTTCTGTAGTCATCATTTAGAAAAATTGAAAAGCTGAAAAGGAGAGAAAAATTGAATTATCAGTTCATATAGTAATTGGTATATTTGAATAGAAATTTCAAACTGTTTTTCTGTTTTTGCATTTGGCTTGATATGGTCTGAAAACTGGACTGTGAAGCATTGCAAGGACCCTTCTGCAGACCCAAAAATAATTTTCACATTTTTTACACACATTGTTATAGTAAGAAAATCAAATCATATTGGAAATATAAGGTTAATATTGCTACAAACATTGTTGGGTAGATTACTTCTAAAATGTAATCTGGTATTTATTACAAATTACACACCATTGTAATCAGTAATGTGATATTTATATTACACCTCTAGATTATTTTATCTGATTACTTTTGGAATATGTATTGCATGTTTTGATAAATCCCATTTTAATTGTTTTAAGGACCAGTTTTCACTCCTTTCATTAAACATACGTTTTTTGACATCATTTTAATTTTAAAAGTAAGTTTTTACTTTCACATTTTTTTTGTCAGTCCCTAAAAATTATTTCAGTTTATGTGAAAACTGCAACCCTGTTATCCATTTTTTTGTTTATTATTTATTTGTTTTTGTTTTTATATTTTATGTAATTATTTATTTTATTTATTATATACATTTTGATTATATTAATGTTATACATTTTGATTAATAATCAAAATTGCAAATCTCACATACAAAAAAAATCGAATGGGTAATTTAGTATTTAATTTTATATCTTGATGTAAACAAACAAGGTTTAAAGGTTAAGCACCTTTCCTTTATTTACATAATTAAAATTTTAAACTAAATTTGTTTACTTTCAAAAAACATTTTTCAGTCCCTGAAATTATCTTAATTTAGGCCAAAATTGTAACCTTGTTATTTTATTTTTTAATAGTTTTTTTATTTACTATATATATTTTGTTTATATACATTTTATACATTTTGATTAACAATCACACAGGGTTTTAGACTATAATTTGTTTTATTTTTATTTTTTGTGAAAGTGTTGAAAAAATTGCAGATGTCAAATGGAACGGGTCATTTAGTATTTAATTTAACATCCTGAGGTGGACAAACAATATTTTTGAAGGTTAAGCATCTTGTTGAAAAGAAAAGTGTTACCTTGACTATTAAGAGTTTAAAAAAATATTTTGTACCCATAAGTACCCTCATCGAGAGTGCCTTGTATTCAAAGCAACCTACAATACACTTATTACAGGGACAATCCCTCTGGAGCAGAGTTGGGTAAAAATGTCAAGGGCACAATGCTGACAGTTCATGTTTTGCCCCTGGTGGGGATTGAACCAGAGACCTTTTGATTACCAACTCTGACCTTTAACCGCTACACCACATGTCCACAGTTTTGACGCTACCTTTGCAAGTATTGCTGGTATCGGATTAGTGTTCAGCTTTTGGTTTGTGAGCCAAGTATATGTTTGACTTCCTGCAGGGAGAATATTGACAGTGTCTTTGTGTCCTCTCTTCACAGTAAGGGCCGTTTTGAGTTGCTCGGTGGGGGGAGTCTGCAGATCTTCAATCTGACTGAGGAAGACGCTGGTGTGTACAGCTGCCTGGCAGACAACGTCAATTCATCCATTGAAGCCCAGGCTGAACTCACGCTGAAAGGTAAGATTAAACCTCACTGCTGAAGGACTTGGTCAACATGAATTCAAAATTGACTCGATGTACTTTCATAATACACATTCCTGGTCTTATTGTGCATGATTCACAATATGACTCACATTCAGGTATGGCTCCATTATGGTATGAAACGCCCACTTTTCACGATCCAGTTAATTCCATATAGCTATAACGAGTTGCGAAACACTGTTTAATGTTGACATTAACACGATTACACACTTAAAAGCTGTGCTCTCACTTTTAGTGATGTACAGAGGAAGCGTTATATTTTCTAGGTGACATTATGTTCAGTAATTCAATTTCAAGCTTTAAACATGCTTAAAACATGCTTACAGCAGCATGTATAGTATTCTTGTACTTGCCCGAGCTGTTGCATTCATGTTGGACTAACACAAAAGCACAACATTGAGAGCATGAGTTGAGATTGTGTGAAGATGAAGGTGATGTGTGGTGCTCAGAGAGGTGTGAAATCACAGAGAATACAATAGAACCTAGACTAGAGATTTCATGCATATAAATGGTGTGTAATGAGCTTTGGCCATCTGTCCATGTCCTGGGAATTGATCTTACAGTGTGACCAGTGAATGAAAGAAACTGAGGAGCCACCAGCCCCTCTTATTCAGGGTGTAGTCTTGAAAAACGTGTTAAAACAATTATGTAAAAATTAAGTTCTGAGTTCTACAAGTTAAGCTCAGTCGACATCAGTTGTGGCATAATGTTGGTTACCACAAAAGATTATTTCGACTCGTCCCTTGTTTATTTAAGCACAAGCAAAAATAGTTGTTCCAGTAAGGCACTTACAATGGAAGTGAATGGGGCCAGTCCGCAAACATTAAACTACTCACTGTTTCAAACGTATTGCCACAAGATGTAAACATTATGGGCCTTATCTTAAGACCACAAGTGATAAGCGCAATGCAATGCATAAGTCAAGGCGCAAGTGGTTTTGGCGAAATCACGTGCGCAAGGCGCTAATCAGGTTCTTTGGAGGTTCCTCTCTGCCACCATCCTATTATACAGTCCATTCCTTGTCCACCACCAGCGATATAAACATAGACAGCACATTCATAAGTACTAGTTAGTGTAAATGAATCGTGTGCAATGAATTAGAAGAATAGAAATATGGATTTACATTATTTTGCCATTAACTGCGTCCTTGTTAACTGGAACATGCTCTTTTTATATGCACAGAAAATATGGTTCATATGAATGTAAGTTCCGTTAAATATACAAGAATAAAAGTACATATAAACAACAATAATAATCATATTTATTAAAAAGGAACCATAACCTATAGAAAGTTTAACACAAATCTCATTATTTTTTGTTTCAACAAACGGCTTCAACAGCGATGGTCAGGGACATCATTCGATGTTCTGTACTTTCAGAATTTGGACATTAACTTTATTTCCACCTGCTAGTGAAATCTCCAAACAGCAAATGCAGGAACTGAATTTGGACTTTGAATCTGGAGTTAAGAGGTGGTATTGAAACTTGTATTGGTATCTTGGCGCAACAACCAAATTCTTAGGAAAATATAGACTTGCGCTTTGCGCCACTTCATTTACATACAATGCATTTACATTTGTTCATTTGCCAGGTGCTTTTATCCAAAGCGACTATCAAAAGAGGATTAATACATCACAAGCAATTCATCTTAAGGAGAAAGCGCTCCTTAAGATGAAAAATGAAATGAAATGAAAATTGCTTCACTAGCAATAGCAAGTTTCATTAGCATCAGAATAGTAGTATCCAATACAGATTAGAGTGCAACAAGAGTGCATGGTTCAGTGCTCAACACATGATGTGTTATTAGCCGTTTTTTGAAGACTGAGAGTGAGTTTGCGTCACCCACAGATTGCACGTCTACACCCACAGTAGAGCAAAAACTACCCACGCCCACAAGAGCTTTGCGCCAGCATGAAAATTGCACTTCGAATTAAGCTCTCTCAAAATTGGCTAAGACGTTGCGCATGGTCGTAGTGCGTTGTGCTGCGATTTGCGCACTCGTGAAAATAGAGCCTTATACTGTATGTGTTAACATCATTTTAGTGTTATAAAATTAGGGATTTACCAGATTATAGGGTTTAGTGACGTTCATGAGAACAAAGTTTCATTATATGTGCGTGAACAGATAGCAAACGTCATAGAAGCCCAATAGCAAGTCAACACAGTGAAAAGAATGCATCATTTCTGGAAGTACATTAGGAAAAGTACATACACCATAAACTATACCCATTTATACACACCAATGTAAAATATTGACTGTCCCTTGCATTCACGTATATGCACTCGTACATTGGGGGAATCCCAGAGTTTTACATAAGAGGTAAACCCCACTATTGCAGCGCAATTCAGTGCTGTAGGTCGCGATAGAAAGATCGAAACAAACACAGCATCAACTCTGTAATATCTGGAAATAAAGCGAAGCAAAGGGGAATAAAAGAGTGAAGGCTTTCTTGGATACCATGTTTTTTTATTTACACAAGCATTGCGGGGAAATTACGTTGCTGTCGAGAAAGCTGCTTACTGGCCGAGCCGCATGTATACAGGAGTAACGAGTACGCCGCTTATATAGTGCAAACAAGAACATTACTTTGTCGCAATGCGCCACTTTCTGGTATCCATGTAAATGTAGTCACTGTATGGAAAAGAGTAGCAAGAGCATTCTGCTAAACTTCTCCTTTTGTGTTCCATGGAAGAAAGTAAATCATACAGGTTTGGAACAACATGAGGGTGAGTAAATGATGACAGAACTTTTTATTTTTTGGTGAACTGTTCCTGTAAGACGACCTATGACCTATGAAGGGTGGTTGTATTTATCACTGACAATGTCATGAAATTAAGACTTGGGACCTGAAGGTAGATACCCCAAAATTTGCAGCTAATGTAACATTTTTACATCTTATTCAGTAGCCACCATCATAGAGTACAGTAGTACCCTGTGTATGTATCACCGATGTTATGTGTGTAGAATAATGTGTGTAATACTGCGATCGAGCGACTGAAGCATGAACCATCTGTCCTGTGTGGAGCTGGCATGAGCAGGAACCCAGCCGTGTGTGACAAGTGTTTTTCAGCAGGATGTGTGTGTGTGCAGGCCTCAGCAGACCACAGGAGGACATACTAACAGCCATTCATCACCTTACCTCTGTCAGTCTGGCCCTAGTTCATCTTGTTTGCATTTGTCAAATTCCACTTTACAAGCTTCATTTTAGCTTTTGGCCTAATTTCAGTTATAATCCAGTTTTGTACACGCTTTGATTTTGGTTGGTTGTCGCCCAAGAATGTGAATGTTTTGCTCTACATTTATGAACATTTGCAGAAGTATGTGATCATAAAACAGGCCTGTCTCTATTTTAATTCCACATTCTTTATTCAGACTTTTGGCCCCATGTAACTTTACTTATTGTCCATAAATTTGGATTATTGCGTAGACACCTTTAAGAAATCAGGAATAGTAAGTACCGTAAGTACACAGAAAAAGCTCTTGCAATTGCATAGTACATTTTTAAACGGTTTATTTTTATAATTTATTTGTAGGTATGATCATTCTTCTTTTCCTTAATTTTTTTTTTATTTATCCCATTTCCAAGTTGCCCCATCTTACCCCTAACTATGAAGCAAGTGGCCCCAGTAGACTTACAACAACATTTGCACTTTACATATATGTACTGGATTAAAAGGAGTCTTAGCAAAAACGATCTTGCTTTTCTTCATTTCATCAAAAAATCTAAGTATTCTCCTTATATCAACATACGGTACTTATTTATGTACTTTCTGCCATCCAATGCTATTAATCACATGGAAGTATTGTGTAATGTTTGCACATGGGGAGGCACATTACAGGCAAAATAATGATTTGATGATCACCTAAAAACTGGAGAGAGCAATGAAGAATGTCTAAAATGATTCCTGCACCCCTGATATTATGTATGCAGCAACTGAAGGTTGTAGTCGTGTGGTAGTGTATTTGGACCAGCAACAGTTCAAGTACACCCAGCCGACAGGCCTAAATCATGCTGCTCCACATGACTTTAATAGTGAGATGATCGATGTGCTGTTTATCTTTTCCCAGATCAAATAACCTCACTAACAGGATGGCCTTTTCTGGCTTGGGAAGTGCATATTTAAAATACATCCTCGTATTTGGGGTGTTTTTTTGGTTGAGAAGGGAGTGATCTGGCAGGTGATTGATGGCACTGAATTAGACAGACATTTTAAGTTCTGCTTTATTTCTTAAACATTTCTTCAGAGTTGTATGCTTCTCATTTCAGCTCCCCCACAGTTCCTGAAGAAACCTGCTGACGTCTATGCTCATGAAGGTACTGACATCATCTTTGAGTGTGAGGTCACTGGCTCGCCTGCTCCCTCCATCAAATGGGTGAAGAATGGAGATGCCGTCATTCCAAGTGACTATTTCAAGATCATTGTAAGTTGTCAGCTACAGAGGGGGGAAACACTTTCGTTCTGTATGATCCAGTACAGCAGTGTTTTTTAACTGGTGGCTTGTGACCCAGTAAAAGGTTCGTCCTGATGGTGGTGGTGGTGGTGGGGGGTGGGGCAAAATGCTAAATGCAAAATATTCACATTTCATACACTGTAGTTTTTCAAATGCTTTATGTACTTTCTGCCTAAAAATGAATAAGAAAGAAAAAGAAATAAAAATTTAATTAATTATAACAAATATAAACAAAAGTAAAAGTATAAATAAAGTAACATTTATTTATATAAGATAATGAAGTGCAATTTAAAATGTCCAATATGAAATTCAGTTTGTGCCCTGGAACAAACCCGCCCTTAAAAAAACAGGAAAAGTCAGGTTGTCCGATTTACTGAATCACATTGTTTGTGATCTACTCAACAAAATTGTGTTTTTCTTCTAAACTTGTTTTCTTTGGTTTCGATTAATGTAAACATTATGTAGGGTGAATGTGAGCCAATCAAGTCTGTTCAATAACATGTGCGAGGGGATTTGGAGTTTGTAGTGTACTAAAGTACTTAGCATTTAGCATGCTAATGTATGCTATTGCTAGCTAAAAGTTACTTAGTCAACTAGCATAACTTTATAACATAAATGTGACAGAAACTATCATGTATTTTGAAGAAAATTGAAGACATGAATCATGTTAGGGATGTTGAGGCTACTTAATTGTATCATTTAGAATAACTTTGTTCCATTATGTTGAAATTACATGAACAAATGATCAAATTATTGTTTTCTGACAAAACATTAACGAGCTAAACCAAGAGGAATAAATAGAGTATGTTGATGTAACTTAACTGATTCATTTGGAACCAATGTACATGTTTAAATCATATAAATTCAAAGCATTTTTTCAGTGCAGTTGAGAACCACTGATGCAGCTCCCACAGGCACTAGAGAGCCCCTGGTGTTTAAGCACAGGTGAATTTTGGTTTTATATGAAATTATCTCCTCTTGTTTGTCTCTATAGAAGGAGCAGGACTTGCAGGTGCTTGGATTGGTCAAGTCAGATGAAGGGTTCTATCAGTGTTTAGCTGAGAATGGCGCTGGCAACGTGCAGTCCAGTGCTCAACTCATCATTTTGGACCACGGTACGTCTCCGAGAGTGAATGCTTGATACTTTTTTAATCATAGCAGCATATAAAGTTTTGTGTTTTGGCATCTTGCATTCAACTTTAATTTGAAGTGTATTATTTTTGTACGAATGTTTTATGAATGTAATTTTTTATTTATAAGTATTTTTTGTATAGTACTTGCTTCTCGTGGTAGCTCATTTTAAATGGGTTCTAGCTCGTCCAAACTGTTTTTTATGGTAATTTGTTGGTCCAAGCTGCTCTAGATGGTTTATCAACTGGAAATCCATCTGGTGGTAACCATCTAGGTCAAGCTGATTAGAGCTAGTAGACCACTTTGGACCAGTAACAATCAAGCTACCATGTTCCAAAAACCATCTTGACCGCCTTGAGCTGGGAAGTGCAAAATATGCATTTTCATTTTTGTATGTGCATGTGAAGCATTTTGACGTTTTTTATTTTGTCAAACATACTAGGGCGGGAAGAAATGACGATATATATATATCTCGTGGTGTTGATATTAATTGTCAAACAATAGAGATTTTGCTATATAGTGTATAGCGCAATAGGTAAACCCGCGGAGTGTGCATAGGCTATTGAATTTCATTCATAGTACGTTCTGTGCGTCATAAGTGCTAAAAATGCTTCTAATCTACTCACAATTATCTGTGTTTCACGTGAGTCTCACGCGTGCTATCTAGAGCATGCTAGTGTGCATGTGTCCTGTAGGTCTCCTTATATTTGTGCTCCAGAGACAGGAGAGTGCAGAGCAGGATCACTCGTGCTACTCAATCCGGCGTCTCACGATATCGCGGCGCAGACCACAAAACTTACGTTACCTATTTGAGTTATTACTTTAAAGCACTATATACATAGCATAATACATACCAATGAAAAGTGCTCATAAATAAATGGATGAACGAATTATGGTTTTGTGAAGGTGTTTCATGTTGTTTTGCAACTGTATCACTACTGTTTTAGCATTTCTATTTACATTCTCTTAATAAGCCCTAAACTGCTTAGTAAAACTTTAGGTTTTGTCTATGCAGGATAAGCTACTTTTCTTTGAAAGGGCAGAAATCATTGCACAAGTTCTGTCATTTTTAAATTCCTGGGACTTTTGAGTGTTTGAAGTCAGGCAGGGTTGTGCAAAATTCAGAATTTCAGAATTGGAATTGATTTGGCCACGCCCCACAAGAATTGGAATTGAATTGGCCACGCCCCACAGGAAGTTGAATTGGAATTTGAATTGCAATTCAAAGAAATTCAACACATAGTCACATTAGTCCAAGACACTTGTGACAAATAATTCCGTTATCATTTTTGATTAAATATGCCTATTTATTTCCCAAAAGTAGATTCTTTTTAGCTTATGAACATAACATTTCTCTCTAAAAATAAACAAATATAATGAACATAGCCATCAAAGATTGTGTTTTTGCATACAGCACCAGAAATGGTCCACCGCATTGTTTTCAGAAAACTAAATTAAAAATATTGAAATAAATGAAATTATAATTTCTGTAGGTGGGATTTTAAAGATTGTATTTTATTTATTATGTATTATTAATAATGGAAAAAGTAATGTTTGTAGAACTTAAATTAAATTTACATAGTTTTTTATTAAGTTGAATTCTTCTACTTCTTTTTAAGTAAATTAACTGAACTTAAAATGTCAACCTGCCATGACTTTCACATATTAACTGTACATACTACATATTAATAATAATAATGAAAAAAACATATTTAAATTAAGATTTCTGAAACTCTGTCAACTTAAAACAAAATCTTCCTTTATTTACATGGATTTAAACTGTTCAATATTCCGAGCATCTCATTTAAATTTCTATAAACAGATAATTAATGGAAGCGTTGCGCTTGTGTCATGAACTGCCCTTTGTTTTCCCCTTATTCATGGACTTCATTTCCCATGATGCACCTTTGTTGATTACCCTCACCTGCCCTCCATCTTCCACAGCTGTTCTCTGTTCCCTCATTATTTATCTGTGTGTGTGTATTTACACCCTCATGTTACTTTAGTCTTGGTTGGTTCTTGTTTGTTTGTTCGCTTGTAAGAATGTTAGTGATTAAATGTTATTTACATACTTGGCCAGCACACTGCTGTTGCGTTTATGATTTCCCTTTTGCCCAACACTTTGATTGTCATCATTGTTCTCTTCTTCATCTTCTTCTGAGTAACATAATGCAAATATTCTGCGTTTGGATCCACAGTCGCTCTCTCATCTCATCCTTCACATCAGCGTAACAGCTTGCTGTCTTAAAACAATTATATTACACTTTTACTCATCACATTAACACTTATTAGAAAAATAAACAAACATATAAAGTATTTAAAAATGGCACGCACTGACCTCTGCACTTGGTACATGAAACACGACAAAAATTGGTCATTTTATTAGAGAAACAAACTCATCCTGACAATGTAAATAAACAACCATGACAACAGAATCAACAACAGTGTAAATAAAACCATGCAAAAATGCAATGCCCCAGTGCATGCTGGGAAGACGGTAAATGGGACTGAACCACATAAGTATTTCGTGTATGCCAATTTAAACTCAAATAAATGTATTAATACAACTCTCTGCTATGCATTCCTTAAAAAAAAATCTGCAATATTCAGGTAAATCTTTCTATGTTTTTTCAGCATTATTTACTTGGTATTAGAAATTATTTTTACAGCGTAAACAGCCCATTTGTTAGCATATGATAGCATGTTTCATTATACTGAAAAATCAAATGTATTATTAAAAAATAAACTTTCAAAACCGTTTCAAACTTCATTCCATTTGAATTCTACTTCCTTAAATTCACATTCTACGTCCTTTTTGCTACCTCAATTCAAATTCAGTCCAAATTCTGGAAATTAATTGGCATTCTTCATTCAGCTCTGAATGCTGCACAATCCTGAAGTAAGGTACATGATGCCATCTGCTGTGGCTTCTTCTCTGTCAGAGCCAACTGTCTCCTGTACAAGTGTTCTTGCACCAGTTTTTATGTTGTGTAAGGTGTTGTGAATGGTTTTAGTGCATACCAATGCAATTGCTAGGGTGTTCTAGGTGGTTTAAGCACATTTCTGTGCAGTTATTATAGGGTGGTTGCTAACTGGCGCAAGTCTCCATGTTATTCTCGTCTTTAAATATGGCTCGACTCCCTCCTTCAGTGTAAGTCTATGTGATAGTTTTGACCTTTTATCATTTACCAGGTGAGAATGCTAAGTCTAAAGGCTTTGAAACGTAATAACACACCTCTCCTCAACAAGCCGCACCATTTGAGGTTTCATTTATCCGTGTAGCACAAGCGATGCTGGACAAGTGTCAAAGTTTAAAATTTAAGGTTAAACCCAAAGTATTCTTCGGTCAGGCGCGAACACAATGCTGTAAATTCTGTGTGGTGGCGCTTTACTCTTTGTTGCTCTTACACGTTTTATTTTGGCAGACATCTCAGCTTGTTCTAGTCAAAGCTGCTAGTCAGGTATGATTGGAGCTTTCTTGAAGCTGCAGTTGTCGCTGCCATCTGGACTAGCACATGGTGAATTGGGACACACGGTTGCTTATCTAGAGCTGATTACTGGGTTTAAGTTACAGACAGTCAGTTTGTGGCACAGTTTGTGGAACTTGCTTAGTAAAGGAATATGTGCTGCCTTTGTCATGAGTGTACTGCAGCATTGTATTTTCCCCATAGCCACAATACGTTGTCTCCAATTTTATTTTCATGTTCTTGATTTGATGGGCTGTGATTTCCTGAAGCACTGAACTATAATTGCAGAGATTGTTATGCAAATTTTCTCCGATCTTTAGATAGGAAAAGCACAGCCATGTTTGCAAATGAGGAGTGAAATCATTTAGGGCAGTGAATGAAAACGAGGCCAAGGAATTGATGTTGGCTGCCTCACATATTTCTTTATTTAATCAGTGGTTCGTGCCAAGGCATCACTTACAACTTAGGACTTGCCATGGAATGTGTGTCTTTCACATAGAAAAGGAAGTTGTTATATGTACAAACTATAATGCAATCAATAAACATTTTGATTTGAATTTTTATAGAGCAGTAGAACTCATTGTGTGTCACCAAAAGATGTGAAATAGAGTTGGTATGCAATCGGGATGTTTTTTAGTTTTTTTTCCTCCCCAATTTGGAATGCCCAATTCCCAATGTGTTCCAAGTCCTCGTGGTGGCGTATTGACTCGACTCAATCCGGGTGGCGGAGGATGCATCCCAGTTGCCTCCGCGTCGGAGACCGTCAATCCGCACATCTTATCACGTGGCATGTTGAGCACCTTACCACGGAGACATAGCGCATGTGGAGGCTTCATGCTATTCTCCGTGGCATCAACGCACATCTCACCACGTGCCCCACCGAGAGTGAACCACGTTATAGCGACCATGTAACTCTACCCTCCCTAGCAACTTGGCCAATTTGGTTGCTTAGGAGACCTGGCTGGAGTCACTCAGCACACCCTGGATTCAAACTCGCCACTCCAGGTGTGGTAGTCAGCGTCTTTACTCGCTGAGCTTCCCAGGCCCCATCAATATGGCCTGTTCTTGTTTATTTTCCCAAAATTAATTCTAATCATTTCATACTTGCATTTGAAGGCGTTTTTTTTCCTGCCAGCGACTCATGGCAACTGGAAACCCCCCCCACACATTTCTGTCTTTTCCTCATCTTTTCATTCCTCTTTCCTTTACTACTTTTTCTTTGATTTCCAAAAGCCTCATATCACACAAGCACCGCACAAAACCCATTTCACAGCATCTGATTCTAGATAGAGCTGCTGTTTTATGAGGGATAATCTACAGGCTGTGGTGTGTAGAAGCCACTCCAGCAGTGTGAAGAGGTAATGGAATAGAGGAAAGCCGTACGAGAGTTCGGGCCCACAGCAGACTATTTCAGCAGATGGCACTTTTCATGAACAGGGTACAAATTGGTGTCCAATTAATGTTTTTAAAGCAGTTAAGGAACAAATATGATTTTGTTTGGAGAGAGAACAATTAGAAAGTAATATCTAAATTAACAAAGCATGAAAACTGTGTTCACACATTTTTATACACATTGCAAATATCAATGTTTTATGTATTTCATTGATATTATGTACAATATATCAGTTTTAAGACAAAAATTGATTTTAAAATCCTAATAGGGTTTTAATCGATGTACCTTTTATGATGTTTTAACTTATTTATCAGCATGAAAATAGCATGCTAGCATGGTACTAAATCACAAACAAACACATTCAAATGTTGAATGAAAAGGTTTATGTAAACGGCATTTGTCAAGCTCAAGCATTCATACCTGTCACCAAACCAACCAAATTTGTTAATCTCCAACCAACATATGATCCCTAACTAGCGAGCCCCTTCTGAATGATACTTTAATATAGGCTAAACACACAATCCTGTTACTTTCAACCCATTTAGCCATGTTTTGTTTATTAGAACCGTAGAACTTGGGGTTTATTAATATTGTTATATGAATTGTCATGTTTATTTTTTTGTTTTGTTGCTAGGATATAATAAAATCAGAAACACAGGGTTTAAACTGTTTTCAGACATGCCTCTATGTCTGTAACAGGGTTATAAAAATGTCAAACATAATTTAAAATAATTGTAAAAAATAAAAAAAAAACATCACATGTGCTATAATATTTAGTGTGACCCAAGTTGCACAAACAAAATTTTCTAAAGGTTAAACACCTCTTTTCACTGATACATATGGAGCCCATCAGAGGACAAGAAGGATTTTGTTTTCTTAAATGGTTTTGCATTTCTTTGCATCCATCCCTTACAATATTTAACCATGGTTTTACTGTAGTAACCATAGTTGATGCATGGTATTATAGTATGGTATATAGTCAACTTTTCCTCTCGAGGTAAGAAACGTGTGTTACTATATGAAAAGGTGTTACTATAGTACAACTAAATGTTTTTTGGCACAGTGATTATTATTATTTGCATTACCATAGTTCTGTTTTTTCTGTATAGTAATTACTGTGGTTTGACCTTAAATATCATGGTAAAAATGTGGTTAAACCTTTAAGGTTTAAGGCTTGTATAGAGCTACATTCTTGAACAACACAAAATAGGTATCGTTTTAAAGCTTCACGATGCATGTAGGCGTTAGGACTAAAACTAAACAAGTGATTTTAAATTTGCAATCAGTAAAATAATTCTGAGGTTCAAGGAATGAGGAAATGGGAGAACACAGAAATGCCCTTTTGATTAACTAAAAAAAAAGCATCCGCTTAGAAGTGCAACGTTACAGCTTTTTTTTAACACAAATAACTCCGGGTTCGTGTAAACGGTAACGGCAGTGGCCAACACACATGGAGCTTGACATCTGGACTCCCTCTCCCCACTGCCCTGTCTCTTCTCCTTAAAAGCCCCCATCGCTCCTCACTAAAACACCAGACAGATGTTATGCACAGGTGGAAATCATTTCCCCACACATCTCCCCCGCTTCATGTTCCGCAGCACGCCCCCGCCTCCACACAGTCAAATCCAAAGTTTTCCGTTTCGATGAATTACAAATAATATTGCACTGCACGTATTATTGTAATCGGTAAAAACATCAAACTGATGAAATAGCCATGTGTCATATGTCATTGGAAAGCTCTCACAAAGTAGAATACATCCCGCATATTTGTTTCACTCTCAAGACTAGTTGCGAGTACTAGTTAAGTATATGTCTTTGACATACATGTTACATGTAAACAGGTGTTTCTCATGTGCCGTGTTTTCGCTTACAAAAAATAAAATATCACATACCATTACTTGGAGAAGGTGATTATCTTTAAAAGAGCCCACACACAACAAAATAGGATTCATAAATAATTCGATAATCCACACGAAGCACAATGTGCAATCTGGCTAAAACACGTTAGCATTCCTGTATCAGATGACTATCGGAAATGGTGTAGTATGTTGTCCAGCATCATGGAAAGCTAAACCAATTGTATTAGTGCTACAAGCAGAGGTGGAAGTCATCCAAATATGGGTAGAGAGGATTGTTCACTGTAATAACATATGGCCACCAGGAGATGGCGCAAGTACTTGACACAGACTCGATGGCTCAAATGAATGAAACTTAATTGAACTGAATGAGATCTCGTTACTCATTCCTGCATGCTATGTAGAGGGAGCATACCTTTAGTCATTGATGTTTCTGCATGTGTAATTCATTCTTATTTACAATTATTATGTTTCATTTGTTTGGAGACATTTCTATACACTTTGAAACATTATTATTGTAATCCTGTAACCTTTGATTGCTTTGTCATATCAACACAAAATTTTACTCTGGTACAGGTGACAAGATTAGGAGCAAAGCCAAAGCAGTTTTCTGAGGCTACCTTATTTACACCCAGAGATATACACCGATCAGCCACAACATTAAAACCTCCCGCCTAATATTGTTTAGGTCCCCTCGTGCTGCCAAAATAGTGCCAACCCACATATCAGAATAACATTCTTCTCAGCACAATTGTACAGAGCTGTTATCTGACAAGGCGTTTCCATCCACAGAACTGCCACTCACTGGATGTTTTTTGTTTTTGTCATCATTCTGAGTAAAGTCTAGGGACTGTTGTTCGTGCAAATTCCAGGAGATCAACAGTAACAGAAATACTCAAACCAGCCCGTCAGGCACCGACAACTACTACTCAGACTGGGATGATTATTACAACTGCACCAATGTACATAATGTATACGCCATGAGCGCTACATAGTCATTTGCAACAACAAAAAAAGACCCCATTTGGCAGTATAGCTGTCTCCAAAGTTTTCCAATGGCTGTGAATTCTTTAAAGTTGTTAAAAAATTCAAGTCACACAATTATTGTTTTTTCATGATCGATTTTTGCTGTCACTGCCAAGTATATGGGTAACATGCCCATCCCTGGTAGTAAGTTGGCACCAGTATTAGCGCTAAGTGGAGAAAGATGATAGATGAAGATTCACTGGATGGATTCGAAAGCTTGAAATGCTGATTTGGTTTTTATTTGTGTTTATATCTCAGGCTGAGGAGCCTCTGGAGCCATAAAACAGTATGTCTCTCCTGAGCCGTCTGGCTGTGTTCATATGACACATTAACAAGGCCTGATACACAGCTAACAGCAGAGCAGAATATGCAGCACTTATTTATGGCCACAGAAAAAGCCCTCAAGCTTCTTTCCAACATCTCTGCTTTGTTTATAAGAGTCATTATTCAGTGGTAGGAATATTGATGTCAGTTGACATTATAAATCATGTAGCTGTTACTAAAGTGAAAGGAAATATTCTGTTTAAAATCAAGAACCTTGAATTAAGAGAGTTGATTACACCTGAATGGTTTAGTCACAAAGGATGTCTTTTCAATAACCCTGTTGTAAAGAAAAGCATATGTTGTGTTTTAGATTTGAAAGCCTCTCAACCAGCATAATAATGGTGTTGGGACCTGTGGTGTAGCCACAGGTGTGCCTGAGTGTGCAAATGCCACCCAAAACGTAAGCTTGCACACCCAAATGAAATGATGGGTTTTTGTGTAACGTGTGTTCATATAATGCTGAAGCCTCAGTGCATTGATTACGGAATATAATAAACAATGATAATGACTATAATAATACCTAATATGTTACAGAGTAACTAAATTTATAAATAAACGTTATTTATATTTCATTTATTGGTTCATTGATGATACATTAAAAACTCACAACAAAGTCAGCACACTGTTGCTCCCAAATAAATTGAATGAGGTCACCACAGAAAAAGCAAATGTGACGTTTTGAGCTGCATGCTTTTCATCAGGCCAATATGACACTTATATACACACCCATATATACCTGTGTGTGCATCAATCAAGAAATCACATGATAGGATCACATGACAGTGTCACATGACCTTATCAAAGAGAAGACCAAATGTAATGTGGTAATATAATATAGATCCACGTTTGCATACATTTAAAACAAGAACAAAAATCACACACAAAAATTAATTGTATATATTTACACAAGCGAGGCAAAAACATATTAAACACCAATGAAATAGATTATGTTATTCACTTTATTTGCAATTATTTCTTAAAAGTAGCAACAATATTAAGCATAAAATACCTAGACAAAATCTGGTCTGATAATCTGATCATATCCTTCAAATTCGATTGAACTGAGAGATAGGAAGTGGACAGGATGATATGAAGTCCCATGCAGAATAGAATATAGACTAGTCATTAGTCCACTTTGGCCTCTAATCACATAAACATCCAAAAATTGATTAATCTTCTGTTTGTCAAACTCCATTGTGAACTTCAGATCACTACTGTAAAAAAAAAAAAGACTAATAGCTAAAAAGAAATTGATGAAGTGGTTGTTAACAATCACTTTATTATATGTCACATTATTGTTCTTCAGTTCTTGCACACGCAGTTTTCCTTTCGTCTTTCCACTGGCTGGGACTGTGACTGGACAAGACAAATGGGACTAAAGTGCATGAAAGAAAATAAATAATTTAGAAGCTACCTGATGTACATACTAAAGGGGTGAATCACACAAACGTATCAAGAACACGTCTGGTTCGTGTTAATCCATCTATCTTCTTTTGCAGATTGTCCTATATAGGGTCACAGGGTAGTGCTGGAGCCTATCCCAGCTATAGTCTGGGTCATATTTCACCCAAAAATCTTAAGAAATAAGATAAATATATTTTTGAGAATAATGGATCGATAGATCTTTTACTCTTTGCGTAACCCTCTACAATCCGAGTAAAGATTGCAATATGCACTTAAAAATGTCTGATATTAGCTATAGCTGGTATATCTTCAGATTTCACTCACCAGTTATTGAGTAGTACAATGGCGAAGAAGTTCAGCAACGAGATTCTTTCACTGCTTGATGAGAATAAAAGTTTGGTTTTGACTCGTACCGTGTGTGTCTGAAGATGAGATCCACGCAATCCATTTGTCCTTGAAAAATAATTATAGCTAAAAAGAAATTGATGAAGTGGTTGTTAACAATCACATTATTGTGCTTTAGTTCTTGCACACCCAGTTTTCCTTTCATCTTTTTTTCTGGCTACACCACTGGTTGGGACTGTGACTGGGCAAGACAAATGGGACTAAAGTGCATGAAAGAAAATAAATAATTTAGCAGCTTCCTGGTGTACATACTAAAAGGGTGAATCACACAAACTTATCGAGAACACGTCTGGGTCGTATTAATCCATCCATCCATCTTCTATGTCTCCAATATCTCTTTCAATACCCTTTTTATTCTTTAAAGTCAGTTGTTGATCCAAAACAACAAAAATAGAAACATTAAATTCTAATCACGCATAGCATGTAAGTCATGTGACTCCACTCTCATTAATGTGCACTCAACCAAAGCACTTCTGTCAGATGCTCGCTGAACTGCCACTACTCTTAAAGAGACAACAAACATGTCTACAAAAATATATGCCATATAATTTATGCAATTTTATAACATCATATTTATTCATTTATATTTAAATTTATGCATTTGGCAGACGCTTTTATCCAAAGCGACTTACAGAGCCGTTATTACAGGGACAATCCCCCCGGAGCAAACTGGAGTTAAGTGCCTTGCTCAAGGACACAATGGTGTTGGCTGTGGGGGTCGAACCAGCGACCTTCTGATTACCAGATTACCAGTTATGTACTTTAGACCACTACACCATCACCATCATGTAACACCTTTTTAAAAACTAAATTAATAGCTAATATTTTCGTAATGTACAAGTTTAGATGTTGCCCTGTATAATTAACAGCATTAGCTGAGAAATTATTTATTCTATATGTAAGCAAAATGGACATTATTATACGTGAAATATATCCAAAATAATCGGAACCTAATCGAAACGTTAGATTGAAAATCATAATTGAAACGAATCAGGACATCTGTCTCAATATTCAGCCCTATATGCAATATAATAAATGCAACTTCAAGACATATTTATTGATGGATTACATGGAATTTTTACATTTTTGAATTGCAAAAATTTTACCAAAATGATGAAAAAATAATGATCAAATAATACAAATATATTTAAGCAATATCACACGAGCAAGAGTGCGATATGGACCTACATCAGCACTGCTGTGATTCGGCCGAGTGTGATTGTTGTTGTATTACAGCAGTGCTACAACAGTTCAATGAACAAGTACATTTTAAAAAATTAGGAAAAACTGAGTACGGTCATTTGTGCATGGAAGTACTTTATTATGCGACCGATCAGAATCTGCCGTTGCTGGTTCAAAACAAATGATGCGTCCAAGCCTCCATTAGTAATTCAAAATGTGAAATAGTATCACGACTTATGCTGTTTCTAACAAGTTATTGGCTAAACAAGGATAGACGGATGGATATATGTGTGTGTGTGTGTGTGTGTGTGTGTGTGTGTGTGTGAGAGAGAGAGAGAGAGAGAGCGTGAGCGTGTTCGATCACCTGTTGCCACACCCAATCAGAGATGCTGTCAGCTTTCTGAAGGTCAGCTTTCTCAGTGGAATATAGACATCCAAGCGGGGTATTCCTCTCTATTTCAGGGTAGCTGGTGCGCAAATTTCATTCACTATAGAAACAGCGATGTCCTTCGCCATTTTAAACAGCATGTATCCAATGTGGAAACTCACGGAGAGCTGTTCTATGTAAACAATGATTAATGGATTCAATTTACGTCACCGACTGGCTTATAGTACACACAAAAATTATCTTTTGCCACCACCTGCTGGCTAACATATGTAATTTAAAAAATAAAGACGGGAACTCCTAACACATATGCACTACGCTAACACTTTAGTTTAGAATGGCACGAACACAAGCGGAGTGATACACACACAGTGAAGTGTCCGAAGTGCTGAAGGTGTCAGACCATCAGTGCTCACGGAACGCCACTCGTCCAATCAAATTCGAGGACCGAACTAACTTTGGTGTGTATATATATACATATATATATATATATATATATATATATATATATATATATATATATATATATATATATATATATATATATATCAGGGTTTTTCCTGGCTCAAAATGAGGTGGAGGTGGTACCATACTGATAAAAAAAAAAAGTGACGTTAAAAACATGTAAATGTTGGCTTTGCATGAATACACTCCTAATGGCCTGGCAACTGAATAATAGTGTTAATTTTGTCATCTGTCGTTTAATTTAGTCTTAGTCCTGTGTCAAATGTCCATTTTAGTTTTTATCATGTTTAGTCAACCTTATCCTATTTCTTTTTTTTTTTTAATCAAGTTTTAGTTGACAAAGTCTGTGCATTTTAATGTAGTTTAAGTCAATGAAAACGGTTGACATTTTTAGCCATAAGAGTATTATTGATAAGCATTTGTCAATCTAGTCTATCCAAAACCTAATGTCTATATATATATATAAATATACATACATACACACACACATTTTATTGTTGTTGTCATTTTAGTGTTATTTTTCACATAAGATTGATCTTATCATGATGATCTCATCAATGATGCAACATGTTTTAAGCTGCAGACAGCGGGGGTGAGAGACGAGCGTCTCCGTGTTCGAGGGCGCATCGGCTAGTGGAACTTTAAATCTCTCCCAGTCTCGACTCCGCTCAGATTGTGTCTCTTCTGTGACTGAAGCAGCTCTGACCGCACAGAGAATGACAGTTTTGGAGTTTGTGCTTATTTACATGTCACGCTCCCATATTATATGAACTTTAATTAAGGATAAAATCAAGATATATCGCCAAGCTGTGATCGATCAGATTGGTTTCGATCAGACACTCGAGCTGCAGCGCTCCTCTCGTCTTGCGTGTCATCATTTTAGTTTTATATGATCTCATGTTACGTTAAATGACATTAAGCGGCTATTCGACAACTGAATATTTTTTATTATGTGCTTGTTGACCCAGAGTGCCCGTATAACTGTGTGGAGAGGGTGGGGTGTAGACAGATGGGTCTCTGCCTTTTTGGCAAACATGGAGGATGTCCCCTGTCAGCCTCACGCTGCGATTCATAATCCTCTGCTCTCGTGTTGGGAGATGGGTCATGTCTAGGTGCCCGTTCCTCCCCCTGGAACTGGCCTGCTGCTCACTCTTTCAACTCTAGGACTATAGATGCAAGACGTCTCAGGAGATGTTGAGCTACTCTCCATCATGTGAGAGACCTGTTTAATCTCAACAGGGGTGTTGATGCCCTTTAATTCATTATTCTCTTATATTCATGAGGTTTACTTTGAAGCGATAGACTGCTGTCACCATTGCAGTGGTGAACGCTTCAAATCGAATGCAAAATCGCTGCAGGCCAGCCATATCTCTTATAACGAAAATAACAAAGACTGTCATATGGCCTACACCTGCTATCTTAAATGTAATAGAAACTTTTGTTTTGATTCTTCTTTATTTCCAACTATAAAAGATAGATCCTTTTGTTAGGGAAACAGGAAGATTTTTTAAAGGGGGAATATCACGAAAAATCTGTTTTTTTCTTGATGATTTGATATACAAGCATTCATGTGCTATGAAAATATACTGTAGCACGCCCAGTCCAAAAACACAAAAATCTTCGATTTCTGATGTCATTAGGGAAATATATTAAAGGGATTTTTCACCCAAAAATGTAAATTATGTCATCATTTATTCACCTATATTATGTTGTTCCAAACCCGTATGACTTTCTTTCCTCTGTTGAACATGAAAGGAGATGTTAGGCTGAATGCAATGCAATGCAATGCAGTCTCAGTCACCATTAACTTTAATCACACCTTTTTCCCCAAACAATAAAAGTGGATGGTGACTGAGACTAACATTCTGACAGTGGAAAATCTTCATTTAAATCTAAATTATGGCCGTTTTGGTGTTGGAACCTGGACTAACATTGTAAGTAAACTAATAGTTTAAATTTGTCCCCATAAAAGGAATATCAATGATAATTCTGTCATTATTTACTCACCCTGATGCCGTATCAAACTTGTATGACTTTGTTTCTTCTGGGGACACAAACCAAGATATTTTGAAGGATGTACAGTATGGTGTGTTTCTGTCCTTGCAATGTAAATTAATGAGGTCCAAATTTCAAGCTCAAAAAAGTACATAAAGGCATCTTAAAAGTAATCCATAAGAGTCTAGTGGTTTAATCCATGTCTTCTGAAGGTATACGATTGCTGTGGATGAAACACAGACCAAAATGTAAGTACTTAATCACTATAAACATCTTGACATCCACAGTCTCGTACTGTACATCCTTCAAAATGTTTGTATTTGTTTTTCACAGAGGAAAGATTTTGATATGGCATTAAGGGGTGAATAAATTGAGAAGTTATCATTTTTGGGTGAACCCTGTGAAATCTTCTGCTTAGAAGAAAGTAGCTGAGATAGTAGAATTGTAGCATCTGAAGCTTTCAGTGAGTCACTCAACAGCAGACTGCTTTAGAAAACATATAGAAAGAGAAAAAGATCTAGAGATATGTAATGGAGCTGCCCATTTCTCCTCTTCAAAACACTGACCACTTATATGGGCTTTAGCCTGTGCCTATATATCAAGAGCAGCTCCAAATATCAGCTGCTGTCACAGTGAATCTGGTCTAATATTATCACAAGCACAGGTGACACAGACTTTATAGAGAGTGAAATAACCCCATTTTTAGGCCTCTGTACAGTATGACAATGTCTCCAACCCCTTCAAGACCTCTCAAGATAATAATAGCATGTTCTACACAGATCAATAGCAGGGGGGGTGTGAGCTTTACTGGCGAAAGATTAAGCCTAGATGTTCTTTATGTGCGGAGCAGTACAGTATGTCTGTGGCCATTTCAGTCCCTCACCCGTGTCTGTAAGATGAAAGCCGGAGCTTTCTAAGTGGTCATTAGTAGTGCACTATGCTCCCTCTCTTAGACAGCAACAGCACAAGTACATGCTTGTGAATGAGGCGATTTTTCCTCCATTACCTTGTTCCATGTCTTCATGCTGTACAATTACGGATATTAGGTAGTGATTCTTGGTGACCTACATATAAAATAGTTTTTTGAGCAACCTTTTTTTTGTTGAAAAAAAATGAACGACCTTGCAAATTTGACCAACTGCAATATGCTGAGTTTTTAAGCTCACAATTACATACATTTACAGCCAGGGTTAAAATCGTTTCGAAAATTTCACAATTTATTGTGGTAACCCTTAATAAGATTATATTTATTAACATTAGTAAATGCATATGTGTCACAGATAATACATTTTTACATCATTTATTAATCTGGGTTCATTTTATTTTATGTACGTATAATTATTTATTTTAATTGCACATTTAAATAAGACAGGAAACATTCTAACATTGTAAGACACAACTACTAAGTAAACAATTGAATTAAATAAAGGAGCAAGTATTGTTTATTGTTAGTTCATGTTAACTAGTATAGTTAAAAAATATTTACAAATATAACCTTGGTTGTATTTATCAGACTTGGGAGACATCAAAGATTGATTGAAAATAAAAGTGCATATTAATGCACATTAATAGTTTAATAAAATGTTTTTGCAAACACTTGTTTTTATTTTCTGCCAATTTTGTTCATTTGTAAGACTTTTTGTTAACAATAATAACCTTTTTTTTTTTTTTACAGAAAAATAAAATGGTTGAGCAATAGTCTAAAAGAAATACTTCACCCAAAAAAAGAAAATTCTCTATTTTTTTACTCACCCTCATGCCAGCACATACAGGCAGAAGACATGGATTAAATCACTGGAGTTGTACGGATTACTTTTATGCTGCCTTTATGTGCTTTTTGGAGCTTCAGAGTTCTGTCCACCATTCACTTGAATTGTGAGGAGCTACAGAACACATCCCAGATGTGTGTGACTTACTTTATTTGCTGAACACAAATGAAGATTTTAAGAAGAATATCTCAGCTCTGTAGGTCCTCACAATGCAAGCGAATGGTGGACAGAACTTTGAATCTCCAAAAAGCACATAAAGACAGCATAGAAGCAATCCGTACAACTCCAGTGATTTAATTCATGTCTTCTGCCTGTATGTGCTTTTTGGAGCTTCAGATTTCTGGACACCATTCATTTGCATTGTATAATCCTACAGAGCTGAGATATTTTTCAAAAAATATCCATTTGTGTTCAGCAGAAGAAAGAAAGTCACACACATCTGGGATGGCATGAGGATGAGTAAACGATGAGAGACTTTTCATTTTTGATGTGAACTATCCCTTTATAATGCTAGTTTTCGCCAGAGGCTTGCATTCACTATTTTTTATATTTTTATTTGTTCTGTGACCTTTTATGCTTTGCTTCAGTGTGTGCGCCATTAATGTGGCAAAGTCACCATCTGTTTCACAACCAGCTTCTGCTCTCTGGTATGAATAGAATAATTATTAATCTTCTGCTCATAATAACCACTGTACACCAAACAACTGCATTCACGTTCAGACAGACACTGAGTGTCACTGTTAGAAAGCTCCATTTTTGGGAATGACCAGTTTTCGTCATGTGAATAGAATATTGTTTAGAGCCAAAGCCGACTGTAGCATAACGTTCCTGAAAATGTTCTTTCAACTTCTTTCTTTGAAAAACATTGCATTGATTTGTAAAGATTCAATAGTGTGATACTGCATTGTTGAATATGTGAAAAATATTATTAAATCTAGGCTATACTGTCCTCATTATTTGCTTTAGAAATTATTCTTTAGGATTCTGTTTTATGTTCATTGTGAAAAGTCTTTGGTTTAACGCGGTTCAGGCAGGAGAAAAGAAGATAAGACTACAGAAAGTGTCACACAATGGTGTACCTGAGATAAATGCTGAATGAGATCATATTTTTCTCCCTGCGGCTAGACAGCTGAACATTGATGGCTCGTCTTTGTGGAATACTGTAATTACTACAACTAATGTTTGCTGTCTGTCTAATGGGTCTTGTAATTTAGGGGAAAGCTGTAAGTTAATGTGTGCCACTAATAATGTATTTAATACGGCTCTGCATTATCTGCCTATTTCTCTCAATGTCTGTTCAGAATTAGACATTAAGCAATACAAAGAGCAACTCTGAACACAATACATCCTGGTTTTCTCTTCTCAGCGCTATTAAATGGCACATTTGGGCCCTTGGTTATCCAGTTGTGGATATCCCAGAGGAAAATTGTATTTCTTAGAGGTTGATCTTTCATGGCTTAAATACAATTAATGGAGTTATGTTGCATTTAATTATCAACATTGTCTCATTCATTAAAACATTTTTTGTCTAATTTTAAGATTTATGCATTTCAATTTAATTACAAAATTCCATTAAATTCAATTGTGGTATGTTGAACAAAATTATATTAATAAAAATTAAAAATAAATAAATAATAAAAGTAAGTTTTTTTATTTTTTTATTTTGTTAACCCTTTAATCTCGGATGGGCGCGTGGGATTTTTGTTTCTTGACCAACACAAAAAAGGTATCGTTTGAAAGCTTAGAAGCTCTACTTTACAGTGCATGTAGGCATTGTGACCAAAACTGAAAAAGTTCTTTGAAATTTGCAGACAAATCAGAACTGCTTTGTTTTGATATTTTATTAAAAATGTGGCACTGTACATATTATTGTATTCTGTAAAAACATAAGACTGATCAAATTTTGGAAAACTCTCAAAGAGTAGAATACAACTAGCCTACTTGATTAATAGCCAAGTATACATCTTTGACATTTATGTTTCATGTGAACAGGTATTGCTTATATAACATGTTTTTGTATATAACTTCACAAACATAAAATATCACATAGCGCTACTTGGCTCAGGTGATTGTCTTTCAAACGAGTCCACACACACACAAGGTAATCGGATATATAGATCAATAGATAATCCACACGAAGCTCAATGTTACATATGGCCACCAGGAGATGGCGCCATGCAAATGACAGACTCAATGATGCCTCAAATGGCACAGAATGAAACTCATTCTGTGAAATCTCATTACTAAAATCATGTCTGCATGCTATGCAAACCTTTAGTCATTGTTGTGTTTGCGTGCGTAATTAGTTCTTATGTACAATTATTATGTTTTATTTGTTTGGAGGCTTTTGAACACTTGGAGACCTTTGTGTACACTAGGATCAATTATATTTGCAATGCTATAACTTTTGATTGCTTTTTCGTATCAACACAACATTTTTCTCAGATATAGTTTGCATGATTGAGAACAAAACAAAAGCAGTTTTTTTCTTATTTACACGCAGAGATATAAATCAGATCAGTTTTTTTGTCGAGTTACAAGCCTTTAATTTTGGGTATGCTACTGATCACTACTGGTAATGTAATTTGTTTGGCTTTTGTTATGAAATTGAAACGTGTAAGTCTTAATTAAAAAAATTACAAATAGACACAAATGACAGAGAAAAGAGCTATAAAATTTATGTGAATCGCATAGCTCAGACAAAAATCGATTTTAGAAGAAATTTATTAGAAATGTTTGAGTTCATATTGAAATCTTGCAGACGTTTGAATCTTGAAATCTTATTTATTAGATTCATAAGCATGTTTATGTAAATTAAGATAACTTGTTGTCTTCGATGCTTCATCTCAATAACTTTTTAGACTTTAAGGCCTTCTCACGATATTGTCGACCACAGTCAGTTAATGTCATTAGAATGGCACGGAACATCAATTTATTATATTTGATTTATGTCCAGCCATTCCACTGATATGTATTTTGGCAGAAGGAAACGAAAACACAGTTTGTTTAATTCAAGTTCGGAGATGCTCTCTTGCCAAAAGCGCAACTTGAATGCTCTCTGCAAGAGTAAACAGTTAGGACACATTTTAGGAAGTGCTTTTTTTTGTCTCAAGTTTCACTTTTCTGGTGGAATACAAGAAATTTAACCACAGAGGTCTCAGCATTAAATATTTCACATAACTGTGTGAATTATCGTGAAAACCAGGACCCCTGGATATATGTTAGTCATTAAAATGACTGGCCCTGCGCCACAGTTTTCTCTGAATATGCTTGGAATTATCCCAGTTCTTCTTAAAGTAACACTGTCAGAAATGTAAATTCTGTCATCGTTTACTTAGTCCAAACCTAATGACTTTCTCTCTGCTGTGGAACACATAAGGTGAGTTTTATAAAGGAATATTCTGGGTTCAATAGAAGTTAAGTTCAATCAACTGTATTAGTGGCATAATATTGATTAACACACACAGACAAAAATAATGACTTGCATCTGCTTTTCTTAAAAATTACAAATGTGGGGCCTGGGTAGCTCAGTGAGTTTTGACGCTGCCTATCACCACTGGAGTCACGAGTTTGAATCCAGGGTGTGCTGAGTGACTCCAGCCAGGTCTCCTAAGCAACCAAATTGGCCCGGTTGCTAGGGAGGGTAGATTCATATGGGGTAACCGCCTCATGGTTGCGATTATTGGTTCTCGCTCTCAATGGGGTGCATGGTAAATTGTGCATGGATCACGGAGAGTAGCATGAGCCTCCACATGCTGTGAGTCTCCGCGGTGTCATGCACAACGAGCCACGTGATAAGATGCACGGACTGACTGTCTCCGAAGCGGAGGCAACAGAGACTTGTCCTCCGCCATTCAGATTGAGGTGAGTAACCGCGCTAAGTAGTGGCAATTGTGCATTCCACATTGGGATAAAATGGGGTAGAATAAAAAAACAATAATCTGGGTTACTTGCAATGTAAGTGAATGGGGCTTATCCGCAAACGTTAAAATACTATGTCAAAAGTAGACCCACAAGACGCAAGCAATATGCATGTTAACATGATTTTAGTGTGATAAAATCGCTTGCTATCATTTTCTGTGTAAAGTTATAGCAAATTTTACAACTTCGCTGCCATGACGATGTTATGCCAACAAATCCTAAAAATGACCCGAGTAAAAATTACCTCCAAAAATTTGCCCCATTCACTTCCATTGAAAGTGGCTCAATGTAACTTTTATTTGTATTTACTTGTTTGTTTATTTACAAACTTGTTTGTTGTGAGCTTTTCAGGCATCCCTGCGGAGGTTGGGGACATTGAACCGGAGTGGGCAATGTTCAAAGCTTCCATTGCCGAAGCCGCGGTGGAGAGCTGCGGCCTCAAGGTTTTAGGTGCCGCAAGGGGTGGTAACCCTCGAACACCGTGGTGGACACTGGTGGTCAGGGAAGCCGTCCGACTGAAGAAAGAGGCCTTCCGGGATTTGTTGTCCCGGAGGTCTCCGGAGGCAGTTGCAAGGTACCGACAGGCCCGAAGGGCTGCGGCCTCGGCCGTGAGGGAGGCAAAGCAGTGGGTGTGGGAAAAGTTCAGAGAAGCCATGGAGAAGGACTTTCGGTCCGCACCAAAGTGCTTCTGGAAAACCGTCCGCCACCTTAGGAGGGGGAAACGGGGAACCATTCAAGCTGTATACAGCAAAGATGGGACGCTGTTGACCTCAACCGAGGAGGTTATTGGGCGGTGGAAGGAACACTTTGAAGAACTCCTAAATCCCAACACGCCCTCTATGGTAGAGGCAGAGCCGGAGGATGATGGGGGATCAGATTCTATTTCCCTGGGGGAGGTCACTGAGGTAGTCAAACAACTCCGCAGTGGCAAAGCCACTTGATTGATGAGATCCGACCAGAAATGCTGAAAGCTCTGGATGTGGAGGGGGTGTCATGGATGACACGCCTCTTCAACATTGCGTGGAAATCTGGGACAGTGCCTAAGGAGTGGCAGAACGGGGTGGTGGTTCCCCTCTTCAAAAAGGGGGATCAGAGAGTGTGTGCCAACTACAGGGGTATCACACTTCTCAGCCTCCCTGGTAAAGTTTACTCCAAGGTGCTGGAGAGGAGGGTTCGGCCGATTGTCGAACCTCAGATTGAAGAGGAACAATGCGGTTTTCGTCCTGGCCGTGGAACGACGGACCAGATCTTTACTCTGCAAGGATCCTGGAGGGGGCCTGGGAGTATGCCCATCCGGTCTACATGTGTTTTGTGGATCTGGAGAAGGCGTATGACCGGGTCCCCGGGAGAGACTGTGGGAGGTGCTGCGGGAGTACGGGGTGGGGGGTCCCTTCTTAGGGCGATCCAATCCCTGTACGTCCAAAGCGAGGGCTGTGTCCGGGTCCTCGGCACAAAGTCGAGTTCATTCCATGTGGGGGTTGGTCTCCGCCAAGGCTGCGCTTTGTCACCAATCCTGTTTGTGATATTCATGGACAGGATATCGAGGCGTAGTCGGGGTGGGGAAGGTGTGCGGTTCGGTGGGCTGGGGATCTCATCGCTGCTTTTTGCAGATGATGTTGTCTTCATGTCATCATCGGTCCGTGACCTTCAGCTCTCACTGGATCGCTTGGCAGTCGAGTGTGAAGCAGCTGGGATGAGGATTAGCACCTCTAAATCTGAGGCCATGGTTCTCAGCAGGAAACCGATGGAGTGCGTACTCCAGGTAGGGAATGAGGTTTTGCCCCAAGTGAAGGAGTTCAAGTACCTCGGGGTCTTGTTCACGAGTGAGGGGACAATGGAGCGGGAGGTTGGCCGGAGAATCGGGGCAGCAGGGGCGGTATTGCACTCGCTCTATCGCACCGTTGTCACGAAAAGAGAGCTGAGCCGAAAGGCAAAGCTCTCGATCTACCGGTCAATTTTTGTTCCTACCCTCACCTATGGTCATGAAGGTTGGGTCATGACCGAAAGAACTAGGTCGCGAGTACAAGCGGCCGAAATGGGCTTCCTCAGAAGGGTGGCGGGCTTCTCCCTTAGAGATAGGGTGAGGAGCTCAGTCATCCGTGAGGAGCTCGGAGTAGAGCCGCTGCTCCTTTGCGTTGAAAGGAGTCAGTTGAGGTGGTTTGGGCATCTGGTAAGGATGCCCCTGGCCGCCTCCCTAGGGAGGTGTTTCAGGCACGTCCAGCTGGGAGGAGGCCTCGGGAAGACCCAGGACTAGGTGGAGAGATTACATCTCCACACTGGCCTGGGAACGCTCGGGTCGCCCAGTCAGAGCTGGTTAATGTGGCTCGGGATAGGGAAGTTTGGGGCCCCCTGCTGGAGCAGCTGCCCCCGCGACCCGACTTCGGATAAGCGGTTGAAGATGGATGGATGGATGGATGGATGGATGGATGGATGTTTGTTTATTTATTTATTTTTTAAGCAAAGAAAGACGAGTCCAAATAATTTTTTGTTGTAATCAGTGTTTTGCCACAAATGCTGTTGATGTGCACAGAACCCGGAATATTCCTTCAAGAACAATTTCCGAGCTGCTGTTTGCTGTACAACTAAATCCTATAGTGACCAACGACTGTCCAAAAAAGACTTGAGACTAATTTTGTCCATTTGACTCGTGTGCTATATTCCAAGCCTTTTGAAGCCTTATAGCTTTATCTGAGGGACAAAGAATTTTAAGTCATGTAGACACGTCTAGCTTTCCAAATTTCATTAGTGCTTATGCATGTTCAAACATGGCAGGTTGTGTTCGCTTACGATACTCGCGAGAACTAAAGCGTGTGGGGTTGATTTGACATCAAACTTGACATGACGTGGCTTGATGTGTCAAGTTGTAAATGTGCATGCAAAATTAGATTTGAGAGCTACGGCGGATGGCAAGATTTTCAGTGAATAACAGCTTAAGTTTCTGTCTTTTTCTTTTTATGGATGGGGTATACTTTAAAGGGATAGTTCGCCCAAAAATGTAAATGATGTCAATATTTACTCACTCTTATGTTGTTCCAAACCCATATGACTTTTTCTTTCTTCTGTTCATCACAAAAGAAGATGTTAAGCAAAAAGTTCACATCTGTCACTGTTCACTTTCATTGCAAGAAAAAAAAACAGCAGCATCAACATTCTCCTCTTTTGTTCCACGGAAAACTGAAAGTTATTTGGTTTCAAAAAACATGAGGGTGTGTAAATAATGACATATTTTTTTTCTTTGGGTGAACTATACCTTTTAGTGTGAAAAAGCAGAAAATATGCTTCAATATATAATTTTGTTGTGATTCAATCTTTCCACTTCAGCCATTTTTTCTCTGATGATTGTTTCGCCTGTCATTCTTCCATTTTGATTGCATTTTTCAAGTTTCTCTGTGATTATTCCACCGTTTTGTTGATTTTCTGTTGATTTCTACATCATGAAAGCCATTGTGTTATGTTTTTTGTTTGTTTTTCTTTTTATGTGTCCTCTGTTCTGTTTTCCTTTGTTTTGCTATCGCTCCCTCCCTAAATTACTTCGCCTACCCTCCACCCTTTATATCTTTCACTCACATCACCCCACTACCTGCACTCAAAGATGTAGCCCTTCCTTCCCCCCCACCCACTTCACTGACCTGTGCAACTACTGACCATCTAATGCCAGGCTCCGGAGGCAGTACTGGCCCCACACCCTCGGCCCCCCGTGACGTCGTGGCTTCGCTGGTCTCCACCCGCTTTATGAAGGTGACCTGGCGCCTGCCGGCCGAAACGCATGGAGACGACGTCACCTACTCTGTTTACTACAGTCTGGAGGGCACTAACAGGTAAGGCCTTTATGTGGTATATATCTGCAGTTTACTGTGATTTTACAGAATTTACCTCGGTGAATCTCACAAAACCTGTCTTGGTCATATTTCACTTCTATAATTAATAAATAACCCAGGAAAAAAATAAATAATATATAAATATCTATATTAAAAACCCTTATATATTTAAGCAATATCACATGAGCAAGAGTGCGATATGGCCCTACATCAGCACTGCTGTGATTCACGGCCTCGTGCCGTAGAAACTGCAATGTCCTCCGCCATTTTAAACAGTATGTATCCAATGTGGAAACTCCAGTAGAGGTAAGCACCTTGGGTTTGTAATCAATCAGTCTGTTGTGTCTCTCAGCTGTGATGAGCCTTAATGCTGAAGTTGTCCGTTTAAAGCCGTTTAAAGCTATTTCCTATTGCTGTTCTATGTAAACAATGACTGATGGATTCATTTCACGTCACCAACTGGCTCATATTACACACAAAAATTATCTTTTGCCACCACCTGCTGCTTAACATATGTAATGTAAAAAAAAAGATGTAAAAAGTGACACATAGCCTACATTAGCTCTTAACATATCTGCACAGCTCTTACACTTTAGTTTAGGACAATGAACACCATCGGAGTGATAAACACACAGTGAAGCGTCGGAGTGCTGATGGTGTCAGACCATCAGTGCTCACGGAACGTCTCTCATCCTATCAGATTCGAGGACCGGAACTAACTATTGTGTGTGTGTGTGTTTGTGTATATATATATATATATATATATATATATATATATATATATATATATATATATATATGCCATCAAACTTGGGATGATGTTGCTTGATGTGTTAAGTTTGAGAAATGCACATGCTAAATGAGATTTGAGAGCTATGGCAGAGGGCAAGATTTATCAGTGAATAACATCTTCAATTTTGGTCTAATTTCTGCAAATATTTGGTGAACATTTCATTAAAAGGTATAGCTCATCCAAAAATTTTAATTCTGTCATTATTTACTAACCATAATTACCATAATGGTAAGAAAAATGATTTTTTTTACATGATGAGTGTATTGTTTGTACATTCTCTAATGTATTCTGATTTAAATAAAATAAATAAACTATTGCATAACAGTAATTTTAATGTAGTTCTTTAAAAAAAAATAGTGATTTACAGTAATGAGAATCACAATTGGGAATAATGAGGATTACAAAAACACGCAAAACAAAAATAAAAAAAAATCTGGTAATGAAAATTCAGGGAAATTGTGCCAAGTTGTCATAAATGTAATGTTACATTACAAAAATATGGTCCTACAATTATGATTTTTTTTAATGATATTTCTGATTGATACCTATGTTTAGGACCATTAAGATTTTATATATATTATGGCATTATTTTTGCATTTTCCCATCACTGTAATTATGATTTGAAAAGATTATTTAAACTGAAAAGTATTTAAACATCATGATAGGATATTATGTGGTTGATTTAATGTATGCATATTTAAATTAAAACAATTTATAAAAAAGTAAAACATTCGGATAATTAACATTTGGGTGAAAATGTGGTTAATTGTCTTTAAAAAAAAAAAATATATATATATATATATATATATATATATATATATATATATATATATATATATATATGCAATTCGGAAGGTCCTAAAAATACACATAATTCTCTTTTGGGAAAAATATATTTATTTTTTCTTTCTATATTTTTTTGTGTGAAATGTGACCTGGGCATGTTTTCATGAGATTTTATTATGGACGCTATTGACAGATCTGCCTGTTGTTGTTTTTTCATGCTATTATTTAAGTCGTATGTTGTTCTTCGTATTAATATTTATAACTTCATTTTATATTAGCTGACTATTGACCACAGAGAATTAAGAGAAGCTTTGAACTTCTTGAATCAGCAGTCAGCTCTTGTTTCGGTCTCATATTGTGCTGGTTTCTCTCATCCTGCAGGGAGCGGATTGTCAACACCAGTCGTCCCGGAGAAATGCAAGTCACCATTCAGAACCTAATGCCAGACACCAAGTATGCCTTCCGGGTAGTGGCCCACAACAGAAATGGCCCTGGAGAGAGCTCAGCACCTTTGAGAGTAGCCACCCAACCTGAGGGTAAGATCCACATCCCATTACTCACCTGACAAGCATAACAACTCAGAATGTATTATGTGCCTGAATGGGATCTTATGGAATATATCGAATGTGATGTGTACAAACACATTATATCATTGTTGTAGATTTGAAAAGAAGCTAAGTCCAGAAACATATTTGATGCAAATATGTCTACACAGACACTAATGCATTGCATGCATGTAGTCAAATTCTACATACTTAGTGTATTAACTGCTGTAATATGCACTGATTTCTATTACGGTTCTAAATCACCTTTAGAGGATTATTTTCCAATTAATGTCCAGTAACTAAGAGAGCAGTAAAGAAGCCACAGAGTCATGGATCCAATTCACTCAATGTATTAGTTAGTTAAATGAAAGAATGAATTAGTTCTCACAATCTCAACAACATGTAAATATATCACAATAAAACAACGTAGGCCTACGTAAAATAACAAACAATAAACCAGTGTGTCTTGATTCAGAATAATATGAAGGCAATGAAAATTATGTTAATAAAGTACTCAATCTTAAGAAGTCCAAAGTATTTCAGAGGATGATCATTCGATGGCAGAAGGGTACAGATGTCCTCAGACGTCGATCATCCGACGCGGGGCAATCCCAGTGAAAGTGGAACAGGTAGTGTCAGCTAGGATCCCGGTCTGGTCAGGATAGGGTTAACGTGATGAAACTCCAACCGTGAGGCTCGTAGCTTCGCGCGCTGCAATGCTCAGTATGCGATAGGTTTGTGTGATAGAGTTCAGTTGGATAATCGTGGTTAACTTGTATGTCGGTATAAATGTGTGTGGTTCTACAATAAACAAACATATTCAATTAGTTTTCTGTGACAATTTGTACAACAAAAACTGCGTTATCAATTCACGTGACTGAACGCGAGACATCGCAAATATATAATAATAACATCATATGTCAGCAATTCTCTTATAACTGAGGAAATATCTTATCGATGCATTCAACAGAATATCAAACAATGATTATTAGATTAAATAATGTCAGATAAACCCTTACAATCTGCAATGACGCACACGATGATATTCGCCAGATAATACCAACGACCTCTGTAGATGATCACACAACTTCGACTGCCCATCACATCTGAAATGCAAACTGGTCACTACCGAAGTGCTATAGTGTCAATTGATAGCTTTATAATCTTAATTCACCTCACCTAGTTGACTCACGATATAACATGCACTACATTTCTTCTTTCTTTATTGCCTCATATCTGAACTCACCTCACCTCACTTCACGGAACTCGCGAGACTTCCTAATAACTCCGCCTACTCAGCAGACCAACACTTAACAACACTTAACAGAACACTGTACAACTACAACTACGACTTAAATGCAACATGACTATGGCCTTTTGCACACTTAGTCAACATTAAATGGCATTCGCAAAGTTTTTAACTTCCATAATGTGACGCACTATTTCTGAGTGAAATTGATATTTAACTTGAAAAAATGTAGGATGGGACTTCATTCTTTTTAGCAATCTGGACTGGATAGTTGTAGGTTTTCCATACCACAATGGAGCCAGAATGTGAATATGATGACTAACTCTGTCCTGAAACACAGACGGTACCTGTTTGTTGAAACATAAGCAGCGTTTATGTATGAAAGTCATTTCAGAGTAAGAATTAGGAGGTCATAACGTTTTTATAAAAGGTTATGAATACAACATTTTAAAATATTTGTGTTACTAATAACATGCACTGATGAATTGTATAAGACCAGAAACGTGTGTTAGGAAAATAAATAGGTTACATTTAAATTTTATGTTGTCTTTAAAAAGCATTCTTGCATTATTGTGGCGGTACTCAAAGGGTGACTGAGTTATCTTCAAATATTCCTCTTAAAAACGGATATAAACTATAACCCTAGAAGGCGATTTACGCTAATGTCTGCTATAGCTCCCCTTGTGGCAACTCTGAGATTGCAGTACATTGAGGGTAGCGCATGCGTCATTTTTCCGTGTTCCGCTATGTCTCTTGCACGGTCGAGCATTGTAGACTCTCAAATTTTACTATTTTGAACGCATTCCTGTTTGGGCGCATTTGACACATGCATACTATGACTTCTTTGTTTTACTCTTTAGTACCGTGAACTAGAGGCGCATGCAGAATGCAACAAGAGCTTGCGTACTTGTTCGCGTACTTGTGTAGAGTATGTCTCATGTCAAATATAATATGCTTAGCTATTTCCTCAGGAGGTACACTGGAGGACAAAAGTTTGGAATAATGTACAGCTTTTGCTTTTATGGAAAGAAATTGATACTTTTATTCACCAAAGTGGCGTTCAACTGATCACAATGAATAGTCAGGACATTAATAATGTGAAAAATTACTATTGCAATTTGAAAATAATTTTAGAACTTCTTAAACTACTTCAAAGAGTTCTCATCATAAAAATCCTCCATGTGCTGCAATGACAGCTTTGCAGATCCTTGGCATTCCAGCGGTCAGTTTGTCCAGATCCCTTGTTTTCTAACACAGTCACAACAGACATGCCTTGATGCACTCAACATGTTACACTGTACAGTACATTACATGAAATACAATATTATTTAAAAGCACTTACATAAAATGACTGCTGCGTAGAGATTTGGTGAATTAAAGTACCAATTTCCTTCCGAAACAGCGAAATCTGTACATTATTCCAAACTTTTGGTCGCCAGAGTATTTTTCAACCAAGCTTGATGCCAGTTTAAAATCTCATTATAGAGGTAAAAGTACAAGTAAACACCTACTGGCTTTTAAGTAAATGCATGTGGGGTATCTCTTCAACAGCACTGAAGATATATGGCCTGACGCCACCAATGCGAAACATTATCAGCACAGACACAGCTCAGGAGAAGCTGTTTCTGGGTCAGACTGGCTCCTCTGAGCATCTTTGGCTCTGAACGCTATAAGCACTTTATAGTGTGTGTTTGCAGGTTCCTGGCACTCTCTGGAGCCCTGCTGCGTAGAGATCAGCCTCACAGGCTCACACACATACTGCTAACATTATGAATTAACTTATCTGAGCACAAATACACCTACACATGCACACTCTCTGCAGTGCACTAAATCCAATGTGGGCACCCCATCCAATCCTGTAAAACATCAGTAAGAATTGCAGGCGTTGATGTCAGAGAGAATAGATGTATGTGGTACCGAGATAAAGTGGTATAATCTCTTACACGTTCAAGATCATGCTGAGAACTTTGATCAAAGTTTGCAAAATGATTCATGTAAGGCTTAAAATTCTGTTGAAGTTTGAGCGCTAACATGACAGACATGGTTCATGGATGAACATAGTCAAGCAGTTGTTCGGCTGGTGTTTTGTAGTGGCTAAATCAAAGGGCTGGTCACCAGAAGGTCGCTGGTTCTAGTCCTGGTTCCTAAAGAACAGGCCATGTGTTATCTCCTCAGTGACTACTTTCCTACTTGCTTAAGATGAGCTAGTCATTTTATGTAAGTGCTTTTAAATAATATTGTATTTCATGTAATGTACTGCACAGTGTAACATGTTGAGTGCATCAAGGCATGTCAGTTGTGACTGTGTTAGAAAACAAGGGATTTAACGGACACTCATGGAGTCTATAATTGAACGTAATGATTCATGACCCTTGCAAGTAAACAAAAGTTAAGCAACATACAATCTCATTTCCATTCTCCCCGCTCTGCTGGGCAAATTAAATTAAATATATCCTGCAGTCTGTGTTGGTTTTCTCTCTGCAGACACATGCCACTATCGTATGCTCAGCTGAGACCAAACGTCTCTTTCTATACTCAATTCAGTTTCACAGTACATTATTAGGTTTACTGTCTTGCAAACAATATTACTAAAGCATCAATACAAACAACCGTGACAGAAGTAATACATTTTTTTTTTTTTTTTTTTTATAAAGCAGAAGAAATAATTCTACATGGCATTAATAAACAATTAAAATAGTCTATTGTACTGATATACACAGAAAGCTACCTAATATTTGGATTGAAGCAGTGGCCTCTCTCTCTCTCTCTCTCTCAATTCAATTTAATTTTCAATTTAAAAGTGATTTATACTCATTACTGTTTTACAAACAAGATTTCTAAAGTATCAATATAAATGACAAAGAAAATAGCAGTAACAGATAAAGTAAATATTATTAATATTTTAATATAATTAATACTATAAGATAAAATGATCTCTGTCTCTCTCTCTCTCTCTCTCTCTCTCTCTCTCTCTCTCTCTCTCTCTCTCTCTCTCTCTCTGTCTTTCTCTCTCAATTCAGTTCAATTCAATTTAATGGGCTGCTTTATTGGCATGAAAGTTTCAAAAACAATGTTGCCAAAGCATCATATAGAATAAATAAAATAAAAGCAAAATACATTTTGGCCAATAACTTGGACAGTATATAATATTATTATTAGTAATATATAAATAACAACAATATATAAATTACCATTATTATTTATTTCACCACATCACATTGTGTGTGTGTGTGTGTGTGTGTGTGTGTGTGTGTGTGTGTGTGTGTGTGTGTGTGTGTGTGTGTGTGTGTGTGTGTGAGCGTGTATTTATCACTTTGTGGGGACCAAATGTCCCCATAAGGATAGTAAAACCCGAAATTTTTGACCTTGTGGGGACATTTTGTCGGTCCCCATGAGGAAAACAGCTTATAAATCATACTAAATTATGTTTTTTGAAAATGTAAAAATGCAGAAAGTTTTCTGTGAGGGTTAGGTTTAGGGGTAGGGTTAGGTTTAGGGGATAGAATATAAAGTTTGTACAGTATAAAAACCATTATGTCTATGGAAAGTCCTCATAAAACATGGAAACACGACTGTGTGTGTGTGTGTGTGTGTGTGTGTGTGTGTGTGTGTGTGTGTGTGTGTGTGTGTGTGTGTGTGTGTGTGTGGTGCGGTAGTGTAGTGGTTAGCGCACTACGAACCTGGCGACCCGAGTTCGATTCCCGCTCATGGCCAACACCAGTGACGATTATCTGAACCGGTCCCGGGCCTCCCCTAGATTGACTCAGCCTAAAAATTTGTACCTGGTGCGGTGTGTAAAACATCGCCACTGGGGAGACAAAGGCAGTCGGGCGTGGTGCTGGCCACCCACTAACCTTGCTAACAGCACTTGCCCCTACAGTCTGTTAAGGCTAAATGGGGGATCTTGTGTGTGTGTGTGTGTGTGTGTGTGTGTGTGTGTGTGTGTGTGTGTCTCCTTCTCCTAGGAGCATTTTTAATTTAGAAAGGTAATTTAGGTCTTTAAAGTCTGAGGTTTCAGAGTTAAACTTGTTTAGGTAAACATTCCTTATTTCACTGAATGTCTCTCTCTCTCTCTCTCTCTCTCTCTCTCTCTCTCTCTCTCTCTCTCAAATTCAAATGAGCTTTATTGTCATGACAAATTGTACATTGTATTGCCAGAGCATTTATATGAGCATGAAAAATAAAAAATGAACAAGGTAGAACAAATTCTGTATTGAACAAGTGTGGAAAAACAACAACAAAAAAATAAACTGTGTATTTACTTTCAGTGGTGTGTGTTTGCATATGCGTGTGTACAATAGTTTGTGTGAGTTCATGTGTGTTTGTGTGTGTGTGTGTATTGTTTACTGTGTTGTAATTCCTACAAAAGTTACCAACCGACTGTCCAGTAACTCAGTAAGTGGTTGTTTTATTGCTTATGTTTGTAATTTTGGCTCTTGGTGAGTGTTAATATTAGTCTCTGTCTCTCTCTCTCTCTCAATTCAATTCAATTCAATTCAAATGAGCTTTACTGTCATGACAAATTGTACATTGTATTGCCAAAGCATTTATATGAGCATGAAAAATAACAGAGTAGAGCAAATTCTGTATTGAACAAGTGTGTAAAGTGTAAAAAAATAAATTAACAGTGTATATACTTTCAGTGGTGTGTGAGTGAGCGTGTGTGTGTGTGTGTGTGTGTGTGTGTGTGTGTGTGTGTGTGTGTGTGTGTGTGTGTAAATGGGCGCATCACTGTTTGGTGGACTCTTCCCCCTTTTTGTGGCAGGAATTTATGTACTTTGCTGCTAGTGAAATACAGTCTCTTTGTTCACCAAGTAAATATTGACCTTGTGCATCATTCTTCAACTTTTTGAAGTTGGGACAAATCATTTCAAATTTGGGAAAGAAGTGTTTTTGAATTTCATTATAATTAGGGCAGGTGGTTAAGAACTGCAGCTCTGTTTCTATTTGTCCTTGGCTACACTACGGGCATAACCTGCCCTTTCTGGGCATCCAGATCTGCCCTTCTCTATCATCAGGCTGTGGTCACTCAGTCTCTCTCTCTCTCTCTCTCTCTCTCTCTCTCTCTCTCTCTCTCTCTCTCTCTCTCTCTCTCTCTCGTCATGACTGTTTTGTAAACAAGATTGCCAAAGCATCAATACAACAAAAAAAAAGAAAAGAAAGGTGCAAGGGATTATAAAATTAAATAATAATACACAATCAATAATTAAAATAAGAAGTAGTAAAGGAGAGTAAATTAAATAAAAAGACAGGTTTGATCCTTCTTTGCAATTCAAGTATGAATTTTACTACAGTGAATGTGCAATTGCAATAGCACTTGAATTTGATCTTGTTCAGGCAATTTGGAGAAATATGGTACAAAGGTTACAAAGTATTTCTCTCTTATGTATTGAAATGTTCCCTAGTGAAAGAGAAAGTGTGCCTGTATCCCGCTCTCTCTGTGTCTTGCTCTCTATGCATGATGTCTACAGCACAATGACAGTTGGAAAAAAGTGTTCAGCTTGACATTATGTCAGGAAGAGCCAATTAATCTCTCTTATAAGCTGCAGAGGGTTCATTCAGTTCACTTTGAGTTGAAAAGCTGTGTTTCACAGATATGATAACGGTTTGGTTTTAAAGTACAAATTGGTGCAGTGAGTGTATTTGCTACTTCTAGTAACTGTCTCTTCTCCATTTCTTCTGTTTTAAAGTCCAGGTACCTGGACCAGCTCCTAACCTCCACACTGTGGTCACGTCCCCCACCACAGTGAGCCTCAGCTGGGACATTCCCCTCACCGGCAACGGCGAGATACAAAACTACAAGATTTACTACATGGAGAAGGGTCTCGGAAATGAGCAGGTAAGACTGCACACACACCTCTCTGTAATCTCACGTATAAACATTAAATATTTTATATTATTTCATGTGAAATGTCAGGTATTGATGGTGGAGAGCAGCTAGAACTCTTGGATCTAATCGTTGTCCTCAGGTTAAGCTTAGAATCTGTTTTATTACAACTAACACTATCAGCTATAATATCTCCAATCTCAGTCTATAATTGTGTTCTTGGTGTCAGAATTCAGCAGTTAGATGTTTATATCTCCTATGTCTCTCTTCTGTGTTAGGATATGGATGTTAAAACACTATCTTACACCATGACTGGGCTGAAGAAGTTCACAGAGTACAGTTTCAGAGTGGTGGCCTACAATAAACATGGACCTGGAGTCTCGACTGAGGATGTATCCGTACGGACCTACTCTGATGGTACTTACAAAAATATTTACTTTTTTGTCACGTAGTCGGTTACCTCCATACACCCAGACAAAAACATGCCAAGAATCATCAACAGCATAGCAATATCACCAGGGTCCGAACATTACATTTAGTGGACCCTATATATTTGGTACAGGCAATGAAACTTTCTTTTATAGTTATTTGTGTGTGTGTGTGTGTGTGTGTGTGTGTGTGTGTGTGTGTGTGTGTGTGTGTGTGTGTGTGTGTGTGTGTGTGTGTGTATTGTGTATTGTGTACTGTGTTGTAATTCCTACAAAAGTTACCAACCGACTGTCCAGTAACTCAGAAAGCAGTTGTTATATTGCTTATGTTTGTAAGTTTGGCTCTTGGTGAGTGTTAATATTAGACTTTGTACACTCACCTAAAGGATTATTAGGAACACCTGTTCAATTTCTCATTAATGCAATTATCTAATCAACCAATCTCATGGCAGTTGCTTCAATGCATTTAGGGGTGTGGTCCTGGTCAAGACAATCTCCTGAACTCCAAACTGAATGTCAGAATGGGAAAGAAAGGTGATTTAAGCAATTTTGAGCGTGGCATGGTTGTTGGTGCCAGACGGGCCGGTCTGAGTATTTCACAATCTGCTCAGTTACTGGGATTTTCACGCACAACCATTTCTAGGGTTTACAAAGAATGGTGTGAAAAGGGAAAAACATCCAGTATGCGGCAGTCCTGTGGGCTGAAAATGCCTTGTTGATGCTAGAGGTCAGAGGAGAATGGGCCGACTGATTCAAGCTGATAGAAGAGCAACTTTGCCTGAAATAACCACTCGTTACAACCGAGGTATGCAGCAAAGCATTTGTGAAGCCACAACACGCACAACCTTGAGGCGGATGGGCTACAACAGCAGAAGACCCCACCGGGTACCACTCATCTCCACTACAAATAGGAAAAAGAGGCTACAATTTGCAAGAGCTCACCAAAATTGGACAGTTGAAGACTGGAAAAATGTTGCCTGGTCTGATGAGTCTCGATTTCTGTTGAGACATTCAGATGGTAGAGTCAGAATTTGGCGTAAACAGAATGAGAACATGGATCCATCATGCCTTGTTACCACTGTGCAGGCTGGTGGTGGTGGTGTAATGGTGTGGGGGATGTTTTCTTGGCACACTTTAGGCCCCTTAGTGCCAATTGGGCATCGTTTAAATGCCACGGCCTACCTGAGCATTGTTTCTGACCATGTCCATCCCTTTATGGCCACCATGTACCCATCCTCTGATGGCTACTTCCAGCAGGATAATGCACCATGTCACAAAGCTCGAATCATTTCAAATTGGTTTCTTGAACATGACAATGAGTTCACTGTACTAAAATGGCCCCCACAGTCACCAGATCTCAACCCAATAGAGCGTCTTTGGGATGTGGTGGAACGGGAGCTTCGTGCCCTGGATGTGCATCCCACAAATCTCCATCAACTGCAAGATGCTATCCTATCAATATGGGCCAACATTTCTAAAGAATGCTTTCAGCACCTTGTTGAATCAATGCCACGTAGAATTAAGGCAGTTCTGAAGGCGAAAGGGGGTCAAACACAGTATTAGTATGGTGTTCCTAATAATCCTTTAGGTGAGTGTATATTACTTTTAATATAGTACAGCAATGACTTTATACAACCCTTAAAATCACCTCGACACCAGATTGTACAAAGTCATGTCTCAGTTAGTTTTGAGAAAATGTCTAGCATCATTTGTTTGCAGATGCCACTTGGGTTGATATTTTGTTATCTACTGCAATGACATTCTTGCAATTTAAAGGGACAGTTCATCCAAAAATTGTAATGCTCTCATCATCTACTCATCCTCATACCATCCCAGATGTGTATGACTTTCTTTCTTCTGCTGAACACAAACTGAGATTTGTAGAAGAATATTTGAGCTCTGTAGGTCCATACAATGCAAGTGAATGGTGATCAGGCATTTAGAGCTCCAAAAAGCACATAAAGACCACATAAAAGTAATCAATTTGACTCCAGTAGTTTAATCAATGTCTTCAGAAGCAATCAAGTTGGTTTTGGGTGTGAACAGACCAAAATATAACCACTTTTTTACTGTACATCTTGCCATTGAAGTCTCTAGGCATGATCATGATTTCAAGCTCAATTACTCTTCCTTGTGCTTGATGCATGAACAGAGCACCAGATGGCACTAATAATTAATTGTGTAATTGAGCATGAAATCATGAAGAGACTGCCGTCAAGATGAAAAGTGAAAAAGGAGTCATATTTTGGCCTGTCCTCACCCAAAACCAACTGGATTGCTTCAGAAGACATGGATTTAACCACTGGAGTCTGATGGATTACTTTTATGCTGCCTTTATGTGCTGTTTGGGGCTACAAAGGTCTTATCAACATTCACTTGCATTGTATGGTCCTACAGAGCTGAGATATTCTTCTAAAAATCTTTGTGTTCAGCAGAAGAAAGTCAAACACATCTGGGATGGCATGAGGGTGAGTAAATAATGTGAGAATGTTCCTTTTATGGTGAACTAACCCTTTAAGTATGGCTTAAGTGTCCAAATACTTTCTGGAGCGACTGTATGTGGATAATGACATTTAGGTTGACGATGTGTTGACTAAAACACTTCTCCTTCATTCTCTGCTCAGTTCCCGGTGCTCCTCCGCAGAATCTGACCGCTGAGGTGCTGAACTCTAAGGTAAGGGTGTATGGGGTCCCATCAGAAGGGCACAAGGAGCAGAGGCAGTGTGCTGGCAGCTGCTGGGTGAAGTGTACTGTGTGCTCATCTGTTGCTATCATCTCAAGCTCTGTCATAATGCAGTACTCCTCTGATCACTCCTCTTCCTCAAGCTGTGTACGAGGAACATTTTCTCTAGCTGTTTCTATTTTTGAGTCTGTTTAAACGGGTGTTATCGACTACTTGGCTCGAATAATATGGTGTGGCATTATGAACACTTGTCACACAATACTTGACATTTGTCTATATTATTGAAGCGTGTTCGGTTAAGTGTTATACTATAACAAATGACAGTATTATAAATGAATATTAGCTGGCTAGATTGAATGATGTAAAACACAGTTTAACCTGTTCAACTCTTGGGGTTTTTTGGGGAATTCCAACTGAAACTGACATACCCAAATCTGAAGGCTGCTCTTTCCCACATACAGTGAAGTAAATGTAACATTTTGCTCTCATTTTAAAGGAAACTTAATTATTGTATAATTAATAATGATCAATAATCAATAATTGTTATTGTATGTGTTCAAACTACTGTAATAAACACAAAAAATTGGCGCTTTGTTTGCTCTAAGCTCTTTTTATTCATGGCAAGTTTTGTTTGATTCCACTAGATGGCAGAAAACGCAGGAAAAAAAAAAGACTTTTTCTCTATCGTTTACCATTCAAAAGATATTACTATGAAACCGAAGGGAGGCAAAGTGGCCATTTAGTGTCTCCAAGGTCCCGGGTTATCCAAAATGCAAAAACAAGCTATTACAAAGAATATTTCACCAAAAATCCTACTTTTACTATTTGGTATACATGACAACAGCACCTACAAGGATACCCAAACAGGTTTTCTTATCTTCTTTTCAAAGGGATTGACGAAAATTAGACCTGAGGCATGAAAATACTGAAGATGTTTTAATTTATTTATTTATAATATCATAACAAATGTATAAATTAATATAAAACAGTAATATACTGTAACAATAATACAAACATGCAAACTTTTCTTTAGAACAAGCAAATATTGAATTAAAAAATACATTTATAAAAGACAATAAACAGCCATATAAATTGCAAACTCAAGCTATAATATGTGTTTGCAATTTATATATTATATAATATAATAATCCAATTGCTCTAAAACTGCCTCAGCACCAACAAAATCTCTTTTTTGCTGCATGTTTTGCTTTTATGGAGCCATGTTGAGATAAATAATAAACTATAAAAATAAAGCGTGTGTCTGCAAGTGCTTCGGCAATACGAAGTGTGTCTCACGTTCGCGCACAGACTATGATGATGATTATCTCAGGCTCTGATTGGTCGGGAGGAAAAGATTGACATGTCTTTGATCATCAGCTTTCAAATGATACGCGTCTCATCATTATCCGTGGACGATACCATATTTTGCAGATTTTATGAAAATAACAACCTCTGTTCTGCACTACAGTGTTTACAAAGATAAAAGATCTTCTTTTGATCTGGTTTTGTGTGAAAAGTAGAGGCTTTATAATGCTTTATAATGATAACACATATGACTGTTAATATTCCATCGGGACATATAAATATTGAAGGATGATCGTGATTATATCATTTTCAACCCGGGGGCGGGTTTAAGAGTTGAACAGGTTAAAAAACAAAACACTATCTATGCAAGAAAGTGGAACACATTAAATGTATACATCTTATAGTGTCATTGGATCCTAGTAAGGTCCTAGAATCACCCCTGGACCTTAAGCCAAGCTTACACTACACAACTTGCCGTAGACACCCTACGACTCACAGTCCTGATTTTTGTCATGCTGGTGCGAACGCTACAGGATTGTAGTGTATCAACTATATGACCATTCGTCCCCGACTGAGGCCATGTGCGCCATGTGTACACCTGATGAGTTTTGGGTAATTTGATCACAAATGCACAAGTGAGGATTTCGAGGAGAGCCTCTGATTTCATGAGGACATACATCAATCAATACGTCTGTGTTTTACCTAATGAAGCGCAAACAAGTAGAGAAAGTAAAGCGCTAAAAACCGTTTCCCTTAATTATTCATGACGTTTAGAGCAGTTATAATAGCGAGTTATTTATGTGCAGTACCTGTAATTGAGCTTCTAATGTGTGTGCTTCTCATATCTGTGTCCCTATTGTACATGTTTATGCATTTTATTTGTAAAATATTCTGATTCTACGTTTATTTCCATTTTTGTCCGCACAGAACCGTCGAAGAACCATTCGCTACAGCTGCCTTTAGCGTCGTCCCATGTAAAACGGATTGCCGAAAATGCATCTTAATTAAGATAACGAAATTAATTCACAAACTCGTACAGTGTATTCTTGATAACATGTCAACAAACATGAAAGAAACACTCTCGCCAGTTTTCAGGGGAAAAGAAAATTAAAAACAGCCGATAATGATAAAAATATGGAGATATTGATGAGGTTTTGTTTAATTTTCTCATTATTTTTTGTCTTCTGCTTCCTAATGCATTGGCCTCCTCTTGCACGCTCTCTATATTTCATTGGCTGTGACTCATTGTCATCTCTCGCTTGTGTGCACACCTGACGACAAGACGTCCAGATATCAAGCCGTTTTGAAAACTGAGACGCGTTTGAGTCGTGTTGTAGACACTAGGCTTGACAGCGAGTTTTGCTCGAGCAAGCGCCACTCTCATTTGCTTCAGAAAAGGTCGAACTCTAGTTTACAGTAGCATTTAAGTCTGTTTGCATTGGGGGTACACAGAGATCCACACACTTTCATGATTGCAATGGGTTTTATGGCTGAGTAATTAACACTGAATAATAATGAAGGCTTTAAATCCTAAACAGAAAATTTTCAGATTAGTGTACTGCAGAAGGTGATGGATAATTAGAAAGCTCTGCATGGATGGTATCAAGACTCCCCTTTTTGGCTCTGGGGTGCTACACAACAGAGGGAATTCATTTGTGTACAGTATAAGAAAGACAACTTATTTGGGGCTCCCTTGGGGTGCATTTGTGCACCTCATTTTAATTCCCAAATCTTCTGCTCTGCAACTCTGCAGCCCCATAATGTTGCAATCAAAATAAATAGAAATAAAGCTTACATTTAGCCTTTATTCTTTCTAGATATATATTTAGATTTTAGTTTCATTTAGTCTTCCAATACTGTCCCCCCAATACGGTTGCCATCATATTTCCCCCTTTTAAAGTAGTAATCTACATTTTACATTTTTATGCATTTGGCAGATGCTTTTATCCAAAGCGAC